>NW_024070199.1:33165764-33843592 GCF_014754425.2 Oryx dammah
TGCAATAGGAGGGAAAGGCTTGCCTTTGTTTTCTAGTTTGAATGCAAAAGAGAGAGATCACCAAAAATCACTGCCTAGGACAACAGATTATGGACAATGGAAATACAGACACTATTCAGCCAAATGTGACTCCATTCAGGCAATTAGGAAGCACTGACTTGACATAAATAAAAATGTGCCTCTGTCTCTGTGAGAATTTCTCTCTTCCTCCATTGACTCCTCTGTCTATCACAGAGCTTCTGGTTCCCCAGCACCTACCACAGTGCCTGGTGCATTGAAAACCTCAGTAACTTGGTGCATAAGTGACTCCTTAGCTTTTGAGTTGAGGAACCTGATCTAAACAGCCCTTGAGTAGAGGCTGTGTAGAGATAACACTGGAGAGTGAAAGGGGGCGGTCAACACTAGTAGAGTGAAATGGGTGTGAGGTCCACGTTTTGGTCCCCAGTGTTGATGCAGGAGGTCAGGGGTTAGAAAGAATCACCCAGAAGCAAAAGACGTTGAGACGCGAGATTTGTCATAGGAATTGCCTACTCACTTCATTGTCTAAAGAGAACAGGTCTGAACAGGACAAGTCGCCTCTTTTCACCTTTCTTCTTTTTGCCTGTTTTGTTTTGTTTGCTTGTCTGTCTGTTTCCCTTTGGCAGGAATACTAATCTTGCATTTTTACAAGTGTTCATGTTTCAAGCCTGGATCTCACCATTCACATTTTTCAGACAAAGCCCCTACAACCCAGAGCCTGTGGTGAACCCCAGTTCTCGCAGCTGGTAGCACCCAGATGAGATGAAAACGGGGCCAGGCTTCTGGCCTCTGGTCCCTCACTGGCCCTCTTCCTGTCCTGACCAGCTCTGTTCTCATTCTAGAACCAAGGTATCTTCGTCCCCTACTCACTTCCTGGTGGAGGCCAAACTTCCTCACTGTATATTCCTTTTACTCATGGGCAAGCCTTGTGACCCGCAAAGGGGGACCTGTGCCCCACCCTTGCTTGCAGTAGCTTACCCTGCAGCCTCCTGTCCTAGTTCACTGGGAAAACACAAGAGGAGTGAAAAGGTAACCAGCCTCCATGCCCATGACTGACTGTGAGGAAGGCTGAGAAGGGTAATGTGACGGGGAGTGGATTAGATCCAGGCCTTTGCACCTGTGGGCTCCCCACATCCACTGCCCCCTTTGTAATCACAGATGATGCTCCAGAAACACTAAGTCCAATAAAGGATCCAGGGACATTAAATGTGGTCCCTATCCTCCAGGGAGCAGATAGAATTAACATGACCTCACACGCGTGCGCACACACGCACACACACACACATTCACATGATTAACATATTATTGGTAGGACTCAGAGGTCGCATCCCTTTGGGAGAATCTTTGCAGGCGATCCAACCCCAGGGGTTACTTTAGATCAAAAGATGCCTCCGTTTCCCGCACAGGCTGAGACCAGCCCCTCAAACTCCTGACCCAGCCCCCCCAGCAACCCCCAGGGCTCCATCGTCCTGGCCTCCCAACAACAAGAGGCTCACCACAAGGAGAGAGACGTCCACACGGGGGCTGGGAACACACAGCTGCCACCACCCCACCCCGACCGGCACATCAGTAAACAGCACCACCGCAATCAATTTGGCTTTTTTGATGAAGACAAAACCATGGAGGAAAACCATTAGAAGAGGTAATAAAGGCCCTTCTTGTACAGTTAATAGAGATCCTCCTGGATGGAACAAGCCCAGCTGTTGCTGCTGAAAATTTACTTCTGTTTTCAAGTTCAAATAGAGACTAAAACATTATCTTTGCGGGAATTGATTTTACGTCTCCCAAACACATACGCCACCTTAATTGTGATTTGTGTGATAGTTCAGCTGCTGAAAGCTTTCGTTTATCTCTACCTGGTTAAACAACTTTAAATAATAACAAGTCAATATATCTGTCTATTGACCAGGGCTCTTCTCACATCTTCAGAGCTCCACACAAGAAGAAAAAAAACGTTAACCCTTTGCAGCCCCAGACTGGGACTTAATGTCCGTTCCCCTAGGCTCGTTTTTCATGAGCAGATAAGTTGATCAAAAAATGACATGGGAGGGAGGGGACATGTGTGTGTATACCTATGGCTGATTCATGTTGATGTATGGCAGAAACCAACACAATATTGTAAAGGAATTAGCCTCCAGTTCTCCAGTTTAAAATAAAGCAATTTAAAAAAATGAAATGTATAGAAACAAGCAAGGGCTTCTCTCATGCACTTTCTCCTGCAGAGGCTGTTGTGTTGTTTGTTGTATTTTAGCTTCAATATCTTCTTGAAAGGGAGAAAAGTCTGATCCCTGTGAAATTCTTCTGTACTAAATTTCCTCATGGGCTTTGGTTACAGGAATTTTGCTTTTGGATGGCGCTTGGGATAAGAATATTAAAGATGACAGCTTGATTTGAAAGGTCCGCGTAAACAAAAACCCACAGGCTTTCCGTAATGTTTCTTAGGCAACATCCTTTTTTCTTGAAGGCTTAATGTTATGTGAAGTGTGGGGGTTGGGAGGAGAGGAGAGGGCAAAGGGGGTTGTTTTATTCATATGCACATAAGCCTACAGTGCTTTGGAGGGGGAACTTTTTGGTGGTAATGATGGTCATGGGGTAAAGTTTGGGGTTGTGTCCATTTTTTTTGTTTGTTTTTCAATAATCCATTCATTCATCAGCCAGTAGGAAGGCAAGCATGGAGCAAGCCAGGAACTCAAGAGCTCAGCTAAGCTCTGACCAGTCCTGGAAGATCCGCCCTGCCCACCCTGTCCGTAAAGCAGAGGATGCTGGCCAGCAAGGAGCTGACCCCCTCAGCAAGGGTCAGCAGACCCTCCTCTGTCCAGTGGGGTCCACTCCTGCCCTGAACTTCCCTGCAATGTCAGGGGTCAGTAATGCACAGAAAGGTTGGGGTCTGCCTCCTCCCAGGTTGCCCACTGGGTTAACCAAAGGTAGAGAGGGGGCACTGCCCACTCTGCTGTGATCCCCAGCCACCCCTCTGTGCGACTGGTCGCTGCACCCCAGGGTACACAGGGGACCAGCATGCAGTCCCTGCAGTCCTGGAGAAAGAGGTCAAAGAGCACTTTCCACCCTTATTTAGGTGCTCTAGGGGTGAGGGGCACTGGGGGCAGCTGTCAGTGTCCTGGATGAGTTCAGGGTTAATTGGTATGTTAAAGAGTCTTTCCAAGTTTTCACAAACTTCTTTAAGAGCTTTGTCTTCCAACTGATAGACTCTCCTAGTCCATTGAAAATATACTCCTCCTGCCTCACTTTCTTCCCTGCCATTTCTCCCAGAAAGCTCCGTAAATAATAATGTCAAGGTAAATAATAATGTCAATAATAACAATAATAGTACTCATAACTGACAGATTGCTTATAAACAGTGAGCTGTGAAGATGGGAATGTATCATTAATTGCTAATTAAGAAAACACTTCTCTCAGGCTTGTGTTCACCTGATAAAGAACATTTCTTGACTCTTTCCCGTTTGTTCTCCTTGTGTTTTCCTGCGGGGCACGAAGTGTATATTAATTATCTGTGTATCCTCAGCCATGAATGACTGACTGACTGACGAAATGAATGAAACTTTTTTTTTTTTTTTAAATTCTGGAGCTGCTTTCCTGTGTGTGTGAACATCCTGCTTTAATGCTGATGTTGACATGACATCTGTGCCAGGACTTTCTAGCTGCTGTCGCCAGAGGGCCTCTGGGGCCCCAGCGTGGATGCTCCCTGAGTCTGCATCAACACACCCTTGGGATGCTCTGTGTGTGTGTCCCATGGGCAACATTTTAACAGCAAAAGCTGCCCGTTCCCACCTTCTGACACACCATCAAATCAACTCTTGTTTTACACTTTAAGTTTCAGTGTGTGTGTGTGCATGCGTGTGTGTGTGCGTGCGCGCGTGTGTGTGCACGCTCAGTCGTGTCTGACTGTTTGTGACCCCATGGACTGTAGCCCGCCAGGCTCCTCTGTCCATGGGAGTCTCCAGAATACTAGAGTGGGTTGCCATGCCCTCCTCCAGGGGATCTTCCCAACCCAGGGATGGAACCCACGTCTCCTGTACTGGCAGGCTGATTCTGTACCACTGAGCCACCTTAAGTTTCTATGTCTCTCCAATTCTTAGACTCATACAAAGGCAATTAAATTGTTTTTATTGGACTATAATTGCTATGCAGTGTTGTGCTAGTTTCTGCTGTACAAAGAAGTGGGTCAGCTACATGTATACACATAACCCACCCCTCGCGGTCCTCCGTCCCAGCCCTCCCCCAACCCCACCCCTCGAGGTCACCACAGGCCACTGTGTTGAGCGCCCTGAGCTACAGAGCAGCTTCCTGCTAGCTCTCAGCTGTACCCATGGTGTGCATACACGCCCATCCCAACCTCCCACTTCATCCCACTCTTCCCTTCCCTTCCCCTCTGCGTCCACATATCTGTTCTCTGTGTCCGTGTCTCCATTCCTGCCCTGCACATAGGTACATCTGAGCCATTTTTCTTTCATGTAAAGGCATATTTACAGAGATGTAGCAACGGCAGCCCATTCCAGTGCTCTTGCCTGGAAAATCCCATGGACGGAGGAGCCTGGTAGGCTGCAGTCCATGGGGTCGGGAAGAGTCAGACACGACTGAGCGACTTCCCTTTCACTTTTCACTTTCATGCATTGGAGAAGGAAATGGCAACTCACTCCAGTGTTCTTGCCTGGAGAATCCCAGGGCCGGGGGAGCCTGGTGTCTATGGGGTCGCACAGAGTCGGACACGACTGAAGTAACTTAGCAGCAGCAGCAGCAAGCAGAGCAAAGACACAATTCTGTATTACAGCCACTAGGATGCAACTCTGTATCTTCTCTAGATTGTTACTTAGGCTGCAGCGAGGAAGAGGGGGAATGGGCACTGTGCTTCACTTGGAAAATAATAGTTGCTAAATGAATATGCGCCCATTAAATTAAAGGAACAGCAACTCTCGCCTCCGGAGTGGATTTTCTCCCGTGGAATCTGAGCCTGCAGCCAGAGGAACCTCAGTAACCCTGTCGTGTGATTTCTCATGTAAATAAACTCTCTACCCCTACCCCTTTTTTTCTTTTTCCTTTTTTTTTAAACCATCCACATTCCCTATGACTGGTTCCAAGGGGAGGGACGGAATGAGGGGCCATGGGGAAGGGCCAGAAAGGACTCAGGAGGAGGCAAACAACACCTGACCCTATGTCAGCCCCAATATGATCCAATGCTCGCTTTGCAGGAGGAGAAACTGAAATCCAGAGAAAAAACTGCCCAACGAAAGGAGAAGGCAACCCGGCGGACAGCCCAGCGCACACTCCCCTCCCCCCTCCCCCCAGACCTGCCCCCTTGCAGAGAGCTGGGCGTACAACTCACTGTAAAGCCCTGTTATCCTCTGGGGGGTGCCCCAGCTCATCCCTGTCCTGCACAACTGGGAGGAGCCTGGAGACCCCAAATCGGGCCCAGGGCCAGAGGTTCCACTGCGACAGGAGAGCCAGAAGGGCTGGCCTCGCTCCGCTGGGCCTGGAGACCCGCTTAGTCGTTTGTTCCTGGAACTGAAGGAGCATTTGCCAGTTTTTGGCCTGGAAGCCAAGCGTGCGCCATGCTCAGGGTTCAGCGGCTGCAGGGCCACCCCCGCAGCGGTTCCAGTTCTCCCTGTGTGCACAGGGGGGCGCTGGCGACACGTCTGCTCCTCAGCTGCTGGGCAGATGATTCACCCACTTCGCAGGGAGCAGACTGCATTGCAGGCTGCAAGTCTGCAGGCCCCCTCCTCCTTCAGGGTCCCTGCTCCTCTGATCACCCCCACCCTCAACCCCCAGCATGCTGGTCAGCCAGCCCTATACCTGCTCATGGAACAGGCTGCTTTCTGCAGAACCCTCAGGTCTTTCTCTGTCATCTTTTCCCTTAAGAGCCTCCATACAAAACGTACTGTTGGTGCTGCCAAACCCCTGTGGTCACCTCCGGGCCTCCAGCCTGGGGTGAGGGGAGCACCACAGGCAGGGCTCCAGCCCTAACACCCTCCAGGGCTGGGTCACTTCGAACAAGCCGGTTTACCTCTCTGAGCCTTGGTTTCCTTCTCTGTGGAATCGAGTCACAGTCTTGGCACAGGGCGCTTTTGAGGATTAACAAACGCAGATTTTGTGTGAGCGCCTGGCACAGTGCCGGAGCCCAGAGGACACTGCTGAGTGTTCCCAGGTCCACGGCCTGCCAGGACTGTGCCCTCACTGGGTACCGGATTCTGGGCTGTTTTTTATGTGTAGCGAGCCTGGTGCTGGGCACCTGGCAGGCCACCTAAATAAGACCCAGTTCCTGCTCTCAGGATGCCCCGGGGGCTGGGGAACATGGGGCATCGGGGCTGCGACAGCAAGGGAGGGACCCAGCCCACCAGAAGCGGCAGCAGGAGCAGGAGGGGAGTGTGAGGACCCCTCCCCTGGGCCTGAGGCAGCCCAGATGCAGAGAAGGAACACGTGGCCACATCCCAACCCCCAGAACCAGAAAGCTCCTGACTTGGAAGTAAGACAGAGAAGCCAGGGCTGGACTTCCTGCCCCTCTGGCTCCAAACCCTGTCACGCTAATGGTGTCCCTTACATCCGTGAGGTGAGGCAGCCCCACCACCCACAGGGGCAGGGAGGAAACGTAAACGAGAGAAGATGAATGGCAATATTCTCCACACAGAAGTGAAAACAAGTGTCTGAGAGCTTCCCTCCCTTGCCTCAGGCTGACCACAGCTCACGGCCCAGATGTCTCCTTGGGGTTCCCCTTCTGAAGGTGCCCCAAGTTTTCCCTGCATCCACTTTTCCTCTCAATTCCTCAAAATAAAATAAAATAGGGCTTCCCTGGTGGCTGGGTGAGAAAGAATCTGCCTGCCAATGCAGGAGACATGGGTTTGATCCCTAGTCGGTGGAAGATCCCACATGTCACCCAGGAACCAAGCCCATGAGCCACAGCTACTGAGCCTGAGCTCTAGAGACCCTGCTCTGCAACAGCAGAAACCACTGCAATGAGAAGCCTGCTTGCCACAGCTAGAGGGAAGTCCGAGCAACAATGAAGAGCAATCAAAACTGAAATAATTAGACACACACACACACACATATATTTTAATGTCTTTCCTGAGACTGAAGCATAAAAATGGCAAGGGGTTCGTTTACAGAAGATATCCACACCTAGGTCTATAATGATCTCTGTGTTTTTTTCTTTTTGGGTTTATTTGTGTTTTAAAAAGAGAAGCTCTGCTAGACTTGTGAACCTGTAAGAGGTAGAATGTACTTCCAGATCAGGTTGCGTTGGGAGTGTGGGGTTTTCTATCACCCTTTCCCTGATCAAATACTTGGATCCTCAAGTCTGAGAAGAAACTTACCGAGTCTTTCTGTTGAATCTCAAGAAGCCTTGATGCACGTGTGGAGATTTTCTGTCTTCTCTCCGAACTTTGCCTTCAAGGGACACCTCTGTTCTGCTTAATTTTGTAGAGAAATAGCACTCAGTCTCTAACTTGACTTGCGTGACCTCTAATATTTTCTTTTTTTCTGACCCAGATGAGCTTCTTAGTTTATTGAACTTTGTGCAACCCCACCCCTCTTTTGACATGACCCCTGTATGCCTGGGTCTTCCCCTCTTCCCCTCCCCAAATTTTGAAAATATACTTTTACCGTAGAACATGCTTTAATTTATTTTGAGGGATTTTCACTGCCCTTCAGTCGACCCTGGTGAACTGAATGTATTGATCTCTATCTGACCCCATCCCTCATGATTTTCATGCTGTGTTCTTGGAATTTGATGGAAAGTATGACATAGCACGTTTATGGTTTTATTCCATCAGCCATTCTTCCCTGGTGGCTCAGACAGTAAAGAATCCACCTGCAAAGCAGGAGACCTGGGTTCGATCCCTGGGTTGGGAAGATCCCCTGGAAAAGGGCATGGCAACCCACTCCAGTATTCTTGCCTGGAGAGTCCCATGGACAGAGGAGCCCGTCAGGCTATAGTCCACAGGGTTGCAAAGAGTCAGACATGACTGAGCAACTAAGCACACACACATTCATAGACAAGTGCACTGTTGAAATTATATAGTAACTCCTGTTGCCTAAAAATCAGCTGAGCCATGGAGGACCAGGGGGTATCTATGGCAGCTCTACCATCTTCCTTGTCCTCAAGTGTCTCCCTAGGGTTCCCAGCAGGACAGAATCAGCTCCAAACTATCTCCTCTCTGATGCACATTCCTAGCTGTGACTGGGTTCATCTCATTTCCCACTTCTTGTCTGCAAATCAGTTCTCCTGGTCTTAGCTAACATGCTATCTATCATTTCCGCTTCTCCCTCTGAAATGGTTCCTTTAGTATGCTGGGAGAAAAGAGACAATTTTCTTGTTCATAGTTTTCATCACCACCTGTAGTAGATGGAAAAGTGGTCCCCTAAACCAAACACACGATTGTTGCTGTGGTTCAGTCATGAACCCACCCTTCAATTCATGCAATCCATTTGTTTCCAAGTCATGTCCAACTCTTTGCAACCCCATGGAGTGCAGCGTGCCAGGCTTCCCTGTCCTTCACTATCTCCCCGAGTTTGCTCAAACTCATGTCCATTGAGTTGGTGATGCTGTCCAACCATCCCATCTTCTGTCACCCCCTTCTCCTCCTGCCCTCAGTCTTTCCCAGCATCGGGATCTTTTCTAATGAGTCAGCTCTTCACATCAGGTGGCCAGAGTATTGGAGTTTCAGTTTCCACATCAGTTCTTCCAGTAAATATTCAGGGTTGATTTTCTTTGCTGTCCAAGAGACTCTCAAGAGTCTTCTCCAGCACCATAAGTTGGAAGCTTCAATTCTTCAGCTCTCAGCCTTCTTTATGTTCCAAATCTCACATCCATGCATAGCTATGGAAAAACCATAATGTTGACTATCCAGACCTTTGTCTTGAAATCCACAAATCTATCCTTGTATAGAAACAGAAAACAAAACAAAACAAAACAGGGTGTCTTTTCAGTTCAAAATCTCCAGATGGGAAGATTATTCTGGATTATCCAGTGGACACTAAATGCTATAACGTGGATTCTTGCCAGAAAGAGGTAGAAGAATAGTTGATGTATGAAGAGAAGGTCATGTGAAGACAGAGCAGAGAGAGACTCGAAGATTTCAGCTTCGAAGATTGACATGATGCAGCTGCAAGCCAAAGCTTGGAAGGAGCCAGGAATGCATCTTCCCCTACAAATTTGGTCCTGCCAACACCTTGATTTCCACCCTGGGATACTGATGCCTGACTTCTGGCCTCTTTAATTGTAAGAGAGCGGCTCTGTGTTGCTTTAAATGGTCAGTTGTGTGATAATTTATTCTAGCAAACATAGAAAATAAATCCAGCATCTATGACCTCTTTTCAGGCACTTGGAAACGCTTCCCAATACTAATTGCCTTTTAATTAATTTATGTTTTTATTTTTATTTTCCATGGTAGTTTATTACAGGATATTGAACGTAGACTGCCTCTTTAGAGGCTCATTGCAACCCCATGCGATACGTCACAGGGACAATCACCACCACTACCAACCCTGTGAACTTCTGAGCATGTGCTGTCTTCCCAGGGGTGTGTAGACAACCTTAGATATGTCTAGTCTAGTGCTGAACTATGCTGAGAAGTCACCTTCTGCCTCAAACACATAAAACATTACATAAAATATGTATTTTATTTATTTATCCATTTTTAGCAAATGGTATCATACCCCACAATATCTATAGCCTGCTTTTTCTCGTTTCCATTTTACATTAGACCATGGGCATCAGTACCTATAGATCTCACTCATCCTTTCATTTTTTTCTAATTTTAGTTTTTTTAATTTTTTACATTTGTTTTTAATTGGTGGATGCTTTACAATGTCGTGTTAGTTCCTGCTGTACAACAATATAAATCAGCTATAAGTATGCATACATCCCCTCCCTCCGGAACCTCCCTCCCTCCCACTCCCACCCACCGTCTCACCCCTCTAGGTCATCACAGAGAACCGAGCGAAGCTCCCTGGGCTATATAGCAGATTTGCACAAGTCATCTTTTTGTTTCATTCTATTTATTTTGGCCATGCTGTGTTGCACGTTGGAGGATCTTAGTTCCCCAACCAGAGATGAAGCAAGTGCTCCCTGCAGTGGAAGCTCAAGATCTTAACCTTTGGGCCCCCAGAGATGTCCCAAAATCGATGTTTTTAAAGAAATCAGATATGTAGCCAAGCTTGGAAATAAAAAAAGGGACTAACTCCAGTTTCCAGAGGAAAGACGGAACACGTGGAAGAAAGCCAGGCTGTGAGACCACAGGATACGTGAAGGAAAATGGGCAGGATGGACAGCTGAGGGGCCTCAGACCTCTCTGGGGTGGGGCAGGGGAGCAGCTGAAAAAGCCAGGAGCCTGGGAAATGTTAGAAATGCTTAGAAAAAATCTTCACTTTCTGGCCTGAAGGAAGCCAGGAAGTAATAACTCTAGCTGCACCCCTGGGGCAAAAAAAGGATTCAACCACAGAACTCAAGAGATGCTATTCTGCACTGCAGATGGATGTAGACCCCAAATTTTTGTATTAAATAAAACCGGTTAGGAACCTGCAAAGTTAGTAACAATTTAACAGGGGCAACTAGGAAACCAAGCTTTCTGGATGCTTCTGTGGTCCCCAGAACACATGAATACTCACAGAAGACATGTCTGAGTTCATGATCCAAGGTGCTACAATATGTACAGAAATCCAATATCACAGCATTTAAAGTGAAAATTCCAACTCTGAGAAATGTGAAATCCTTAAAGTAGGAAGACTAATGTGTGTGTGTGTGTGCAGCTAAACACACACTCAACAAAGAATAAGTGGCTTAAGTAAATAAATAAAGATGAGCCTCTATATACTATGGTGTGCGTATGTGCCCAGTCCCTCAGTCATTTTGTCACAGTACAAAGGTAAAAAGAGGAATGAGTTTTTCTCTTTCCCTTTCCTGAGAACAAAGAAGATAAAGAAACAGAGAGCAGGCCTGATCATTCCTAGTCTTTCACTTTAACTGCTCCTAACTCTGAATGTCTGAAACTAAGTTTGCTTCTCTGCCCTCTAACTCTGCAGGAGCTATACTTCGCACATTTTCCTTTGACTCTATGCTAAATACGTCCCCTATCTAGTGTCTGGGGGTTCCGAGGGCTTCTCTCGTAGCTCTGTTGGTATAGAATCTGCCTGCAATGCAGGAGACCTGAGTTTGGTTCCTGGGTTGGGAAGATCTCCTGGAGAAGGAAATGGCTACTCACTCCAGTATTCTTGCCTGGAGAATCCCATGGACAGAGGAGCCTGGCAGCCTACTGTCCATGGGGTTGCAAGAGTTGGACACGACTGAGCGACAAAACCACCACCACCATCTAGTGTTTGCCCTTAGAACCCCCTTCCCCTTGTTGTTTGGTATCAGAAAGAAGGCCGCAGAGCCACAGGACTGCCAGACCCGGTTACTGGATTACAGACGCCAGCTTATGACTGTCTTTGAAACAATGAAAGAGGAAGAAATCAAGATCCTATCACCTTCTGTTCCTCATCACTGACTCCAGACTGTGAGCCCTTGCCATATATAAGCCCCTAGACTCCTCATGGAGGGAGCACAGTTCTTGAGGCATGAGCCTACTGTATTCGCCTCTTTGCCAGCCGAGAATAAAAGCCACCTTTCTATTTCCTCCAAACTCTGTCTCTGTATTTTTCATTTGGTGGGTGGAGAAGGCCAAGATTTTGGCTGGCAACAGTGTCCGACTCCTTACGACCCCATGGACTGTAGCCCACCAGGCTCCTCTATCCATGGGATTCTCCAAGCAAGAATAGTGGAGTGGGTTGCCATTTCCTACTCCAGGGGATCTTCCCGACCCAGGAATCTAACCCACTACATTGGCAGGTGGATTCTTTACCACTGCACCACCTGAGAAGCATATATATTATGGTAAAAGGCACTTAAGTCATTTCATTGGCTCATCTATCCCTTCAACAAATGTTTATTAAATACCAGTGACAAGCTGGGATGCAAAGATAAGTAACATTGTTTTAGCCTTTGTGGACCACGTTTTCTCATGGGAAAGACAGAAAATATTAAAGTAAACATGGAATAAGTTGCAGCCAGTGTTAAGTGGTATGAAAAAATATAAACTAGCCCAATGGAGACAGACCTTTAGATATCAGCATAGATTTGAATGCTGTGAAGGAACAAGCTATAAAAGTCTAGAGAAGAGCTAAAGAAGCAGATGTAAAGGTCCTGAGGTCAGCTTGCGGTTGGATGTTGAAGACGCTGAGTGACATCAGGCTAGATCTGAATAAGGATGAAGGGGACTTGGCAAATGAAATCAGAGAGGCACCCAGAAGCCTGGTCATGCAGGACCTTGTGAGTTTGATTAAATAAATAAAGAAATAAATAATCTTTTTCCCCTAAATGAGTTGGGGGAAATCACTGGAGGTTTGTGAACTAGGAATAACAGGATCTGACTTGTGTTTTTTTAAAGTAATGTTCCTGGTTGCTGTGTGCAGAGTAGATTAGAAGAAAGAGAAAGAAGGGAGGCTGTTGGGAGACTTTCACCATCATCCTGGCTGGACATTCGGGTGGCTTCTCTCAGGTGCTATCGGTAGAGAGCCCGGGAAATGTTTGGGTCTAGGATTTGTTTTTAGTGACTGCTAATGGGATTTATGTTGATAGGAGAGTGCGACAGATAAAGAACCAACACAGGATCCAGAATGCCTCCTGTTTTCATCTGAACACTAGAACAACCTTTCACTTGTGTCCATCATGCCTTCCAGACAATGAGGCAGTACTTCATTTCACGTTAGTGCTAATATTTTGTACTGATACATCCGGAATCTGGTCAAGTTCCTTTCCTCTGGGGTCAGATGGTCATAGGAACTTTTCAGGTGACAATGGGGTGGTAAGGACGGGTTGAGGGAACAGAGACAGGATATCAAATGCAGCTGACACCTGTGCCTATAACCAATTTGGGCTTCTTGGGTCTGTTTGAGCCTGGTCTCAAAGGTATCATTTCTGTTACTTGATGGACTTCTGACCAGCCTGCCCAACTTTATAATTTAATAGGTACAATAGATTATGTTATTGTTCAAACATATTCACTCTCCTCCACCCCTCCAGAGGAGGTGTTTATGTCTCAATTGTATTGATTTTTTTTAAGTATTTATTTATTTGGTTGTGCTGGGTCTTAGTTGTGGCATGTGGGACCTAAATCCCTGACCAGAGATTGAAAACAGTCCCCCTGCATTGGGAGCATGGAGTCTTAGCCACTGGACCACCCGGGAAGCCCCACCATTGATGTTTGACTTGGTTACAGACCTTCTTTGACCTCAGAGTGTGCAGAATGCACTTTCCCGCCCTTTGACATTAGATGGCATTTGTGGAGTTGGAGGAGGCAATGGCACCCCACTCCAGCACTCTTGCCTGGAAAATCCCATGGACGGAGGAGCCTGGTGGGCTGCAGTCCAGGGGGTCGCTAAGAGTTGGACACGACTGAGCGACTTCACTTTCACTTTTCTCTTTCATGCATTGGAGAAGGAAATGGCAACCCACTCTAGTGTTCTTGCCTGGAGAATCCCAGGGACGGGGGAGCCTGGTGGGCTGCCATCTATGGGGTCGCACAGAGTCGGACATGACTGAAGCGACTCAGCTGCAGCAGCAGAAGGTGCTTGCAACTCAGAGCTTCCGCCGCGCGTCTGTGTTTAGGCTCCGCCCTTTTGCTCCTTGGCCGTTTTGCAGGTTACAATCCTTTGGTTTCCTGTGGTCAGAAGCTCAGTCTCTGCTACACCCCAGGCTCTCACTAGAAGCTATTTTTCAAGTGGAAAGTGGTTCCCTGATAGGTAAATCATAGACATCTTCTCTGTGACTTCTATTAGAGTTCAACAAAAATGTCACCTGCATCCTCACCCACCCTGGTTCTTCTGTTTCCTGAATTATATGGCTCAGGAGGCCAAGCAGCATGGTGCACAGTCTGAACCTATAGAAAACCCTTGTATGGAAGTCTCTGGATGGCTCAATAAGTTATCTGAGGCAATAATCCCAAACGATGCATATTTTACCTCAGAAATCCTAAACGGACAACCAAGGGCTATGCCTCTAGCGTACTTGAAGGAGGTGCAGAGCGCAGCCAGTTGCACTTTGCAAAGATACAGTATATCTCAGACTGCGGCACAAATGTGCCATGCTTTAGAATTTCTGTAACTTTAAAAAAGCATTTCTCATTCCGCAGTTGGTACATGTGCTGTGTATATATACATAGACACACATATAGATGTAAAGAAATAAAACACAAATATATTTTTATACATATTCACATATAGGTATATATGTCTGATTAAGGCATTGAGAGCAATGCTGCTCAAAATTTGACACTCCAAGTGCTACTGATCCATGACCAGTAAATAATCTTGTTCCCCTAAATGAGTTGGGGGAACTCACTGGAGGTTTGTGAACTAGGAAGAACAGGATCTGATCTGTGTATTTTTAAAGTATTATTCCTGGTTGCTGTGTGCAGAATAGATTAGATCTCCTGGAGAAGGAAATGGCAAGCCATTCCAGTATCCTTCCCTGGGAAAGCCCATGGACAGAGGAGCTTGGAGGACTACAGTCCATGGGGTCGCAAAGAGTCAGACATGACTGTGTGACTGAACATCAGCAATGACAAGGGATAACTTAATAAGTATAGAAAGGAGGAACAGCTGAACACTTTCATGTATCATTTTGATACTTCCACTACAGCTAAGCTTTTGGCTCTGTAATTTATAAAAGTATTAGTTTGTGGATGTGTGGAAATTAAAATAAAACAAAACAAGAGGACAACAAAAACTGTTTAAACTGACTTTAGCCACAGACAATATGTGAAGACTTTCTCTGGAGTTCTATTTTCATAGTTCCACACCTCAAAGATAAGACAGCTGCAAGAAAACATCTAGGTTGAAGTCAGGGGCAACAGCTAAATTTTTAGAGCTGAAATGATGTTACAGCAGGCTCTCGTTGTCATGAAGCTTTATATCTATATTTGCACACTTATCAGAAATTCAGAAGAAAACACGCAAACTGAGTTCCTTGATCTCAGTGCAATATTAGCAACAAAAACAATTTCAATGACCTCTACCCATGTTCGTGGCAACTTAAAAACATATTGCTAAGTAACTCATGAAGTAAAGAAATCTAAATAGGCTTATAAAATATCTAGAGAGGAACAACAAAGAAATCTCTATACATCCAAATTGCAGGTTGTGTCTAAAGTAATAATTGGGGAAATTTTATAGCATTAAATGCACAAAATGAAAAAGAAGAAAATCTGAAACTTGAGTTATTCATTAATGAATTATGCATTCAATCACAAATTTAGACCATGAAAAATAAACTATGTAATGAGTGAAGGAAATAATAAAAATAAGAGTAAAGATGATTGACACAGAAATAAACTAAATGGGTCTTTAGGAATTTTTAACAAAGCCAAAAGCTAATTCTATAAATTAAAATAACACAATAGAAAATGTATGGCAAAACTTCAAGAAAGAGAGAAGTGGGAATAGAAAATTATAAGTCCCTAATACATTGATTCAGTCTTGGTTAAAATTAGAATAAATCATAGGCTACTCATTTAATTCTAAATAATGAGAAATTTTAAGTAGAGTGTTTGTAGATACAAGTATTTTTTAGCCAGATGGCAAAAAGCTTTTTTTTTTAAGATTATATCTATTTTTCACCTGTACATTTGCAATAATATTGCTTTCTTAGCTAGTTTATTTGCAAGAAATTCTCCTAAGAGGTTTTAACTGAAATGGTTTACATGTGTGTTATAAAATATAACTCTAAGGTCCAAGGTTATGATTGGTGCAATGTATGTTAATATTGTTGTGGGAAATTGTGTTTATTCATTTCGTATTTGTTCTAGGAGGTAAAATTTACTTATAAACCTTGCCATGCATGCCCACTCAGTAAGCCTTCAAAGATATCTTTAGAATAAAACTCAAGCACATAGGCTATCTTAGAATTAGAAAAGTGAGTTATTTTTCTACTGCATAGGTCTGTGTAACTAAAAATAAATGATCATTATAAAATTAATTTTTAAAACATTCTATGCAATGAAGATGGGAAATGAACATAATTACAGGTATATTTAAAGAAATATTATGAATAATTTTGTTCCTACAGTTTAATATATATATATATATATAAATCAAAAAACTGACTCTAGAAGAAGTAGAAAAATCTGAATATTCTAATAATTATGAAGGAATTAAGTCATTAGTCTAAATCTTTTCCCTAGAAAAGTATCAGTTCTAGATAGTTTTATAGATGTCACCAAAGTCTCAGGAAAGAGAAACAGATAATTCCTGACTTACAAAACTGTTTTTAAAAGGTAAAACTACTCATTTCAAGCATTCGTATAAAACTGACCCAAACTGAACAATGATGATACAAAAAAATCATAATCTTGTGTGGCTTATAAACACAGAAGCAATATTCATCAAATAGGGAGGATAATATTGCATAACAATACATCATGACTAATAGTATTTATCCCATGTATACAAAGATGTTCAACGTGAGACAAGCTTCTAATATACCACTTTAATAAAAGAGGGAACGTGCTATAATCATTGAAATAGGTCCCAGAGAATAACACGATGCAACTTAATGTTCAGTTATGATTCATACAAGCTCTGAGCAGAGTGGAATGCAGGGCATGTCCATGACTTGCTTAGAAATGCCTTATTAGCTCTATCTGAATCCATCTCTCCTGCTTTATACTCAAGCTCGAGTTCACTTTTCCGCACTCAAGGACGTCCCTTCTAAAACCTCCAGCATTGTCTTATGCATCTTTCCCCTTGCTGGTGCACGCTTCTCATCAGCACAGTAAACACAGTTTCTCTGTGCTCTGCGTCTTTTGCTTCTCTTGTAGCTACAGCTTCAGTTGTCTACTCTCCTTTCCAGTAAAACTGAAGAGTGAGCTCCTTTCCCTGTGTCAGAAGACTCTCTCCATCCTGTCTTCAAATCCCCCAGTGAGGGTTTTGTCTGCATGCTCGATGGCACAGGAACTCATCTAGGTCTATGTTCAGTGGTCACTTCTGACCTCCATCTCTGCTGACCCTTCTACAGCTTTCGACACCCGTCTTCACTCTCCTCCGGTTCCACAACCTGCATTTACTTCCTAGGATGTCAGAATCCTCATTTTCCTCCTGACTGGCAGGCCTTTCTCCTTCACCTTTCCTGGCTCCTCATCACTGCAGTCTCTTATTTTTAGAGTGTCCCAGGGCTTAGTTCTCAGTCTAAATGTTTTCATCTAATCTCATGACTTTCGTTCCTGTTCATAAGTCATGTCCTGCTCTTTGAGACCCCATGGGCTGCAGCATGCCAGGCTTCCCTGTCCTTCACTATCTCCCAAAGTTTGCTCGAACTCATGTCCACTGAGTCAATGATACCAATCCAACCATCTCATGACTTTAAATATTTAATATCCTGACTTGAAATACTTTCTATTTGCCAGTGTCTTTCAATTTTTATCTCCAGCCAGACCTCTCTTACCAACTTTGAATGTCAGTTTGCGATTCCAGGTCTCTTCTTGGATTTCTCATCTGCAGCTCAAGCTTTCCAGGTTTGTAGTCACGCCCTGTCAGGTGGCTGCTCTCTTGCTCTCTGTACACCTATGCCTGCTTCACGTCCACCCTGTTCTCTGATTTACCTTCCTGTTGCCCCGGGTCCCAGTTGGTGGATTGTTCTTACCAAAGGGGCTATGCAGAGCGTGCCCCTCTGCCGGTTTCCCTGGTAACTAATGAGCCCCACCTGATGTCAGTTCCCCTCTAACTGATAATCTCCCACCACCACCCCCAAAGAGGACTGCTGGCCTGCCTCCCACTGCACTGGGCGGGGTGTTACCCCAAGACCTTGTTTGTGATGTGTGAGCTCCCCATCCATTAAACCATCGATGTCTCTGTTGCTGACACTGGGCTGTTTCTTCTGTCTTGAATCTGGACTGCCTGTGGGGTGCAGCCCAGCACCATGTCTGGATTTAGAGGCTTCATCTTCTCCCCCTCAATCTGTTTAACCCTCGACTTTCCTTTTTCCATTGAGAGAACAAGCCTCTTTCTGATTGCTTAGGCCACAAACATAAGAATCTTTGGTGAGGGCTTTCTTTTCTTTCACACATCAAGTCCAGTGTAGAAGAACACCCAGGAGTCAGTCACTGTTCATTTCTCCTCTCTCCACTGCCTTGAACCTTGTCTGAGGATTTCTCTCTTCTGGAGGGTTTATTCTCCAGTGTTGGTGTTCCCCAATGTTTGGCTGCTCCCCACAGCCCTGCAAGCCCTATACTTAGCCACGCCTTAGACAGAAGATACAGCCAGGAGTCGATGACAGCAATGGTTGAATAAATAGATGGGCAATCTTAATGTCTAGAGCAAAAGGGTTCTGGGATGACACTCTACTATGAATGGTGAGCAGAACAAGACAGCAGCAGTCTTTGCTCCCAGGAAAATGGTGGGGGCAAAGGGACAAGTACCGGGTATAGGAGGAATTGACATCATTATATCCTGCAGCTCTGCTGGGCTTCCCAGGTGGTAATAGTGGTAAAGAACCCACTTGCCAGTTCAGGAAACAAAAGAGACACGGGTTTGATCCTTGGGTCAGGAAGATCTCCTGGAGGAGGAAATGGCAACCCACTGCAGTATTCTTGCCTGGAGAATCTCATGGACAGAGTAGCCTGGTGGGCTACAGTCCATGGGGTCACAAAGGGTCAAACAGAACTGGAGTGACTTAGCATCATGCATGACATCTGATTGGCCTATTGGTTAACAGGGGAAACCAGTAGAAGAGCCTGGCCCTCCTAGCCCCGTGGGCTAAGGAGAGGAGGTGCTTGTTAAGCTGTCTAAGGAGAGTCATCCTGATCTAGAGATTGGAGCAATCACCAGCTGGGGCTGGGCGGGGAAGGAAGTAGGTATTCACTACTAGGCTCTGCTCCTAAGGATGAAGGTCGGTCTGTGAGGGGGTTGTAGGTAAAGAAGAAATATGGGGGTGAGATAGATAGAAAGCAAGCAAACAGTCATCTAAAGTGGCCTGAACATCCACCCAGATAGCTGCAAGGTGGACCATTTCACCTCTTTCACATCTTTCCTCAAATATCGCTTCATTAAGGCCCATCTTGATCAGTTCAGTTCAGTCAGTTCAGTTGACTGACTCTTTGTGACTCCATGGACTGCAGCACACCAGGCCTCCCTGTCCATCACCAACTTCTGGAGTTTACTCAGACGCATGTCTTTTGAGTTGGTGATGTCATCCAACCATCTCATCCTCTGTTATTCCTTTCTCCTCTTGCCCTCAACCTTTCCCAGCAGCAGGGTCTTTTCAAATGAGTCAGTTCTTCACATGAGGTGGCCAAACTATTGGAGTTTCAGCTTCAGCATCAGTCCTTCCAATGAATATTCAAGACTGATTTCCTTTAGGATGGACTGGTTGGATCTCCTTGCTGTCCAAGGGACTCTTAAGAGTCTTCTCCAACACCACAGCTCAAAAGAATCAATTCTTCAGCACTCAGCATTCTTTATAGTCCAACTCTCACATACATACATGACTACTGCAAAAACCATAGCCTTGACTAGATGCACATTTATTGGCAAAGTAATAGCTCTGCTTTTAAATATGCTATATAGGTTGGTCATAGCTTTTTTTCCAAGGAGCAAGTGTCTTTTAATTTCATGGCTGTAGTCACCTTCTGCAGTGATTTTGGAGCCCCCCAAAATAAAGCCTGCCACTGTTTCCACTGTTTCCCCATCTATTTGCCATGATGTGATGGGACCGGATGCCATGATCTTAGTTTTCTGAATGTTGAGTTTTAAGCCAACTTTTTCACTCTCCTTTTTCACTTTCATCAAGAGGCTCTTTAGTTCTTCTTCACTTTCTGCCATAAGGGTGGTATCATCTGCATATCTGAGGTTACTGATATTTCTCCTAGCAATCTTGATTCCAGCTTGTGTTTCATCCAGTCCAGCATTTTTCATGATGTACTCTGCATATAAGTTAAATAAGCAGGGTGACAATATCCAGCCTTGATGTACTCCTTTCCTGATTTGGAACCAGTCTGTTGTTTCGTGTCCAGTTCTATCTGTTCTTCTAACTGATAAAACCTGCATACAGATTTCTCAAGAGGCAGGTCAGGTGGTCTGGTATTCCCATCTCTTGAATTCTACCTAAAATTATAGCCAGTACCCTCTGAGCCTGAGCTTCCCTGCTGTCTCAGTGGTAAAGAACCCGCTTGCCAACACAAAAGACACAGATTCTATCCCTAGGCCAGGAAAATCCTCTGGAGTAGGAAAGCCAACCTACTCCAGTATTCTCGCCTGGGAAATCTCATGGACATAGGAGACTGGTGTCTTATAATCCATGGTGTTGCAAAACAGTCTGACATGACTTAGTGACTAAACAACAACGATAACCCTCTGAGCCTACGCTCTGTAATCCTGCTTTGCGTGAGTGCGTGCTAATTTGCTTTAGTTGTGCCCTCCTCCAGAGGAGCTTCCTGACTCAGGAATCAACCCTCCCGTCGGTTCTCTCAGGTCTCATGCATGAGCAGGCAGGCTCTTTACCACTAACACCACTTGGGAAGTCCAACATTGCCTTATATTTTTCTTACAGCACTTATAATTGCTTTACACTATACATATTCAAAAGCAGAAACAGTACTTTGCCAACAAAGGTCCATCTAGTCAAGGCCATGGTTTTTCCAGTGGTCATGTATGAATGTGAGAGTTAGACTGTGAAGAAAGCTGAGCACTGAAGAATTGATGCTTTTGAACTGTGTTGAAGACTCTTGAGAGTCCCTTGGACTGCAAGGAGATCCAACCAGTCCATTCTAAAGGAGATCAGTCCTGGGTGTTCTTTGGAAGGAATGATGCTAAAGCTGAAACTCCAGTACTTTGGCCACCTCATGCGAAGAGTTGACTCATTGGAAAACACTCTGATGCTGGGAGGGATTGGGGGCAGGAGGAGAAGGGGATGACAGTGGATGAGATGGCTGGATGGTATCACCAACTCGATGGACGTGAGTTTGAGTGAATTCCGGGAGTTGGTGATGGACAGGGAGGCCTGGTGTGCTGCAGTTCATGGGGTTGCAAAGAGTTGGACACAACTGAGTGACTGAACTGAACTGAAACATATAAGATATACATATATTTTTGTCTCTTGTTAGAATGGGGCCTACATGAGGAAAATGATGTTTTTATGTTTTGTATACTGTGTACCACAAGGTCCGTGATGTAGCAAGTCCTCAGTGAACACTTGGGATATAAGTAAGTGTTAAGCCTTTCACTGGAAATACCAAACAAAAATAAGACAAGGAAGAGAAAGAAAAGATGTTTAAGAATTTGAAAGGAAGAGTAGCTATACTTTTCATTTTGAGATGTAATAATTGCATGAATAGAAATGTAAAATAACTTATAGACATAAAAAGTATAGCAGAGTTGTAGGATATAATCTGTGTATTTTAAAGAATATCCTTCTTTGCGAAGAATGATGGGAGAGAAGGTGTAACAGGGAAAAAAAAATCCTTATTTTTGCAATAACAACAAAACCTATAAAAGGTCCTTTGAAACACCCTGGCCAAAGATGTGCAGAACTCTTATGAAAAGAAATACAAAACTCATGAAGAGCATCAAAGAAGACCTCAATAGATGGAGAGGCACTCATTATTCTGATATGAAAATTCAATATTATAAATATAAAATTATTCCAATTTGATTTTTAAATGCAACAAAATTCTAATCATAATCTCAAAGGACTTTTTGTGAAATTTAAAACACCATGTCTAAAATAAAATAATGAATAAGTACAAGTAACCAAGATGGTTCTATAAAGTAAGAACAAGGGGCGAGACATGTATTACCATTTGTCAACATTCATTTTAAAGTTACAAAATTAAATGAATGTGGGTTTAAGAATAGACCAAAGAGGGGGAAAAATCAGAATGGAATTGAAACCCCAGAACCAGAGCCAAGCATTTAAAAAGTCTGATAGTTTAATTCAGACACTTTTTAAAATCAACATGGAGAGCAGAAAGGGTTAAAATGCATAATTCGTTAAGTGCTTAATTCCTTAAAGGAAATTTCCTTTTTCTATCAATAATGTATGATCTCTTCCTCATTGCCCCAAAACTCAGTTCCACATGGATTTAATGGAAACTACAGAATTATTTAAAAAACATATATATAAATACATGAACTTGAATGAGGAAGTAATTTTTTAAACAAAGGGTGAAACAAAAAAGTCCACATGATAAATGAAAAGATGGATTACATTAATTTTCACCACAATGGAATTTTCTATATGGCTAAGATACTAGGACAAAGTAAAACACAAAAACCAACTGGATGAAATAATTGTAACATTTATAAAAAAAAATAAGTAAACGTCCATTTAAAGAACTTAAAAAAAAAAAAACAGTAAGAAAATGACAAACACAATGGAAAAATGTGCAAACAATTCAAGCAGGAAATTCAGGGAAAAGAGTCTGCATGACTAAGAAACATAAAGAAAAGCTATATTTTATCAGTAATCAAGAAAATGCAAATAAAACAAGATACTGTTTTCATCTATCTTATTAAAATATATTAACACATATTATACTTAAATCTTTTGTACACAGTTCCCTTTATTTAATTTTCTGATGTTTTAAAATATTTGCTTTACTCCTTAACCCTACTCGTGGCTGAAAGAAAAAAATTTGAGTATTTGTTTCAGGTGAGGAAATTGAAGCTCATGCATTGCTAATATAAATTTAAATTATCATTGCTATTTTAGACAGCTGGAAGTTTTATGTAAAATGAGAAGATGCACATTAAACAGTTATTGAATAATAACTGATTCTAGCTAATACCCTCATATGTGCACAAGGAAATAAGTACAGACATACAGTTTCTAATGTGGGAAGCAACCACAAATGTCTATTAGCAGGCAATGGAAAAGTTAATTCAGGTTTACATACATGAAGGGATTCTATATATAATTTAAAATATGTTTAGCCTCGTTGACTAAAGAAAACTTTCTTATCTAGATAAAATACATGCTCACATATGTAGAGTACAAGTGGAAAAGCTTGGACAAACTCATACCAAACTGATGAAAATAATTGCCAAAAGGAAGTAAAAAGGAGAATGGGTTTGTAATCCTCTCTGTGTTATAAATGACCTGAAACAAACACAGTGTTAAAATATTGGGGTTTGATGCATTAGTGTCTGTATGTGTATTTAGTTTTCGTATTTGTTTTTCCCCCCAGAAATAAGCCAAACCTAAAATGGAAGTGATTAAAACAAATCCTGCCATTTCTAAGTTTATGGACTCTAGTTATCTTGAGTTGGGTAACACACCATCCAAAAGCAGAATGTTTTCAACCAACCACTTGTATTAGTAAGGATTCTGTAGATCAACTGATGGTTCTTTGTCTATAGGCTTAGTCTTTGTTAATCTCTGTGGATTCCTATGAGACTGAGGTCAGAGGTGAGCCGGCCGGGGGCTTGGCAATACAGGACGGACTGCTGGCATCTGCCAAGCCCAGAATCAGCGGGGAGGATCGCTCAGATTCATGTATCTCAAGATGAGGTGGATGCAGGGAGGGGCAGAATCCTGTTATTTTTGAAGCTTCTCCCACGCACCCTAAAAATAGTGTGCAATGATGTAAGAAGAAAATCATTAAAGGCCTCTAAAAATACATGCCTCCAAACATATAAGTACATATTTTAAACAAAAAGACAGTCACATATAATTACTTTGGGTCTAGGGAAGCATGCAGAACAAGGCAATTGATAAAGAGTGAAAAGAATCACCAAGATTATTTTTAGGAGGGTCGCACGATGCTTCTAACATGGGGTTGCTGAGGACAAGATAGGAGAAAGACAGATGGTTTCATGTCTTTTTCTTTTCTGTTTTCACCTCTGCTATCACCAGCAGGCTGGACTTTTCAGACAGCAGATATTTCTTGGGAATGGATACCTAGACCGTGCTTCCCATGTTTAATACAATAAACAGAGGAAAACACATCTACTTGTAGTTAGCAAGCTACACAGTAACATAATATGGGAGGGGAGATGAATAAAAAGCAAAAGTTCAAGGTAAGCCCCAAGGATATTGTTGCCACATCCCGCCACCCCCACCCCCTCAGGAGGAAAACCAGAGCTGATTATACATATTCCTCAGCTCCCAGCTTTCCAACATACTCTGAAAAGAATTTCTCCTATTCTTAAAAATCTGCAGTGATAGAGAATTCATATCCTGCTTTGAAGACATTCTCTGCATCTCACAGCCCTCACAGTCAGGAATATTCCCCCCGCCACCTTGGGTCTAACCTGTATTTATGTTGCAGCAAGTTGCTAATTTCCTGTGAGGCTATGCCCTCCCTGTGTGCCGACGGTGACCATAATCCTACCATAATATTCTTTCATATATCAGATAGAACGGACTGAACCCTTTTACGTTTCTGTACATCTCTCTTGAAAGACTGAGATTCAGGCCAGACATAATACCAGGATCTGACCAACGGCATAGCAGTGAAAGAATGAAAGTATTCCCAGGTTTTCTCACTGTGATCCAGGGTCAGTGCAAAGAAACAGAAAGATCCTCTACTTGGAACCAGTTCCAGTTCAGTCAAGAGTCAGTTAAGTTCAAATATCCCAGTTTAAGTCCAGGCTCTATCACTTACTGGTTGTATGACCTTGGTCTAGTGGCTTCAAGTCTCTGTCTTACTTTCTTGCAAGGACGATAAGACCTCCCTCTCACTCTCTCACGCTTGATGGAGAGGATTTAATAAAATAATGTTCCGGAAAACCAGCTTGCAGACTGTAAAGCAATAAAGCCATGTAAGGTATTAGTTGTATTCCCAAACTCCTGGACACAACTTGCCTAATCACGCTTCTCCAGGGCAAGTTTGAAAAACTGTCAAAGTCACAAAAATGTCATCTCTGTGGAGTGTGGGCTGTGGATTGGCTGGGTTTCCAAAAGCTTGTCTCTAAGGCTACTATTCAAAACTTGGAATACACTTTTCATTCTATTTTTCTCTGTAAATAATTGTATGAGCAGGAAATGCTCAGGGATCCCAGAGGTTTACTGTTTCTTTCAGCGAACGCAGAGCCCCTACTATGTGTTCGTTAAAGGAGATAGAAAGATGGAGAGAATGTTTGCGTCTCAGAAATCTTCAGTTGAAAGAGAGAGCCTAAGAAGTATATTATCAGGAACAAAGTGCAAAATACTGTCACCAGCACATTCACAGGTGCCAAACCACTCAACTCTCCTTTATTGTAAAAACAGGAGACAGATGGACCTCCTTCCAGTCGGCAGAGACAGCCCTCCAAAGCTTCCTCCTGGTCTGCTCCCTCAGCCCTCCTCACTTTCCACTCCCCTCCGTCCTGCCCAGTAGAAATCGCGTCTTCTCTTTGACACGAATGAGGCTGTTTCTGCTTCCACACTGCTCTTGCCCCGAAACACCCTTCCCAGGACCATCTAGCTCCATCATGCATAATTCAAGGCAAAGCTGAGGCTCCACTTTTCAAAATTACATTTTTCTTCCCTTGTTCTCTGCAGCCCCTTGGGTTCCCACTGGCCCAAATATAATGCAAATATAACAGCAAGATTTGGGATGAATTGTCCTCACAGAAAGGGAAGACAGAGTAGAGAAGATGATGGTAATAAAGCAAGTGCTCAAATTTGAATGAACAAGGGGAAATGATTGGGAGGTCAGCGATGAGGTGAATAGAGCAGATGGGGGTAGATATGACTTATTCACCTGAATCCCAATTCAGTTCAGTTCAGTTCAGTTGCTCAGTCATGTCCAACTCTTTGCAACCCCATGAACAGCAACACGCCAGGCAGGCCTCCCTGTCCATCATCAACTCTTGGAGCTTGCTCAAACTAACGTCCATCAGGTCAGTGATGCCATCCAACCATCTCATCCTCTGTCATCCCCTTCTATTCCCACCTTCAATCTTTCCCAGCATCAGGTTTTTTTCAAATGAGTCAGTTATTTGCATCAGGTGGCCAAAGTATTGGAGTTTTGGCTTCAGCTTCAGTCCTTCCATGATTTCCTTTAGGATTGATTGGTTGGATCTCATTGCAGTCCAAGAGACTCTCAAGAGTCTACTCCAACATCACAATTCAAAAACATCAATTCTTTGGCACTCGGCTTTCTTTATAGTCCAACTCTCACATACACACATGACTACTGGACAAAACCATACCTTTGACTAGACGGACCTTTGTTGGCAAGGTAATATCTCTGTTTTTTAATATATTGTCTAGGTTGGTCATAACTTTTCTTCCAAGTCTTTTAATTTCATGGTTGCAGTCACCATCTACAGTGATTTTGGAGCCAAAGAAAGGGAAGTCTATCAGTATCCATTGTTTCCCCATCTATTTGCCATGATGTGATGGGACTGTATGCCATGATATTAGTTGTTTGAATGCTGAGTTTTAAGCCAGCTTTTTCATTCTCTTCTTTCACTTTCATCAGGAGGTTTTTTAATTCTTCACTTTCTGCCATAAGGGTGGTGTCATCTGTGTATCTGAGGTTATTTATATTTTTTCCTGGCAATCTTAATTCCAGCTTGTACTTCATCTAGCCTGGCATTTCACATGACATACCCTGCTTATAAGTTAAATAAGCAGGGTGACAATCTACGGCCTTGAGGCACTCCTTTCCCAATGTGGAACCAGTCTGTTGTTTCATGTTTGGTTCTAACTGTTGCTTCTTGACCTGCATACAGATTTCCCAGGAGGCAGATAAGGTGGTCTGTTATTCATATCTCTTGAAGAATTTTCCACAGTTTGTTGTGATCTACACAGTCAACGGCTTTGGCATAATTGATAGAGCAAAAGTAGATGTCTTGGAGGAAGAGGGTGAATCTGAGGAAGAAGTGGTTTTGTCAAAGCAACAGAGAGCAAGGAGTATAGAGTTGGAGATGTGGGGAAGACAGGGAATGAGAAGATTCAGCCTCCACTTGAGAAATGAACTCAAGAGCTAGTATCTTCCAGAGTAGCTCATGAGCGTCGCTTTTAGAGAAGGAACTCAGGATTCGGGCGATCTCTACTAGCAGACTGTGAGCTCTGAACCAGAATGTAAAGGATTTTGGAGAGACATGGAAAATGGGGTCAGAGTAATGATCATTAAAGGGATTTCGAGGTTGTGTCGGGGTGACAGAGTTTATCTGGGAGGTGGGGACCCGGATTGGGTCAGGTGACCAGGAAATTGACACACTTTGTTTGGGCAGTGGCTGCGTCCCCAAAGACACACGCAGGAATTCTTCATCCCTTTGTTGTTGCTCACTCAGTCCTGTCCGACTTTTTGAGACCCCCATGGATGGCTGCACACCAGGCTCTCCTGATCTCCAGTGTCTCCCAGAGTTTGCTCAAATTCACTGGCCATTGACTTGGTGATGCTGTCTAACCATCTCATCCTCTGCCCACCCCCCTTCTCCTCCTGCCCTCAGTCTTTCCCAGCATCAGGGTCTTTTCCAGTGAGTTGGCTTCAACCTTTAAGAGATGTTCCAACTGAAACTTGGAACAGAGATTTAGGATGCTGGACTGGTAACATGTGCAATGTGAGGCTTGTGAACTGTTTACACTGCATCTCTTGCCATGCTGAGATGCTTGTACTGCTGGGAAAATAAATCCAATGTGCAGAGAAAAGTAGGTGTGAAAGGTGAGAGGAGCACCCTGAGGACACGGGGTTCCTGCTCAGAGTCAGCTGCAGCTTTGCTCTTGGTGTGACACAGAGCTTGTAATAAGTTCTTCTTGCCCAAACTAATTCAATTTGGCTCTCTCTCCATTACAACCAAAGAAGTCTTAACACATTAATCTAATTTATAAAGAAAGGAATCATTGGAAAAATTTGCTCCTTTATTATTATCCACAAATTGCTTGTGACATGCCTCAAAACCAACTGTGACAGGGCTAATTAGTACAGACTGTTGGGAGCCACTTGCCTGCAACACAGAAGAGAAACTCCAGACATGTCCCCTAGTGGAGAGCTCTTCCCTTTCTCTTACCTCTCCTCCAGGCCACACAGGGTCCCCGGGGGAAAGAGCAGCCTTGCCGTCACCTGCCCCCGTTAGTGTGGGCCCGGAGTGATTGGTGTGATGGGTTCTCAGCATGTCTGAACCACTTCCTGGTGAGGTACCTCATCCTGAACGCTCCTGTAGACACTTCTATTTTTTAAGTTGAAGTGTAATTGATTTATGATGCTGTGTTAATTTCTGCTGCTGCTGCTGCCAAGTCACTTCAGTCGTGTTCAACTCTGTACGACCCCATAGATGGCAGCCCACCAGGCTCCGCCATCCCAGGGATTCTCCAGGCAAGAACACTGCAGTGGGTTGCCATTTCCCTTTCCAATGCAGAAAAGTGAAAAGTGTAGTCGCTCAGTCATGTCTGACTCCTCGCAACCCCATGGACTACAGCCTACCCGTCTCCTCTGTCCATGGGATTTTCCAGGCAAGAGTACTGGAGTGGGGTGCCATTGCCTTCTCCGGTGTTAATTTCTACTTTACAGTAAAGTGATTCAGTTATACATATGTATAATTTTTTAGGTTATTTTGTGTTATGGTTTATCACAGGACATTGAATGTAGTTCCATGTGCTATAAAGTAGGATCTTGTCTGTCTATCCCATACACTTAATAGTTTGCATTTGTTAACCCCAAACTCTCAGTCCATCCCTCCCCAACCCGTCTCTGCCCCAACCGTCTATTCTTCATGTCTGTGGGTCCGTTTCTGTTGTGTAGATAAGTTCACTTATTTTAGACTCCGAATGTAAGCGGTATTGTTTGGTATTTGTCTGTCTCTGTCTGACTTACTTCACTTACTATGATAATCTCCAAGTCCATCCATGTTACTGCAAATGGCATTGTTTCATTCTTTTTTATGGCTGAGTAATATTCCATAATATGTACTACATCTTAATCCATTCATCTGTCAATGGACATTTAGATTACTTCCATGTCCAGTCTATTATAAATAGCCCTGCTATGAACATAGTTGTCCATGTATGTTTTTCAGTTATAAGTTTCTCCAGATATATGCCCAGAACTGGGCTTGCTGGATCATACAGAAGCTCTATTTAAAAAAAAAAAAAACAAAACTCTAAAATAGTTTTTTAAAGTATCCTCCATACTATTTCCTTAGTGGCTATACCAGTTTACATTCCCTACAACAGTGTAGGAGGGTTCCCCTTCCCCCACACCCTCTCCAGTGTTTATGGTTTGTGGATTTTTTGATGATGGCCATTTTTGACTGGTGTTTTGATTCTGCAGAGTCACCTTATTGCGTTTTGATTCTGCAGATTTGCTTAAATCCTCAGTCCACCTCACAGACACAGCCTCCATGGAGACCTCCCCAAACACCAGCCTCCTGGAGAGACACACTTCCTGAGGCCCTGTCCGAGAGGGATGATATTGTAAACAATCACGGCGACTTTCATATTGTGCCTGGTGCCCAGTGATGCAGGGTCACAAGGCATAATCTTCCCCAGAAGACTCCCTTCTGGGTGGAGCTCTGTCGTCTGCTTTTAGAAAGGAGATGTGTACAGACAATGCCTTACACACACCTCCAAGGATTCTCCTCCCTGGATGCTTTCGAAACATTTTCAAATATGTTACCGTTTTAGAGAGTTCATAAAAAATCACTTAGGTTTTGTTGCCTATTTGAGGTATCCCATTCCTAACAGGACGCGTCTCCTCGAGGCACTGATCCCATCATCAAAGTGGACCCAACCACAGGTCTTCTCCTGTCGCGTGAGACCGCAGGGCCTGGCTGCTGACCTGCGGTCTGTCCAGCCTCTGGGCAGTGTGGTGGTTGTGGCGAAGGTGTATTTCTGACTCTAGTCTAAAAACAGCAGTCAGTGGGGATGCCAACGGACGCTGTACCAGACTCCTCCAAGTCCTGCCTGAGATCACCAACAGCATAACCCAGCTGACGCAGGCTTGGCCCTCACGTGCTGTGAACTTGGCTGCAGGAACTCTGCTGGCCTGTCCACCCCTGAGTGACTGCCGGACCTCACTCCCACCTCCCTCACCCTCTCCACCACCCAGCTCTCCTGGGAGGCTCGCTTTTCTGTCTCTGCTCACGGCTCTCACCAAGGCTGCCTGCTGGGCACCGCACCGCCTCCGGCCACCCACTGTGAGACAGCCAAGTCAGGTATCAAACGTTGACTCTCTGGGAAGTGACAAACCCTGGAGAACCCACAGCATCTTCCTTTCTAGGACGAACGTGATGTTTCACCCACAGGTCAGGGCCCCGTGCCCTGTGTGCCATCTGCTGCCCAGGACTGAGGACACAAAGTTCTTCTGGGGGCCTGTTTGCATTTTTTTTCTTTTAATTTTTATTTTATGTTGGAGTATAGTTGATTTACAATGTCGTGTTTCAGAAACATAGCAAAGTGATTCAGATAGACATATATACATATCTATTCTTTTTAAAATTCTTTTCCTATCTAGATTGTCACTGAATATTCAGGGCCAGTTTTTCTATCATGCAAATAAACACTGGGGGCCAGGAGTGGGGCAGCCTGCATGGGGTGAGCCAGGATCAGGGTTCATACTCAAGCTCTCTCTAGACATAAAAGACTATTATTTTAGCCTTTTGTCTTTTAATGGCTGAAACCAGACTTTGACCTACTTGAGTAGAATTAAAGACTATTGGGGAAAATGTTTGTGAGGCTGAAAATGCTTTTTCTTTTACCGTTTCTATGATTTTGATCCATAGCCTGGAAAAGTTCTAGAAAGGCAACCCCAGCAGGGAAGCTGTCTTGACATGGTTTGTGTGTTATCTGCAGCCAGACAGAAGCACGCAGGCAAGGAGGGGAAGGGTCAGAGAAGGGATAGACACTCATTTTCCCTGAACTGTGACTCTTCAGTGCTGAAGACATGAACACGTCATCCCTGAACAGGGGAGGAAGAGGAAAACGCTGCATCGTTAATTCTGAGGACTTTGCTTAAAACGAATTTGTCACTTACTTCCTCCAGGACTGGTCAGTGATGGAGTGATCGTGAGCATCTCAAGAGCAAATCTGCACCTGAGATGTCAACCGTCCTCAGCAGCTCATCAGAGTTCGGGAGCCCGATTTACATTTGATGACAAAGATGATAGTTTTTCATGGGATGCTGGGCACTCAGCCAGGAAGGTGATACGCTTTTTGTGGGAGGTCCTTTTACAGAGTGCTGATTTGAGCTTTTGATTTTGGTGTTTTGGGAGCTTCCCAGGTGGCTCAGTGGTTAAGAATCTGCCTCTCAGTGCAGGAGCTACAGGAACTACAGGTTCCGTCTCTGGGTAGGAAAGATCCCCTGGAGGAGGAGACGGCAACCTGCTTCAGCATTCTTGCCTGGACAGAGGAGCCTGGTGGGCTACAGTCCATAAGGTCACAAAGAGTAGGGCATGACTGAAGTGACTTAGCAAACACACAGCAGGATTTGAGCTTTAGGTGACAAGCATATCAATTCCCGCCAGTCACCCCTCAGCCTTCTCTCTGGAATCAGTCACTGCAACCACTCACACCCCTGTGACTTCCCTCTGGGTCTAGGAGGCAAGACTCCTTGATGACGAGAAGAGACGTTCTTTCAAGCAGAGTCGTCCCTGATGTTGAGTGGCCCACGTGACAACTTCCTCGCAACGATAAGAGCAGATGTGATGTGTGACTTCCAGGACAATGTGGTGAAAAGGCACGGCCCCCAGTGTCTGTCCTCTCTGAGCTCAGAGGGGCGCCCATGTCCAGGGCAGATCTGCACACCAATGGCGGACATGGCCAAGGCAGCCTCCTTCTGGGTTCAGGACTGCTGTGGATGCTGCCTGCCTCTGAACTGGACCAGGAGCACCCACGTTGGTGGATCCAGAAGCAGGACGTACATGCTTCGGGTGTTAAGCAGCAGACACTTATTTTTTTCAAGGCAGCTCTGTGTTAGGAGGATTTTCTACGCTGTCCGGTAGGCCTGGAGGCTCCCCATCCCTGGGCGCTGTGTGGTCATTTCCTCTGCCTAATCCATGCCAGATTTCCCGGGCTCTGGGTGTGCCAGGCACATACCTGCTCAGTTGAAGACCCCTCAGGGAGCCTGGGCTGCTTTCTTCTCTCGATGCTCTGCCTGTGAATTCCAGCTGTGTCAGGAGACTGCCAGCCCCATGCTGGTCTCTGCTCCCTGCACTGAAGCCTGGGAACTCTTTCTGAGCAGTGATCTGGGGTGATTGCTGACCAAATTCTTTTGTTTCCTTTCTCTAAGGACGGCTGTTCCCTGCTGTCTTGGTTTTGTCTTGCAGGGAGTGAAATCTGGGCTCCTGTATTCAGTTTGTGGCCCAGATCATAAGGTGGGAGAATAAATCTGTTACTCCACCAGGGCTAGAGGTGCAGGTCCTTACCTAGTGCGATCTCCTGAAATGAGTTCCCTGGATCAGGGTCATCCTAAAAGCTTTTGGAAGAGGTCTACCATTGAAATGAAATGTACGTGTTCATTTTTTCCTTCTTGGTTGAGGTAGCGTCAGCTACTTGGGGTCAATTCAGAAATGTACCCTGAGAAATATTGGGTGGTCTCCCTTAGACACCCAAGAAGTGCTTGGGTGAGTCCCTGAGAGGTCATGCCAGTCCCCACAGTGTGAATCCCTCCCATCTAGCATCACAGAAATGACAGTCCTGGATTCTCCACTGTGAGTTCTTTCAATTCTCTGGGCCTCTGGGACCTCGTTCTCCATGAGTTGAACATAGAGAAGCCAGAGGGAAGGGAGCGCTCCAGGGAGACTGGCTGGACCCTGCTGTCGGGGCTGGACTCTAGCCCACCGCCCGCCCAGCTGGCAGCACTGTGCTTGGTCAGCTCCCTGAGGGTGGAGGCAGCTTTCTTCTTCATCACCTCCTTCTTCTCACCTGCACCCCAACCAGCCTGTCCTAAGCTCTTTGCTCCATGGTGTCTGCTCGATGCCGATTTCTCGGCTTGGGGGTGCTCTCCCAGCCTAACCCTGACCCAAGCTTACATGACATTTCCTCCAGGAGGCCTTTTCTGCTCCCCAGGAGCAGGTTAGGCCCCCAGATGTCTCTCATTTCACTCTGTACCTCTCCTTTGTGACCCTCTGTATTGCTTCTTCTATACATAGGCACTCTTCAAAGTGTTCTGTCTATAGTGACTCATCTAATCTTATCAGAACCTGATTCCATGGGTACTAGGGTATTTAAATAACCATCTGATTTTTTTTTTTTTCAGAGCTAGTGGTTAACTCTAGTTCACTGCCAGAAAGCAAACATCCAAAGCTCTCTTGTTCATATCCCAGGCTCCTGAAACAACAGGTGCTCTCAGAATATGGGAAGGAATTATCCACTAATCATGGGACTGTTTTCTAGTTTTCATCGTTTTTTTTTTTTTTTTTTAGCCATGCCATGTGTCATGCGGGAATTTCCCTGACCACGGATCGAACCCAGGCCCCCTGCAGTGGAAGGCTGGAGTCTTAACCACTGGACTGCCAAGGAAGTCCCTAGTTTTCATCCTTTTTAAACAGAAGTCTCCTCATGGTTGGAATTCATCTCTATGTTGTCTTTTTATGTTTGTACTTATTCCTGTATCCTTAGCACCTAATACACTGCCTGAAACACAACGGAGGCTCAGCGTCTGTTCCTGTGTTGGGGAGGAAGGCACACAGGACTGCCCTCAAAAGGTCTCATCCTTCTGCTTTCGACTCCAGAGGAGTGAGCGCTCAGCTTCCCAGCCCTTGGCTGTCATTCTCCACTGAGCATGTTTCCATTTCCCACCCATTTCCTCCTGCCTGGCTGTGACTGGTTCTCTCTGCCCACTGTGTGCACAGAGAGGGTAAGGGGTTAGACTGGACACAAGGAGGTGCTGCCAGCCTGGTAGCCCCTGGGAAGGGCCCGCTAGGCACCTATGCAGGGGTGTCCGTGAGCACCACCACCATGATGGTCACAGCTAGAGCCCAGCACTTCCCAGGGTAGAGAGCTGGGTGACACAGCCTCTGAGAGTCTTCTCGAAGGCTGACCCACGATGTCACCTGGAAGAAAGTGACCCTCTTATTTTGTATTATACGTCCACATATGAAGCAGCAAGTGACCACATTGAGCACTGAGCCCCTATGGATAGATGCTATTAATAGACATTCATTAAATGCCCAAAACATGGTAGACATTGTACCAAAACAAAGAATTAGGTAAGGTCTCTGTTATCATACAGTCTCTTCCCAGGGAGCAGAGAAACTAAATTCATTGAGTTGGTGATAAAAAAAAAAAAAAAAAAAAATCACAGGTAAAAGACATAAATGCACTCAGGGTTCTGACCCTTTAGAAAGAATTCTTACATGTTTCCTTTATATGTCATGGTTTTATATATAGAATGTGGCATTCACCATCCTGAAAGGATTCGTGAGCTGTAGCCCCAAACCCTCGCAGACAGGAAAATTATAATGGGCCATTTCATTTGACCTTCCTGAGTCTTGGTTTCTTTATGTGAAAAATGAGACGGGAGCAGTTAATGCTCAGGACGGGGCTGATGGCAGCCAGCACGCACCTGTGTGATGACTGCGGCTGCTGAAATGCGGAAGCTCTTCCGTGCTGGATGCTGCATGGCCCCTGAACGCTTCTGCTGCTCTTGGACACCCCAGCCCCACTACGTGAAACTTCCTGGGACCCTCCACAGTCAGGCTGTGTCTGGATCATCCAGGAGTTTGGGAAGAAGCAGGAAACAAGTCTGAAAGGGGGAAGCTGAAGAGAGATTAAATAAGGACTCAGATAGAGTCACATGTTTGGTATTAAGGAAAAGCCTCAGGGGATGGAGAGACATCACAGCCCCAGGGACAGTGGGAAGCTCTGGCAATCCTTCTGCCTGAAAGGTCAAGGGTGTGGAGTGCTTATGAGAATTTGGGTAGATCTGTCACCATGGAGACGGCTGTCAGGTAGGAGCTGAGGCCTGAATTCATGGAGGCACTTAATCTGTGCCAACCGCAGCCCAGGAATGAAAACCCCAACCACTCCCTCCTCTCCCTTCTGGATTCCTCCAGGTGGCCCCAGGAGCCACCTCTAGCCTAGAGCTAGGCAGCAGGGCTCATCACTGAGGCCAGCAGTCAAGGCCAGCCTTCTGGGTGCAGAGCATGGGAGAGAAGGAAGGAGCTTGGTTCAGAGGGACAGAAGGAAGATACTCAAGCTAAGCACCCAAGGCCTGGCAGAGCAGGGTGGCCCAGACCAGGTCCTGTTGACTGGAGGCTTTTCTGTGTCCCTGAACAGCAGCAGATAGAATGGATTCGTTTCCTGGGGCACCAGGATCTGATTAAAGCACAGTGTCTTAGAATGGCACACTCTCTTTCCTGTTTTCTGTTAGTTTCCATTATATTTTCATCCCATTAGAACTTACTACTCTAATCAGGAAAAGAGAGGCAAGTTCTGCCAAAGGAAGAAGGCAGGAACTAGCTTCTCCAGCAGTCAGGGTAGTGAGCCTTTAAGCAGCAGCCAGTTGGCCCGTGACCCATAGCACAGCTGGCCCAGCTCCAGGGCAGAGGTCACAGCTGCGTTTGCAATCAAAGTTTCCTAGCAGTAAGCTGAGTGCATTCGTCCTCGTCCTCTCTGTCACCTTTGCGAAAGTGCATTCGGGGAAGGAAAAAATTGAGCAATGCTCGGGTCTCAGCCATCTCTTGTCTCTTCTCACTCCAGAAAGATCTAACTGTGCTGTCCATTTTCACCTTGGAGTTTCCCACGTGTGGGTTCCCTTCTGGAAGGCCCTATATTCTTGTTGTCCAAATCCTGTCTTCCTGCCCCGACTCAATGAAATGCCCGGGCCCTTCCAACCACCCTCTCCCCAGTCTCCTTTAAATACCCGCCCTCATTAGAATCTGTGCAACACCATTTGGGCTATCCTGACACTCTGCTATCTTTTATTCATTTGCATCTTTATTTAAGATGGGAGTATAGTTGATTACAATGTTGTATGAATTTCCGGTGCACATCTAAGTGATTCAGTTTTACATACACATGCGTCTATACGTCTTCCTTGTGCTATACAGTAGGTCCCTGTTGGATATCTATTTTACTATATAGTATTGCATACATGTCCATCCCAAACTCCCCACCTATCCCTCACCCCTCACTGTTCCTCCCTAGTAACTGTAAGTTTCTTCTCTAAATCTGTGACTCCGTTTTTGCTTTGTAAGTAAGCTTATTTGCATATTTTTAGATTTCACATGTAAGCTATATCATATGTTATTTGTCTTTGTCTGGCCTACTTCACCGCGTATGATAATCTCTAGACCCATCCATGTTGCTGCAAATGACATTATTTTGTTATTTTTACACCTGAGTGGTATTCCATTGTGTATATGTACCACATCTATATTCATTAATAGACATCGATGGACCATTGATGGACATCTAGTTTGCTTCCATGACTTGGCTATTGTAAGTAGTGGTGCAATGAGCATTGGGGTACATGTGTCCTTTTGAACTACGTTATCTTTAAAGTAAATCTCTGCTGTGCATCAGTGCTGTAATGAGGAGACTACCTTGAGATCAGGACCGTGAGCAGACTCCCAGATCTCCTGAGACCGCAGAGTGGCTCCTAGGGGAAAGCAAGTCCTGCTGACCAACTGGTCCAGGCTCCCCAGATGCAAAACCACCTACACCCTAGATGCCTGGGGCCTTGTCCTCTCACCGACCAGGTAGAGGCCATTTGTCCTTTACTTTCCCTTCTCTGAATGAGGCTGGCGGAGGATGTTATGGTGCAGGGTCTGCCCTCTCTGTGCAGCCCACCTCTGCTCAACCCAGGACAGCCTGGAATGGTGAGCATGGGCTGGGGGTCTCCCACACCCTGACTCCCAAGGATGAGCCTCCAGTTTGTCATATATCTCACTGTGTCCATGCTGTAGGGGACACACATGTCTAAAGGAACCAAGCTTCTCTGTGCTTACTGCCTTTTTAGTATTAGGCGGATAGAACTCTAACCCTCACAAAAGCAGCTCAGAGCAGAGAGGAGCTCTCCTGTCAATTTCAGTTTAACCAGGTGTTGCTTTGACGCTGTCAGTTGCCTCCACCAGATTCCCTTTGCTTAGCAACAACCTTGGCTTTTCCTAACAGCTTCTCCCTAAGCCTCCGCAGCAACTCTGGAGCTGCCGGCGGGGTTAAAGCCGCTTGGATTTAAGTGGAATGGAAGGTAAAATCTCCCAGAGGTCCTGGGCTCCTGGAGGGTCTTAGAGCCTCTGGCATTATAGCTCTGTTAATGGCTGGGCTGCTAATCCTGTTTAACATAAAGGGCTGGTCCCCACATCATATCCATGGGGCTTAGACACCTGCTCTGGATCAACAGAGCCTGCTTCATCACAGAGGATGTGTTCTGGCCACACCAGCGCTAGTTCTCAATTCATCTCAGCAGAGGGGGATGTCTGAGAAAGTCCTCTCGGGTCCCTGGAAGATGGGGAGCAGGAAGAGTGAGGATTGGCAGTATCATCTTGCTCTGAGCTTTAGTTCCCAGAGATCCTGAGGTTATTTAAAGGAGTTTTCCAAAGCCCGAAGCTTTTTACTGCACCTGGGTTGGCCTGGAATCTCCAAGAACAGGGCCACACCTGGACTTGAATGGTGAGATTGTTTTAGCATCTCTGTTGCAGAAAAACACAGGACCCAGCAGAAGCCAGGCAGGCAGTGTGCTTCATCCACGGCTCGACTGCACATTTCTTGCATAGAGGCGAGGACACCACAGACTTGGTCAGGGAAGTGGGCCTGGATTTCTAGGGCCCAGATGGAAGGTCTAATCTGCTCTGAAGTATACAGTGTTCCCAACCTCAGTGTGTCCTAGCACACAGAGAACACGTGTGTGTCTGTGCGTGACATCCGAGGGTACATGGAGAGAGCTGGTCACAGATGTCCCTGGCTCAGGGGCCCCTGTCACTCAGGCTCTGCCCTGTGGATCTTCTCTAAGCCCCTGGTCTTCGTCAGGAAGCAACAGTTAGAACTGGACATGGAAAATCAGAATGGTTCCAAATAGGAAAAAGAGTACATCAATGCTGCATATTGTTACCCTGCTTATTTAACTTGTATGCAGAGTACATCATGAGAAATGCTGGGCTAGATGAAGCACAAGCTGGAATCTAGATTGCAGGGAAAAATATCAACAACCTCAGATATGCAGATGATACCACCCTTACGGCAGAAAGCGAAGAAGAACTAAAGAGCTTCTTGATGAAAGTGAAAGAGGAGAGTGAAAAAGTTGGCTTAAAGATCAGCATTCAGAAAACAAAGATCACAGCATCTGGTCCCATCACTTCATAGCAAATAGATGGGGAAACAGTGTCAGACTTTATATTTTGGGCTCCAAAATCACTGCAGATGGTGACTGCAGCCATGAAATTAAAAGATGCTTACCCCTTGGAAGAAAAGTTATGACCAACCTAGACAACATATTAAAAAGCAGAGGCATTACTTTGCCAACAAAGGTCAGTCTAGTCAAGGCTATGGTGTTTGCAGTAGTCATGTATGGATGTGAGAGTTGAACAATAAAAAAAGCTGAGCACCAAAGAACTGATGCTCTCGAACTGTGGCATTGGAAAAGACTCTTGAGAGTCCCTTGGACTATAAAGGGATCCAACCAGTCCATCCTAAAGGAAACTGATGTTGAAGCTGAAACTACAATACTTTTCGCCACCTGATGCAAAGAGCTGACTCATTTGAAAAGACCCTGATGCTGGGAAAGATTGAGGGCAGGAGGAGAAGGGGACGACAGAGGATGAGATGGTTAGATGGCATCACTGACTCAATGGACATCAGTTTGAGTAAACTCTGGGAGTTGGCAATGGACAGCGAGGCCTGGCGTGCTGCAGTCCATGGGGTCACAAAGAGTCAGACACGACTGAGTGACTGAACTGAACTGGTGTTTGTCGTTAGGGTCATGGAAGATGTGTTAGTGGTTCTTGTCTGCAATCAAGGGCTCATTCCCACCTAAGAAGGCAATTCCCCGTTTGTTGAGACCCTTGATATCTCCTTGGCTAATTCATGTCTTTGGGTCCAAAGTAGGCATCTCAGAGCCCAAAGGGTGGTATGAGAGAGAGGCAAGCAATGAAGAAGGTACAGAGTGTGAAAGGACGGTCTTCCCTTCCATAGTGATGGAGAGCTTTAAATAAGATTTGATAAGATAGAGTATGTGAAAGGACTTTGTAAACTGCAAAGAATAAATGATTTTTATTTTCAATACTGTGACTAGTGCAGGATTTTCCAGGCAGTTATTCCTAGTATGCTGCAAACCCTTAAATGTCCAGTCCAAATCAGCCACTTAAAATAATGAATAAAATACAGAGAAACAAATAGAAACGAGAGCGTTACCTGTATTTGGTGGGATTTCATTTTCTTTTAACACAAGAAAACATCAGGCTGTGTTTAGAGGCGTGACTCGCAGAGAATAATAATCATGGTGGCTTAAATTAAGGCCATCTAGTTCAAACCATCTAGAAAGATGGAAAATGGCACCAGTTTAATGCCTTAAAAAAATCTCACGATAGCATTTTGGAAGAAATATTTGAGTATAAAAATTCTTAATAGTCATCAAGAAATGTACCCAAGAGGGGTACTCTAATATAACTTGCCCTTAAGTTCTTTTTTGTTAAATAAATTAATGTATAATTAATTATGTAAGTGCTTGCATGCCAAATTGTATCCAAATTTTTGTAGCTCCATAGTCTGTACCCAACCCGGCTCCGTCTGTCCATGGGATTCTCCAAGCAAGAATACTGGAGTGAGTTGCCATGCCCTCCTCCAGGGGATCTTCCAGACCCAGGGATCAAACCTGTGTCTCTCACGTCTCCTGCATCGGCAGGCAGGTTCTTTACCACTGATGTCACCCGGAAGTCCAAATGATGGTAATAAAAATAGCTGTATAGATCTCAGTACTCAACGTGCTACGTGTGTGTGCTGCTCTCCTGGGGGCAAGGACTAGAGCAGAGATGCTGGTCCTCCTGTGCCTATCCGCTCATTTGTCAGTTTATGTACCACAAGAAAGGAAAAGATGCCAGCTTAGCTATGACATGCCACTCAGTGCAAGACACATCTTCACAGAGTTCAACATGAAGCTCAGCACTGAATTCAAGCGGTATTCGTGGAAGCCCGGACAGCTCAGAGATGGAAGGTGCAGGTTCCAGCATCAGGCCCCTGGGTTACCATCCTGGCTTCACCTCTAGTGACCTTGTGCCTCCTTATGCCTGAACACAGGGATCTGAAAATCAGAGTCAGAGAAGTGCCCCAAGGGTGGGTTGTCTGAATCCACAAAATGAATTGAAAGCTACTGTGGATTGTGAAATGCTGGGTGTTGTGTGTGTGTGTATAATAATGTTATTACTGACTCTCTCACCCACCAGACTGGAAACATCTCCAGAGCAAGAACGGCTTTGGTTGCACTTCACTCCATCTCCAATACCTAGCACAGTGTCAGGAACATATTAGGTCCTGCATAAACAATGAGGCAGTGCATATATGGGTTTCTTATCCAGTTCCAGTGTAACTGCTTTTCACGGAGGCAGTGCATTGATTTCCAGAGAGGTCTTGTTTACTTTCAGGAACATGTGCACCAGAAAGAAGATAACATGATTCAGAAACGTAAGGAAAACTATGGGACTGAAAGAAGTTGTTACATAAACTTAGATTCAGTAAGAAAAACAAATGTCTACTGAATTCCTCTTTCAACTCTCTGCAGAGACCTAAAGTTCTGAAAGGGATTTGTAAGTTCTTGTGATGTAAGGGTTGAAGGGGAAACTTTCACTGAGCCTGTGCTGGTTGTCTCTCACACCAGGAAGCACAGAGCGACTGGGCATCTGGAGTTTAATATGATCTTCTCATTCCCTTAAGGAACACACCCAGCTTTTTTTTTTTTTTAATTTAATTTTGTTTGTTTGCTGATTTCTGCTCTAAGGCAAAGATAGCCTTTTTTAAAAATGTGGACCATTTTTAAAAGTCTTTATTGAATTTGTTATAGTATTGCTTCTGTTTCTGTTTTGTTTTTTCCAGCCACAGGGCATATGTTGGGGACCTTAGCTCTCCGACCACGGATTAAACCTTCACGACCTGCACTGGAAGGTGAAATCTTAACCGCTGGACCACCAGGGAAGTGCCAGTGCCCAGCTTTATTGAGCTATAAATGACAAATAACAATGTGTAAATTTAAGGATTACACTGTGATAATGGGTTACACTTATCTATTACCAAATGAGGACCACAGTGAGATTAGTTAGCACCTCCGTCATGTCACACAATTTCCAACTTTCAAGTATAAGACTCTGATGAAGAATCAAGTATAAAAGATAGTATTGTTACTTACAGTCACCACACTGCATTAAATTCCCCAAACTTGCTCATTATATTATCTCGGGGAGTTTGTACTTGGAAAAAAAAATTATTCTGTATTGGAATATAACTGGTTAACAATGTTGTGATAGTTTCAAGTGAACAGCTAAGGGACTCAGCTATACATATTCATGTATCCATCCTCCCCGACACTGAGAGCCTGTACCTTTGAACGACATCCCCTTTATCTCGCCCACTGGCACCTGGAAACCACCGTTTTACTCTCTGTTTGTTTAGGCTTCGTTAGATTCCAAATTTAGGTGCTATTGTACAGTATTTGTCTTTCTCTGCTGACTTATTTCACTTAACATATTTTTTCATATCTATTTGTGTACTTAATTTGACGGTGCTGGGTCTTAGGCAGGATCTTTAGTTGTGGCATGCAAACAGTTAGTTACGGCATGTGGGATCTAGTTCCCTGACCAGCGACTGAACCTGGGTTCCTGCAATGGGACCTCAGAGTCTTAACCATTGGACCACCAGGGAAGTCCCTTGGCTTAGCACAGTGCCCTCAAGGTCCAATCATGGTGTCACAGATGACTGGCTTTTCTTATTTCAAGTGATGAATTGTATATAAATATATATATATATATACATATTTATACAAACACAGTATATATTATATGTTGGATATATATGATATGGACTTCCCTGATGGCTCAGACAGTAAAGAATCCTCCTGCAATGCGGGAGACCTGGGTTTGATCCCTGGGTTGGGAAAATCCTCTGGAGGAGGGCACGGCAGCCCACTTCAATATTCTTGCCTGGAGAATCCTATGGACAGAGGGGCCTGGTGGGCTACAGCCCATCCATGGGGTCGCAGAGAGTTGGACATGACTGGGTGACTAAGCACAGCACATCTATGATATATATACAATATGCATTATCACAGCATTTTTCATCCATTCAGCCATAGAGGAACACTGTGGTTGTTTCCATGTCTTGGCTATTGTGAGTTACACTGTGGTGACCACAGTGGTGCAGACATGTCTTCAACACCCTGATTTCGTTGCTCTGGATGCATGCCAACAAGAGCTATTGCAGGACTGAAGGAGATCCAACCAGTCCATCCTGAAGATCAGTCCTGGGTGTTCTTTGGAAGAAATGACGCTGAAGCTGAAGCTCCAGTACTTTGGCCACCTCATGCGAAGAGTTGACTCATTGGAAAAGACTCTGATTCTGGGAGGGATTGGGGGCAGGAGGAGAAGGGGGCGACCGAGGATGAGATGGCTGGATGGCATCATGGACTCGATGGACGTGAGTCTGAGTGAACTCCAGGAGTTGGTGATGGACAGGGAGGCCTGGCGTGCTGCGATTCATGGGGTCGCAGAGAGTCGGACACGACTGAGCGACTGAACTGAACTGAACTGAACTGATGGTAGTTACATTTCCAGTTTTCTGGGGAGCCCCACATTGTTATTTCAATGTGGCTGCACCAGTTTATATTCCTCCCAACAGATCACAAGGGTTTCCTCTCCCCACATCCTCGCCCACACTTGTTCTCTTATCTTTTGATAACACCCATCCTAACGTGTGTGAGGTGATTCTCAGTGTGGGTTTCATTTGCATTTCCCAGATGATTAATTATACTGAGCATATTTGCATGTACATGTTGGCCATTTGTATGTCTTCTTTGTAAAAATGTCTATTTGGTTCCTCTTCTCATTTTAAAAAATCAGGTAATTTTTGTCTGTGATTGAGTTGTATATATTGCTAATATATTTTAAAGCCTTATCAGATACATGGTTTGCACTTTTTTCTCCTATTCTGTAAGCTACATTTTCATTTTGTTGATTATTTCTTTCTTCTATTGAAGTATAGTTGATTAAATGTCATGTGAGTTTCAAGTATGATCCAGTTATATGTATGTATATGAAAAATATATATTTATACATATATATATTCTTTTTCAGATTTCCCTTCTAGATTATTATAAAATATTGAATATAATTTCCTGTGCTATACACTAGGTCCTTGTTGGTTATCTATTTTATATATAGTGCTGACCAAATTTTTTGCAGATTTTTAGCTTTGGAATATCATCTCACTTATTTACATTTGCTTTTCTTGCTTGTGGTTTTGCTGTCATATCCAAAAAATTGTTGCCAAAACCAATGTGAGCAGCTTCCTTAAAACAGTTATTTGAATTATTGGGAAGACTGCAGATCCCATGTCTTGGGGGTGGGTCACTGGAGCATTATCATGATCATTTAGGGGGGTCATGTGTGTTGATTTTTCACATCCCTTGAAGCTTTGCATTGCTAACTTCACATTTAAAGTGGCAGTTACTTCCTCCTGTCTTTACTGAGTGACTCTGGGAGAGAAATGCCTGGCCCTGCTATGCATACTGAGGCTAAGACCTTCTGCAGAGATGACTGCCCCATGCTCTTTGCTCTCTCATGGGGCAGAATTCCTCAGGTTATATGCCTTCCCTTGATTCTGCAAAGTCTAGCTGTGTGACACCTCCCTTTGGCTTTCCCATGGGTGATCCTAAGGCTCAAGTTTCCTCTGGAACATGGCTGAAAGGGACTGGGCCCAATTCACAGACCACCGCATGGCCCACAGCCAAGACTGAGATCTATGTGCCTAACACGCAATGCATGAGTGGGCAAATCTCCTCCAAGCCCCTAGGCTTATAACTTCATGCAGGAACATTTTTCCTTGGATAGATGCTGAGCTGTTGTCCTGGAGATGGAGAGATAAGACAAATATGTCTTATCTGCCATGTTGCTGATACCATTCCTCAAGGAACTTTTGAAATGATGGAACTTGGAGTTCTTTGCTCTGTTCACGTGGCTAATCTGGGTTATTCTTTAGGTGGCTGAGGCTGAATAAAAGTGCCTGAGTGTAGACAACTTTCCTGTTAACCTAGTAACTGGGATCCAGTAGTGCAACTTACCACACAGAACAGCCTCAGAGGCCAGCCGAGCCCTTGACAATGATCTAGGCTGATGTGTGTGCACGTCAGGGCACTGAACACCTAATGCACCCTCCCAGGGGGGTTGCCCAGACTGATCACATTTCTTTCTTCAAAGTGATACTTTGAACCCCTAGTGTAAACTAAGGGGTCTTAGGACAACACAGAGCACTTTCTGATTTTTGAAACTGATCCTCCGCAGACAGCTTAGGTCTTAGGTTTTTACTGCAAAGGTGGGCTGCATCGGAAGAAGCAAATGGGAGAAAGAACAGGCGATACAGGGACATACAGAGAAAAATGCTACTAAAAGAGTTGTGGGTTATCCAGGGGGCTGGCTTATTTAGTTGGGAAAGACTTTTTCATCAAAGGTTCAAGGATGCGCCTCAACACTGCAGTATCTGTTAATGGAAACAGTCCGAGCTTCTATTCACAAATTCCAGTCTGATCCCCAGTGTCCTGGCGTTCAGATCATCCTATGCCTTGGACTCTGCCTGATTGATTATTCTTTTATACTTTTGAAGACAAGGAATGATGAGGCATTAATATAGATGCTCCGAGTGTGCCAACGTTTTAGAAAAATGGTTCTATATGTGGCTGTGAAAAAAGACATATATTAATGCAAAAATGATCGGGAGGCCAGGGTGTCTGAAGTATTTGTAAAACAGTGGTATTGAGATTCGTGAGAGAAGTGGCAGCAAATAGGTTGTAATGAATTTACTGCCCTTGTGCCACTGTGATCGAGGGCGATTACTTCTGACTAGTGAATTACACTACGGAATATTGATTTCCTTGTTCAGAGCCAGCGCTGGGCAAATGGTTTGCCTGACCCGCTCACACACGTCCTGTGCTTACATTGGCTCAATCGCATGCTTAGTAGATGATGTTTTACCCTTGGAGGCAGGCATCCCCTATCCAGAACATGGGGAAGAAATTCCAACAAGAGGGATGAACTATCCTGACATTTTGGAACCCTAACACTCGAGGGTTTGGTGAATTAAGCAAGCTCTTTCTGAGTAAAATGTTCTGACTACCTTAGGCCTAACAGAAAACAACCACCACAACAAAACAGTGTCGATTTAATTTCCTTGGCTCACTGTGGGCTATGAGCTGTTAGGTGTAATGGAAGAGCCAAAATCACAGAATCACTCCCTGTTACAAAACACAGCACAAGCACGTTTGCCTTTCCCTACAGCGGTCAGACCTACACGGAGGAGAGGCAGAAAGTCTGGAAGTGACAGCCTGATGCCTTTGAGTCCCCATTCCTAAAGAACCAGCTCTAACCTATGGACAGCTCCCTGGGTGATTCCAGAAGGGGCTCAGCTTTTTGCTTTGTCTTTTTAATTGTTTACTTTGTTACATGTCAAAGCATGTTGAATACAACTCTTCTCATGTATATTTGAGAAATTTAAGCAACTTAGAAGTAAATCCAGGGTGAAATTTCTTAGCAGGTTTTCTTTTTTAAAGGTTTCCTTGATGTGGGCCATTTTTAAAGTCTCCCTTGAATTTGTTACAGTATTGCTCCTGTTTTGGTTTTTTGGCCAAAAGGCAAGTGGGATCCTGGCTCCCCGACCAGGGATGGAACCCACATGTCCTGCATTGGAAGGGGAAGTCTTAACCCCTGGACCACCAGGAAGTCCCACAGTAGGTTTTTTTTTTTTTTTTTTTTAACAAGGAGTTCATTGGCACGTTTGAAATAGCTCACACAGCATCCAGAACTCTCTAGAGCATTTTGAGCATTCATACATTTTGGGGGGTTCTTCTCTTGAGAGCACCTCTGTGTTTTCTCTTCTGGCTTTCAGAAAGTAGCCTCACAACCAAAGGTGTAAGAATGGCAGGCTTTCTTCCCATCTCATGTCATCCCAACAGAAGGACGTCCTTCCCCGGTGAGTGGGGAAGGGGTGTTTCCTATACAGCACCACGAGGCTGATGGCTGCCTGACGGTTGTCCAAAGGTGCTGTGTTGGCTTCAAACGTGGCCTTGTCTTAATTCTGGAAACAGATGTGAGCTATGTGAGGATACAGAAGGAGGCTGAGGATTTCAGACCTCGGGATGACTCCTGACAGCAGCTCGGCCAATGCTCATTTTCCCGCTTGGAAAATCAAGGCCCTGGAAGGTACGATGACCCGCTGTGCATCTCACACTCCCTGTGTCATATTCTATTTACTCCACCTACAGCCATTCCTCAAAAAAGTGAGGGGAAATTGACAAGCAATCCACATGCCACTTTAAATATGCAAACCCTGATTGTATGTCTTCAAGAGCCTGTGGAGGAGCCGAGCTCACCGTCCTGGGGGAGCCAGGAGGCAGGGCCTCACCTCTGCTCTCCAGGATTTCCGTCAGCAGCACGGAACACACCTGCCATCTGTACAGGTAGACTTCTTCCCGTGTACAGAAAGGATAAGTTTAGCCTTTTGGATTTCTTCTCTATTTCATCTTTTCATTTCCATCATTCTCACTTTTTAAACTATAATATAGACATTTAGGGAAAAGATTCTGTATTTAACAGATGATGTCCATTGCTGTACGTTTCAGTTCCTGCCTGCCTCCCTTTCCAAGGGGTCCAGTACAGATGAGAACTGTGGGTGTGGGTGAAGGGAATGACGTGGCAATAGGTGGGACTGGTGATAGGCTGGATCACTGATTCCACTCTCCTTCGCTGTCTCCTCCATCCTCCCCAGGGAACGCAGGACCCCTCGTCCTTGATGAGCACGAGAGGTCTGACTTCACCTGGTCCTCCCTCCAACTCCACAACTGAAAGAAGCTCGGTCCTGCTCTTCACAGAAGATTTGAAAGTGAAACAGAAGGTCTAGGGTGTCAGAAGAAAGGTGTAGGGAGCGTGGGGAGAGAAGAATTGAGCCCATGACACACAAATATTTCAAATGAGATCTGCAGCAATGTTTCTCCTGAGGAGAATACTTGTTCAGGAGGATGTGATGTGATCATTAAAAACCTTATCTGGAGACCTTTTTTTTTCATTATTATTTCCTGCTATTTTAAAGATGAATCTTGGGAATAACAGATGTCATCTGTTTTGAAGAATTAAGTAATTACAGTAAACACCACACACGTGCACAGATACTTAGGCATGCACGCACACACACACACAGTGGGAACTCTGAGAGTTTTGTCTAGTTCCAATATAGTTTCCTTCTGCACACTTTAAGATATATGGCAGTTTATTTCCCCCTTGTTTTCCGTGTGTCATATAGAAAACAAAACTGAACAATAGCTTGGGGCTAACATCATTGCTCGTCCCAGAAAAAGCCACTGTCTTTTATTAGAAAACATTCCCTTCCAACGGCTATGATGTTCATCCCTCAAATTCTCCTTGAGGAACCACTTCAAAAGTCTGCAAAACTGGCAGCTCTGATGTGTTTTCCCTTCCTATGAGCCATTCTAGGAACAAAGAGAGTGCACTGGCTATAAAATTGCCCAGAGTCACACCTTCAATTGTCATATATATATATATATATATATATATATATATATATACACATATATATGAAAAGCAACTTTCCAAAAATGTTTCTTGTAGAAATCTTATTAAAATCCAAAAATACTTGATTATTTCATTTTAAAGAGAGGAAAGAAAAATAGCAATCTTCCATCATGACACCTCATACCTAAGAAAGAGAATAGAAGCCTAACTAAAGGATTCTAGCCTAGCTAGAATCTGAGCTAAAACCTAGTTCTACTGATTAACAATTCAGTTCCTTCCCAAAATACTATGCTGATATTCAGAAATTCCAAAAATCAGATTCATTAGAAGCCAGATAAGTGTACAGCTATAGACAACTTACACTTCTAGGAAGTTCTAATCAAATAGATATTATGACAGAGGAATACTTCATTTTCAAATAATGTTAATGAATCCTAAAGAATGGAAATCTACTCACACACTCATGTAATATGCCAGAAGCAAGTATCTGGGTGATTTGCAGGCTTGCATGGAGGTAAAATCAACATGCAAACAACTAAAGCCAAACCATTCTTCCTACATAAAGCTTCATGCCCCCAATGCATCAGATATACACTGTAAGAAATGACCTTCATGGAATGCTCAGGAATTAAGGGTAGTCTTTTTGCAGAAAGCTGGGTTGCTCTCATCCCATGATATGGACCTGATGTGAGAAGATGGGAGTTGTGGGAGGCGTGTGAGCATGAAGGAGCAGAGATCTCAGAGCTCTCTTACTCATATATCACAGTGCTACTGACTTGCACGTATTGTCTTGGAGGAAGACAGAGCTGGGCACTCCTGGAAATATGGCCGGAAGTAAGAGCCGAGAGGGGTGAGCACCGATGCTCTTGGACAGCCTGACTCAGCCACAATGGGAATGGCAAAGGAATGCTACCATGTCCTCAAAGCGCACAGAGTAAGCTTGCAACCAAATTAGTTCTGGGGTTTGGTTTAAAATAAACGTTAAGGGACTTCCCTGGTGGTCCAGTGACTAAGACTCTGTGCTCCCAATGCAGGGCGCCTGGGTTCCATCCCTGGTCAAGGAACTAGATTCCATATGCTGCAGTAAAAGGAGGGTGCTTGCTGCAACTAAGATCCAGCAGAACCAAATAAATATTTTTAAAAAACATTAAAAAATGCTTGAGAGGGGTAGTATTAGTGCCTCACACAGATACAGACACTCTCGAGTTTCAGCTGTTTGGTGACTGTCGTGTGCATATGCACTCGGTGAGCAGTATCAGGGCAGCCAGCAGGCTCATGGGGCAGACCTCACCCCTCAGCCACTTCTATCCACCTGCAGAGACTTCTCTGCTCTAATGAAAAGTTCCTCCAATGTTTATCCTCATAAGAATGCTCCTCCCAGATGCTACACTTTTACTAAACAAACCCACACAGTAGAGGGACCTTCTTGGGATTAATTAGTGAGACTGTTTTCCCTTCTGAACTCAGGTTCCAGAGGTACAAGGTTAAGACAGGGTCAGTCCAGTGAAGCCTCCTGGACCTCCATCAGATTCCACGGTCCATTCACTTGTGAACTTCTTTCCAGCCTGAAGAACAATAACTGTGTTTCATCATCACCATCATTATCACCATCCATAGCAACAGAAGCAAACATTTGTGGTTCATCGATGGCAAAGACAGCTCCAGCTCAGCACATCCCATTTGTCAGACGGACATCCTTGGACCAGTTCTATAACACGTTAGACATCTAAACCAATTGTGTAGAAGCATTGATGGGGAGAGCGTTCACGGCAGGAACTCAAGAGCAGCTTGCACTTGTGAGGTTGGAAAGGAGCAGATATTCTGTTGAAAGAAGATGAATGGGTTTCTCTGCAAGCATGTCGTTAGAGTGATAAGGGTTTGAACCCCACTATTAGCAGCTCCCCCGACACACACACACTAATATAGGATAAAATCTGCAAAACCACAATCATGATTTCCCCAAAGGACAACCTAAGGTTAGACGTGGTGCCTGAATCTGAAGCATGACCACAACTTGAGTTCCAAAGGGGTCCTGTATGTCTGAAATCCAGGCAGGCAGTGACGGTCATCCATTGGCACCTGCACCGTGAAAAACACCAACACAAGCTGTTCAGGATCCTTCTCTACTTGCTCTAGTGAGCACTGTCTTTCCAAGCTTCTTTCCTGAGAAGAGAAGCCAGGGAATCACCCCATGAGCTCCTATCAAAACCACATCCTTCTGGACTGAACTCTGAGCCTGGCTGGAGGCCCTGCTTGGTAGGCACCCTTTAAAAAAGACTGAAAATCAGCAGCTCACGGCTTGTGTGTTGCACTAAACAGAAGAAGAGAAGAGACCCCCTGGAGGCAGAGCAGGGAGCTCTCCCAGCTGCAGAGCCCAGTGGTCACGGCCAAGCTGGCTCTACCAGACACACGCTTGGGAATGACCACAGCTCGAAAGAGCCTCGAGATAGGAAGGGCTATGGAAATGGCGACTAGGTAAATGAAAGCTTCCTCATCGGTGTCACTTTACAGAGCTGGTCATGACAGATAGAATCCTTCCTGGAAGGATGGTGATGGGTGAAGTAAATCAAACTTAGTAAATCTGAACGAGAAAGCTCTGAATCACGTGGAGGTTACCTGTCATGCTGTGCTCTCATCCTGGCAAGGTCTGAGAAGACTGTCTGCAAAGTGCCCTGGTACGTTTTATTCAGAGCGGTTCTGGGCTCAAGTATGAGAAGTATGGAAATTATCTGCCTTTTTCCTGCTCTATTCCTGTGATGCACAATCTGCATGGAATTCCTCTGGTCCTCCGTGTCTACAGAAGCTCTGGTCACACGGAAGCTAGTGTATCTCACCCACTCTCACTGTAAGGAGACAAGCCCCTTGCCTTTAGCAGTTTCAAGACATGGGGTAGAATGACTGCAGAGCAGCCCAGATCTGCGAGGCTTGGTCAGACTTTTTCAGGCAACGCTGCCAGGAAGAAGCTGGAGAATCTGACACCTGCTGGTGGAGGTGGAAGGTCAGAAAAGGCACAAAGAAACATGACGCGGGGTGGGTGGGAGAGGGGTGGACTGAGTTTGGGGTTAAGAGATGCAAAAACGTTACATTTAGAACGGATAAACAACAAGGTCTTACTGTAGAGCACACGGGGCTGTGTTGAAGATCCTGTGATAAACCAGTGGGAAAGAATATGAAAAAGAAAAAGAATTTTTTTTTTAAAAAGAAACGTGAAGTCAACAAGCTTTTCTCGAAGCTGCCAGGAGCCGCTGGAAATGAAACGACTGCTTTCCGACACTTCCTCCTCTCGGGTGGGACTGGCCCCCAAGGACACATCATGGTAATCCCTGCATGGTTCAGCTCCGACCTCATTTCTGCCTTTCAGCGACTCTTCAGCTGCTTATTGAATTCCCAGAATCAGAACAGGTTAGACTTATTTGAAAACTATTCTGCATTAACACCTACCTTTTCTCTTAATTTGTCGCTAGAGGCAAGGTTTGAGATACAGGCTTGGGTGGAAAGTCCCTGACACGCTGGCCGATGGGGCTTGGGATTTGTCAATACTCACGCACAATGTTTCAGAGGTTTGGGGGGCGATGGCTGCACTCTGCACCCGCAAGTAATCACTTGTGAAAGCTGTCCCTGGACCTGCCATCTGGGTTACCAGGGGAGCTGTGGACACAGCAGGTCCTCCTGAAGACATTGGAGGTGTGGTCACCAGAGCCTCATCTCCCCTGCTTGTATTGGAGGAGTGTTTTCCAGAACTCCTGCCTGCGGTCAGAGCCCAAGCCACAGGGAGCCCCACCCCACCCCCGAGGGGGCCAGAGAGCCTGAGTCAGGAGCCCGACCCCTCCTTCACACCTGAGCCAGGCAGGCTCTGGCTCCCCCACACCCCCTGCTTGACAATGAGGTACCACACCAGGTGAAGAGGGACATGGAACACTTTTTAATGTCAAGTCAGAGACAACCCTTCCCTCCCAGCCCCCAATCCCACCTTCCCTCACCACATCAGGACCCCTCCCCGAGGCCCCTCTGGTTCCCAGACTTCGGGGGACGAAGAAAAGTTTACCTAAAAACTGCCTTTTCTTCTCTTTCATACACACGCACACAAAGGTGGGAAATTAAATAAAATAAACCAAGAGGATTCGATTCTCCAGCGGTCACAAAGGCATCCTAGATTCCCATGACGGGCTAAAGCGAGTGGTTACTGACTGCGGAGTTGGTTCGGCTGCTTGCTGTCTGTCCACACCCAGGGCTCTTGCTGGAGAAGCCGGGCCTCCTGCATCAGCCCTCACGTCCGAGAGCCGCCCCTGGAAAAGATGCTGCGCCTGGTGTTAGTGGTTTGTTTTCTCTTTTCGCATTTTAGAAATGTCTCTGACATGTGAATAACCCAAGAAAATAAAAAGGCAGGAGCTGATTACACAATTACCAGTAAACTCTATCATCTTTTAGAAGAGCAACACACAGCTAACGCCATATACAGCATGCAATAATGTTTGAGAAAGGACCCTGCTGAGAAAGAAAATGGCTAGAACTCTAACAAAAAAAAATATATGTATATATATATATATATACTGTATAATATATGTCATCAAAAGAAGCATTGTCAGCAAACTCAACATACAGTGCAGGTCACCCTTCCGTTTCTAAACAGCATGTAGAAGCATAGTATTGTCTGCATTAAATGCACAGAATAAGAAGAAATCTGTAGCGCTGGTGGAGATGTTGGTTAAATTGCATGTGGTTTTTTTTTTTTTTTTGGTGGATTTGCCAAATCCTCACCAGGTGGTCAATGCCTGGTGTGTGATCCACCAGTTGTAAACCTAGGTAAGAAGTACACTATTCAAGTCTAACCTTTAACAAACACAATTCCCTTCACCCCTTTCATCTGTGTACTTTTTTTTAGTTTTGTCTTGTTTTTGCACTAAGTTTTAGACTCATATCAGAAAATATAATTAATAAAATTAATAATGAATCAGAATCCCTTATTATCCATGATGTCCATGTAGTAAAATGGAAAAAAAAAAAAGAAAGAAAGTTTAAGAATATCTTTTGTGACTGTTGATTGTGGGATTGTTGTAGCTATCAGGCTGTCTTGCTTTTTTCCTTTTTATTCATCTTTTTGATGCTGCCTTTCATCACACACACAAAATAGGGACACAGTCCAGGAACGGGCCCGCTCGCCTCCCTCTGAGTTAGTTCTTCTCTATGGAATGATTGAATTTGGGGTGGCCGAACTCCAGAATTTTCCTTGGTGGGGGGGGGGCGCTGTGGTGGGCAGAGCGGCTGAGCCCCTGCCCGCCTGGTAACAGAGGTCACGCCATGCAGTTTACGGGTGGGTCCAGAGCCACGGGCATTCTTCCCATTTGGAAAAAGAAAGAAAACTCGGCTGTACCTAGGTATCTGCACGGTGATTTCCAGTGTCCTCGTTCAATTCGTTTTCCCAGAGCATTCTCTGTTCCCCTCCCTCGAATTTGTGTCCCCTTCGGCTCTGTTGTCTGAATTTGGTGGGATCGTGTCTGCTTTAGAACAGGGGTGCTCGCCTTGTCGGTGTCGGTCGCCATCGCTGACGTGTTGGCGGTGCGGCGGCTCCTCCCCGTCGGGGATGCGGCTTTCACCTCAAAATTTGAGGAGCAGGCGCAAGACCAGGAGAGGCAGCAGCCAGAGGCAGCTCGCCCTCCTCGACGACGTCCCATTGCTCACTTCGCTGACGGCACCCGGGCCTGCAGAGAGAACACATCTGCCATGAGCCTGGCCCCCTGCCTCACAGAGGCGCCTCTCCAGCCGGGAGCCTCCAGCGCCCCCGGTCCACACACTGGGATTGTGTGGGGAATGGACCCTCCACAGCCTGATCCCGAGGACCTGGCTAGGTGATGGGGAGTCTGCCCGTGCAGGGAGGGGCTGAGAGGTGTGGGTTTCAGTGTGCAGGTGGCTGCTACTCCCCTGCCATCAGAACACGCTCAGGCCCTGGCTCAGGGGGCAGGTTCAAGAAGAAGGTGGTGGACTCATGAACACCCTACCCAGAGCTTCGGTGAAGCGACATCCCTATATCGTCTGCGTCATCATCCAACCCCTCTGAGTACTGCCCGCCTCAAACATCCACGTGGTCCTGCAGCCACTCCACCTGTCCTGCAGGAAAGCACTTGGTGGACACATTGACTGTCTCCCTGTAGATGCTGCAGCAACCTTGGCGTTCCCTCTGTCAGTTACTCTATTTCAGGGCAGTGCTCTTGGCCTCTCCCCCATCTAGACCTAGCTAAGAGCAGACCTCCCTCAAGTTCCACAGGCTCAGAAGGTCAAAACCAGCTGCCATGAGGTGGGATCAAGCCAAGAGACAGGTGGCCTCTGGCTGTGCACACAAGAGGATTTACAGGGACAGAGGAATGCAGAGCATGGCATGGCATGTGTCTGTCGAGGGGAGATGGATGGCGCCTTTCTCTAAGAGCCACGCAGCAGCCTGGCCTGCACACAGATACTCTTGGAGATGGAGCCAGATTCGGGAGGCAAGGTAACTATGAGGTCATAACACTCCCCAGCAGCTTCCCTCTGGCCCCCTGAGCCCCATGACCATGAACTCCAATGACAAATGTAGTTCGGATTCATGAACAGCGCACCCGCGTCTGGATGTCGGGATGGATTAGGCGCCTGATGGAGCCAGGCGTCTTCTCAGCGCGCTTGCTCTGGCAGCCTCTGTTGCACTGGACTGTGCGGTTGCTGTTCTTCACTTGCTGTCGGGTCCAACTCTTTGCCACCCCTTGGACTGCAGCACATCAGTGCCCTCTGTCCTTCACTGTCGCCCTGGAGTTTGCTCAAATCCGTGTCCACTGAGTCAGTGATGCTATCACTGGACTTAGCAGGGGCATTTGAAGCTGGTGCCCCCTCTAAGTCCACATCCTCACCAGGTTGAAGGGACAGAGCTAGACCTGCTTGCCTGACTCGGACCCTGGACACGGAGACAACTCTGGCTAATACAGTTTACCATCAAGCCAGGCTCCCTAATGCCATATGGAATTATGTTCTCAAGTCTTAGAACTCCTAGCCTGGAAGCAATGCCCATATGATTTCTTTCTTAGGCCTTTGGAACAAAGCTCTTGTTCTAACCTAAGCCCACCCCTGAACAGTTGTGAGTCTGAAATGCACCAGGTCATCCAGCCTCTATGTCTCTGGTGCTGCTTCTCAGTGAAGGGTGGTGACTTGCCACCCCAAAGTATCTCTTTGGCACACAGAATATTTTAAGTTGAGAACAGCCAAGGCTCAAGACTGAGGAAGAAGCTTTGATCTTCCTTGGAAGAAAAGCTATGAACCTAGACAGGATATTAGAAAGCAGAAACATCATCTTGCTGACAAAGGTCTGTATGGTGTAAGCTATGGTTTTGCCATTAGTCATATATGAATGTGAGACTTGGACCATAAAGATGACTGAGCACCAAAGAATTGCCACTTTCAAATTGTCATGTTGAAGAAGACTCTTGAGCATCCCTTGGACTGCAAGGAGATCCAACCAGTTCATACTAAAGGAAATCAACCCTGAATATTCACTGGAAAGACTGATGCTAAAGCTGAAGCTCCAATACTTTGGCCACCTGATGTGAAGAGCTGACTCATTGGAAGAGACCCTGATGCTGGGAAAGATCGAAGGCAGCAGGAGAAGGGCATGGCAGAGGATGAGATGGTTGCATGGCATCATTGACTCAATGGACTTGAGTTTGAGCAAACTCTGGGAGATGGTGAAGGACAGAGAAGCCTGGCGTGCTGCAGTCCATGAGGTCGCAAAAAGTTGGACAAGACTGAGCGACTGAACAAAAACAACACCTGACTGGGTAAAGAATGTAGAAGGAGGACCTGTTCCAGGAAGGGAGCTGTCACCACAGGTAACCACAGTGTGAACTGGCTGTGGAGACAGGGAGGAACCTGCAGAATCTGTCTGTTATCCTTCCCCTCTGTCCATCTCTGCCTGCCCACCAATAACTGCCACCCCACAGCGGCATTTCCATCTCCATGTAAATTGCCTCCTCTCCCTTTGAAGTCCTAACCCCCTGTCCCGAGCATCCTCTTCTGTCTTTAGCTGAAGACGGTATTTAAGGTGAAGGTTTGGGACATTTTGGTGAGTGCATGAGTTTTCCTTGTCTCTTCCATGTAAGTGTGAGCTCAATTGCTCAGTTGTGTCTGCCTCTTCACAACCCCACGGATAGCAGCCCACCAGGCGCCTCTGTCCATGGGGATTCTCCAGGCAAGAATACTGGAGTGGATTGCCATGCCCTCCTCCAAGGGATCTTCTTGATCTAAGGATCAAACCCGAATCTCCTGTGTCTCCTGCACTGCAGGTGGATTCTTTACCACTGAGCCACCAGGGAAACCCTTTCATGTATATGCTGCTGCTGCTAAGTCACTTCAGTCGTGTCCAACTCTGTGCAACCTCACAGATGGCAGCCCACCAGGCTCCTGCATCCATGGGACTCTCCAGGCGAGAGTACTGGAGTGGGTTGCCATTTCCTTCTCCGTTCATGTATATACGTATTATTAAATTTGTGTTTTATTTTTTCCTGTTACTCTGTTTCATGTCAATTTAATTATTAAGCCAGCCAGAAGAACCTAGAAGGATACAGGAAATTTTCTTCCTCCCCAACCACAGTGCTCCTGAGGCCAGAACTCCTTGGCAGAGCAAGTTCTCCTGAGGAGAAGGATAAGAGATGACTCCTCTGCTCCCCACCAGGGAGGTGAATGTCTGGGTGACACAAAGCTTAACCCCCTCCTTCTCTCAGTCCACCGCATATCCGTGACAAACGGGCACCCCTGCGAACCTCCAAAGCTCCGGATGACTTATAATTCAATTTCAGATTTGCTTATCCTTGACCATTGATCACAAATTGGTTGCATCTTCTAAAATCTAACTCCTGTTTCTATACAGATCATCACCAGAAACCTCAGCTTTTATGTTCAATCACTGCTGACTCTATACACGTTCTTTGGAATCTCAGGAGAGAAGTCGCCCCCAGAGGGGATGCCCTTCCACTCTGGGACACCCCAAGATTCTTGGCAGGAGAGCCCTACCTTTGCCCGAGGCCACCTCTGAGACAGGGAGTTTGTTCTGGGTTCCTGGGAGCCAGGTTCCAAGTGTGATGGGAGGGTTGGTGGCTGCATACCCCTCCCCCAGGCACGCTGCCTGTGATTCCAAGTGTGTTCTGCTCACTTTGCTGACGCGTCTGGACACCCAGGTATCTATTCACACAGGGCTCCCTTTCTCTCTCACCTCTTTTCTCTCCTGAACACTGGCTCACACAGCTTTGAAACTCACTCCCCACTCATCCCAGTGTGGCCCTCCTGTTCCGGCTCCTGGTAGAAGGGGGATGATGCCAGTTCCCGCATGGAGATGCTCTCTGCCCCTGCCGCCCTCCAATCCTCTGGGCTGCGGGGACCACACGTCTCCAGGGAGGTGGATGGAGGATGCACATGCCAGGCAGACAGCCCAGCAGGGACCTGCCCAGGCAAGAAAAGTCAGAAGCCTTGTCTGCTGGCCAGGGAGTCTGCAGCGCCCTGCGGGAGGCGGCTAGGAGCTGGCAAACACGCCGGGCACCTGGCAACAGCCGTGGTGTGGCAGGTATCTGGGGTGCGTGTTGTGTTCCGATTCTTCCCCCTCCCCTGGAGCTCCTGGATGCTCTGCTGCCTCTTGGGATGCACACAGGGAGCCCGTGGGGAGGGCCCTGACCCCCCGTACCAGAGAACGCCTCCCAGAGAAGAGAGGAAATGCCTGCTGGGTGTGAGGTGGCAGGGAGGGCGCTCGGAGTATGATGTTCTGTAGCTGCCCTCCTCGCCCAGGTGTGTCCGTGGGGCTGGTGCTCCCCTGGACACTGCCACATCCAGCAGGACGCCGCCTCCCCATCCCTTCCTGCTCCCCACCCAGCATCTCTCTGGACACAGCTGCCCTGGAGAAGGAAACAGCGGTGGTTCCTAGAGAAACTGAGGCAGGGTCTCCCCGCATCCTCTCAGAGTCCACGCACCAGCTGTCCACCACCCACCCGGGACTTTCTGGGTTGACTCCTTATGCCAAGCACAGGCCGATGTTTCTGTGACTCCAAGCTGACCAGACCACTAAAGGATTCGATTCCTTGGGCCTTTAGGAAACCTCTCAGCTGCTCCGTAGGACACTCAGAGGCTTGCTCTGACTCCTTGGCCTCACTCCTGGACACGTGTGCCTCGGGCTCTCCCTGCTCCCACTCCACACACCAGCAACACACATACGCGTATGCATAAGTGTGCGCCGTCCAGCCTATTCTCTGTCCTCCCCACCATCACCCCTTCTGCCTGAAATACTCTTCACTAGACTCACTTCTACTACTGTTCCAGGTTTTGTTCTGGCCTCAGCCACCTCTTCCAGGCAGCCTTCCTTGACTTGCTTTGTTCCCTTCTACCACACCATACACATCCCAGTATTAAAATACACACCCATCCTACAGTTCCCTTCATGTGCCTCACACGTGTCTCCTCCTCCATGCTGTGAGCTCCATAAGGGCAGGATCTGTGCCCAGTACCTCAGCAGGTACTTAACAAACATTAGATGAAGGAAGGAAGGGGCCAGGGCAGTGACCCATGCTGACGTGTCTATACCTACTTTGTGTCTGTGTTTTTCTTTTTCTTACAATTCTACTTGAAAAAGAAAAGTACAAACCAAACTGAAAACAAAGCAAAACATTCTTCTCCTACTTTGCCTTCTTTCAAACACCTTTCTCCCACTTTTCTAACAATTCCCAATACAAGTCATTGAAAATTCACGTGGTTGAGGGAAGATACACCCAGAGGTAAGGCCACATTGGTTAGGATTCCAGGTGGAGTGTTTGCACCTGGAAATGGGGTCTGGCCCCTTGAAGTCCCTCAGGTAGGAGACAAAGGCTGTTATCTCCTGCTTTAATATGTGGAAACTCACTCATAAGTGATGTCTCCAAGGTCGCTTGATTTCTGTCTCCAAATACAATTTTCTTTTCATGGACTCGGAGCTGTGGCTTTGTGGGCCGCTCACATCTCCAGAGAAGAGAGCAGAGAGTGAGGCTGCAGGCCCTGCCCAGCCCGGGTAATGATCAAGGTGGGGACCCCAGGCCTGCCCACACCGATCGGCACAGGAAGCTCCCCACGAGAGGAGGAGAATCTGGACCTGCTGTCCAGGCAGGTGTGGATCCCAGGCTCCAGGTGTGAGGCCCTCTCCGAACCTGTGCTGGCCAGAGGAACAGCTCAGCCCGACTGCTCGGTAATGCGGCCGCAGAGGAGGTCTGTGTGCTCTGTCTAGCAGCGCCTCCACTCGGCGTGGAAGGCCTTACTTCCTCAGTCTCATTAGCGAGCTCTGGAGGCCTGACGAGCCTAATTACCAGGACCATCAGGGTCCCGGGGAGCTGTGATGAGTGTCAATTTATCCATCGGAAACATCTGGACAGAATGAAAGCCCCCGAATAAGATGAGTTTTTATTCGTAGCCAAGTGACTCACCCAAGAACCGCCCCCTTCCTTCCCCTGACCCCTTCCTCCTGCCACTTCCCTTCCAGTTCCAAGTTAGAAAAAGAGAAAATGGTGTAAGCAGAGGCCAGCATGCAAGGCCAAGGTCCAGGAAGATCATTGCATTAGAGCAACATGTGCAAAGAAAGAGGCGGGCCTGCTACAGAAGGGCCCAGACATGGAGCTATTCTGGGCACTGACAGGTCCCCATTAGTGCTGCCAGCAAAGACAAGTTAGACTTTGCAGGGGAGGCACCCGGGGAGAATCGATGTCCTTGGGGATGGTTAATCTGAATTGACACAGGGCCGGCCTGAGGTCAGGCGGTCCCCACCGGGCTGCCTCCTGGGGTTAGCGCAGAAGAGAACGCATCTTGCAAGAAGGCGATGAGTCTTGTGCCCCCCAGCCCAAGGCAGCAGCTGCCTGGAAAGTAAACATACCAACCTTTCCCAGGGGGCAGAGTTGTGGTTTTCACTTCTAAAAGAAATGAAAAACAAGCCACCGTTACGGCAGAAAGCCGCCAGAGACATTCACTTTACCCTCCGATGGTTTGGGGGAGGAGGCTGAACCGGCCCAGACCCTGTACTGTCCTGGCAGCAGCCCAGCCCTGGGACATGCTCCCCTCTGCTGTGCTGGGAAGTCAGTTGGCATAGATTGAGTGGGGGTTGGGACAGGATGCTCACATTGGATCTCTGATTTAGAGATCCAGCATCCCTGCTGTGTCTTGGCTAGGGAAGCTGGTACCCTGGAGCCTAAGCCCCTAAGCCAATAAACACTTCTCTGTAGAACAACCTTTTTTCCTTTGGCCACCAGACTACCCTCTAATTAGTTGAAGTCTGCAGAAGCAGAAATGGAAGTGTTTTGTCACTCAGCTGTGTTTGACTCTTTGCGATCCCATGGACTGCAGCCTGCCAGGCTCCTCTGACCATGGGATTTTCCAGGCAATAATACAGGAGTGGGTTACTGTGCCCTCCTCCAGGATCTTCCTAACCCAGGGGTTGAACCTGGGTCTCCTGCATTGCAGGTGGATTCTTTATCATCTGAGTCACCAGGGAAGCCCTGAAGTCTGCAGGCTTTATTATAAAACTGAAGCTTAGGCCCTCCTGCAGTAATATGAATGCAGGTGCCCATGCTCTGTTTGATCTGTAAAGTTAACAGGCATTCATCTATGCATCTTTGAGATATTAGTGTGAGAGGTTCTGTGTACCAGAGGAGGCCAGATCTTTTATATCTGACCTCTCTTGATGAGTGAGACTGTAACCAGCTGGCCCCAAGGGCTTCCTCTCTCTGGGGGTGATCTAAGACAGTAAGACCTGCATCCCTGATGCTGGGACCTGCCTGGGGAAATGCTGGGCATCAGCTCCCCTCTGCTGGCTGGATCAGGAAAGACCTCCACTCACCAGTTCAGGCTCTTGGGACAATTCACAGAGCCTGTCCTGCTGACTGGCCAGAAGCAGGCTGACCTCTCATCTTTCCTTGTTAGCTGGGGGCCTCTAAATGCATTCATCCTGGATACAGAGGATGGGAAATCCTTCCACAGGGTATGTGCGTGTGTGTGTGCTAAGTCACTTCAGTCATGTCCGACTCTTTGTGACCCCATAGACTGTATCCCACCAGGCCGGTCCATGGGATTTCCTAGGCAAGAATACTGGAGTGGGGTGCCATTTCCTTCTCCAGGGGATCTTCCCAACCCAGGGATTGAACCTGCATCTCTTGTGTCTCCTGTATTGGCTGGTGGGTTCTTTACCACTAGCACCACCTGGGAAGCCGTCCACCTTGTGTACAGGTATCTAATCACCATGATTCACACTTTAAATATCGTATAATTTTACTCATCGATTATACCTGAAATAAGGGGAAATAGAGCTGAGAAAAAGAAAATGACATTAAAGCCTTTAGCATTGAAGTGATAGGATTCTCCGTGCAAAGATCCTTGCATATAGAAGGAAAGACAACCTAGAGATGACTCCATCTAAACTCAACCAGAACATTTGACCAAAAACACCTGAGTACGTCCCCATGTATTCAAACTCTCAGTCTACTCTTTAAAGGCACCTGAGACATGACACAACTCTTGATCCAACTGGACATTAGCTGCCCCAAGAAGCCACTCTGGAAAAGGCTGTGGGCAGATCAGTAATCAAAGATTGAAGCGATGACTCAGAGAAGTCAATGGTCAATCCATAACACAATCTCTCTGCCACCAAACCCAGCTGAATCCAAGTTCCTAGGTGAGCACAGGGCTGCTGTCCTAGTGAGCAGAAGAGGGCTGGATTCATGCCAGAATGGATACACGGGATACACAAACATTCCAGAAACAGGGCGAGGGGATTTCAGTTTGGTACCTTCTGTATTTAGCCACAGGTACCATAGAAATGCTAACTGCTGAGAGGCTGGGTTTAATGAGCTCTCTCTCATCCTCAGCAGGGAAGAACAGATCCTCTCTCCCACTGCAACTGTTTCTTCTGATGCACGGGGTTGACTTACTCCCCTCTTCTCTATTAAGATGATTTGATGGTCACTGCGAGGTTCGCCGGCATGAATCAGCTGACCTTCCCCAGACTACTGATAGTGTAGAATCTGACTCCTCGCCCAGGAGATAAAAGACAACAGACCAGAGATGGGAAATGAACAGCCACTGAGCCACTGAGTGCATCCCCTGCACTTGCCTATAAGGGAGGGCATGAGGGATGGTGGTGGGTCCACCAGTCCCTAGTTATCATGGCAGGAGTCCTGCAGCACTACATATTAACACAAGACGGGGACATGTAGTCCACTGTGTTTGTGAGAGAGGGAGCAGAGAAATACGTCAGCATGGCAGAAAATGCTGAGAAGGAACGAAATTCTCTTTTCTGGATCCTTCTGGACCATTCGAATACTGAGTAACAAAATAGGTTGGAATGTCTCTTAAAGCTCAGTGTTCCTCATGGGTGGAAATCCATCTAGATGAGGGGAGCATAACCTGGGCGTATTCCAGAGAAACAAGGTAGCTCTCTGTTCTAGGGCAGGCTAGCCATGGAGGAGGAAAAAGCAACACACACACACACACACACACACACACACACACACACACACACACACACACAGGGAGGCATAAGATAAATGCCCCAAGAGCATGGTCTTTTTTCTCTAATACAGTCCTTAGTGTACAAGAGTCCAACAGCTATACTGAAGACCACACGAATCCAAGTCTTGGAATATTCCAGGATTCTACCATCTACAACACTGGCCTTGCCCTGCACCCAGTGAAAAGGGTGACAGGGTGGGAGCAACGTAGAGAAGAGAGCTGGCACGGAGACCCTGCCCCACATGCACAGTGGAGCACTGCGCAGAGAGCACGGTGAGGGTGCCCAGCTCTGAGTCAGCAGGTGGAGCCTCTGCTCCTAGTCTCCTGCTCAGAACCGGGAAGGGATTTGTTTGCTTCTGGTCAGTTTTGCTACTGTTGGCTTCGATGTGGGATGTGCTCCCTCCATCCCTGGGGTGCACCTTCAGTGGAGTTCTAACTCCTTAGCAACCAATCCCTGTTTCAAAAGTTCCCTTTCCAGCTGAGAATACAGATATCAGTGATTACAATAAGCTGTCATGCTAAGTCACTTAAAGTCCCTTGCAAGTTGTCCTCTGCCTACCTCCAGCCTCTCACACGTCCCTTTCGCCATTTATGTCCTTTGCTACCTTTCCAACATTCTTCGAGATCTGTGCATATGCCTTGGTCAGGGGTCCAATAAGCATACATTGAATCACTAATTGAACCTGGAGCCTTCCATTGACTTCCCTTTCTATTTCTGTTTCACTTTCCTGTTTGTGGTTCATCACCATGGCGCTCTATATCACTAAGGTGAATCCTGCATCCCTGAATCTTCTCACCATAAAAACTTTCTCCTCTTCCGTCAAATAATTTCCCATATAATTCATTTCCTTCCATCTCCCCCTCCCCAAGTCTAATGCCATCCTCTGATGATTGCTTGCATGGCCAGATGTGAATGGATGAACAGGATGAGGGGGGTGCTAGGTGGGATGAGAAGGATGGTGGGATGAGAAGGATGGCGGGAAGTGGGGAAAGACCCTCTCTTCACTGTGGTCACAGCCTCTTTCCTGCGGGGCTCTCCGAGGGTCGGCACTGTCCTCAGCAGGGAAAGGTAAACGGCATACACACCACGGGTCCGACTCCACCACTCAGCTCGGGCCCACTTCTGAACATTTCGTCATGGTCTAAATGAATCACTTTAGCTAGGCTAGGGGCCTTGAGAAAATTTGAGGGGCTGAGTAGAACGAGGCGAGAGATGCAGGTATCACAGGGTGGGAAGGGTTGGCATGAAAGAGGTGGAAAGAAGCTAGGGAGAGGGCTTGAGAAATGAGTTCATGAACCCCTGGATCGTGATATGGGGGGGTTCCTGTAACCAGAGACTGGGCTCCAATGGGTCAAGATGCACCTGGTGGTTTTCAAAGCCTTTTTACCATGTGTTCTCAGGTGAAGGCTAGCACAACTCTCAGATTGTAAGGCGGGTCAGTTCTACGGCCCAGAAGAGGAAATTGAGTCTAAAGGACACTTCCTGACCTGCCCAAGTGCACAGCACCCCTGGAAGTCGGGCTCTGGACAGGAGCTCAGCGGCGTCCACTCCAAGGACCTTGCAAGGGCACCTGCTCACCTTCCTCCCTAAAGACGCTCCCCATGAATGCTCTGTGGCAGCTTAGGGACCCTCTGAAACTCCTTGCACTGGAGGTTCACTTCTGTGGCTGACTGGGGGTGGCGGTTGCTATCACTGGGGACTCCTATGAGAAGCACTCAGTGGGTGGATTTCTCTGCCTGCTGCCCCAAGCCTCGCTCTCTGAGCCTTTCGTCTCCATGCAGATCTCCAGGCTTTAAAAAGATAGGGTTGTTTCTTTTCTTCTCCTTTCCCAGCCCTTCAGGGGAGGAGGGCAACGTGAGCAGAGAGTAAGGGGGTCCTTGGAGTTTCATTGGCTCCTGGTAACCCACTTAGCACCTGCCACCATCCACTAGCTGCTGGACAGACAAGAGCCTCTGGGAACACACAGCAGGGCAGGGGGAGGGGCTCTGGGAGAAAGCGGGAAGGGGAGAACCGATAAAGCAAGGGGCGGGGGGATACTGACCTTGCAACAAAGATGAGCTTGTAGGCTCACTTAGCTCTATATCGGGTGAGGGACACACAGGAGAGAAAAATGAAAACAAACACACGTATTATATACAGCAGCTATATATCCATCGTATATAGTTTGTATACCAGCTTTCACAAACATTTCTGGAGGGATGGAAAAATAAAGGGACACACAAAAACCAGAGGTGGTGGGGCAAGATGCAGATGAGGAACAGTGAAGGGCTGGGTGCGTGCACACGGGATGCCGAGGTTGAAAGGCGACGGGCTGGCCATGCATTTGCAGCCCCCACAGGAGCACGGACTCTGGGCGTGTGCTGAGCTGGGGTGCTGAATTGGTAGCAGAGGACCGAAGCCTCTTTCCAGATGAGATCTGTGTCTCTTCCACAGCTCCACTGGTTCACTTGGGGAGACCAAGTTCAGGGATTTCTGGCCTCCCAGTACCACGGCAGGAATCTCTGTGATTCAGGATCCCAGGGGCTGAATTCTCCTGGGCCCCTGATGCCTCTGGAGCCTTAGGGACCAGGTTCTCAGAATCCTATTGGTAGGGTTCCTGCTAGGAAGGACCACCCCTTCCCCATTTGACTTTAGTTCCTCAAAGGTATTGACCCTGAAGGCATCTAATCAGCACCAGCATCCCTCACTTTTCAACATCAGGACATGTGTGCAGCTTCCAAGCAGGTTGGTGGCAAAATGATGCTACCATTTTGATAGCTGGCCCTCGGATGCTATAGGAGAAGGAGTTTCATCACAAAGTTTGTGTATTCACAGAAAGCAAAGGCTGCTTCCTAACCTGCCCAAGTCGGCTTGATGGGTCTGATCATAGGAAAGGGCATAGAAAACTCGCTAACATGTTTATATTTGTCAAGAGGCCTTAATTGATAGGGGGCGTTGATACAGAGTTTAGGGGAGGGGCTGTGTGGACCAGCTGCAGTGTGAGCCAAGGGGGTGGAAATGTAGGCGTGGCACGTTAATGGGATTTCGTAGCTCCATGGAACTAGGTGTCACCCAGGTGGTGATGCTGTGATGGGCTTCTCAGAAATGCTCTCTTAAATGAGGCTAAAAACCTGGTTGCTGTTTGATTAAATTTGGAAATGTTCCAAACTGTTTCTCCCTCTTAGAGATTTAGCATGCCAGGGCTGTGAGCTCTCTTGTGTTAAAGAACATCCCCGCACGGACGCAATTCATCTTTGTTTGATCTAGTCTTTCTAAACTTGCTTGAATCCATACTATCACTTTTCCAGACATGTTTTCAGAGAGTCCCCCTGGACTCCAGAAAGCTGGCGACTGTAGGACCGTCCCACGTGACACACAAACTGCCGGGGATGCAGGCAGAGGTCTTAATTGCCAAACACGGGTCTGTGGAAAGGAGCAGATTTACGGTGCATGCTTCACTGCATTGCTGTCACAAACGCCGGTATTTCACTCTTAAAGTTTGCTTTTTCTCTCTCTTCTCATCTTAGATGGCTTCAGGGGACGAGGCCAGGGAATTAGACAGCAGTGATAAAGTCAGTTGCAAAACCATTTCATGCATCTGATTTGGAGGAGCAAAGGGGTCAAAGGAGGAGGGAGACTGTTTACAGGGAAGAGGAAGGCTGTGGGTGGAGGGCGGGGAGAGCCTTGGATCTGGGAAGCAAGGGGAGGCAGGGCCGCCCCTTCCTAATCATGGTCCTTCTGTTCATGCAGACAAGACACCTGCCAAAAAGCCAAAAGGCTGACAAACGTGAGCGGCCCTGATGTCTGTCCCTGGGTGGGAGGCGTCAGACACATCAATCAGTCTAATCACAGCTCTGCCCATTCCGGTCTGCCAGTTCTGGGATCAAGGGCAGCCTGCCACCTCCCAGCCCTGGAGGATAAAGCTGGGCTTTATTTTATGTGCCGGGTAAAAGGGGGGATGGAATGCAATTTGGAAATCTGGATGGAGCAGGGGAAGAGCACAGGTGGGCTGTCTGGACAATCTGATCGGGGTCTGTGGTGCCATGGAGAAGATGTGGCAGGGTGGGCAGGGGGTGAGGGGTGCTTTATGGAGCTCTGGGATTATCTGAGAGTTCTCAGAATAAAGGGGTTTAGGCTCCTGCCAATGATCTGCTAGCTTCCTTACCTTTCCCTCCCCAGGTGGGAGGGAAACACTCAAGAGTGCTTGTAAACATGGGAGACCAGGGAACAAATTTGAAGGATTCCAAACTAAGGTGCTTGCTGGGCCCTGGAGGGATGTGCCTCCCACCCCTGACCAACCCCACCCCCAACAAAGCAACCAGAAATGAGTCCCATGGGCTGTGTGGTCAGTCTGCGTCTTCCTGGGGAGGGAGCCCGTCAGAGACGCAGGATGGCTCTCAGGCATCCAGGCTCAGGTCTGTGTGACTGTTCTCTCCGAAGAAGCGTGAGACCTGGGGATCTCAGTCTGTTTACTTGCCTCCTTCCCTTGTTTCTGGCACCCTTGTAGCTGCCAGGTGTGCAATGAAGACACCGCAACTTGCCTTGCCCAGATTAGTCTTTCAATAAAGAGTGACTGAATGAATTGATGCATGAATGATTATGCGACTTCTGTCGAGATGGTGGCTCTGTTGGACAGATAATATCTTAATGCAGCCAGACAACACCCTGGGACACAAATGAAGAACCAGGGACACACCCACTGGGTATGTTAATTCTCCCTCTGACACTAACATTACTCAGGATCCCAAGGACCAGGAGTCTACTTTTATCAATACAATGCAGTTTCTCTTATATCCCGAGGACTAGAAAAAGTTTCAGAAATGGTAACATTTCACACTCATCCAGGGAAGAAGTATGCAAATAGTGTGTGTTCCTCTCTGGGTTCTTGACTAGATCCGACTGCAATCCCCACGGTCAGTTAAGGAGATACTGCGGGGGAAAGTTCAATGTCACTTCAGTATCCCCCAAAGCCTTTCCTGCAGAGTCAGGACTTCTAGCACAGGATGAAACCCGGTGTCTCTTTTCACACGTGTGCTGTTTCTCTCTCGCCCCCTCCCTCCTCATCCCTGTCCTTCTCACCCACCCCCGCCTAACTACTCCTGACTCTCTTCCTTGACCCCCCCTTTCCCTGCTCCCTCCCCACCCCCACCGTGCTCCCTGCTGTCCAGCTTGGGGCTCCTTCTCACCAAACAGTGTGATGCTGGCATTGGTGTGACCCAGCTTGTTGGAGGCCACACACGTGTAGTTCCCATAGTCGTGTTCAGAGACGTTGAAGAAGATGAGTTTTGAGAGGAAAGGTCTGTTTTCCACTTTGACCCCCTTCTTTCCTTCAACCAGCCTGAGACAAACAAGAGACAGACCGAAAAGAGAGGGAAAAGGGGGATGGTTATATGTATTTTTCCTCATGAGGAAGAAGAAAAACTCTGGAATTAGTGATCTTTCCTCTTCCCCCTTTCTGGCATCACTATAATCCCATTTTTTGTTTGTTTGTTTGTTTTATACTCAACCACACAACAAGTTCGCCACCATGGTGCACGTAATTACATTTCTCTGTTTTATGTGTGTGCCCAGAGACATGGTTGGCACAGTGCAGGTCTTCATCTCTCTATCAGTTATTGAAGTTCTCTGAAGGTGAGTGCCTTCAACAAATACAATGCGCCAGCTGTGTGCCATTCAGCCCCACAGGATCCGAGCAGTAGGTGCTGGAAAGTTGATGTTATTGATGAAGATGATGATGAGGGCAACCATTAAAATGAAGAACCTAGTCTGCAAACAGGAGAAAAACCCGACGGGTTTGAAAGAGCAAAGTTTTTCATGCACCTGGTAGTAATAACTGTCCCTTAAGAACTTGAAACATTCTACAGATAGTAATTTATCTTTGGCCCTGATCAGGGTAAAAGAATCAGGAACTGTTTTCACATTAGGGGACCCTGATGGGCCTGGGTGTCCCTTGCATTTGAGCATCTCATCCTGGGAGGGATTATAGAAGCCCAAGCATGTGGCCTCAGGCGGCCAGGACCACCTCCCTGGCTGTCTTACCCTGTCATGGAGTCCAACGTGCCTTAAGGGCTCAGACCAGTGACTGGGGGCCACTGATAAAAGCCATGGAGAGAGGTGGGGAGGACAGCCAGACACACTTGTTACAAGTGCAGACACTATTACGGGGCAGACAGAGAGGGAAAAGAGAAAAACTGCTTCGGTGGTGGGTGGGGCCACATTCTCCTTCTCTGGAGGCTGTTAGGAGCAATTCCTATTGAACCCGCATGTCTGCATGGAAATCATGAGGCCAGCGTTCCTCTTTGTAAAAACCGCAGGGATGTCCTATTTCAGAGAACAGGCTTTAAGCCAAACTGTTAGTTCCCTTGAAATAATTTGTCTTCCTTACCTAGAAGCTGTCTATGCTACAGCAAAGATAACCACCAGTGGGGAAAACCATCCTTCTAAATGGAGGATCTCAGGGATTGATCCCAAAAGCTCAGCTGCCTGTGTAGGTCCTGGCTGCAGCAGGACATGTGGACAGGACAATATGTCAAGGTGGACACATGTTGGAATGGGCTCATAGGGCGGAAATTGAGGCAAATGGTTGGTACTGGAGTCATCAAACCGAGAAAGACAATATTCCGGGCAGAAATAGAAAGTAAAGCCCAGCAGGACAATGATGAGAGAGTGCTTTGTAAACCATAAAATGTTATTCAAAATAATATATTTCTGTGGAGTGAGACATTGCAAACTCCTTCCTGTCCCTGGGCCACGGGACAGTTTTGGCAGCGACATCAGCTGCTGTATCATTATCTGAAGGTGTCCTCTCTGCAGGATGAACGGACGGTTCTCTCCATCGCCAAGACTTGTGACTGCTGTGATGAGAAGACCAGGATTCGGGCCTCTGTCCCAACCCAGCATCTGTCTCCAGGGAAGTCAGAGCGGGGATGTGGGAACTTGTGTTGCTTTCCATCCTATAGATGTTCATCTGGGGGCTTTTATCTCTCCGACATGAGGAACAGCGAACCAGCCCGGGTCCACGTACTTTGTTATAATGTGAGCACAGTCCAAAAGGAATGAGGTGTCTGGCTGTGCAGCCAGAAGCCACTGTTCTATCTCCGGCTTGTTCTGTTGCTGTCCTGCAGGGGATGCTGTCCGTAGGAAGCTCTGCAGCCCACCTGCCAGAGGCTTCTCTGAGTTCCTCAAGCTTATTGATCCCTTTTGCCATTCTGAAGCCATCCCTGGGCTGTGGAGGAAGTCGTCACATCCGGACCAAGCTGTGAATTAGATTTCAACTCTGCAGTAGGGAGAGACGCTTGCTCAGAAAGCAGGCTTTGCTGACAGCTCTGAAATGTCTTTAGCTAAAAGCAGAGCAGGACAGCCAGTGGTATTCGGCAGCATTTTGCAGCTTCTGGGGTGACGCTCCATGGGGTCACACACTCCCCCATGCCACAGAGGACAGACGCCTCCGTGTAATGGGAGAATGGAGGTGTGTGAAATTGAGTCAGCTGTGCTGAGACAGGTGTGCTGAAACTGAGCAGGACCCTGTGGAGCTCTGGTGCACAAAGCCTTTCTGTATCCCCAGTTTTCTAGTTTGTAGGAAATAGGTTTCATTCAGCCTCCTAGACCTTCCCTGAGTTGCAAAGGGCAGGTTCAAACACTTGCTAATTAGGGAAGGGAGGGCATGCCAGACTGGAGGGGTAGAAGCAGCCAAGAAGCAATGGGACAGCCTTGGGACAGGGTCTTGTAGCCCCTTCAAGGCCCCTGGGGAGGCTGTTAAGGGATGCGTGCATGCTAAGCTGCTTCAGTGGTGTCCAACTCTGTGACCCCGTGAACTGTACCCCGCCAGGCTACTCTGACCATGGGGTTCTCCAGGCAAGAACACTGGAGTGGGTTGCCGTGCCCTCCTCTCCCCTTTAAGGGATACACATAATATCTTTGAGTTGTTTAGCAGATGTTGAAACCACCACCAGGTGGGAAAAGTTAACTACAAACTGCCCACAAGCACAAAAGGTTAACGATGCTGATCCCTGATTATCTCACCATTACTAGCTGATCCCACCCTCCTCTTTGAACCATTACTATAAAACTCCCCATTATCCCCTCCGGGTCAGGACACAAAGTTTTGTGGGCATGAACCCACTGTGACCCCCTTTTCCTGGCAAAGCAATAAAGTGATTCTCTTCTTCTTCACCCAAAACCCTGTCTCTGAGACAGAGTCAATTTGGTGTCAGTGTACAGAGGCCAGTTCAGTATCACTACCAGCCTTCAGCTTCTTCATGCTTTTCAAGAACTCAAGTCCCTACAGATGAGTGGTCTTTATTAAGGACAGGGTTCCCTTTCCTCTCCCTTTGATCCATGGCACACACGGTGGTGGAGGGCACTGAGTGACTAGAACGCGGTCAAGAGAGACTTCTACATTCTGAGAAAACCGCCTGTCTCCATTACAAGGACTCCTTTGACTGGTGTCAGAAATCCACTCAGCTCACCAGGGATATCAATTAGGTTAGAGGGGGCCTTCCCCCTAGTGGAGCCATCTTCCCTGGGAGACCGCCCTGGAGGAGTAAGCTGCCAGTGGTCCAGGAAGGACAGGCAGCAACAAGAGTTCAGAGGCAGAGATGCCCTTCAACAGCCTGGTGCCCAGAGGACAGACGCCTCCATTCAATGGGAGAACACGGGGTGGGGGGTAAATAAATGAAGAGCAAATAGAAAAACTGAGCGGAATCAACTAAAGGAGAGAAAAGGAGCTGCCTCGAGAAGGGCTCAGACAGAGGACTCAGAGCTGCCTGAGCCCAGGGCTCTGAAAGCCCCCTGCCCATGGAGATGCTGTCAGTCGGGCTCTCTCATCCTCGGGGAAGCCCGCAGCCCCCTCCCTGTGACACAGCAGCTGTGCCCATCACTGTCCACTTCTGCCTAAGGGCTAATCTTTCCTCCACATCTTTTAAGATTTTGTTTCCTCCACATTTTGCTTGCATTTTCATCCCTTCCAGGATTAGAAAAACAGGATGTAGCTGATTAATTTCCTTGAAGATCTGAATCACTGAAAGTTCAGGAATTCACCCTGGAGCTCAACGGATTTCTGTCTTTTTTTTTTTTTTTCTATTTTTCTGATATTGGACTTTCACGTCTCAGTTTTCTTCTTAGTATAAAAGAAAAGATAAAATGGATGGAGAAAGGAAGCAGGATTTTGAAGAAAGATACCCACGTTTATTTATTGGGAAAATACTATTGCCTTCTGCTTGATTATGAATTCTTGAGAAAAAGGAGAAAAGCCAGTTATTTCTTCTGACCTCTTTCTGAGTCTGCTTTTACTCATTCTGTCTCAGTACATGCATCTACAAAATGGGCTGGATGAATACACTGCACCCAACTTGCTGCCGGAATTGGCGCTTCAGAACAAAAAAGTAGTGCTTCTCACGTGGAAGGGTTCTAATGAGCCACAGCGGAACCTCTGACTAAGTGACCTCTGACTAGTGCAGAGTTGCATTCACCCGTGACGTTTGTTTACCACCAGGTCACTTAGTCAGAGGTTCCGCTGTGGCTCGTTAGAATCCTTCCACGTGAGAAGCACTACTAGAGGGGCTCTTGGAGAAGACAATGGCACCCCACTCCAGTACTCTTGCCTGCAAAATCCCATGGATGGAGGAGCCTGGAAGGCTGCAGTCATGGGGTCGCTAAGAGTCCAGCACGACTGAGCGACTTCACTTTCACTTTTCACTTTCATGCATTGGAGAAGGAAATGGCAACCCACTCCAGTATTCTTGCCTGGAGAATCCCAGGGATGGAGGAGCCTGGTGGGCTGCTGTCTATGGGGTCGCACAGAGTCGGACACGACTGAAGCGACTTAGCAGCAACAGCAGCAGAGGGGCTCTTGGTGCTGACTGGCCTTTTTTTTTTTTTTAATTAATTAAAAAAAATTTGGCTGCTCTGTGTGGCATGTGGGATCTTAATTCCCAGACTAGGGGTTAACTCTGCATGCCCTGCAATGGAAGCAGAGTCCTAACCACTGGACCACCAGGGAAGTCCCTAACTTTATTTTTTAATTGAAGTATAGTTGATTTACAGTGTCACGTTAACTTCAAGTGTACTGCAAAGTGAGTTAGTTATACATTCATATATATATGTATACACACATACACACACACACACACACACACACACACACACATATATATATATATTCTTTTGCAGATTCTCTCCTCTTATAGGTTATTACCAAATGTTGAATATAGTTCCCTGTACTATTATACAGCAGGTAGGTCCTTCCCTTGTTGATTATCTCTTTTATATATATTTAACAGTAGTGTGTCAGAGAAGGCAATGGCACCCCACTCCAGTACTCTTGCCTGGACAATCCCATGGATGGAGGAGCCTGGTGGGCTGTAGTCCATGGGGTTGCTAAGAGCTGGACACGACTGAGCGACTTCACTCTCACTTTTCACTTTCATGCATTGGAGAAGGAAATGGCAACCCACTCCAGTGTTCTTGCCTGGAGAATCCCAGGGATGGGGGAGCCTGGTAGGCTGCCATCTATGGGGTTGCACAGAGTCGGACACGACTGAAGTGACTTAGCAGCAGCAGCAGCAGCAACAGTAGTGTGTATCTGTGAATCCCAAACTCCTAATTTATCTCTCTTCCTCCCTTCCCCCTGTGATAACCACGTTTGATTTCTGTCTATGAGTTTGTTTCTCTCTTGTAAATAAGTTCACTTGTCGTATTTTAGGTTCCATATATAAGTGATGGTATATGGTATTTGTCTTTTTGTTTCACTTCCCTGACTATGATAATCTCCAGGTCCATCCAAATTGCTGTAAATGGCATTATTTCATTCTGTTTTATGGCTGGCTAATATTCCATTGTATATACGTACCACATCTTCTTTATCCGTTCATTTGTCAGTGGGCACTTAGGTGGCTTCCACATCTTGGCTACTGTACCTAGTGCTGCCGTGAACACTGGCCTCTTGAGTAAAGAGCCCCCAGCACTGGGGATGTTAAGTCCTGTGGGCAGCAGCTGGGTTGCTCTCAATCTGCGTCTTGGCCTGGAGTTGTTCACCCTCTCTCCTTCCCAAAGTTGCCCTTTTTGTGGCTTTTTCCCTCAGCTTCTCAGGCTTGTCACTCCTTCCCCCTCCTGTACCCCACATACACCTCAGGACCCTGCATTGCCCCCTCCCATTTTCACCAAGTTGGGTTCTGACCGTGAACAGCTCTTGCCCATCAATTGCTGTTCATCCACCTTAAAATAGCTCTTTGATGGCAGTAACTGCCTAGCTTTCGGAGCTGCTGAACCCTGTGCTAACGTGCCATTTGATAACTCCTCGCAGTGACAAACTTCAGTGAATCACGCAAACATCCGGATGGCAGCTGTGACAATAGGAGGGGGATGGGGAGGCCCTTGTCTTTTCTCTTGCCGTGAGAGTGTAAGCTCTGCACAAAGGAGCGCCCAGTCGGGTCACGGACACGCCGCTGCACCACCACTGAGTGCACCCGGAATGGAACCGGAGTCCTCGGCCACAGCTAACTCAGCACCAGGAGCACTCCTGACGCCTTAATGCAAGCCTGAGAATGTGTTAAAAATAGCTGCGGACAGAACACATTATTTCCCAGGCCTATAAAAAATTCACAGGCTTTCCAGGGCTCCTGGTGGTCTTTCCTTTGACAGTTCATTTTCCTAAAGAAATAGTTTTTCTTAGGCTCGTTGACTGGCGAGTGATAGTTCCACATGGCAGCATTACAAACACAGCTGAAGTTCATTCACGTCAAGAAGAGATTGGTCTGGGTATTGTTTCTCCTTCATAGGTAAGAGGCATTTAAGAGAGGACTTTGCAGGAATCCATTTGCGTCTGTGTGGAACCAGGGACCTGGAAGAGCTTCCTTCTTCTTAGGGGAGGGAGAGGGGAAGGGAGTCTTACCTTTTGTCATCCTTGTACCACTGGAATTCTGCCGAGGGAACCGCGGAGGCTTCGCACTGCAGCGTCCCCTTCTGTCCCACAGGCACGCCCGTCCCCTTAGCTTCTGAAATGTATGGAGGATCTACAAAGAGAGGACATTCGACAGCATCTCAAACGCCCCCCTTGCTTTGTTTTCCAGGCCCCACTCTAACTCCGGTCTCTACAAAGTGCCGGAGAATGAAGCCATCCCGCATCACCAGGGAAAGGCTGGAGCGCACTGCCTCTACTCCCCTCTGGACGCCAGTGGGATGAGCAGGCATCTAGGCCTATTTCCTGTTTAAACTTTTCCCATTTCATAGGAGATAGCCAACTCCATCCACCGTATGCCCCATGGCTTGACAGTACCTTTAATCCAGCCCTATAGATTTTCTGCACACCAGGTTTTTGCCAGAGTATATAAGCTTGAACTATTCAATTCCCATTGAAAACTCAGTTGCAAGAAGTAATAGTCCTGGAGAATTGCCTGGGGGATATACAGATCTGTCATTCTTGGAGGTGTTCTACCCTGGACCCTTGAATACAGCCAGAACAACTTCACTTAAGTACTCAGCCTCCTTTCATTCCAAGTCTCTGCCAAACCACCCTTGTCATAACGACAGTTGCACTGAAATGCACTATAGAAGAGCCACAGCCAACCGTTGCCCGGCTATTGCAAGTGATGCTTGCTGTGGTCTATTTATAGAGACCTTAAAGTGAAATTATTTTTCAAGTCTCAGCATCAGAGAAAAGCAGTGCTTCTCCCAAGCGACAAATTCACTTTTATCTTATGGACATAAACCTCAAACCAAAAGATGTTTCTTCTCTTTGCTTTAGCACCTCAAAGCCAAATCCTGGACCTGCATCTGACCACCTCAGGCTATAAACATCGTGTGCTGATTTACCCATAGATTTCTCTTATTTCCCTACATAGGGTTTTCCCTTCTCTTACATCTCCTTACTGTTTAGGTTAATCTTTATTAACTGTAAATTATGTCACTTTAAAAAGAAATTGTGGTAGGGTACAAAAATGGCATGATTGTTTCACCTGTTTCCTTGAGTCTTCAAGTGCTTTGTGTTAATTAGGCTCGAATTGTAACAAAAACCAACATATTAAAGAAAAGGAGTAAACATCAAACCAAGGTATTCTTCCTCTATGTCCAACCCCACCCAAGTTTGGAAGGAGAAACTCTTCTTGTCTGCTGGTTTAACTCTTGGGTTCTATTCTGTCCTAAGAACATCTGAAATCAGCACAGCTGGGAAAACTTTCCGAATGTCCTAGAGACCTGAGTCAGGGTACCTAACGAGGAGCCCAGAGAGAATGCACGAGGGAGCGGGGACATTGAACAGCATCGATTGTCAGAGAGAACTGGATGGTGAAGGGAGAGGAGGAGTCCAGAGAAGTGGCCTCCAGCTTTTTGGGCTCAGTACCTCTATTAGCAAAAAACAGGAATGAGATATACCCTCTCATATTGGAAATGTGTATGTTTATCTATTTATAGTTCAATTGTGAATGTATACCATGTCAATCAACATACATAATTAGAAGAGGATGAGATAACATAAGTATACCATAAACATAAATTATAATATTTCTTCCATATACATGTTTTTTGTTTTTGGTTTTTTTTTTTTTTTTGCTCCCTATTAAGGAGATGACTGTCCAGAGAATGAGAAGCTTGGTGACATTATGAGTAAAAATTGGGATTCAAAGACAAGCTTGTATAAATTATGCACTGAATGCCATGTAATGATCTTTTAGGACTCAAGTTTTGGATTATATAAAATTACTTTCAGTGCCCCTTTATTTTCTTTAAGAGTTTAGAACTGTTGCTCTTGAAAGCAGAAAATGGACAGCGAGGCTGCCCCATTTCCCGCCCCGAGTCAAGGCTGGCACTGGGGTCCAGCTCTCTCTGTGGCCAGGAGGGCAGCACCTCCCAAAGGTGCTGAGTGGGGGCGCCTGAGACTACTTACAGTTCACGGTGACCTTGACTCTCCGCACCACGGGGGCCGCCACGTCGTTGGAGGCGCTGCACTCATAGTACCCCGACTGCTCCCGGGTGATGCCCTGGATTTCCAAGTATTCATCTTCACTCACAAAGCCCACAGCTGCAGGAGTAGGGGTGAGGAAATGGGAGGAAAAACACCAAAGGCACAAACTTAGCAAACCAAGTGTGGGGTGGCTACATTTGCAGAGCATCATGCTTATTCTCAGCGCAGATTCTCAGGATGGACACCAGCTCCCCTGCCTGCCTCCCTTCTACCTCTTACATCACTAGCTTGTCCTCGGTTCCCCAGCGGACCAGGTACAATGCTCCCACCCGGACCAAGCACAGAGTCTGGAGAACTGCCGGTCCTCAGTAAGTGATGAATAATGTCAGTGTTCATCCTCCCCGACTCTCACCAAGCAGTCAGGCTCTGGGTCTGAGATAGGGACCCCCATCCCACCCCTCTAGGTCATCATAGAGCACACCGGGATGTCTGGAGGAACAAATGATAAACCGATTACATGAAAGCACTTTGAAACCCACTTTGAAAGTGCTATTTAGTTATCCTATGATTTTCCTGGAGGTCTAGACTCAAAGGATCAGGGCTATGTTAACACAGTGTGGGAGCCTATTCTGAGGGGGAGGGAAGAGGCACAGTCCTTCCCCCAGGGAATAAAACCTCTCCATAATGCTGCCTGTATCTGTGATGCAGAAAATAAATATGACAATAAAAAGAAACTGATGTCATACAAAGAATTATGTGTGTGGTATGTAAATAAGGAGAAGAGGGCATCAGAGGATGAGATGGCTGGATGGCATCACCGATGCAATGGACATGAACTTGGGCAGACTCCGGGAGTTGGTGATGGACAGGCAGGCCTGGCGTGCTGCAGTTCATGGGGTCGCAAAGAGTCGGACACGACTGGGTGCCTGAACAACAATAACAACGTGTAAACAATGCTTGTATTTGTTCTGTGACATTGCTAAGATCACCATTTTTATAACGGTAATAGCAGGAGTGATGACAAGGACATGGAAAACAACAGCTCTCATACACAGAAGGACCACTGCCTGCCCAGAGGGGCCGGCACTCTTGGGTCTTGACAAGTCTGTCACCATCCAGACCTAGTCCAACCTGAGCATCCCCCAGGTGTCTTTCTGCCCTATGAAACCGGTAGTGTACACGTACAGGAGCTCCCCTGCCTGTACTACCTGTGGACAGCATCTATCACAGCAGGCAAGCAAGTGTTAATAAGTTCACAGGAAGAACCAAGAAGATGCTGGAAGTAGCAAGCAGGGCCCCAAAGTCCAGAATCTGAGAAGATAGTCAACATTAACCCATAGAGACTCATGGTCCCCACCAGTAAGCACAGTGGCCTTAATTGTCTGTCACTGCTCCCTAAGCATCTTTCGGGGAAAGAGCACTAACCTTGAACTGATGAAGGGTGGAGGAAATGAGGAGAAGAGGCTTAAGTGAAGAGCTCGTGCTTCCTTTTACGTTGTCGTTGTTTATTTGCACCCACCGTGAGCCTACACTTGTCAGATCTTCCCCACTAGATGCTGTAATTACTGTGCAGAGCATTGCGGACACTCGTGTCACACTTAATATTCCCATTAATTTTAAATGGTGGTCCTTGGTACATATGTGTGGCAATTGGTGTCATATTTTAATTAGGCTTGCCCTACACCATCTGAAATTAATAATAGCTCGAATTACCAGTGTAATTTATAAATTAACAGTGCTGTAGCATTAGGAAATAAATTAGCTCTGGTGAGCTGTTTCTGGATCAAGCTCCAGTATCAGGACAGTGGCTGGTAGGACCTCAGATCTCCTGGGAGGCTGCGATGACACCATCAAAGCAAGGAAACAAAACGACACAGGGTTCCCAGGTCCCTTGTTCTCTCCAACCACAGATCACACATCTGGTTTAATTCTACCAATCAAACAGGTTCTTGTGCGACTGTAGTACGACTTACAGGCACCAAACTCTGATGAACTTGTTATAGGAACATCCAAATGGAGAAGTTGAGGCAGAGAGGGGGATATTGCCACAGGGTGAAATGCAAATATGTAAATATTAGGGCAATCATAGTAAAAAAAATTTGTGGGAACATTGCGCTACTATATGTGAAATTTATAATGTTAATATCGGGCAATTTTACGTAGGGAAGGAAGCTGGATAGTTTAAGATTTGGGCAGAGTGTACGTTTCCTACTGATCTACATCTGTATTACCGGAGCAAGAGAATTACACTAATGTCATTCTGCAAAAACCAAGGAAGCTTAATTTTACTAACCTGAGTTCTCTAGAACAAATGGAAAATTAGAGAAAAAGTACAGTCATTGAATTTGTTACAATATTGTTTCCCTTGCATGTTTTGGTGTTTTGGCCTCGAGGCATGTGGGATCTTAACTCCCTGACCAGTGACTGAACCCACACCCCATGCATTGGACGACTCTGCACCAGAAGGCAAAGTCTTAACCACTGGATTGCCAGTGAAGTCCCTACAGTTCAGTTCAGTTCAGTTGCTTAGTCGTGTCCGACGCTTTGTGACCCCACGGACTGTACCACACCAGGCTTCTCTGTCCATCACCAACTCCTGGAGCCTGCTCAGACTCATGTCCATTGAGCCAGTGATGCCATCCAACCATCTCATCTTCTGTTGTTCCCCTTCTCTTCCTCCCTTCAATCCCTCCCAGCATCAGGGTGTTTTCCAATGAGTCACTTCTTCGCATCAGGTGGCCAAAGTATTGGCGTTTTGTCTTCAGCATCAGTCCTTTCAATGAATATGCAGGACTGATTTCCTTTAGGATGGACTGGTTGGATCTCCTCGCAGTTCAAGAGACTCTCAAGAGTCTTCTCCAACACCATAGTTTGAAATCATCAATTCTTTGATGCTCAGCTTTCTTTATAGTCCAACTCTCACATCGATACATGACTACTGGAAAAAAAATATAGCCTTGACTAGACAGACCTTTGTTGGCAAGGTAATATCTCTGCTTTTTAATATGCTGTCCAGGTTGGCCATAGCTTTTCTTCCAAGGAGCAAGTGTCCTTTAATTTCATGGCTGAAGTCACCATCTTCAGTGATTTTGGAGCCCAAGAAAATAAAGTCTGTCACTATTTCCATTGTTTCCCCATCTATTTGCCATGAAGTGACAGGACTGGATGCCATGATCTTGGTTTTTTGAATGTTGTGTTTTAAACCAGCTTTTCACTCTCCTTTTTCACTTTCATCAAGAATCTCTTCAATTCCTCTTCAATTTCTGCCATAAGGGTGGTGTCATCTGTGTACCTGAGGTTATTGATATTTCTCCCAGCAATCTTGATTTGAGTGTGTGCTTCATCCAACTCGGCATTTCGCATGATGTACTCTTTGTGTAAGTTAAATAAGCAGAGTGACAATATACAGCCTTGACATACTCCTTTCCCAATTTGGAACCAGTCTGTTGTTCCATGTCCAGTTCTAACTGTTGCTTCCCGACCTACATAAAGATTTCTCAGGAAGCAGGTAAGGTGGTCTGGTATTCCCATTTCTTGAAGAATTATCCACAGTTTGTTGTGATCTACACAGTCAAAGGCTTGGCATAACCAATAAAGCAAAAGTCCCTACACTTCCTAATTAAATTGGGTAAGGTATGCAAAAATTAATATGTATAGATTAAAATGCTTTACACATTTTAGCTTTAGTCATATTTTTCACCTTTCTCCTCATATACTTTTTCTCAATTAGAAGCAAAAATATCAAAACCAGAGAGAAAGCTAGTATATATATACATATATGGGTTTCCCAGGTGGCTATGTGGTAAAGAACCTACATGCCGATGCAGAGGACCCAGATTCGATCCCTGGTCCTGGAAGATCTCCTGCAGAAGGAAATAGCAAACCCACTTCAGTATTCTTACCTGGAAATCCAATGGACAGAAGAGCCTGACGGGCTACAGTCCATGGGGTCGCAAAGAGTCAGAGGTGACTTAGAGACTAAACATACATACATATATGTAGATAACAAATAAAACTCTGAATCACCAGAAATGAGGTAACCATCAGTATTACTTAAACAAGCAAACAGAAAAGAAAATAAATTAACTGAAATCTGAATTTATAGAGTTAATGATTCAAGGAAAGTTTTCCTTTAATAGCATCTCTGTTCTGGCTATGAAATGATCAGTGCTTCGTCGCTTGAATGGAGAACTTATAAAAATATTGGAAGAAAGACAAAAAAAAAAAAAAACAGATCCACAGAGGCAGGACAGAGGCTGATGTCAATAGAATTGCATAGAATCATTGTTTGAATAGAGAATTTTAGCTGCCGGTCATACCTACTGAATCAGGATCTCCTGGGATGAGGAGTTTTAAAAAGTCTCATGTATACTCAACTTTGGGAATTAGGGATTTAGGTCAATCCTGTATTTTTCACGTGGGAAACTGAAGCTTAGACGAGTCCAGGATCGCACATGTGGACAGAGGCAGCACACTAGGTCACAGAATGGCCCCCACACCTATTAATCCTGCAGCTCTGAGTGTTTTCTAGTGCTCGTTTTATGCCTTGTGCACTGGTTTTATTTTCCCATGTAAATGAAGCTCTTTAACAGCAGGGACCATGTCTTGGGCATTTCTGGCTTTCAAGGCACTCAGGATGTAGTTTATATAATTGGAAGTTTGTCAACCTCTTTTTTTCTTTTTATTTATTGCTTCTAGGTTATTAATTTTATTTTAATTGGAGAATAATTGTTTTATAATGTTGTGTTGGTTTCCGCTGTACACAACGTGAATCAGCTATGCTGTGCTTCATCACTCACTCCTGTCCGACTCTTTGTGACCCCATGGACTGTAGATCTCCAGGCTCCTCTGTCCATGGGGATTCTCCAGGCAAGAATACTAGAATGGGTTGCCATACCCTCCTTCAGGGGACCTTCCCAACCCAGGGATCAAACCTGGGTCTCCCACATCACAGGTGGTGGATTCTTTACCATGTAAGCCACCAGGGAAGCCCAAGAATACTGGAATGGACAGCCTATCCCTTCACCAGGGGATCTTCCTGACCCAGGGATCAGCTCTACGCATGCATATATCCCCTCTCCCTGGAGCCTCCCTCCCACCCTTCTCCCACCCCACCCCTCGAGGTCATCGCAGAGCGCCGTGCTGAGCTCCCTGTGCTGTGCAGCAGCCTTCCACTAGCTATTCATTTTACACATGGTAGTGTGTGTGTGGCAACACTACTTTCCTGATTCATCCCGCCCTCCCCTTCCCCCACTGTGTCTATAAGTCTGTTCTCAACATTTGCCTTTCTATTTCTGTCCTAAAAGTAGGTTCATCTGTCCCCCTTTTCTAGTTTCCTTCTATATGCATTAATATACGATACCTGCTTTTCTCTTTCTGACTTACTTCAGGCTGTATGGCAGGCTCTAGGTCCATCCACATCTCTATAAATGACTCAATTTTGCTCCTTTTTATGGCTGAATAATATTCCAAGGTATATATGTATCATATCATCCTTATCCATTCACTCTGTTCCCAAACAGCACCACCTTTGGCAATTGTTCCTGGCAAAATCGCTGTATTTCCTGACTTTAAAAAAGATCATCACCACTAGTGTTCTAACAATAGCCTTTCTTTAAATATGTGATTTTAAAAGTTTTATCAAGTGTTTAGTATAATTTATATTTAATCCCCCAATTATTTCCTTGGGGAATGCATCCTTAATTTAAAAATGGAGATCCATGAGGAAATGTGATTTATCTAACAGAATTTGTTTTGCAACCAACTTTTCAGGAACAGAACCATTTCATTAAGTGGACTCTGACAATCCAAGTAGGGAAAGGAAGCAGGTTGGATTTCATTTCCTGAAGCCCCAAAGAAGCTTCGTATTCTTCAGAGGACTTAAGCTCAGAACTTTATAACCCACAGAAGGATGAATACTGCCCTGTGTAAGTAATATTCCTTTGGAAAAGAAACCCCAAGTTTCTGAGTTCATAGATTGGGCTTTGAAATCTGTATAACTGAAAATAATAATAGTCACGGTTATCATTTTTATCTCACCTGAGAAACACTTGTCAAGGAGAACAGCTGCAGCTATTGGAGAGGAGAAGAAGGCACAGCTGTCTCCTTGCTTAATTTATATTTATATTATATTTATATTTTTATGACATAAATATGAGTTGAAATAAAATATCACTGGACCTCAGAAACTAAGAGCAAAAAAGAGCATAGAATTCTAGAATTCCAAATTTGGAATCATTTAAAAAATTATCTCAAATTCTGTGACTAGTCTGGTCCTAGATTCATCTTCTAGATTTGTCTGAAAGTGAATGTCACTCAAGCATGTCCGACTCTTTGTGACTCAATGGACTACACAGTACCTGGAATTCTCCAGGCCAGAATACTGGAGTGGGTAGCCATTCCCTTCTCAAGGGGACCTTCCAAACCCAGGGATTGATCCCAGGTCTCCTGTGTTGCAGGCAGATGCTTAACCAGGTGAGCCACCAGGGAAAGCCCAACTGGGAAGATTCGTCTAGTCCTAAACTAGTCCTCTAGACTCTGGTTCCCTCCTCCCTTTTGATTTGCATCAGGAAGTTCCTGTTCAGTGCCGACTGGGCTTTGGGGAGAGGTCTTTACAGGACAGGTATGAGGGTGTCCCTCCAAGGTGTCTTGATTTTGAGCTGAGCAGCACTGGAAGTTTTGTGCTTTGATGGAGGAAGCCATGGTTTTGCTCAGGTGCTGGGAGGTCTGGTCCACAAACATGTGGTGATAGAAGCATGGTTAGTATCCTCAACAGCAGCCCTTGAAAGCCAGACGACTTGTTTGAGGTCTGAGGGAGGAAGTGGAGAGGGCGGAACTAGAGAAGATGTGTTCAGGGAAGACATTAGAGGTGGGTGAGGCTGCTGTGAGATCCAGAGTCAGCAGCTGCCAATGCAGCAAGGAAGCCTCCTCATCCCCCTCCGCCACTCCTGCTGAGAACTCAGAGCAGCTTGGGGCTCCCGGGCTTCAAACAAAAACCCTTATAGCAGACCCTCACTGTATCTCCGCCTGAAGAGGCAGTGGTGGGGGGCTGCATGGAGGGGGCCTCCGAGAACTAGCAAAGAGGTAAAGCTGGGGTGTCTAGGCATGGAGATGGGTGCTCAGGGCCATCTTAACTTGGCACTGAGGGAATCCTGGGGCTGTGGGATCAGGCTGGGGGCTCCTGAGCTCCAGACAAAAGCCACATCTGCTGTGACAGGGTGAGGTGACCAGTGTCAAAAGTCATTTATAAATGTTAATACAATGTTTTTTACTGCTGAGTAATCGACACAGGAGAGCTTCTGAGGGACTGGTATTCAGCTGGAGCAAGATGGTTGAAGCATTGATCTCAGCTCTTAGCCCCACTGGCCTCCGCTACACTGTGGACAGGGGTGAGTTCCCGTGTTTGCACATTGGCCCCTGAGGTAATCCTAGCTGATGGCTCACTCTCCATTCTTCTGATTCCTCTTCTTTAAAATTAGAAAATGACACCAGTGTATAGGGTGGTTGTGAGTATTCAATTAGTAAAGTACTCAGCACACGGTAAACTCTGAACAACCAGCAGCTCTCATGATTAGCCTTACTGACCCATAACTGATATGAGCATATTGTAGTACTCCAGATCCTTGATACAGGAGCATCTCAATGTGAAAATGAAAGAATAATCAGATCTCTGCTTTTCCAGGGGGACTGAATCATAATAAATTTACAAACGATTCACCACAGATCCTGAAACTAGAAAGTTCTACCCTTGTTCTCTTAAATTAGGAAATTTTTACTTAGAAAACCAAAGTCTTGATTGATTTATTTACAAAGGTTACAATTACTGGGGATCCTTTCTTCTAAGAAGGCAGGTGCAGCTGTATAGCCCATGTGAGACCAACTAAGGGCTGGAGAAATGTCTCTAATTTCACAGTTAAGAATACAAGAACATACATATATACACATAGGAGCATGCTATGTTGCTTCAGGCGCATTCTACTCTTTGCCACCCTATGGACTGTAGCCTGCCAGGCTCCTCTGTCCATGGGATTCTCCAGGCAAGAATATTGGAGTGGGTTGCCATTTCCTTCTCCAGGTCATTTTCCCAACCTAGGGATCAGACCCACATCTCTTACATCTCCTGCACTGGCAATTACCATGTTGGAGATTACCAACATAGCCACCTGGTAAGCGCTGCCCACCCCCCACCACACACACACACACAGGCACACACACACAAACACAGGCACACACACACACACAGGCACACATTAGAGGCTTCCCAGGTGGCTCAGTGGTAAAGAACCTGCCTGCTAATACAGGAGACATGGGTTCAACCTTCCTGGGTTGGGAAGATCCCCTGCAGGAGGAAATGGAACCCACTCCAGTGCTCTTGCCTGGAAAATCCCATGGACAGAGGAGCCTGGCGTGGCTCAGTCCTTGGGGTCACAAAGAGTCAAACATGACTGAGCATGTGTACGTGTGTGCACGCACGCACACACACACACTCACACACACGTATGTATTTTTCTTGACCTTTCCTTTGGATGCAGATAGCTTGGCTGGTAGAATAGAGAGTCTAACAACCTCTCTAAGAATGAGTGAATGTCAAATATCTCTTCAGAGAAAAGTTCTGAATTTTTCCTGCTCTTGCACTGAGGTACAGCTTCAAACCGTCGATGAGAATGTTATGCATCAAACTCAGGGGCCAGTGCTGGGGAGTGGGGTGGGATGAGTTTTCCTGAGTCTCTGGCTCCCATTACAGGAGAGGAACCCTCCCTAAACGCATCCGCATTGGTTACTGGGGAGAAGGAGCTGCAGTCCCCGCCCACGCCTGCCTGCCAAGCTCAGAGTTGTCACTACTGCAGGTGGAGCTCTCTTAGACCTGGGAAACACCTCATCATTTCCCACAGCATCCCCACGCAGACGATGGAGTCCCCCAAACCTTCACATTAACCTATTAAACTGATTCCATCATAAAGCAGTAATTAGAAATCCAATTAAATTTACATAAACTGATTCACCTGTAAATTGCATTGACTATCTATCTCTCAACCTATCAATTTATCTACTTATCTATGTATCATCCACCTAACACCATATCTATCATCTGTATATCTATTAATCTAGCTGCATACCTACCTATCTATCAATAAAGGAAACAGCAAAACACTTGCATATATTAAGACATATATTAAGAACTCATGTGACAGTTGAAACCAAATGTATGCTTGTGAAAACATATGAATATGCATACATGAAATATATTTTATGGATATATAAAAAGAAAAGAGAATTTCCTTATTTTTTCAAGTGGGACACTTTCTGGGAATCATCTTTACATTTGTATTAAGGAGGAGCTACAACAAAAACACAATTATATGAAAGTGACCCATTTGCACTCCACCACACCAGGTCCCATGTATCTCCAGGGCCCATCCCTTCCCTTAACAACAAGCTGTTTTTGCAGACCCAGCACCAGCAGCTGGCTGGCCTCTTGGGGTTGTGTGCCCCTCTGCTGCCTGCCTTTTCACGAGGACCCCTAGCTCAGGTTTGCATGCAGACCCTCTATTATGGGGGATGGTTTCAAAGTCAGAAAACGCACAGCTGGAGATTTAGAGTTTGCAGCTTGATGTCTGGAACCTGGATGTTTGCAATGGTGCAGCTGATGGCTGCTAAAAAAAAAAAATTAAAAAAATAAATGAAGGAATCAGCTTTTGATTTGTAAACTCAGCCAATTTGATCTGAAAGACATTGATAGGGGATAAATATAGAACTCCGCAGTGTCATATTACCTCGAACGTCGGCTGTTTGCTTTCTCTTTTTCTAAATCCTAGAGATATAAGTCAGGAACGAGACCTGCGGAATTTGAAGTTGCTTTGAAAATCCTTGTTCAGGTTAATTTAATGGATTTTTAAAAAAAGATTCTTAATGGATTAAGGTTCCGGGCTCTATTATGCACACAAATGGTCAGAAGTCCACTTGCAGGGGGTCACTGTAGCCACCTGGTCCTGAGTTGCCTTGGGAAAGCAAGGCTGTCTGTGCTTTAGCCATGAAGATGGTTTCTGGATTAAGAGCAGGATTTTTTATCTTAGAACTAGAACTCCAACTCTAGGGGTTTCTGAAGCTAAGGAAATTACATCATGCATATATGCCTCTGTATGTGTACATGTGTGTTTTAACAAGAGATTCTATTTCTTTCTGAAAAGGGGTCTAAAAGGCGCACAGGACCCAGAAAGATTCATATTGCCCCCACTATGGTCCTGTGGTGCATCAAACAGTGACTGCACGGAACCAAGTCTCTATCAACCCCCAGTCTTACAAAGAAAAATGAGAAAACTCCTTAAAATATAACTGATGATCGGAAAAAGGAATAACTCTAGGAGTAAAGCACAGTCTTGTGTGTATGTTAAATATTTTGTAGAGGATGGAAAGTGAAGTAACTTATAAATCATCCTTTTGAAGAACAGGCATGCAGATCTGAGCACTGCTTTGTTCACTAAACAAGAGGAGTTTTCCTCCCACCCAGACTTAGGAGGAATGAAGTGTAGTGGGTGGGGTTCTGTTGTTTCCCCGAGACCCACGACCACTGGAGGCCAACAAGAGGCCTCCTGGACACGGAGGGAGCACTGGTGACGTACCAAGCAAACAGGCTCTGAAAACAGGCCCGCCTGGGGGAAGGGAGAGAGAAGAAAGCCCGAGGTGCGATCAGATCTATAGTTAAAATGATCTAATGAATAAATTCAGATCGGATCCTGAGAGAAAGCGGCAAGTGTCATCAATGCTGGAGCTGGAAATGCCAACCTGCACTTCCGGTTGGCCCAAGGAGGAGATGGGGACACAGGCCAGCCACAGGGTAAGAGGAAGCCTGAGGATGTAGGATTATTTGGGTCCAGTGAGAAAGGGAGACCTGGTGAAAATCTTTGTTTATATTAGATTTGATTATAGCCTTTGAACATATTGAGGGCTTCCCTTGTAGCTCAGCTGGTAAAGAATCCGCCTGCAATGCAGGAGACTCCGATTCAATTCCTGGGTTGGGAAGATCCGCTGGAGAAGGGGTAGGCTATCCACTCCAGTATTCTTGGGCTTCCCTGGTGGCTCAGCTGGTAAAGAATCAGCCTGCAATGTGGGAGACCTGGGTTCTGATCCCTGGGTTGGGAAGATCCCCTAGGGGGGGAACGGCTATCCATTCCAGTATTCTGGCCTGAAGAATTCTACGGACTATGTGGTCCACAGGGTCGCAAAGAGCTGGACACGACTGAGCCACTTTCACTATCACTTTTGAACATATTTAACATAACATAATAATCTTTGCAAATAATTCTCAAAATCTACCCACCACCAAATCTACCTGCTACCAAATCACACTGGCTGAGATGCATGCACGACCCTGCCTGGCTGTCTGGGACCACCTCCCTCCTCAGCTTCGAGTGGAACTCCACACACAGGTGGGCCTTCAATCCCGTCACGCAGAAGTGAAGAGAGGTGCAGGAAAAAGAGGAGCTCATTTACTCTTTCATCAGTTCCACTGCTAAGGTTTCCTTCCATCCCCCTTCATCTCACGCAAAATCTGAACATAGGCGTGCACACCTGCATGCGGATGGAGCACAATGTAAGAAAACAAGACAACCCTGATTTGTCAGAACAAACTCGGTGCTTCTGAGCCCTCATTATGGCTCTTTTCTCTCAGGAATTACGCAGCCTTGAGTAAACTGCTGAGCCCCAGTTCCCTTGTTAGTGACATGTGGAAATGCTTTTATTCCTCCTTCCTAGGTTGGGTCTGAGAATTGTATGAGAGAATTTGAGCAAATTCTTTTTAGATCCTTCACAGAAGGAGGATCTAAAAGAGTCAGAAGGAACAGATTCTAGGAGCAATTTGGCAATTTGATGGCATCTTTAAAGTGCCCCCCCCAACCCTCCTCAGCTCTCCTCTATCTCCTCCCCTTGGTCAATGTATACTCTGAATCCCGTGTCTACAGTTTAAATGACCAGCTCTACTCCCGATTTCCATGTCCATGTCAGCATCCCAGGATGATCTGCTGACTTTTGTTTCTGGAACTGCCACGGAAACGCCCCTCATGTGTCTCCCAGACACCCTGGGCTGAACCATCATCTCACCCCTCAAACCTGCTCTCACCCTGTGTCTGCTAATCTCTGCTAGTGGTGGGGCTTCCTCCCCATTCTCCCAGGATAAAGTAGAGTCACATTTGATTCCTACTTTTTTCACTCACTCCTTCCCTCCCATCAACAAATCCATTTTCTTCTTTCTCTCATACTGTTAACTGTGTTAATTCAATCCCAGTTACCTACTCTGGATTATTACAACCGCTTCTCCACTGTCACTCCTTCCTCCAGGTTATTATATTTAGTATTGATCCCCCAAATGATTGCAACACAAAACAAAACAAAACTCACCTCCCCCATCCTTAACACCTTGTCCTGCTCCACTCCTCTTTCTGAGCTGGCTCTCATCCATGTCTTTAGAGTCTTCTGTTCCCAGCTCCTTTCTTCTCCCACCCACTAGGCGCACCATGAAGTTCCTACAAACTGAGCTGTTTATCTGTGCTTTGCATCCTCTCAAAACCATCTTAGATATCACTCCTTTGGGAACCCTTTCTTGCGATCAAAATTCCTTACCTCCTCTCTACAGTTTATTTATTTATTCATTTATTTGCTTCCAGTGTTGCACCAATCACAGGGCATTGTTATGTAATTGCATATGTTTACCCCACTCAAATTTATAAGACAGAAGGGTATTTTATTTATCTTTAGCTCCAATATGTATAGCAGCATTGAACACACAGAAGTCATCGAATGATTATATGGTCAAGACTGAATGAATGAAATAGCTGACTATAATTCTGGTGACTAGTCTGGCTCTTGTAATGAACTATTCAAACCTTCTTTGGTGACTTTTAAGAAACCAGCAGATACCTTCTAAGTTTATTATTTCTTTTGATACAGAACTGGACACATAAAGAGTGTCCTTTTTGTGTCCTAATCTCCTAAGGTTAAATAATTTTATTGCACATTTCCTAAGGGGGAACTAAAAAGCCTTCATCAAGCTAGACCTGGAGTGAATAAGAAAAGAGCTTGGTTTGTCCATCTCCACAAATACCCATCATTAAAAGCTCTTGTAGCTAAGGCCCCTGCTTCCTCCGAATGAGTTAGGATGCAGCGGGTTTCAGAAGTGTCTAATCAGAAGTGTCTCAGAGAGTCTTCTTACAGCATCATCAATTGGGTTGCATTTTTTCCCGAGTGGAATCAGCTTGGTGATTCAGCTCTGTCTATATGTAATTAGCAGTGGAATGATTGCACAGAACGTGATTAAGCTCTCTACCTTCCTGGGATGGGCAGGCAGGGAAAAAGTGCTGCCGTTCACACAAAACGGGCCTCTGCAGAGACACTGGCAGCCTCCACAGCAGAAACACTAACAGGCGCTATGATAAGAGCTCTAGGCAAGGAATGGAAGCTGGCAACCGGGATGTGGACGCAAGCAAGAGCTTGAACTTGAACTTGACCTAATAGGGTAAAACCATGCTGGCGCATCAAAACCTCCCTGAGAAACCTCGGCACCTGCTTCACGGGGGTTGATACCTACAATGCATAGAGATGCACGTGGCCTCCCCAGCCCCTTCCTTCTCCGGAGCCCTGTGCCCTGCCTGCCCTGAGGGTGCTGAGTTCTTTCCCTCTCTGCCTCTCCTCAGCTGCTCTGCTTAGATGGCGTTAACCCCCAGCCCCCTGGTTTCCTTCCAACCTAGTCACTCTTTTCCTTTCCCACAACCCCAAGACCTGGGATAGAGGAATGCTTTTGTTTGATGACATTGGTCCTTGAAGTGAAAAATCTAACAACTGTAACTGAGGGACAACGAGTTATTCTTTATTTCTGTTCAAATTCTCTTCTTCAGCAGACCACATCTGCGACCTGACTGCTGGCACCTTCCATGGTGCAGGGGAGGGGTGGACGGGAGCTCGTGGATCGACCAGTGAAGTCAGCAACTGGTGAAGAAAGGGGGCAGAGAGAGACAGACCATAAGCAGATGGTAAAATGACACGTTAAGCAGAGAAAGCAGGGAGAACCAAAGGTGTCTGTTGGAGACAGTTACTCCGTAGTTCAGGTAAATCATAAGCTCGCTGTTCTCATCAAAGCTCAAAGCCACTGTCAGCCCTGTGGGAGGACTCGGTCATAGCCAGGTCTGTATGAAGCCTGTGGGTACAGCTTACTCCCAGACCTCACCTGAGTGTTCTGTGATGCCTTGAAGACCCCAGCATCAGCCCAAGGAACCTCCCTTCTCTGTGAGGCCCTCTTTACCGAGCCTCCAGAACACGGTCAGCACACTTTTGACCACGTGGCAAATATTTGAGACCTCTCAAATATCTGAGGCCATACTGCCTGTGCAGTGACTTCTGAACTCTGGCACTGTCACTCAAAGGCAGCCACAAGAAAGAGCCAGAAGGAGAGGATTCCAGCAAAGTGGACTATGCACAACATTTTCATGTCACATCATCTTACTGTGTCACAAACTATTCCTCTTCTTTTGATGGACATTCAACTATTTAAAAACATAAGAAGACCTTCTTGCAGGGCACACAAAAGACAGTAGGTAGCCAGGACTTGGCGGTGAGCTGCCGTCCCCTGGCTCCTGACATGAATATCTCTTGATGGACGTGTCTGACCTCTCCAGTTGTCTCCTGTTTCCTGTTGTTCCCAGGCCAAGCTATTTCCTAAACTGCTTCCTCTTCCTCACCTCCACACTCTTTCAGACCCTTTCATCTGCACACTGGACCTGCTTAGCACAATCCCTGACATCCTCCGCTCTTCTTGGAGATTCGCCTCCCACCACTGACATCCTGGGTATGGGGGAGTGGATTCCCCTACAGACTGGTCCTGTCCACTGGAGGCTACAGGTGTATTTGATTCTTTTCTCATATCCTTGCTCTGCCAAGGAAATTCTGGACTGCATCTTTTAAAACTCTGTGCCTCCCCTATAATTTAAGGGGTATGACATACATACCTGACTCTGTAGCCCCATTTCCTATTATTCCCAGCTTCCATTTTCCTACATCAATAGTTTATCAAAGGCAGGGCGGTGGGGATGTCTGTTCATAGATATCATTTAAAGTTACACAAGCATGGTGATAATAAAAAGCTGGACTGATTTAGTTAGTTATTGTCAGTAGCATCAATTCTGATGACAGCATTCATAGTTCCAGTTAAGATGGAGTAAACATACTTTATCTGGGGCTTCCCAGGTGGCGCTAGAGGTAAAGAATCAGCCTGTCAATGCAGGAGACTTAAGAGACTCGAATCACATCAAATTGGATTTGAGTCCTGGATTGGGAAGATCCCCTGGAGTAGGGCATGGCAACCCACTCGAGTATTCTTGCCTGGAGAATCCTATGGACAGAGGAGCCTGGTGGGCTACAGTCCACGGGGTCAGAAAGAATCAGACATTACAGAAGCGACTGTACACACACACAAACACACTTCACCTGATCTCTCTTGCTTATTACAACTAGACAAGACACATTAAAAAAAAAAAAAACCCGAGGACTCTGAAAAGTAAAGACTAGAAGGTAGATGAAGGGGAGAATCAAAACTTGTATAAAGAACACCACGGTGGTAAATTTCTTGGTATTTTTCTTCCTCTTTCTTGGCTTGACTCAGAGCAGCCAGAATCTAAAACTGCGTAGAGGATGCTAATGGGAAAAAAACATCATGATAAACCCTTGCTTTTTGGTCTGAGGAAAGGAAAGGGAAAACTTTCAAGATGGAGAGACATCATTTTAGTTTTTGTTACTGGTTTTGTTCTTTTTTCCCCTCTCCTTGCCCTGTGGTAAACCTCATTCCTGAAGCTAAAGTCCAGGGGCAATGGTAGCAACCTCAGAGGCCACCTAAAATTGAAGACAAAACAGCAAAACAAGCAAGACCTTCTTTGTGACCTGGGGTCCTAAGGGAACTGTGTTCAGAAGAACAGGAGTTTCAGTTAGTTTTCTCTTCTCTTTTCCTGATTTGCCCTGGAGTTTGACTTGCAGTCACAGAAAGTGAGAGACATTCACGGGAGCTAAGGCTTCTGCTTTCTAAGCTGCAGGCAAGGAAGACGGACCCAGGGAGCCAGCCTGTGGGGGTAAATCTCAGAGAGAAGGGAGCTCACATGAAGCTTGTGAGCAATCTCAGGCTCACCGTTGACCGTGTGTGGAACTCACCCAGGGCAGTACACGAAGGGCTTTGAGAACTAAACTATGGTTCATGGCTCCACTCAGGGTCCTGGCTGGCCAATGCAGAACAATCTTCTGATGCCACCAACACTTTGCAATCAGAACTAACATTGCAGCCACAGGGGCAGGAGGGCCAGGACTGTGTTGTGAGCCTAACTGCTCTCAGTTCAGTTCAGTTGCTCAGTCCTCTCTGACTCTTTTCGATCCCATGAATCACAGCACGCCAGGCCTCCCTGTCCATCACCAACTCCCAGAGTTCACTCAGACTCACATCCATTGAGTCAGTGATGCCATCCAGCCATCTCATCCTCTGTCATCCCCTTTTCCTCCTGCCCCCAATCCCTCCCAGCATCAGAGTCTTTTCCAATGAGTCAACTCTTCGCATGAGGTGGCCAAAGTACTGGAGTTTCAGCTTTAGCATCATTCCTTCCAAAGAAATCCCAGGGTTAATCTTCAGAATGGACTGGTTGGATCTCCATGCAGTCCAAGGGACTCTCCAGAGTCTTCTCCAACACCACAGTTCAAAAGCATCAATTCTTCGGCGCTCAGCTTGCTTCACAGTCCAACTCTCTCATCCATACATGACCACTGGAAAAACCATAGCCTTGACTAGACGGACCTTTGTTGGCAAAATAATGTCTCTACTTTTGAATATGCTATCTAGGTTCATCATGACTTTCCTTCCAAGGAGTAAGCGTCTTTTAATTTCATGGCTGCAGTTACCATCTGCAGTGTTTTTGGTCTAGCTGGCTGCTAAAACTGGGTTGACTCTACCTCCCAGTGTATTCTCAAAGGAATTTAACCAGATCGAGAGTCTACTAACATAATATTCAAAATGGGCAGGATACAATCCATTAATAATCACACAAAGAACAAGGAAAAGCTAAACAATTCACTAGGGAAAAGACCGTTAACAGAAACCCACTCAGAGAAGACCTAGATATTACAATGATCAAAGACTTTAAAGCAGCTAGCATAACTGTGTCCCATGAAGTAAAAGGTAGCACTCTCAAAAGGAATATGAAAATAGAGAATTTCCACAGAGACCCAGAAGCCATAAACAATAAAAAAAATGAAAATATTTAGAACTGAATTTCAGATATTCGCTGGATAAGCTCAACAGTGGAATGAAATAACAGAGTCAAGAGTCAGCGAACGTGAAAACAGATGAACAGAATTCATGTCATCTGAGCAGCAGAGGTTGGGAGGAGGGTAAGAGCTTGATTACAAAAGGGCAAGATGATTCATGTCATGTATTATGTCCAGTTCTGGTGGTGGTGGTGGGTACATGAATCCGAGCATATGTTAAAACTCTCAGAAATGTACACTAAAAAGTGCAGCTAACTTTAGTAGCTCGGAATAACATAGGTGCCAAACAAATTTCATCACATGTCAGAATCTTGGCTGTCCTCAAGTTTTGCAGCTTCTTAAAATCAACTTGTCCTTTAAGTAAATCTGGATGGTCTGTGCACTGAGAAACTTGACATTCCTTCAAATAGCTTGTGGATTCTTGAGACGCTCACAACCCTCTTGACCTTAGGAGTCTTAGTTCTGGATTCCACTGAAGGTCACGTTCTCCACCCCATTCTTGTGTTCTCCCCCAGGTAGCTCCCTCTACACTGGCTGGTAAACTGTCTGCTTCAGTTCCCAGAGAAACACTGATTCTAGGCTCTGTGCACACACACAGTGCTAACGGTTTTCTGAAAAAAAAAGAGGAGATTATATTTCGCAAAGCCTATAAAGTAACTGAAATTTTACTTTTCAACAGTCTGGTCTCCAGAGATGAAATACATTGTCCCCGTCAACCACAGAAATGTTTATTGGATGAACTGCCCAAATTTTTCTTCAATATTTTTCCAAATAGATGCATAAAACTCCAAAGACATCCCCAGAACATTGTCATTCTCTTTTTATTCACGTCGACGCTCCTGGGCATACACAGACCCCAGATAGTAAGCTCATACATTTTTAAGTTATTGAGACAAACTCGCTTGCATGCCCACACATGCATATATGTTAGCACATTTTCTTTCTTTATTTAGCAGAATATTTAGTTTGCCATTTATTTCCCTGTAAATCTATTTCTCAGATGTTCCATGTTGGGGAACATTCATGGAATCCCAAGATCCTGATTCATTAGCACTTGACTTTCTATAAAGATATTCTCTAGGGGTCATTCGGTCTCTCAGATCCTGTTTTCAATTCTTTCTGGTGTTCCATTTTTTCTTACAAACCAGACTCCCCCGCCTCCCCAACCCCCAGGAACTCAGAGAACTTCAATCTCATATGTACTCCCAGTGTGACATATACACGGGCTGAGGTGCCCTCTGCTGGGTGGCACACACACCTGGCCTGACACGCCGTCTCGCAGTACATCAAAGAAGGCTCCTCCCAGTCATCGGGGGGAATGTCCCCAGGTAGATCTTCTGAACTGAGAGCTCCATGTCTCTCACATTATTTATTCTATTTGTTATGAAAACAAAGTGTTTAGAGAGCCTAGGATATTCCGCTTACCAAAACCCATGATTCTGATGATGACCACTGCGACTGTAGTGTTATTTGTGCATAAGAACAGCGCTTGGCCCTGCACCTGGAAGGATGGAGACTGGCCTTGCCTCCAGGGCTTAAAACGGGGGAGACAGATCTGACTCCGGAGAACAATCCATGAGGCTTAGACAGGATAGTCTCTGTTGTCAAGTGCCTGAGGGGGTCCAGAGGATGTTTTGAAGAATAAATACACACTAGAGTGGAACTTGGCCTTCCCTGGTGGCTCGGTGGTAAAGAACCTGCCTGCAATGCAGTAGACATGGGTTTGATCCCCTGGGTTGTGGAGATCCCCTGGAGAAGGAAATGGCAACCCACTCCAGTGTTCTGAAGAATCCCAGGGACAGAGGAGCCTGGCGGGCTCCAGTCCCTGGGGTCGCACAGAGTCGGACACGACTGAGCACACACACAGGGAAGAATTTGAAGGAGGAAGTCTCTGTTCACGTATCAGGGAGAGGTTTCCTACGGTGGAGTCATTTCAAAAGGAAGGGGACACAGCACCTAAGAAGAAAAACATCTGGAAGGAAGGGCGAGCAGGCAGACGCAGAGAAGAAGCAGAGAAGTGCGGTCCTCCAGGTTCTCAGCGATTCCAGGGACCGCCAGCTGGGCCTCCTAAATGCGATCCACAGGTGTCGACACTGTTCTGGGCAGGGGGTTGGGGAGTGGCCGCCAGAACTCCCCACCATGGTGCTGATGTGGTTTCAGGCTCTCCCTTCCTCTGGATGCCATTAGACCCCCCTGTCATTCTGAGAACCAAACATGTCCTCACGTATTCACTCACTCACTGGGGTGAGTGACAGTGCCCCCAGCAGCGAGCCTTGAGTGCAGAGTGTCTTCAGGCATGGTGATGAAGCACAAAAAGTCCCAGCCGCAGTAACATAGCAGAGAGACAAGAGCACGTGGGACCAAGCTGCCCACTGAGGGGGCAGGGGTAGGGGCCAGGATGGTGGGGGGGTTGGTCTGTGATTCTGTGTTCTCCCTCTCGGTGCCCTTGGTGGCACCTCTGGGTTATTCCTATGCCTCCTTCCTTCTGATCTTCTTCCAACCCTTCAGACAAGACCCTCTTCCAAGAAAGCATCAGAAACACAACCCCATTTGGAAAGAACAACCAGGCATTTAAACTGCTTCTCCTGTGATGGGTTCCAGAGTGGCAGCTGCAGCGGTGTCCAGCCGTCAGTCCCCTGACTGCTTTAGCTGAACTGTCTCTGAGTGATCTGGGCAGAGTCCCTTATGTTCCCTCTGAAACAAGAGGGGTGGGTGTGAATATCTACCCTACATTCTATGGGTTCGCTTAAGTGTTTTAAATATATGGACATATTCTCTACAGTGCAGAATGCTGCATAGCTACGAGAATCTATTAATTCACAAAACTCAGACACTCACAGTGAAGGTACTGATTAATGGTCCATTGCTAGCCAGTGGCCAAGCCTCTGGGGTCAGCTGTTGGGGCTATGGGTCCTCCTCACAGGGGACGATGCTGAAATTGCAGGTATCCGCCAGCGCCGCCTACCTGAGGCCTGTCCTGTCCTGTGCTCAGCTCCACCAGGTCTCAGGATGCAGCAGGGTAAGCTGGAAGAGGGGCGTTCACAAGAGGACCATCTGCAAGAGGGCAGACTGTGCCTGGAATTGCAAAGACCCTGGTGCAGCAAGACTCATCTGTCAAGGCCGGGCCAGGGGCCGACAGCTCGAGGACTGGCAGCAAACAGGGCCGGAGCAGAGACGGGAAGATTCATTTCTTCCCGAGAAAGGAGTGTGCTGTGAAGAATAAATCATTTCTGAGCAGCCACTGGACCCGAAAGCAAGACTTGTTTTGTGAATTTGGTCCCAGGGGAGCCTTGCGGGTGATTCTCAAGGAGCAGCAGAGCTGAGCAGAGTGGGTGAGGCCGTGTCACCGAGCAAGGCCAGCCAGGTCACCTGGCAGCAGGAAGTGAGGTCATGGCCTGGAGAGGAGGAAGGAGAGACGGGCTAGGGAGGTGCCAGCTGGCTCAGGGCTGCGATGGAGAGGGACAGACTCAGCCAGCTGAGGGACTTCGTTCCAGTTTTTAAAAGATGTACATGGCAATTTACATGTGGGAAATGGCAGCCCACTCCAGCACTCTTGCCTGGAAAATTCCATGGATGGAGGAACCTCATAGGCTATAGTCCATGGGGTCACAAAGAGTTGGACACGACTAAGTGACTTCACTTTCACATGGAAATTTATAAAAAGGCTCAAAAGGATGAGAAGAAAGAGATATGAGGAGGGTCCCAGAGCAGTGCCTTCTGATGTTCCTGTGATCACAGGGTGGAGGGTGGGGGCTGTGGGGCATGACCACTCAGGATAGCGCCCAGTTCATACCCAGGGGAAGCCAAGAAGCAGGCAGAAGTCAGGTCCAGTCCTGCGAGGGATGGGATGGAAGACCAAGAGGCGGGCAGGCTGGAGGGGACAGCACAGATGGGAACCTTGATCCTTCACTTGCTTCTCCTGCAGTCATGGGGGTGCGCAGCCCCGCTCCGGACTCTCCCCTCCCCTCCAGCTGCCCAGGCGAGCCAGGCAACATCCATCTTTAAGCTGTGCTTCATCATCGTGTGCAAGTGGCAAAACCAGGAGCTCAGACTCCTGAGAACTTGGGCTCTGGTGTCTCCGAGCCAGATGACTGTGGCATTTGTGTGGCTGGGCATTCAGGGCAGGCTCTTGGGGCCCTGGAGGAAAGCCTGCAGCCCCTACACACCCTCCCTTCCCCTGACAGGCAGCAGGGCAGGAGTCAGGGTGGGGAGGAGGTGGTCCTGGAGCTGGGGAGGCCGAGGGCAGGGAGGGACTGGGGTTACAGCTGAGACACTGAGAACAGGGCTCTATAACAGAGAGAACTGCCTAGAGGAGAGAGTTAGGCGTCACAAGGCGTATATAACTTTTTTTTCCTTTCTTTTTTGTATCTCACATCCTCTAGGAATATAACCGTGATGCACATATCTTGAAATTCCAAAATTTCCACCAAATTCATGCTCACACATTAACAGGCATCCTACTTGGCTCATCTTCCCACACTCTTTGATCTCCTCTGATCAGGGTGCTGTAGGAGTTGCCTTTCTTTACAAAGACACTGGACCTCAAACCCTGTGCTGGGACATTCAGTCCCTGCTTCTCCAACAGGGGGCTCATTACCTGGAGTCACTCACCTCGGATTACTGGAGAAGGGAGGTTACAGTTTTCCCAACTTGGAAATAATTAGGAGTTATGGATTAACTGGGCTTCCCAGGTGGCTCAGTGGTAAAGATCTGCCTGCCAACACAGGTGAAGCAGGTTCTATCCCTGAGTTGGGAAGATCCCCTGGAGGAGGAAATGGCAATCCTAGTATTCTTGCCTGGGAAATCCCATCCATGGAGTTGCAAAGAGTTGGACTTTCAGTCAGTCAGTTAGTCAGTTCAGTCGCTCAGTCGTGTCTGACTCTATGCTACCCATGAATTAACTAGAAAGTGTATTTGTATCCACTCCAGTACTCTTGCCTGGAAAATCCCATGGACGGAGGAGCCTGGTGCGCTGCAGTCCATGGGGTCGCTAAGAGTTGGACACGACTGAGCAGCTTCACCTTTACTTTCATGCATTGGAGAAGGAAATGGCAACCTAATTCCAGTGTTGTTGCCTGGAGAATCCCAGGGACGGGGGAGCCTGATGGGCTGCTGTTTATGGGGTTGCACAGAGTTGGACACGACTGAAGTGACTTAGCAGCGGAAGCAGCAGCTAGTAGGAACTGCCCATGTCTCATTTCTTCCAATTCCATACCGTAATGTCAAGGCATGTCATCAAAAGTATGCCACCACACATGTATGCAATTAGATAAAAGTTATACATACTCTACACACACACACACATACACACACCCCACTTGTACTTAAGAACTTACAGGAGCACATGGGTATTCATAGGCACTGATAAGATTTTGTATAGATTTTGCTCAATTGACTAAGTAGGCAATTAATCATCTTACCTGCCCTACCTACCAATTTGTTTTAAACCATCTTCTTTCTACTATAAACACAAAGGAAAACTTCACGCCAATGAAGTCTAAATATCCCCAGGTATGAATTAGTCTAGTTGGAATTAATGTTTCACTCTATTAGGAGCAGATATTCTTTGGAAGACATGAGACTTTTTAAGACATAAGCTGATCATGGAGACTATTTCTGCACAGGGAGGTGTTTTCGACAAAAATCTTTTATTTGGGGTGGGGGTGGGGCTTGTCACCTGAAAGCTCCTGATAATCACCATTATCCATCACCATAAAAAAATGTGTCTTTGTGTAAACGTGGAAACCAGAACAATTTATAGCTCTTTCAAGTTACCTGCTTGCTTCTAGACACAGCTGGTCCCCAAATAGCTCTAGCTCAGCTCCTCTGATGACAAGAGGATTTCTGAAGAATATTTCATGGAGATTTTTTAAATGTTTACAACAATGCAAATATCGATGCCCCAGCCCAGTCAATATCACAATTTATTGTCCTTCAGTATAAACACCAAGCCAGGCTCCCTATTGGTCAATATTTGCATTGGGGTAAATAAATCTTTATACTGACTTCAGCCAATGTCAATAGCTACTTATTCCAGATAAGTAAAAGTAAAAACAGGAAGCATTATTTATTTTTTTTTGAGGTAAAATAGCAACTAGTTACATAAAAGCCCTGCGGCATTTCTAAAATATCGATATGGAGTTACTTTTGGCAGAACAACATCACAGTATGATAAGATGTGAGCCTAAATCACACTGGTTGAAATTTTAGGAGCAGGAGTTAATAAAAATAAAATTCTTGTGTATTATTAATATCACAGGGTTTTTTTTTTAGCTTGAAAGCATTCTCATCTCGCCTGTTCTTTTCACCACATGTGAGGTTAATTTTTAATATTAACTGTAACTGTGAGAATTCACAGGACTTTGTTCCCAAGTGCTTCCTAAATTATGTGATTAACCCTTATTCCAAACCGAAAAGAAAAAAGTGCCCAGGCTTGACCTTTATGTGGGTGAGCAGGTGCTGTCTAGCTGTTTCGGGTCTCATGGTTCCTGCTTCAGAATCAGGGCTCATAGGCTATTTCTGGGCATCAGGCTCCTGTGTTTCTATTTGTCTACAAGGAACAGATTGGTGTTCTGTGAATAAAAGAAGGTTCTTGTTCTCCCCCACAGTCTATGCTCCCAGGGTAGGGAAGGATCCCAGTCATCCATTAGGGCACAGTGAACAGCCCCAGTTGAAACTGGACAGATGGTTCAGTATCACTTGCATAGGGCTTCCCAAGGGGAACTAGTGATAAATAATCCACCTGTAAATGCAGGAGACGTAGGAGATGCGGGTTCAATCCCTGGGTTGAGCAGATTCTCTGGAGAAGGAAATGGCAACCCGCTTCATTAATCTTGCCTGGAAAGTGCCATGGACAGAGGAGCTTGGTGGGCTATAGTCCATGGGGTCGCAAAAGAGTCAGACACAACTTAGCAACTGAGTAGGCATGTGTGCTCTCGCACACACACACACACACACACACACACACACACGCACATTACTCACATAAGTAAAATTTTGAAAATACAGAATAGTTAGAAGTGTGAAAATCATATAACATGTATATTTTTTATTTTCTCTTGGAGGCAGTACTGTGCTTTGGCCCGCACAGAATCTCTTCACCTAGATGCTGTCAGATACTTAGTTAGAACAGATAACATACTGAGAAAGTAGCAATGTTCCTCCCTGTAAGGAAGCCCCTGCACCCTCCGGACCTGTGATGATGCCCTGGTAAATGTGTGTGGATTGACTAGCCTGACAGCATGTTTAACCAAGCAAAAGTGGCCATACTGTGGTTCTGGACCATCACGCCCAAAGTCGATCCTTTGTAGCTACGAACAGAGCTCAGTCAGTAAGCAAGGGATACTCAGTGGTGATGTGGTGCTTTTAAAGCAGCACAGGTCAAATAAAAGTAAATGAAGGTTTATGCCAATTATAAAAACGTCTACAATGCGATCGAGCCTCCCGCCAAAAGATAAAAGCTGCTAAAACTGAAATCAACGATGTTCGCCTAAAGCACGATTTCCCCCGAGTCCCTGTAGCCCAGAGGGCAATGGTAGCCGATTCCATAGACTGTGTGTGCTGTGCGTGGTGGGCTTGGTCGTGTCCGACTCTTTCTGACCCCATGGACTGTAGCCCACCAGGCTCCTCTGTCCATGGGATTCTTCAGGCAAGAATACTGGAGTGGATTGTCATGCCCTCCTCCAGGGGATCTTCCCAACCCAGGGATTGACCCGAGTCTCTTACATCTCCTGCACTGGCAGGTGGGTTCTTTACCCACTGTGCCACCTGGGAAAATAGAATGGTAAAGAACAGGTATTTGTTGCTTTCAAATCTGGGAGTGGGCTACATGACCAGACTCAAGTGGAGACAGTTCCCAAGAGAATCCACCAAAGGAGACCTGGGAGAACAGGCCTGGAGATGTGTTGTTGGGTAGGCCGGCAGGTGCAGCCTGGAAAGGAGAAGAGCTGGGAATGTTGATGCAGACAGCCCATGTCTGTCAGTGAGGCATGGGCTTCTGTGATGTGACGTTACTGTTTTTCCTCTGGGACACGGATGTCAACAGCCTTTAGACCAAGGGAGCTTCCACAGCATACTTGAGGTTTACTGACTTGCTTTATGTAAACTGGCAAATCACATTCCTGGCCCTATGCGCTCAGGAGGATTTCTGTAACGACCCCAGTGGAGATTCAGGGAGGTGCCTTCCTTCTCATCAGCCATTGCAAAATGCTGGTGAGCATCCACAACTGTTCATCATTTATTCAAACAGTAAACACAGATTTTCTGAAAACCTACCATGAGCTACAGCCAAGCTATAAACGCAGATTTTCTGAAAACCTACCATGAGCTACAGCCAAGCTATGAATGGAGTCCTGTTTACCATGCCATCTGGCCCCTACAACAGCAGCAAGAGATGCCATCATTGTTTGTGGACAGAATTAATAAATAAGAGATTAGGAGAGGAGAGTTCTCATGGGAAGAGGCTTACAGCCTGCAGGGAGTTATGCAATATAGCCATGGTCATACGTGGAGGTATTTTAAATTGGAGGGGCACAGAGGAAGCAGTGCGGAGCACTGCATTCACAAGTGTACAGAGTTCTTGCAGTTGCTGATTTCGTGGGAATGTGTATGTGTGCCAGCGAAGTGGGCTGTTTATCAGGGAGAGCTTCCCAGAAGAAGTCACACTGACACTGAGATTTTAAAAGGCAAACCATGACCAAAAAGGCTGGGAGACAAAAGGAAAAAGGCAAGTGGAACAGCAGGTGTAAAGGCTCAGAGGCACAAAAGAGTGTGGCATTTTAAGAGATATTCATAAGAAGTGTGTCGATCCTGGAGTTTAAGGTGCACCAGTGGAAAGAACGAGGAACTTTCTGTGTGGATGTTAAGGATAAAAGACTAACAGGAGAAACAGAGCAGTGATCCTGGTAAGAGGTCCTATGCGGCTCAATGAGGCAGGGGCAGTGGGAATGGAGAGAAATTATGTTTAGAAAAGGTATTGAGAAGGATTGGGAATCCTTCTAAAAGACTTGAAAATTGATTGAAAAGATATGTGCAGTAAAAAGAAGGAATCTAAGATAACAATTTTCTATCTGGGGCAATGGCACCATTGCAGGGGATGGCACCCCTGTAATAATATAGGACACATGTAACGAATTCTATTTGCATAAAACGAGCTTAAGGTGTCTATAGGGCATTAAATGGGGTTGTCTGTAAACAGCGCTTTGGATCTTAGGCTCAGAGGTGGGGTCTGCGCTCTACAGACCTGCTTGCTGTGTTGTTTACTGCAGCTATTGATATATAGTGGAGTTAGCTGTGGCTGTGGCCTAGACCGAGATGAAAGGAGAAAGTGCAAAGTGAAAAGAGGAAAGGATCCAGGCCAGACCCACCCAGGAGATTACTGTCCTTAAGCTGGGAGTAGAGAGAGGTTAAGAAGGAAATTTCAAAGAGGGAGGAGAAGCATGGAGCACAGTGATGGGGCTAAGGAGACCATGTTCCAAAGATTTCTCGACAGTGTCTCCAGGCACACTGACATGGACGACCTCTTGCTGGGAAGTGGGTCTGTGATGCCTTCTCCTTGTGTCAGGCGGGGCTGTCTCCCAACCTCACTTGTGTCGGATATATCCTACCTTCATTTGCTCTCTAGGAACCTGGTCACCCCTACTGTGAAGGAGCCAAATGGGCCCCAGAGAGACTGTGTGTCTATGCCTGGCTGATGGCCTAGCTGAGATCTCAGCCAACCATCAGCATAAGTAACTACACAGGTGGGTGAGGGTGCCTGGAGATGCTTCCATGCCCCAAGCATTTGCCCAGCCTTCAAGCCTTGCCAGGTGAGGCCCTGTGTGTCATAGGACAGACACAGGCTGTCCCCCATGCCCCTTCCAGATCTCTGCCCCAACTATCTGTGAGTGGGGATACCACTGTTACTTTCCACCACTAACCATTTAGCTGGTTCCAGTAGCTAAATGGCACTGAGGCCAAGCTCAGGGACAGAAATCTGAAAGACCCAGTAGACAAGGAAGCAGACGTCTGGAGTGAGAGGAGGAGGAGTCTGTTAGATTTGGTGACCAGAAGGCCCACGGTGGCCTGAGTATCTCAGTGCAGGTGGGATTAGAGGGCAGACTCTAGTAGACTGCTCTTTCTACCAGGCTTTCTCTTTTCTTCCAGGCACAGTTTGATGACTGATGAGTACCAATATTTTTTACAGTTCTCAATGCTGTGTGCTGTGCTTAGTCACTCAGTCGTGTCTGACTCTTTGCAACCTCATGGACTGTAGACCACGGGCTCCTCTGTCCATGGGATTCCCCAGGCAAGAATACTGGAGTGGGTTGCCATGCCCTCCTCCAGGGGAATCTTCCCGATTCAGGGGTCGAACTCAGGTCTCCCGCATTGCAGGCAGATTCTTTACCAGCTGAGCCACCAGGGAAGCCCTCAGTTCTCAATAATGTGTTACAAAAAATTAATTGGCAAATATACTTTTCATGTTTTGGAACTCAGAAAATAAGATTTCCCAGACCAGAATTTATCTGTTAGTCACAAAACTTTAACACGACTGATCTCTTTATAAGACTTTTTAGTATGAGACATGCAGCACTCAGCTTTTATAATGACCAATATAACATCATTTTAGTTACTGCTCTTGTTTGCTGGAGTATTTTAAAGTAAATCCCAGATATTTAAAAATTATTTCCCCTGGAAATCCTTCAAAATACATCCTTAAAAAGCAGTACTTTTGATATTATATTGCCAAATATAATTAAAGCATCTAACAAAACTAATAATAATCACTTGTAGTGATTGACTTTTGATTCAAGTATTCTCTAAGCTTTATTTTTCTGAGAATCTAGCATGTTAGGCATTAGCCCAGGAACTAAGAGATATAGGGGTGAAGAAGAAAGGCAAACTAGAGGAAGAAAAAATCACAAAAGATGTTAAATAGTTCTTTAGATATGACAAACTTAGCTTTCAGTTATTTTTATCCTCATCCATAAAGGTCTTTTCCTTCAATTTTTGGTCACCTGGTACCCACACAGTATATATTGTCCTATCTCTTGTCTGGGAGAAATATTTTCTCAGAAAAATATCAAACAATTGTAAAGTTAAGTCATAAATCAGTTGAAAGCGTAAGTGATAATAATGAGAGAAGTACTGTTTTCTGCCATCAATAAGAAATCAGGCAAGAATGCAAACCCTTACTACCTCCATTCAATATAGGACATAACCAGAGCAAAAAAAAAAAAAAAAAAGGAAACAAAATAAAATGGGTTGCAGATTAGAAAAGAAAACTAGCTTTACTCACAGATGACAACTGCCCCAGAAATATGAGGAATCTACAAAAAACCTGCTAGACTTCAGGTGAATTTATTAAGGTCACACACGAAAAGATCAACATGCAAAAATAAAGTGTATTTCTATATACTAGCACCAACAGATTGGAACAGAATAATTAGTCCGAGGTCTCTAAGACCACTCTCACCCTGAGTGATTTCCTGAAAGAACTCACAGGATTCAGCATGAGTTGTGCTCATGTCTGGTATTGATTACAGAGGCATAATGGGGAAAACCCACTGAATCATAGGGGGCAAGGCACAGGTGGAGCCGGAAGGAGTCCATACGAGGCTTCTGTGGGCTCTCTTCCTGCCGTGAGGGGTCACACAGAGCACAGGCTGCCTTCAACAGCGAATATGCAGCAACATGGGTGTTTCTGCCTAAGAAAGCTCAAGAGAGACTCAATGCCCAAGGTTTTAACTGGGGGCTGTTCACGTGCCTAGTGTGTCCCCAAATTCCAGACTTTCAGGAAGAAACATAAACCACACTAAACAGTCTAGGCACAGTGGGCCTCTCTTATCAGTTAGGGGAAGTTTTATATAACTGGTGGCTCAGATGTTAAATGCATCTGCTTGCAATGCAGGAGACCCAGGTGTGATCCCTGGATTGGGAAGATCCCCTGGAGAAGGGAATGGCTACCCACTCCAGTATTCTTGCCTGGAGAATCCCATGGACAGAGGAGCCTGGGGGACTACGGTCCATGGGATCACAAAGAGTCAGACATGACTGAACAACTAACACTTTCACTTCACTTTTCACATTTTATAGGGAATGTTCCCAGACACCACCCCTAGGAGTTAATCTTGCAGGCAGTTCTCTTTAAAGGCAACTCTCTTGGGTCTGCTATGTTAATTCTTTCAGAACAAATACCTACCAATAAAACAATAACAACAGCAACAAAAATATCAGGATTTTTTAAAAAAGAAATTGAAAAACTAAAATATATAAGAAAAACCAAAATACATGAAAAAGAAAAATAGACAAAACATTTTAAAAAGAGGACTGAACTTGGAGGAGTTACATTATCTTATGTAGGGCTTACTATAAAGTTACAAGATATTGTGGTATAAGCATAAGCACTGACATCTAGATTGATGGATGAGAATAGTGAGTTCAAAGTACTCCCACATAGATGACCATATAATTTTTGAAAAGTCACCAATGCAATTCAATGCATGAAAGGATTGCCTCTTTAACAAATGTTCTGGAAAACTGGATATCTGAATCAGAAAAATGATCTCAATCCTTCCATTACATCATATAAGAAAAAATAAATGGACGGTACATCTAAACACACAAGGTAAAATGATACAATGTCTTGAAGAAAACATAGGAAGACATCTTCATGACCTTGAGGTAGGACAAAGGTCTTTGGCTGGTCACCAAATCTGCATAAGTAAGAAAAAGCTAACCGTGTTAGTAAAAGTTGGTAATTTCAGTGACATCAAAGTAAAACCTTTAGCTCTTCAAAAGACATCTTAAGAAAATGAAAATGTCAGCTAAAGAATGTGGAAAATAAAACTTTGCAATACATATGTATTCAGCAAAGGAATTACATCCCACATACAAAATATTCATATAATTTGGTAATAGCAACACATCTTTTTACTTAAAATTGGCAAAAACTTGAAAAGACATTTCATAAAAGGGGATATACAAAGGGCCCATAAACACATGAAAAGATATGCAATATCATTATTCAGCAGAAAAACATAAATTAAAACCACAATGAAATAACAATACTCACTAGAGCAGAACACATTTTTTAAAAGAGTGGCATTGAATGTTCTACCCAATAAACATCTTTGGCACATGAAATGTTTTCTGAAAGACCACATGCTAGTCCATAAACCAAGCCTCAGTAAATTTAAAATGATTGAAACCATACAAAGTATGTTGTTCTGAATGCAATGAATTGAAATCAGAAATCAGTAACAGAAAGAAATTTGGGAAATTCACACATATGTAAACAACAAGCAACTCACTTCTAAAAAACCAGTGGGTCACAGGGAAATTAGAAAATATTTTGAGATAAATTAAAATGAATTTGAGTATATCAAAACTTACAGAATGGAGAAGGAAATGGCAACTCACTCCAGTACTCTTGCCTGGAAAATTCCACAGACTAAGGAGCCTGGTAGGCTACAAGTCCATGGGGTCGCAAAGAATCGGACACGACTGAGCGACTTCACATACATACATAAACTTATAGGATACAGGTAACAGTACTTAGACATTTATAGTTGTAAATGTCTACATTAAGATTAAAAAGAAAGATCTGAAATCAACCTAAACTGCTACCTTTAGACACTGAAAAACAAGAGTAAGCTAAGCCTGAATTAAGCATAAGGATGAAAATAAGGATAAAGAATAAATGAATGAAATAGACAATAGAAAGCAAGAGAGAAAATCAACAAAGCCAAAAGTTCGTTCTTTGACAAGACTTTAGAAAGAGTAACTAAGAAAATAAAGAATTCAAGTTATTAAAATGAGGTTAATGAAAGAGGAGATACCAGCCAATCTTCCTGAAAACAAAATATAAAGCAATGGTATGAATAAGTATTTGCAGGAAACTAGATAACTGAGGTGAAATGGGCAAATTTATAGAAAGATATAGACTATTAAAGCCAACTCATGGAAAGTTAAAAATTCTGAATAGACCTATAAGCAAATACATCTATTAAATTAGTAGCTAAAGTTTATTCACAAAGGAAGTTCAGGTCCATATGGCTTCACTGTGAATTGTACCAAACATTTTAAGAAGCACTAATAAATTCCTCACAAATTCTCTAAAAAGAAAAAAAAAGGAAGAAGAAAATACACAACTCATTGCATGAAGCCAGTATACCCTGATTTCAAAATCAGACAAGGATTTCATAATAAAATAAAATCATACAGCAGCATTGCTTATGAATGTAGATGTAGAAATCCTCAACGAAAATACTAGCAAACAAAATCCAGGAGCAGGTGAAAATGATAACACACTATGACCAAATAGAACTTATACCAGGAATGCAAGATTGATTCAATTAAGGTAATGTACTGTATCTAGAGAATAAAGTACAAAACACATGGTCATTTCAATAGATCAAAATAATGTTTGCTGGAATTCAATGCTCTTTCCTGATAAAAAGCGCTCAACAAAGTAGGAATAGAAAAAAAAATTTCCTCCACTTGATAATGTGGATTGACAAAAACCCACAGCTAGCATCAAATTTAATGGTGAAAGACTGAATGCTTCCCTTCGCCCCCAATATCAGGAACAAGAAAAGAATGCCTATTATCAACTAGCTCTATTCACATTGTACTGCCAGCTTTAGCCAGACTATTAGTCAAGAAAATGAAATAAAAGACCTTTTGGGAAGGAAGATGTAAAACTCTATTCACAGATGACATGATCTTGGATATAGAAAAAGCCTGAGGAATCCATTCAAAATTATTAGAGCTAATAAATGAATTCAGCAATATTAAGAATACAAGATCAATATATAACAAATAACTCTATGTACATTTTCATGAACAATTTGAAAATGAAATTACAAAAAATGAATCCCATTCATAACAGTATTAAAAAGAATAAAATACTTGGCAATACATTTCAACAAAACATTGTTAAAAGTTATTAAAGAAAATCTAAATCATTGAGAAGAGAAGCCTTTCCGTGTTTGTGAACTTGAAGGCTTAATGTTAACATTCAAATTTACCTGCAGATTCAGTATGTTAACATTCAAACTGACCCCAAATTGACCTTCAGATTCAATATAATTGCTACCAAAATCCAAGTTGAAATTTTTGCTAAAATTGACAAGCTGATTATAAATTTCATATGGTAATTCTGGGGTCTTAGAACAGCCAAAACAATCTGGAAAAAAGGAAATCGAACTTGATGGATTTGTATTTCCAAATTTCAAAACATACCACAAAGTCACAATAATCAAGGCAGTGTGGTACTGACATAAGGATAACTATATAGATCAATGGAATAAAACTCAGAGTCCACAAGCAAACCTCCAAGTTCATGATAAGTTTCTCTCTTACTATAGTGCCGAAACCAAGTCACTGACCAAAATAATAGATTTTGTTTTCAACAAACAGAGCAGGGAAGACTGGATATCAACACGCAAAGGATAAAGTTGTACTCTACAGTAGACCACATGCAAAAATGAACTCAAAATGAGCAATGTCAGAATTGAAACTTTTATAAAACACATAGGAGTAAATTTTCATGATCTTGGGTTAGGCAATGGTTTCCTAGCATGTGTGCATGCTAAGTTGCTTCAGTCATGTCTGACTCTTTGTGACCCCACAGACTGTAGCCTGCCAGGCTCCTCTGTCCATGGGATTCTCCAGGCAAGAATACTGGAGTGGGCTGCCATGCCCTCCTCCAGAGGATCTTCCCGACCCAGGGATGGAACCCGGCTCTCATGTCTCCTGCATTAGCGGGTGGGTTCTTTACCACCAGTGCCACCTTGGAAACCCAGTGGTTTCCTAGACAGGACACCAAAGGCACAAACAATAAAAGGGAGAAGAATATAAAAACTGAACTCCATAAAAATTTAAAGAACTGGTATCAGAGAATACCATCAAGAAAGGGAAAAGTGAATTCGCAGGGAGTCAATGTCTGCAAATCATAAATTTGATAAGGTACTGATATGTATTAATAGAATATATTTTTTAAAAACTCTTATGACTCACTAAAAATATACAACCCAATTAAAAATGGACAAAGGTTCTGAACAGCTATTTCTCCAAATTTGGTATATAAATGGCCCAGGAGCACATCAAAAGATAGTCACATCATTAGCCATCAGAAAAATGTAAATCATAACCACAATGAGACAAGACTTCACACACACTAGGATGGCTGTGATTAGAGATGGATAGTAAGTGTTGGTGTGGATACAGAAAACTCGGAAACTTCAGACACTGTGGTGAGTAAATAAAATGGTACAGCATTTTGGGAAATAGCCTAGAAGTGTCTCTAAAGGTGAAACAGAGCTATCACATGATTCAGAAACTCCATTCCTAAGTACACATCCAACAGAAATGAATATATCCACATGGAAACTGGCACACGAATGTTTATAGCAGCAGAGATGAATGTGACAGCCTAGTCCACGGGGTCGCAGTGACTAACACTTTCATGCTCACTTTCTGTATAAAGAGGCTATTTGAGACACTTAAAAATAAATTGGGCTTCCCTGGTGGCTCAGACAGGGAAGAATCTGCCTGCAATACAGGAGATCCGGGTTCGATCCCTGGGTTGGGAAGATCCCTTTGAGAAGGGAATGGAAACCCACTCCAGTATTCTTGCCTGGAGAATCCCATGGACAGAGGAGTCTGGTGGGCTACAGTCCATAGAGTTGCAAAGAGTCAGACACGACTTCATGACTAACACTTTCACTTTTCAGAACTAATCCAGGTAGACACAAACTAATCAGTGAATTTAACAATATTTGGCATATCCATTAATACCTATACAATGGAATGCTTTATCATAAAAAGGGGCGTAGTGCTGATAAACATTGCAACATCAATGAACCTTGAAAACATCCTGCTAAGCCAGTGAAGGCGATGACAGAAGATGCCATATATTTAAAGCATTCCAAACAAGGGCTTTCTTGGTGGTCCAGTGGGTAAGAATCTGCCTGCCAATGCAGAAGACACGGGTTCGATCCCTAGTCTGAGTGGACCCCACCTGTGGGGTAACTAAACCTGTGCCCCACAACTACGAGGCCCAGCTGCCCTGGAGTCTGTGCTCCACAGCAAGAGAAACCACTGCAATGAGAAGCCCGTCCACCAAAAAACAAACAAACGAACAAATAGCCAATTCTATAGAAACAGAAAGTAGATTAGTGTTTACCCAGGGCTGACGGCAAGTATCAGACAGAGGGGAGGTGAAGATGACATTTGACAAATAAAAGTTTCTTTTGGAGGGTGATGAAAGTTTTCTACAACTGTGTTGCATATCAAAAAATTGACATGTGTACAACTCTGTGAATGTATGAAAATATTAATTTGTTACATGTCTAAATGAGTGGATTATAAACTATATTAGTTATATCTCAATAATGCTGACAACTGAAATTATTTTATTATATTTTATGTTCTTTTATTTAATCAATGGGTTAACTAATGTAACACCAAAATAAATACCTACTTCCAAAGGACTAGTCTGTGAATAAAATGGAAGGCTCATATTTTCAGTAGTAAAATGGCTCAACAACTTCTGTAAATTGTCATGATATCATGTAAAATTTATTAATAAGATACACTTAACATGAGACACAGTCATTCCAATCCTTGGTACATATTTTAATTTCTCTTTGACCCATTGGTTGTTTAGGAGTGTGTAGTTTAATGTTATAAACATGTGACTTGCTCAAATTTATTTCTGTTATCAATTCCTGATTTCAATTCATTGTGGTCAGTCAATATACTTTGTATGATTTCAAGTATTTTTTTTTTATTTTTCAATTACTTTAAATGTACTGAGGCTTCCTTTATGAACCACCATGCTGTCTCTCTTGGAAAACATTTCCAAGTATGTGTACTGGGGGGAGTATGTGTACACATGCTCTGAATAGTTTTATTCCTAATAACCTGAAACTAGAAATGATCTCAGTGTCCTTCCACACAGAGTACTACGTGCAACGTCACAGACACATCTCGCAGACATTATGCTAACTGAAGGAAGCATCATCCCGATGACTGCATAGTGCATGATTTCATAAATACGACATCCATCCATAGGTACAGTGATCACATCAGTGGTTGCCCGGGGCTGGGTGCTAGGGAGGGAGAATGATGGCACAGGGGCATGAGGGGACCTTCTTAGTCAACAAGAAGTCTTCATACCTTGATTAAGGTGCTAGTTACATGACTGCATGCAATTTGTCAAAAGCCATCAACCTTAAAATGTTTGAATTTCATTGTATGCAATTATAGCTCAGCCAAGTTGATTTAAAAACAAAACAAAACCAACAAGTCATTTGAAGAAGTAAATCACACATCTCTCAGATGTGTTTGCAGGGTTAGCTCCCGAGTGATGGGATTTCAGGAACACTTGTAAATTGTTGACTTGCGAGGACCCCCAAATCACAAGACCGTGCTTTCTCACCTTCCTGGCTCGGCATCCGTATCCTGGTAATTTCAGTACAGCATCGTGTAACGCAGAGAAAGCTAAATTGAAAGTCAGGAATCGTGATTCCAACCCAGGCTATATCATTTACGAGCTGTGCAATTTGGGGTATAAATCCGGGCCCGTAACATCCCTATTCTGCGGGATCGTTGCACAGATTGAACTATATAAGACCTATCTAGCCATCTGCCATATTAGATGGGCTTGCTGCCACTAAGTATTTTACTAACACACATCTACACAGAGAAGCGCTGCACTCTGCTGAATTATCTGCAGGATTTTCATGGGAATAGATGATGCTACCATGCCCGAGCCCAGGAAACATGCCAGCCTGTCCTCGGAGGTGGTCTTACTCTGTGTCCCTTGAAACACAAAGCGAGTGAAAGTGAAAGTTCGTCACCCAGTCACGTCCAACTTTTTGCGACCCCATGGACTGTAGACCACCAGGCTCCTCTGTCCATAAAATTCCCCAGGCAAGAATACTGGAGTGGGTTGCCATTCCCTTCTCCAGAGGATTTTCCCAACCCAGGGATCGAACCTGGGTCTCCTGCATTGCAGGCAGATTCTTTACCATCTGAGCCACACAAAGGGAAAATTTAATTATCTTTGGTTATTAATTTAAAAACAAAACAAATCCCCAGCACTGTCTTCTCTCTTCTTTCCTCCCAATCCCTAGATCTGCAGTGGAGTTAAGTCTAAATACAAGACAAATTCTCAAGCACATGAAATAGTAGTTTTTCCTCATTTTATTTCTTGTTCAGCGTCCCTGCTTCAGAACAGTACCCCGTCTGTTCTCCTGCGTTTTCTCCCTTTGCTTCACACAGCCGCCTTTCCTACATTCAATTAAACTGGACACGTGGATTCTGCCTTCAGATTCAATTTTATTTTCCCCTCTCTCTTTCATCCAGCTTTGGCTCTGGAATGCAAGGGATAAAGGCATTAGGAGGATGGAGATTCGGGTGATCCTTTGATTATGTCTGAGGCTGAGCTGTCGTGAGTGACCGCGTCTGGACAATCACTTCAGGTCGCTCAGGGAGATAGTCAGCTTTCTCTGACCTTCCTCAGACCCCGGGCCAGACTCACTACTATTTCTTTTCTGCTAGAGATGTCATTATCAACATTACTGTCCTCTCAGCAAACTGCACATTTTCTTTTGAACTGGGATTAGCCCAGACTACTTTTATAAATGGTGCATGTTTATCCTAAATTAGTCCCTCCATCCCAAACATGCGCGTGCATGCTTGAATTAGGAATCTCCACCACCAGCCAACCTTGAACATATGGGCAGGCTCTGCTCTCATGACAAAATCCTCTGCCAATCTTCTAAAACAACAATGAAACATGATACAGAAGCTGTTTGGTTATTATGTGTGTGTTGCTAATTTTTTATTAAACTAGTCATAGAGTCAGAATTCCTCATTTGAAAAATGAAGACCCTATTGACTTTGCATGTTTACGGTACAGATTAAAATACAATAATAGGACTTCTCTGGTGGTCCAGTGGTTATGAATCTGCCTGCCAGTGCAGAGGACATGGGTTTGCCCCTGGTCCCGGAAGATTCCACAAGCCTCGGGTCAGCTAAGCCCATGAACCTTAATTGCTGAAGCCCACACACCCTAGAGACTATGCTCGGCAACAAGAGAAGGCACCACAGTAAGAGTAGCCCGCTCGCCACAACTAGAGAAAAGCCTGCACAAAGCCATGAAGATCTAGTGCACCCAAAAATAGGTGAGTGTTTTAAAAAACTAACAGTAATGTGCATCTAACTGGTACAGTCCCTGGCACAAAGGAAGTACTGAATATATACTTTCCTTTTTATCTTTTTTAAATACTGGATTTTAAAATCTATTATTATAGTGTTACAGTAATTAAGACAGTGTGAGATGGGTAGTAAAAGTATAGACCTTTTGTGTCTTTTAAGCCACACAGACCTAGGTAGACCTGTGATTTTAAAGAAAAATATAGGATTCCAAAAGCTTCCCATATAAAACACCTTGCTGGAATGAACTCCGACTCCCATGTGGATGTCAGCTGAGGTATGTGCTAGTCATGTGTGTCCAACTCACACTGGCACAGGACTCTGCACAATAACAGCACTCAACACATATTTATTAAGTTCACAGTTTGGTAATAATAGGTGGTGTCTCTTACGCTGAGACTTGAAGAGCCTTTTTAAGAGCCGTGTGCCCACTTGAGAAGAGAGGGATGCAGGGTGTTCTTGGTGATGTGCTGGCAACCCTCCCTTCAGATCCTTTTCTTTCCTAAATCCTAAAGAAAACACCCTCTTGGATTCCATGCAGAAGCTCACAGATCAGGCAGAATGCCCCATGAGTTCCCCGTGAAAGAAAAAACAGTCATCAGCGCAAATTCAGGATGAAAGATCGCTTCAAGACAATGCCCAAAATGGACTTGGATGTGAGTAAAGAGTGAGAGTGAGATTAAGTAAATTCCACTAGATTTAAGGAGAGTGGTGTAACCAAAGGGTGAGAAATGTATAGATCTAAGTAATAACATGGCCCCCAATGATCTTCCCAGTATTTCAGCAGCAGTCTCCAAGTAACCAGCTATAATATATTACACTGCCTTTTTCAAATTAATTGATTTTGTGCTCCTGGAATGTACATCCAGTCTTTCATCTATTGAATCTTTGCTCTGAGACTAAATGAGCTTCTGACAGGAGAACCACTTTGATGCAGATACTCCTGGAGGAGGGAGTCCAGTCTATACACACGGGAGACTGTTGGTCTCTTTGATAAGGTGCTAGCACGTAAGTGGGGGTAAACAGAGGGACTCACCATCTTGTCCTTTCCTCTTCTGTTACCTGAGTATCCCAGTTGGGTGTCTTCGTCATAGTTGATATACCACCCTCCCCTGAAGAGGTCTGCTGCTGCTGCTGCTAAGTCGCTTCAGTCATGTCCAACTCTGTGTGACCCCATAGACGGCAGCCCACCAGGCTCCCCCGTCCCTGGGATTCTCCAGGCAAGAACACTGGAGTGGGTTGCCATTTCCTTCTCCAATGCATGAAAGTGAAAAGTGAAAGTGAACTCACTCAGTTGTGTCTGACTCTTAGCGACCCCATGGACTGCAGCCTACCAGGCTCCTCCATCCATGGGATTTTCCAGGCAAGAGTGCTGGAGTGGGGTGCCATTGCCTTCTCCCACTGCCATCTCTAAATAGCTGTAAAACTGCCTTCAAATCACATAATCCTTTTAGGCTTCAACTTCTCTATCTTTAAAACTGAGATCATGCCAGCATCTCAGAGGAAGAGATTAAAGGCCTCTTTCTTCATTATGTGTGGCTTCTGTTCAGTCCCACAGAGTGATCTCCACATGAAATAGTCTTTAGATGGAGAATGGGACTCTGTTTCACCCTCACCCCAGGTTGTGGGGGATGATAGCTATTCCTTGAGCTGCAATGTGGCCTTAGTCTGGATGCACACCATTCTGTGGCTGTGACCAGGAGCCCACACACTGTGTAGACAACCAGAGAGATGCTGGTCTGCCTGCCCTCTGGCTGGAGTAGCCCCGGGGGCTCTCTGGTTTCTGGGAGTCTGGGTAACCCAGCTGGAGATGTGGGCATCAACCAATGCAGACAAGAGATGTGAAGGAACCAGGTGATAAACTGTGCACCGGGTGTAGCTGTTTTAGGTGAATCTACAACATCATCCCTGAGACCAGGTCACCAGGGAGAGTGTTGGTCACCAGGTAGAGCAACCAGCTCTGGCCAGGAGACCTCCTGTCTCTGCTTCTCTTCTCTCTAGCATTCATCCTCATCCTTCCTTCTTTGGCACCCTGAAGAAGGACTTCAGTTCAGTTTAATTCAGTCACTAAGTCATGTTCGATTCTTTGTGACCCCATGGACTACAGCAGGCCAGGCTTCTCTGTCCATCACCAACTCCCAGAGCGTGATCAAACTCATGGCCATTGAGTCAGTGATGCCATCCAACCATCTCATCCTCATCATCCCCTTTTCCTCCTGCCTTCAATCTTCCCCAGCATCAGAGTCTTTTCCAATGAGTCAGTTCTTCACATCAGGTGGACAAAGTATTGGAGCTTTAGCTTCAGCATCAGTTCTTCCAATGAATATTCAGGACTGATTTCCTTTAGGATTGACTGGTTTGATCTCCTTGCAGTCCAAGGGACTCTCAAGAGTCTTCTCCAACACCACAGTTCAAAAGCATCAATTCTTCTGTGTTCAGCTTTCTTTATGGCCCAACAACTCTCACATCCATACATGACTACTGGAAAACCCATAGCTTTGACTAGATGGACCTTTGTCGGCAAAGTAATATCTCTGCTTTTTAATATGCTGTCTAGGTTTGTCATAGCTTTTCTTCCAAGGAGCAAGCATTTTTTAATTTCATGACTGCAGTCACCATCTGCAGTGATTTTGGAGCCCAAGAAAATAAAATCTGTCACTGTTTCCATTGTTTCCCCATCTATTTGCCATGAAGTGATGGGACCGGATGTCATGGTCTTTGTTTTTTGAATGTTGAGTTTTAAGCCAGCTTTTTCACTCTCTTCTTTCGCTTTCATCAAGAGACTCTTTAGCTCCTCTTCATTTTCTGCCATAAGAATGGTGTCCTCTGCATATCTGAGCTTGTTGATATTTCTCCCAGCAATCTTGATTTCAGCTTGTGCTTCATCTAGCCTGGCATTTCACATGATGTACTCTGCATATAAGTTAAATAAGCAGAGTGACAATATACAGCCTTTCCCAATTTGGAATGAGACTTAGCAGATGCAGTTCTGGCATAAGATTCTGTTTTCCAGGAACTTGAAGCCAGGGAGGTAGAGACAGTGTTCTGGCGGGGGACGTGAAGAGCTGTAGCCAGAGCCCCCACCCTGATGGGAGTGCTCCTTTAGGATTTCTGCTGCACCCTTGCCTCAGTCTCCTCATCTGTAAAATGGGGATATTATTACTATGTACCTAATTCCAATTGTTATTAGACCTAAATGAGTGATTATGTTAAATGCTTTGTGTCTGATACACAGACTGTCTCCGTGGTTGCCATCATCACAACAATCATCCACATGCTTCTTCTTTCTCTCTTTCTCAGCTCTCTTACTTTTTGTTTCCTGCTACGTTTTCTATAAATTCTGTGGGCCCATATTCTCGACACTCTGTTCTCTTTAGCTTCTGATACTCGGAATTAGTGCAGGTTTCCTAAGAAGAATCCTGCTGGTAAGGAATATACCCAAGCCACCAGTTAGGGTTCAGGAGGCAGCTGAGAGTCTGAGTCATTTCTGGAGCCACATCAGAACCAGGCCGGGAAGGGACATCAGCCTCTCAGAGAAGTCAGGTCATTCACCCATGATCCCACATCAGAGCTCAGGGTCAAACCTAAGTTTGTCTACAAAAGCCATGTCCTTTCAACCACACCAGAGGATGGAACTTTTTATTTAAAATACCCGACTTTTCTTGAGCATTGACTATTCTTAAAAAGCCTCAGATGTATACTTTTATTTAATCCTCAGGACAGTCCCAGGAGATGAGAGTAGATTCCAGTGTCCTAGGGATGACACGGCAAACATGATGTTATAATCAGGTGCCTGTCTCCATGTTTCCCAGTTAGTGGCAAAGAACCTGCCTGCCAGTGCCAGAGTCATAAGGGATGTGGGTCCATTCCCAGGGTTGGGAAGATCTCCTGCAGGAGGGCATGGCAACCCACTGCAGTATCTTTGCCTGGAGAATCCCATGGACGGAGGAGCCTGGTGGCCTACAGTCCGTACAGTCACAGAGTCAGACATGACTGAAGCTACTTAGCATGCATGCACTTGTCTCCATGGCTGGTCTGGGCAGAGCTGGTGTGCTCACACTAGCCTCAAGACATCCACGCCGGGGCCTACCTCCTCCCCTCCTTGAGGCCTCCTTATCTTCACATCCTAGGATTTTACTCAGGCTGTCGGTCAGTGTAGGGCTGCTAGGACTGAAGCAAGGAAGGGAAGTCTCTCCTGCCTCTTAGCTGCTGGCTCAGAGGAGCATCTGTAAGCCTCCTGCCACCTAGCCTGCTGTCTCTGAAATGAAATAGTGGGGAAGCATGAATGCCAGGGCAAGTCATGCCAGGAGGGGCCCCCGACTACTCCCCAGTTAGTGGGCACTTTGAAGTACCACTCCAGTCATCCTGTCCCCCACGACAGCAGCCACTTCCTCGTGACCTGCCAGGGGTTCCCGAGGTCAGTCTAGTACTGTGGGGCAAGGCTGTGATTCCAGGTTACCCGCCTAAAGGAGTTTGCACATCCCTCCTGGGGTGACAGCAGAGTGAACAGTGGTAAATTCAGTGAGCGCTGCTTGAGGATGCAGCTCTGTCTGTTGGATGCACTGTGCACCTGATTAAAGAGATCCTAAAGCTGGAAACACTTGGGAAGTAACAGGGCTACATAAATATAAGACACGGCTACCTTCCACGTGCCTGGGAAGAACTCTTCTCACTTTAATTCATTCATTTCTTTATGTCTTGCCTCTAATTTTTTTTTTTAAGGGATTTAGGATAAGCTCACCCAAATACACAACAGAATTTGTGTGTGAAAGCCACATAAGCAAAGCAGGGGCTGACGAACCTTAAGGAAAGATTGACAGATTTTATTCCCAGCGTATCTGAAACAGCTGAATGGCAAATGACACTATCAAATGAAGAAAAAAGGCAAGAGACAGACAGGGAGGGCAAATGACACTATCAAATGAAGAAAAAAGGCAAGAGACAGACAGGGAGGGCTATCTGCGACATTTATAACTAAGGGTTAACCTATGTAGCATACATATACTTCCACAAATCCATTTTAAAAATGATAAACAATGCAATACAAAAATGGATGAAAAACGTGGACAAGCAATTCACTGAAGAAATATAAATACCCAGCAAACATATGAAATATGGAAATAATATGCTGTAACTTCTCTGGTAACAGGGATATGCAAATTGAAATGAGGTGCCATTTCCTGCCCATCACTTTAGCAGAATGTAAACTATTGAGAATATCTGTATGAACAGCCAAGGGTTATGAACACAGGCACTTCGGAGAGCTCGTGAGATTGCTAATTGACACGGCCTTCTTGGGAGTAATAGAGCTGGCAACATAACGCTTTTAAGTAAACATGACGAAGCAATTCTATGGCAGGAACCTAGCCTATGGAAATATTCACATATGCGTATAAATATCTATACGTCCAAGGCTATTCGAGGGGAGGACTAAGAATGACTATGTATCCAAACGCTTAATAAAATTACCACGTGATCACATAGGCACACCTCGTTTTTATCATGTTTCACTTTCTTGCCCTTCACACACATTGTGATTTTGCAGACTGAAGGTTTGTGGCCACCCTGGAAGTCTATTAACACCATTTTTCCAACAGCATTTGCTCATTTGGTATCTCTGTTTCCCATTATCTCATGATATTTCAAATTTTATTATTATTATTATTATTATATGTGCTACAGCAATCAGTGATCTTTGATGTTATTACTATAATCTGTGGAAGGCTTGCATTATGGTTAGCATTTTTTAGCCATAAAGTATTTTTTAATTAAGATTTGTACATTGTGCTTTAGATATAACGCTATTGCACACTTTAACAGACCACAGTACAGTGGTTAAGACTGCGCTTCCACATATATAAAATAGATAGCCAGTGGGAGTCTGATGCATGAGGCAGGGAACCCAAAGTTGGTGCTCTGTGACAACCTGGGTTGGGAGGGAGGTGGGAGGGGAGCTTCAGGAGAAAGGGGACATGTGTGCTTGTGGCCAATTCATGTCAATGTATGGCAAAAACATCACAATATGGTAAAGTAATTGTCTTCCAAATAAAGTAAATATATATATATTTTTAATAGGAAAAACCACATTCTTTGAATTAGATTTGGCACCCACAAAATTAGCATGAACCTGGATATTACCTGCTGGGAATAGGAGAGGCAGAGAACTGTGACAGACAAGGCTAGGGCAGACAGGACACCTCCAGGGAGACTGCGATTGCAGGTCAAGCCCACGAGGAAGGTGGCCACTAGGAGATGTGCAGACGGAGGCAGGGCGAGGATGGTGGGGCGCTGGCTCCAGATGGGAGGGGCAGGCGCAGTGCAGACTGGGCGTCGGGTCACCTGAGCATTGGCCAGAGGCAAGGCAGAGTCGGACAAGAAGCACCAGCACCTCGGCACAGCCAGGCAGATCCCAAATCTCCTGGGGCTTCAGACCTGGCACACACAGAAGGGGGCAGGAGCCTGGGCAGCTTTGCACATTTGGGGAAAAGCAGGAAGCTGCTAAGGAAGAAAGCTCTGGTGCTATGGGGATGGGGGAGATGCTGCCTGCAGGCATCCCTGGAGGACATGATTTCTGAATCCCCTGGCCCGTGAGGTTCCATCCGCAGACAGTCTGCAGGTGGGGCTCCCTCGATGCTGTGTACTTCTGAGTGCCCACTTCACATGCCTGGGAGGGCTCAATTTGGGCTGAGACCCACTGATTTGGGGTCCCCCTATCCAGTTGGAGCCTCATTAAGCTGTTCCGGAGCGGCCCTGGATTCCCAGAATCAGCCCAGTCACTTGGCCCAGCTCTCAGTCAGAGCCTTCCCTTTCAAGTTCCTGAAGTCTCCCCACTGTGACTAGTCAAACATGATCGCGCTGCTGTCTCCCTTCCTCCACTCACAATATTTATACTCATTTCTTTTATTGAAATCTATCCTCCCTGCTCTATTAAAACTGCTTGACTGGCAGCTCCTATTCTCCGGAAGCCTGCAACCCATCTATTCTCCAGACAATGAAGCGCAAGACTTCCGTCTCCTATCGTGCTTGTGTGTGGCCTCTGAGGATCAGATCTTCCATCTAAAGGGCATTTCAGAGATCCCTCGTCTAAACGAGGTCATGAATGTGGGCAGCTGAACTCCCAGTTCTGCCTTTAACCAGTTCTGCCCAAACACAGGAAAGGTCCCAACCTCCTCTCTTGCCTGGAATCCGCTCTGTTCATCTTCCCCACTTGTTGAAGTATTATAACTGCACGGAAGGGAGGGGCGGCTGCTTTTCCCCCAGCTGTGATGCGGAGTGGTGCGTCTGTGGGGGCAGGTGCACACTGACACCTGGATTCCAACACGTGTCACAGCCGGCGCCTCCCACTGCATCCTTCTGCAGCCTCCCCACCCACGGGAGGCTGGGTACCATCACCAGCTTGACTTTAGGAAAATGAGAGAAGCTCAGAGGTATGCGATGAACTGGAAGGTTCTCAACCACTTGTTTGGAAGTTCTGACAGGTCAGTGAAGCTACCTGGACACCCTTGGTTAAAGAACAGTTCTCTTGGGACTTCCTTGGCCATCCAATGGCTAAGACTCCCCACTCCCAATGCAGAGGGCCCAGGGCTCAATTTTCGGTCAGGGGACTAGATCCCACATGCTGCAACTAAGAGTTCACATTCCACAAATAAACATCAAAGATCCTGTGTGCCGCAGCGAAGACCTGGGCAAACAAAATACATAAATACAGATTCTAAAAAAGAATAGTTCTCTCTATGGAATGTCCACTTTTGTCTTCAGGTAAGGCAAGAGACCTGGCTGGTGCTATGCTGGGCTAAGTCACTTCAGTCATGTCCGACTGTTTGTGACTCCATAGACTGTAGCCCTCCAGGCTCCTCTGTTCATGGGATTCTCCAGGCAAGAATACTAGAGTGAGCTGAAATTGCCTCCTCCAGGGTATCTTTCCAATTCAGGGATCAAACCCACATCTCTTAAGCCTCCTGCATTGGCAGCTGGGTTCTTTATCACTAATACCACCTGGGAAGCTGTGATCTGGCTTAGTGCAGGTCAACTAAAGACATGAGCAAAACGTCTCACCTTCCCATCCAGCTAACAGATACGCTTAAGACCAAGCTTTCCAGGTGGCGCTAGTAATAAAGAACCCTCCTGTCAATGCAGGAGACCTAAGAGATGCAGGTTCGATCCCTGGATCAGGAAGATCCCCTGGAGGAGGAAATGGCAACCCACTCTAGTATTCTTGCCTGGAGGATCCCCTGAACAGAGGAGCCTGGCAGGCTACAGTCAGTGTGGTCGCAAAGAGTCCTTGGACACAACTGAAGTGATTCAGTACAGCACAAGGCCAAGCAACTAAAATGAGGAGATGAAGTGAATGAACCCAAATCCTGACTCCCAAGCATAAAGTACCTGTGACAGCTGCCCACGTGAGCTGCTGTGGCCCTTACCTGCCTCTCCTGAAGAACATGGATCTATCGGTGATGTGCAGGAGAAAAAGGTCAGGTCCTATAAACCTCTTTCCAGAGCAGACTGTGGCTGACGACTGCAGGGTATGGGGCACATTTGAACAGAAGGTGTTCCATGTCCCACTGCCAGCCCCTAAAAACTCAGCTGTGCTTCAGGCTACGCTCCGGGGACGAAGGGCTGTCCCATCTGGTGACCCTCTTCTGCTGCAGCTCTTCAGCCAAAACACGTCAATTTGGGCAGACTGTGAATAAAACTGCTTTTAAAAATACTTTATAATCTAGCTATACACACTAGACAAGTCAAATCTGAGGACACAGATTTGTATCAGATTTTCTGCTCTGCACAATTCATCGCCATCTTAAAGATTTGTATAACTACGTTTTATTCATCTTCTAGCTTCTCTGGCCTCTAATTATGTCACCTGCATTTTTAAGCATCTTTATCCAAAGTAAAAGTGGAGAATTTCCTTTAAAAGGAGCAAACAAAATTAAAGATTTGCATGGGAATACAAAGAGACAGCGAGATGGTTTAGGAAAAGTATTACTATAAAATCCAGCTTCCTAGAGTACAGTCTTGCTTCTGCTACTAATTAACTGTGTGAGTTTGAGAAATTCTCTGAAACTTTTCTAAACTTGTGCTTTCTTTTTTTTAAATAAATAAATAAAGGAGCAAGAGATTAGGCTGTGTGATTTTAAAATCCCTTCCAGACTGAACATTTGATTCATCTGTAGAGGCCCCTGGTAGCTCAGGAAAGAAAGACTGTATAAACCCAGTTTTACTTTGAGTTAAGGGTCGAGATGAATTCCATGGAAGCAGAGTCACCAAATTCCCCAAACTGTGGTCCTCCCTCTCCCCAGTGGCTCAGACACAAAATACCCCACATTTTCTTGGGGAGCTTCTCCTATGCTCCCCCTGACAAATCCTTTCATTAACTTATTCTACTTGAGACTTTTGAAACCATACTACTCAGGTGGAAAGTCTATTTGAAATGGGTCAGCTGTCCAAGCCCTGCCCAAACATTTGGCAACACCCCACCATCCTCCAGAGGAAAATCATGAAACCTATGACCATCTAAGCCCAAGCCCAGTATTTTACACAAGCCCAACCCCTAACTTGAGGAAAATGCCCAGTGGCAGAATGTGAGAACCCACAGGTGGATACACAGGGACAGAAGCTGGTGAGCAACTGAGATGAGGTCGGAACAGCAAGAATCTGTGACTCTGTCCAACATCCTCTCTCCCAGCCCAGCAAACACACACATGCAACCCCTCCCCAGGCACATAAGGCTAGCCATCCAGCCCACGATCTAACCAGAGCTGGTCCCTGGGTTCCTCCTCTCCTGTAAGATGTTGCCCAAGCCCAGATCTCTGCCTGTGAAAGGCTGCATCAGAAAATCCTGAGCACTTGTCCACGCGTTCTACCCCATCACTAAGTACAAATGTGTCTGGTGGGTAAAACGCTGCGGCAAAACCCACGGTGAGTGCCAGCTCCATTAGTATGGCAGGTGAGCAATCTGTTAGGAAATGGAAGGCCCCTCCCTCATTATAGGGAAATAAATGAGCTGTGTCTCACAGGCAGCCTGGAGACGGAGGACAGATTCCTTTATAAGGGGAGGCAATGGACTTTGAAGTCAGGCAGATGTAGGTTGAACTCTCAGCCCTGCTGCACACCAACTGGAGGGCTGCAAGCAATGGCTTTAAATTTTTGGAGGTTCCTCATCTGTAAAATGGGCCAAAAATGATCCCTGTATCGTGGCAATGTGAGGATTAAGAGAGATCAGCGTGAAGAAGAGTTAGCACAGTAAGTGACCCGTCATGAGGGGCTGGAGATGCCCTGGCCCATTTCCCAGGGCCTGTGGTCTGGGCTGATCTAGAGTGAGCACAAGACCCTGTGTTCGGGACCCCCTCCCCTGAAGGGCACCACCTGCTGTCAGCTGCAACTGCTCAGGTTCTTGCCCTTGGGGAGCCTTGTGCAACCTCAGCTATTACCACGGCCCCGACCAGGTCCTTCTCCCCGCCTCTCACTTCGTTTCTGCACTGGCAGTGTTTAAGGGCACAGTCAAACCTGGGGGACACTCAGACCCACCAGAAGTTTTTCTTTCATTATTTCCTTCTTGCAAGGTGAGAGAGGACAGCGTCTCGGAATGAAAGATTCTCCTCCATGCCCTCTCGCAGCAGAGGCCCTAATTCATTTTTCATGGCCCCTCACAGTGACAAAAGCCACTGCTTTCTCTCTTGTAAGCGTGCTCTGTGCAGTAAGTCAAAGCTGATGTGCATGGTCCCCCTGGGTGCAGCACGAGCTTTGATTTAATTTGCCCTGTTGTTTGGCACGGAGCCTTTGCAGCGAGTTTCTTCACAGACCTGGGGAGGCCGGGCCCTGACAGTGATGGGGCTTGGCGACAGATGGGGTTCAGTGGGTAGTGTTTAAATACTTTGCTGCAATGAGAAAGGAAACGTTGGGGAGTGACAGATGCTTTTGCAGACAGTCAGCCAGACAGACTCATACACATCCTGTTTGTGGGAGCTGAGGCCCCGGGATGCTCTCCCGTTATCACTGGGTGGGAATCAGCAGGCGTCACAGGTGAGCTGTGGGCTTCAGAGTAGATGGCTGGTGAGCCTACCTCAGCCTCTCCTGTAGTCATGGAAGGCCTCCTGGGGGGCTTTGTGTGGACGCACACAGGTCCCAGTTATACCACTTGTCTGAGATCACGCTGTGCCTGTCCACACAGGCCAAGGAGAAAAACCAATGTAGTGGGAGAGAGCCAAGCTGGATTCAGAAAGCACCTGGGGGGGACTTCCCTGGTGGTCCAGTGGTTAAGATCTGTGCTTCCAATGCAGGAGGTGTGGGTTCGATCCTTGGTCGAGGAACTATGATCCCACAAGTGGTGCAGCAGGAAGAAAAATAAAAGAGAAGAACCACCAGGGGTAAAAACGATCCAGGGAATCATGAATGTGCGGAAAGGGAAGGAGATGCACCAAAGCCGAGGTAGAAAGGAACTCAAAGGTAGAACTGACCCCATCGGGTAAGAAGCACATGTGTTCCTGAGGCCCAGCCGTGCGGCGGCCTGGGCCACGTTTCCCATTCTACATCTGGTCAGTTGTCCTTTACAGTGCCTCTGCTGTGACCAGCAGACCAGAGGCAACACTGGCTGATGAGCCCTATCTGGTCCTGATGGTGTCATAATAATGACCATGGGGTCTGGCTGCACATAAGATGTTCAGCCATCAAGACAACAGCCATAGTGAAACCTTAGTGCTTCACGGCAGGATAACACTGTACAAGGAGCGATAATCCGAAACCAGCCACACACGTGATCCCAACTGAATAGTCCACGTTCCCTTCCAGAGTGACACGGGGGAAAGAAGAGAAGATGGGTGTCTTTTTTGTTGTTGTTGTTCCTATCTACTGAAGGGTTCATTGGGTATGTCTGTTTTCTTCTTTTTTTAAAATTCTTTGATTTTCTTTTCTTTTTTTTTTAGCAGATTTGACAGTGAGATGTGTTTGCGAGAGAAGCATGGTAGAGACTAGCTTGGTCAAGGAGGTGAGCTTGGAATGAAAGTCACAAGGTGGCGTTAAACTAGGGCAGGAGCTGCTGCTCAGAGTGGAGGAGGCACCGGCCCAGGAAGGCAGAGCTGAGCTGGGAGGGCGGCCTGTGCTCGGATCCTCTTCCCGCCAGCGTTGCAGCCAAAAGCTGAAGGTGGCTCAGCAGGTGTATCTGCAGAACCCATTCTCTGGCTGCTCACCGGTTGCTGCTTTAATAAGCTGGGGTACTCCACACCCCACCCCACCCCCGTCTTTCATGCAGCAGCTGGCTCCCTTCTGAAAGGTGAATTAAGATTTGCCTCTTGGCATTTGCTGGATTCTGTTTTACAGCTAATCAAACAGGCGTTAACCACCTGGGAACCAGGAAGCTGCGTTTCCTGGAGCAGCCAGCTGGGCGACGCCGTGACCTTCGTAGGTGCAGACGGGGCCCCAGTAGAGCCCACAAGCAAGGAGCGCCGAGGTGCTGTGGTCAAGGCTGTGTTCAGCAGACTGGGCTTAAGAGTGCCATGTGGTCACGTGAGAGAGAAGCCTGGCTTAGAGTGAAGCCTGGCTTATAACATGGATAAAAACATGAAGGAAGGGAGGAGGAAAGGTCAGGGCAGAGCCAAAGGGACCAAAACTACACCAACAAAGGCAAGCTCAAGTTCACCCCATCGGACGTCTGCTCATTGTTGCTGTCACAGCTGGGAGGTGGGGGCTGCGGGTGTCTAGTGACCAGAAGTCAGGGATGCTGCTGGACACCCCACAGCCCACAGGACACCCCCACCACAGAGGATGGCCCAGCCCAAATGTCAATGGTCCTGAGGTTGGAAGCCCTAGACTGGAGGATCCAAGCAGAACAGAAGATGCTGACCCACCTGCGGAGCCCTGGCTCCCTCCTGCCCACTGGCACTGGCGTCTCCAGGAACCTACCTGCTCGGTCTCCCCAGGCAGAGGTCAGGAGAGAGCCAGAGGATGCCACCCATAAGGGCAGAGGCATGAGGAGTAAGTTGGAAAAAGACAAGAAAAGGATGCTCTCTACAAGAAACGTCAAGGCAGGAGATGAAAATACATGGAGAGGAAAAGTGAAATGCAGCGTAGCAAAGGACTGGCTGAGGGAAGGTGGATGCTAGAAGCTCCTCCGGAGCTCGCCGTGGGCAGGGCTGCGAAGAAACACGACAGGATATGTGGGGAGCTTAGGAGAGCAGAGACGAAGGCTATTCACAAGGAGGGTGTTAAATTGATACTGACGTCGATGAGGTACTGTTCTAAGGGACGTGGGGACAGGTAAGAAAACAGAACCAAGGTTCTAGACACGAGAGGAAGAGAAATCATAGAAATAACAAGTAGAACACGCAAGAGATGCTTGTTTGCAAATGGATGAGAAAAACAGGGCTAGATGGTTTTCAGGATTTTTCTCTGGAGCCAACACCCAATGTTCTTTTGTATGGAACTTGAGAAAGATAGCTACCTGGATTTGCTTTCTAAATGGTTTTGTTTTGTCCATGGGCTGTATTTTCAGAATTGGTGTAATATAGCAGAAAGTGAAGAACTAAAGAGCCTCTTGATGAACGTGAAAGAGGAGAGTGAAAAAGTTGGCCTAAAGCTCAACATTCATAAAAGAAAGATCATGGCATCCAATCCCATCACTTCATGGCAATTAGGTGGGGAAACAGTAGAAACAGTGGCAAACTTTATTTTTTAGGGCTCCAAAATCTCTGCAGATGGTGATTGCAGCCATGAAATTAAAAGACGCTTACTCCTTGGAAGGAAAGTTATGACCAACCTAGACAGTATATTGAAAAGCAGAGACATTACTTTGTCAATAAAGGTCCGTCTAGTCAAGGCTATGGTTTTTCCAGTGGTCATGTATGGATGCGAGAGCTGGACTATAAAGAAAGCTGAGTGCCGGAGATTTGATGCTTTTTAACTGTGGTGTTGGAGAACTCTTGAGAGTCTCTTGGACTGCAAGGAGATCCAACCAGTCCATCCTAAAGGAGATCAGTCCTGGGTGTTCTTTGGAAGGACTGATGTTGAAGCTGAAACTCCAATATGTTGGCTACCTGATGTGAAGAGCTGACTCATTTGAAAAGACCCTGATGTTGGGAAGGGTTGAGGGCAGGAGGAGAAGGGGACGACAGAGGATGAGATGACTGGATGGCATCACCGATTCAATGGACACGAGTATGGGTAAACTCTGGGAGTTGGTGATGGACAGGGAGGCCAGGCGTGCTGTGATTCATGGGGTCACAAAGAGCTAGACACAACTGAGCGACTGAACTGAACTGAATAGAAAGCCACTGCATTAGAGGTGGCCTGACCTTAAGTCAAATCTTGGCTTAGCCACTGGCCTCAGACACAAGAATGGCTCCGTTTTCTCATCCTTGAAATGGGAACAATGCTATCTATTAATCCAGCAGGCTTGTTGTTAGGATTAGACATGTTACATGGGACACAAAGCAGACCCTTAATGCATGGCCAGATAGGAAGCTCCTAGCACATGGAGTTTCCAGGAGGAGAATTTCAGTCACAGGTATTCTTCTAGAAACAAGTTGCTGTTGGATAGAAAATCTCCAGACCACAGAGGTAAAAACAGAGAGGGCTATTGCTTTAGGATTAATATCCACCCCTCCCCCCAGTTCTAAGTGCCCCCACAAGATGTTACTATAATCACTGTTTAAAAAGAAAGACTTCTGTTTTGAACAAGTTTGGAGAAACTTTGGGTTAAATCCATTAAATAGCAGGGCTCTTCAGAATCTTTGATCAGTTCTTACACACCACGGGTCTCCTCACGGGGACTAGAACACATACCGTTTTTTAAACTGATTTGAACATGGTACATTTTTACTCCCTACAGAAATACCTGTTAGTCTCATGGAGGCCATCAGTATAAGTCTGAACACAATTTCAGAAAGAGGGGTGTACACACACACACCCCTTGCTTACCCAGCAATATGTCAGCCATGAAAAGACCCAGGTATCCACGGATCCAACCATCACTCTCTCCATCATTCTCAGAGCATCCACAGGTGCTGGAAAGCATCTCCCCTCTTTCTTTCACCCAGCAGTGAACTTGCTCACAGCCATATCCATCCACCCACATCCGGGCTCCAGGTGCTACCATTAGGACCCACCTTGCGGCTTCCTCACACAACACCACTGATCTTTGAGGGGGGTTTCCTTTACTGCTGCCCAGCCCCCCCTCATTCCTCACCCATCCATGCCACCCCCTTTCCGGGCACTGCGCTCTCAGGAGTCAGAGTGGATGGTCTGGGTCCCCCAGGACCACCACCAGGCGGCCCTGGTCCAGCTCCCGTTCTGCCTCCAGCCGCATCTAGCTCATCAAATTACGCACCTGTTACATGATGCCTGTCAGAAATAAATGGGAAGAAGTGAGGAGCCAGGGGGAAGCCGGTGAGGAGGCAGGCGAAGGACTGATTGTAGATAAATTTTCAATTTTTCATAAGATGGGGAAACAAACGTTAAAGACGAGGAGAAGAAGGTCTGCCAAGTAGCGCTGCACTGACTGACCAGCCCCAGCCAAGCTGGGAGGACAGGGCAGGTAGAGGAGGGAGGCTGGGGGGCTTCATGGGAAGGGTGAGGCTCCAGGAGGAACCCTCCTGCCAAGAACTTCCACTGGGAGGAGCACGAAGCCTCGAGCCCTTGGAGTCCCCTCTGCACTGGCCAGACCTGATGCTGGGCTACTTCCCTTCCCTCAGGAAGACTTTGTTCTCCAGGGAGGATGGGCCAGCGGCAGCAGGGGGCCCCACTCACCATTTAGACACTCTCCTCATTTGACCATTTGAGAAGCAAGCAAATCCCAAGCCTAGTAAATATGTAGCAGACTCATCATATCGCAAAGCACTTCATATACACCATCAAGTCAATGAAAACCAGGTATTCTGATTACTAACCCTATGAGGGAGGTAGTGAAAACCCCATTTCATGTCTGAGGATACTGAAACCACAGAAGACAACAAATTCATATAAAGTCAAACAGCCCTTGCATGTTGGAGAGGAATCCATGAGGTCAGTCATCAGTCATCATCACAAGCAAGTTTCAGCGTGTGATGGAAGGGTGACATGGGTGGTGGGTTAAGAAAATGCTGACCCTTTTATTTCTGGAAAGTCATTGGGTTATTCAGTCCTTCTATTGAAAATCACTGAAAGAGATAAGTAAAGACACATTTTACATCCTTCTTAAAGACACTAAAGAGATTCCTTCCTAGTAGGGAATTTAGACCTTAAATTAAAGGAAAACAGGTAGCAAGAAACACCGGGGCCCTAACCCGAAGGCATTTACCGTGTCTGACAACCTCTAGAGGCCAGGGGAACAGAAATCAAAATTCGAGACACTTCTGAAGTAGGGGTGTCTAATAGGAAAACACTCCTACTGCAAGTTGAGGCCTCAGGAGGTCTCTTCTCCAAGATGAGGGTGCCCTGAAAGCTGAACATCTTTACAAGAAAGTGCATCATGGTTTGAATTACCTGGCAACCCAGGGAACAAGAAGACCTTAGCTTAAAGCGATTCTGAACAGAGTCCCCTAACCATCCTGCAGACATAAACCCAAAGCATCTCTGAAGTTAAATACTTTAATCCTAGTGCTTAAATTGTTTCAAACTATTTTTTTTTAAACTCAAGCTCCATCATGCAGCAAAACATTAGTAAGCACAGAAGAAATAAGATACTAAGAGCAAGAAAAGCATAAGGTACACGGCAACACAAAGGCTCATAGATACAGTAGATAAAAAATTATGAAACAGAGACTGGTAAAACAGCCGTGTTTACTTTTATAAAACAATGAATGACAAACTTGAAAATCCTTCATGGAAAATGAAACTGTGAAGAGTACATAGCATATTTGAGGAAAACACAGTAAGATTTCTCAAAAAAATGGAAAGATGTGACTTAGCTAAACAGAGAATCAATTAACTGTAGGATAAGTCAGAATAAATTACCAGTACATAGAACAGAGAGACACAAAGACAGAGAAATATAAAAGATAAGTAAGGATCACAGATTGAAGGAACATTCTGGCACATTCAGGAAGGAATTCCAGAGGAGAAAAGAAGGGGAGAAAGTGACAGGAGGAAAGAGGTCATGAGTAAGAATTTTCCATGAACTAACTAACAGAAATATTATCCACAAATTTAAGAATACCAACAAATCCCAAGCCACATAAAAATAGAAATCCACGCCTAGACGCAGCAGATAGAAATGTGAACAAACACAAAGAAAAAGCCTTAAAAGAACTGAGGATTGTTGGAGATGGGAGAGCAAGATAGATCGCATCCATGGAAGCAAAAGTAAGACGGAAGACTGACCCCCAAAAGTGACGTTGGAAATCAAGATCTAATGAAGCTGAAGAGAAACACCTCTCAACTCAAACTTCTATAACCCAAAAGAGTTCCTTTCAGGAATCAGGACAAAATAGGTCATTTTTACTAAACAAAACTAACCAAAAAAAAGTCACAAACAGATCACACTAGAAGAAACCCTAAATAGTACTTTAAGCAGGAAAAAAAAAATAAATTTAAATAAATAATCAATCCTAGATGGAGATGCAGGGAGGGATGAAGAGCAAAGAATGTGATAAAAATGTGACAAATGAAAGTTGTAGGAAACCTTAACTCAAAACTATATTTTTAATTATACTGCAGGTCAGCAAGGTACATCTATACAATGGAATACTTCTCAGCCATAAAAAAAGAAACGGTGCCATTTGCAGCAATATGGATGCAACTGGAGATGGTCAGACCTAGTAAAATAAGTCAAAGAGAGAAAGAAAAGAATCACAACATCACTGACATGTGAAATGTGAAATATAACACAAATGAACCTACCTACAAAAATAGAAACAGGCTCAGGGACACAGAAGAACAGAGTAAGGGTGGCCAAAGGGTGGGGAGGAATGGCGTGTGAGGCTGACATGAGCAGATGTGAGCCATTACATACAAGCTGGATAGACAACAAGGTCTTACTGTATAGCACACGGAAGCATATTCACTATCCATAAAACTGCAAAAAAGAATGTGTATATATGTATAATGGCATCACTTTGCTGTACAGCAGAAGTCAACACCACATTGTAAATCAACTGTACTTCAATAAAAATACTATGTTCTTAATCACAGTGTAGGTCAGAAATTGGAATGGTGGCAGACACATTAAAATATTCTGACATCCCTGGAGACTGTCGGAGGTAGGTAAGTGTAAAATGTGAGTCTCTCAGTCATGTCTGACTCTTTACGATCCCATGGAGTGTAGCCCACCAGACTCCTCTGTCCGTGAGATTCTCTAGGCAAGAATACTGGAGTGGGTAGCCATTCCCTTCTCCAGGGGATCTTCCCAACACCAGGGACTGAACCCAGGTCTCCTGCATTGCAGGCAGAGTCTTTACCATCTGAGCCACCAGGGGAAGCTTCCATTATAGGAAGGTAAAGATACTGATTATAGTTACTCTTCATCAAGTTAAGGAGGAGGGCAGGTGGCTGTGGCTTAGACCTGTGTTACCACTTCAGGGCTGGAAATCTTCACCAAGAATCCAGACTCCTGGATGCCAGCTTCCCTCTCAACTTTATATCTCTGTGGCTTTAAAGATGATCCCCAGTGTTTAAGAGAAAGGAGTTTTCCAGAGGAGAGGAAGGGACAGAGCCGTGATACCTAATCCAAAAGAACAAGCCCCAAAACCCGAACCAAGAGACCAGACGTCCGGGAACCTCCTCCAACCACCCATCAGTCTGGATACCACAGCTAAGGAGACAGCTCACAGGCTAGGATGCAAACTGCGTCCATTTCCAGCGGGTCTGTGGCCTCCCCAGACCCGCTGGGGCCAGGCACTCCCTGTCCTCCCCGGAGATTTCGTCTCCAGCTGGTGAGATGGCTGCATGTCCAAAGAGCCGAGTGATCATCTCCACGAGCCTGGGACGGGCCTCCCTCTCACCCCGCTACACACGCTCTATATTCTAGCCTTCAGCCTTGTTCTGTCCCTGTGTTTTATTGCAATGGCATCTTCCCTCATGAAGATCATTTACAATATGATTGCTTTGCCCATGCCAGCTCAGAGGAGACTCTGGAGAGAAACGACAAGGCCAAAATCACTTTTCGAGGTACAGGTGCATCGGCATAATGAACTGACACACAGACAGGCAGCATGTGAGGAATTTTACAGCAGAGTGATGCCTGGTTGGAGGTCCAAACCCAGAAGCAGGGGGTGCTGTAGCACTGGCTGGGAAATACTGGGGTGAGATGCCCTCCTTGGAGATACCTAAAATAGATGACATTTCCCCTGGGAAAGCAAGCCCTGGCATCGCTCTTTCCTGTGCGTCGCCATCCGGCTGAGGCAGGGGGCATGGAGGGGCGTGATTGGCAGAAGACCCATGGAGAAGCTTGCATAGCAACAGCTGAAAGTCCCTGTGCCTGGCGGCTGACACACGTCCCTCCTGGCGTCTGTGGGCATGCCGCACTTGCTGCATGCAGCTGGAATTGCTTTGTTTGGACCTGGTGTCCCGTGGACTGCTGAGGGTCACCAGCTTGCTAGGATGGCCATTTCAGAGGTGGGGCATTTCTGAGACCTAGGTTTCTGACGTCTTCCTAAAAAATGCCTTGGGAGAAGCGATGGAACAAACACACAAAAAACACTCCTGACTTTCACGGAAGCAGGTCCTGGGCCAAACCAGGGGCCAGGCTGGCCCTACCCTCCCTCCACAAAGGCACAAGGCAAGAGCCCAGGCCAGGCAGCTTTCTGTGCTCAGATGAAAGGCCATTTTAAATAACAGTCATGTATTAAAGCAAGGGGAGAAGAAAGGGGAAAAAAAAAAAACTCAAGGGCTATAGCACTGCCACAGTTTTAAATTATAGTGTAGGAGGATAAAAATAAAAGAGAGAGAGGGGAAGACAGAGCAAGGGAAAAATTGCCATTGTTTTATGAAGCAGATGGGAAAGTTCAGGGGATCAGAAAAAGACTATTATTATCTCAACTCCGCAGTGACAAGCCAGGAGAAGGATGTACAGTTTTTTTCCCCTGCCCTTCCCTGAGAAAGGGCCGCTGGGGGATTCATTTTGAATGTAGTTGAAGGGCGGGAGTTCTGAGCAACAAGGGGCAAAATTAAGGATGCGGAAGGCATGCTTAGTCGAAGAGCAGTTCCTGTTAATTTCTCCATTTTCTGCCGTGTGTAGACGCTCTGGACTGTGACCATTCTGTGTCATCTCAGGCCCCTCTCTCCAGGGCCGAAGGGGAGAAGACGATGCTCTCAGAAGATCCCAGGAATTAAGACCTTTCTGAGAGGTTAACGATTTTAATTTAAGGTTAAAGAAGTACATGGGATAAAACTCCACGAGGTAGAAAGCATGAGCTAAATTTTCAGCTCCAATAAAGGGAAAGGGTCAGAGAATAGAAGGGAGAGAGAGAGAGAGAAAGAAAGGTACAAATGTGCAGAGAGCCAACCTCTTAGATTTGGAAGAAAAAGACACTCTATCTAAATCAAGGGTCACTTGAAGGGTCAGCTCCTCTTGGCAGACCTTCCCCACCACTTGATCTTGATGATCTTTTCCTTCTGAATCCCTCATAGAATTTGAATCTGAAACATTCATTCATTTTGCATTTTACTATATGAATCTTCCTTAATCAACAAATGTTTTTGGAAAGAAGAGATATTTCTTAAAGGAAAGGAAACCAGCCTTCACTAAAGCACTATTCTATGTTCAATACAGTTCTAAGTTTCCTGTGACATCTATTATCCTGCAGACATGTTGCCACCTGCCTTTAAGAAAACTGTGTGCTCTGCTCAGTCACTTCAGTTGTGTCCAGCTCTTTGCGACCCCCTGGACTGGAGCCTGCCAGGCTCCTCTGTCCATGGGACTCTTCGAGCAAGAACACTGGAGTGGGTCAACATTTCCCATCCAGGGGAACTTCCCGACCCAGGGATTAAACTCGAGTCTCATGTCTCCTACATTGGCAGGTGGGTTCTTTACCACTAGTACCACCTGGGAAGCCCCTAAGGACGCTACTTAGCCCCATTTTAGAGAACAGGAAATTGATCCATGCACAAGTATATTGTAGTATTCAGTCAGAGTTTCATAGCACAGAAGGGGCTGCTCTTGGGTTAAAAATCCATGTTTGTCTATTTTCAAAGCCCAGGCTCCCAGGCTTTGGATTCGATGTCTATTAAAGGGTGGAAGTTCCACAGTCCCTGCTTGAAAACCTCACTGTCTCTCCAGGGAGCTGGACATGCAGACAGACAATGAGCCCTGTGGGATGAGCCTGGAAGGGAGGGGGTGCATGTCCAGGTGACAACCAGTAGAGGAACTGTGCTTTGGAGGTGCCAAGGGGGTTCCCAGGGGGCCCAGTATAAACTGACTCTGGAAGACTGCAGAGTGAGTGAGAGGTTTAGGGGTCGGCTGGGTGGGAGGTGATGAAGTGGTATCCTGGGTAGAGGGAGGGGCATTTGCAGAGACTTGGCTGTAGCAGGTCTGGCCTGCAATCTCTGCAGGGTCCTGGAAGACAAGGGCCCAGTGAGGCTTGGGCAAGGTTTTCTGGGTGTTTTCATCATCTTTGATCACATCACTCACTTTTAGCTTGTGTATGCCCCACTGTGAGCAATTCTGTTTGTTTCCAAGGTGCTTTTGGCAATTAAGAGGAGTAGGTGTGCGATCAACGTGAGAAAGGACAGGCTCTCGGTCCTGGGATGTGTTACTCATCTTTGATTGCTTTACCTTCCTTGCTCAGGTTGTTTTTAAGTTTGTCTCCCCAACTTATGTCTCCTATGCTGTGCTTAGTCTCTCAGTTGTGTCTGACTCTTTGCGACCCTATGGACTGTAAGCTACCAGGCTCCACTCTCCATGGGGAATCTCCAGGCAAGAATACTAGAGTGGGTTGCCATGACCTCCCCCAGGGATCTTCCCAACCCAGGGATCAAACCCAGGTCTCCTGCACTGCAGGCGGATTCTTTACCATCTGAGCCACCAGGGAAGCCCAAGAATACTGGAGTGGGTAGCCTATCCCTTCTCCAGAGGATCTTCCTGACCCAGGAATTGAACTGGGGTCTCATCTATTGCAGGCGGAGTCTTTACAGCTGAGCTACCAGGGAAGCCCTTATGTCTCCTAGTTGGTGTGTATTCGAGAAACAGAAAATGATTTGAATACTATCCAAAGAGAAACAACTGGAAACTAAGACAGGAAGCCAAATACTGAATTGGGGGGCTGGGGGGACACCTCCCCATCAGAACATAGGCGTTTACTTCCGGCTTCACCCTGGGTTCTGCTCTGGAACCAAGAAGACATCCTGGATGCCCGTAGCTGTGCTGTGGTTCTGCCCAGGCAGGGAGGGCAATGCTCAACCCTGCGGGGGTGGGAGCTCTCCATGTACACAGCCAAGGGTGCTCTAGCCTCTTGGCTCTGGATTTCTGACTGTGTATACACAGACATGCACGCACACACACTCACACGTGCACACCTCTGTTTCTTTCCCTGCTGGCCGGCTGAGACTCTCCTGCCTGCCCGGGGGGCTGTGCAGGCTGGGCCCTGGGCCTGGACTGGCCTCCAGCACCAGCAGCGCCAGGAGATTCTTCCCAAGTTCTCCCGAGGGCACAGCTCCTCGCTCTTCTGCCACCGCTAATGAAGTTGTAGGCCTGAGGCCACAGCCTCCACTGGCTCCAGCTCCGTCCCTCCAGCCTGTCACTCCCTCCAGCCTGGGGCAACAGGGAGGGTAGGAAACCCTCCAGGACGGGCGCTGGCCTTGGGGAGGGAAGAACCTGGGAGAGCGGCTAGAGGACCAAGTGGAGCGGAGCCCAGGAGGCCTCCCGTCCCATCTCAGCTGCCCTGTGGTGGGTGGCTGCTGCTCCCAGAGGGAAGGGTGAGGGCCCCCCACCCTGACTGCGGGCTCCCCAGGCATCAGGGGAGGAGGGAGGCACCTGGAAGCCAGAACTGGCTGGTGGCCAAGTATAGGCAGTGAGAAAGAAGGATGAGGTTAGTGCCAGGAGGCAAATAATTCCCTTCTGGGCAGCGGGCAGCTGGTGACACTGATTCCCAGGACCAAGCCCCTGCCGCTGTCGCCTGCCCCAGGCCTGAAGGCCATGCAGGCAACAGCGATGATTTCCCAACTGTCGACCCCGTCCGTCCTGCCCCTATCCCACCTGCCCCTCTCAAGGCAGCTGCTTTCCACCATCCCGCCTGCCCACCAGCCTCCCTGCCCACACGACTTTGCCCCCACTTCCCTGCACTTGAACTCTAGACCCCTTTGACCTCCTGCCTGATAGCTGGCTCTTCCCTCTCCACCAGCTATCCATCTCTGTTCCCTTAACCCTCAGCGGTCTCAGGGTCCATTTCCCCTCTTCCAGAGGCTTCCCAGGGACAGTCCCGGCCCGGCCCAGGGAGCCTCATCCTCTGCCCGGCCTGGGAGGGGCCCAGGAGCCTCCCCACCTAATCCAGCAACCACTGCTTCAGTGCACTTAATATTCACGACAGATAGAACATTTCACGGCGAATTGGACGCACATTCAACTGGAAATGAAAATTTTATGACTGTTCTCACTCGGAGCCGCAGATTACACCAGCTGAGAAAACACGGGCGCGGACTACAACCCGTGAACTGTAAAGTATATTAATAATGAAACCACAGCCTGGGAAATGAAGGCTTTATTCTGTTTATATTCTGCTCCATTAATAGAAGGCACTCCGGCTAGCTCCGCCCCATTAGCCAGCAATCTGTGCCCTGGAAGCCAGGGACTGGGGGTGCCAGGCTCCCTCCAGGGCCTAAGGATTGCAGCTTGCAGGTCTCGGAGCGATGTGACACCTGGGCTGGGCCTGAGGCGCTCGTGCCACAGAGGCTGAGTGTGGCTCTCATCAGAGGGATCTGAGTCCTTACTGGAATGGCAAGGTTGGAATGAGAACGCCAGCACCCCAAGACCCAGCGGGTTGTTTAGCTCCACCGCCAGAGAGAGGGAGGGTGGAATCCGATTACCAGTGGTCCTTCAGGTGGGGTGCTGGGTCACCGCCCATGAGGCACTTGGGGTGTGTGTTTAAAATGCAGATTTCTAGACCCACCTGAGAACCGAGGAATCAATCTATCGCATTATTTAGAGAAATCTGAGAAGCACTGTACCAACCTGGTAAAATTCCAGGTGAAATAACGTCATCTTTCTGCTCAGCTGCCTTTAGTAGGGATACGGGGATCACCACCTCCGCTCCACACACGAAGCCTAAACTCTTCCATCCCTGACTGCATCGCTGGAGGCAGCTTCAGGGCAAGAACCCATATTCAGGGCTGACCCAGGAACAGGGAGGTCCCCGGGGCACGGGGGGCTGAGTGACTGGTTGTCCTTCCAGTCTGCCCCAAGCAGTGATGGGTGGCTGTCTGGGAGGCCCCTGTGGCAGGTGGGGCTGGGAGCCCCTTGGCTTCAAGTGGCAGGGTGCCCGTGTCACTCCCTGTCAGCTCCAGCCTGGGATGATTTACAGATCTGCAGTGTAATTAGAGACAATTGGAAAGAATTCAAGAATCGGATGAACCCATCCTGGGAGCCCTGGAGATGGGATGGCAGATGGCAGAGACAAAAAGGAACTCGGGACCCTTTGGTGGGGGAGCGTCTAGACCCTGGCAGCCTCCTTGATCCCCAATCCCCTGCCTCTGCTCTGGGCCTGGCAGGGCTCTGGGCCACACTGCAGGGCTGGAGGGGCTGCAGCATGAAGTGCCAGCCCCCCAAAACTCTCCCCCGACTATTGGGAAACATGCTCCAGGCTCCCTGGCTGCACCAGTGGCCCACGGCTGGTCAAAAAGTTAGGCAGATGGTCAGTTGTGGCAGTGGTCAGTACACACTGTCCTAAGTTGCCCAAGTACATTGGAAGGTCATCTTACTCATTTCCCTGCTCTCAGACTAAATGAGGCCAGCAAGGGAAATGAACACCAGCTCTCGAACAGAGAAGCTGGCTTCTCCAATCACCTTTGCCACTGATTGTTTCATGGGACTCTGTGCTTGAGGATGGGAACATTTGCTGTAGAGAATTATCCAGAAGGATGGGAAAGGGACCTGCCAGCCCTCACAGGCATAAGGAGTGCCTCCATGTACCTCTAACAGTGTCACACTGTCCCTTTGTGTTTGGTAAACAAACACTTGTAGCTGAAAACTTCATTTCAACTGCATGGGGTATGAACCTTTATTATCTGTAATCCTAAATCCTCCGAGACTCTAACAACTTCTTATCAAGCTCTTGGAGAAAGTTTCCCCTGCCCCTCCAGACTTTGCTCTGAGTCCTAACCCAGGATTTGAACAGTGTCATTCTGGGGACTACATGTGAAGAACTGGGGCCCTGAGAAGGTAGATGACATACCCTCCCTGCTAAGTTAGAAGCTGTTTCAACAGAGATGTTGAATGAACTAAGATTCCCTACAGCAGCTCCTTAAAATCTGGGAGAGAAAAAAATGGATCCTTCTCAAAACTCAGCCCCTGCGTCTGAAATGTGACGGCAGGCAGGCAACACACTCCTGTGTGCTTTCAAATACAGCTGTACCCTCTCCGCTCTCCTCCCGCCCCACCAGCCTGCAAATGCCACGCGTATGCAAAGCACATCATGGAAGCTAAAATGATCCAGAGCTCCATTCCTGCAGCTGAAACATCCTGATGTTGACAGAATGGGGACGCATTTCCAAGCTCAAAATTTTATAATAATACCTCGGGGGAGTCTTTGGCAAGGTTTGGCCAAAATATAATTAGTTTGCACAGCTATTAGAGGCTGATAAAAGGTTTTAATTTGTGGAGTGATCTCAGGAATCTCAGCTCCTCCATGGCTGTTCCTGCTTTCCTTTCAAGCAGGGCGCCTACTTGGGCCACGTGGAATCCTCAGACCTGTGCATCTGGGTGGAGAAAGTGGGGTGGGGGTTTCTTTGCTCTTTTGATAACCAGGGTAGAGGAAAGGCAAGTGAGAAGCCTGACACCTTCTTCTTTCTTTGCCATTCTTTCTTTCTCCCACTGCCCAGCTCATCCTTTTTTTTTTTTTAAATTTTTTAGCTAAGCAGAACTTGTTAAAATTTTGTTGTTGTTTAGTCACTAAGTCCTCCAATTCTTTGTGATGTCATGAACTGTATAGCCTTGCCAAGCACCTCTGCCCATGGGATTCTCCTGAGAAGAATACTGGAGTGGGTTGCCATTTCCTTCTCCAGGGCATCTTCCCAACCTAGGGATCAAACCCATGTCTCCTGCACTGGCAGGCAGATTCTACACCACTGTGCCACTTGGGAAGCCCTTTTAAATTTTACCATTTGTCTTTACAAATTTAGAAGCATAACGAATTTACCCAGGATGATCCCCTATTTCCAGGGAAGCCAAAAGGAAGCTCTGGCTGCCTTCTTGTAGGTACTTTAACTGTTAATGTGGTTCCCGCTTCCCTTGAGAGTGGATCAGTAAAGCTGATGAAGCAAACAGAAGGTGTGACTTGCAGAGGGTCCCCAGGATGCTTAAGGCTTGGTTGTTTGAAGTGGGGCTGAAGGACAGAGTGACCCACCAAGGCCGTCTGAATTATACCCATCAGTGTAGAGACAAACAAATACAATGAGAGAAACCAAGGAGATGATTTCAAACTACTACCCTGTACTGTGCCTCTGCAGAGTGTGCTTGAACAAAGACTGGGATGGCATCTGAGCGCAAAATACATGTTTTTACCCCCAGCAATTTGCCTCTAAGTGAGAGAACGGAGCACACACACTGAGACCATCACAACAAAGGGTAGTTTACATCTTCCTTCCCAAACACGGCTTCGTAACAGAGCCTTTCTGCTGTTTATGGGCAATTGGGCTTGATGGATGTACTTGCAATCAGAGCACAGGACAGGAGGGCATGCTGATGGATAAGAGACTTACAGACAAATATGAGCCAAAGAATGCTGCTTTTCATGATCTCTTTTAAGTCAGCGCCCCCCCCCTAGATGTTTATCTATGCCACAGATACTTCGAGTATTGAGAATAGAGACGACTCATCATTTGCTTCATTTTATAGAGAAAAATGAGATAGGTCATAGTAAGAGGTGAAGGCTTCAGAACAGAGGCAACTACGATGACACTGGAGTTACCAGTTTGAATCACTCTGACTTCATGTCCCTGCTCGATCAACAGCCAAAAACAGCCCCTTAGTTCATCTGGCTCATGTAACTAGACACCACCAAATTATACTGCTAGGAAGGGATGAAGAGTAAATAAGATTAAACTTAATTACATAGTACTGTGTCTAGCACGTGTTAGCTGCTCAATAAATATGGTTAAATCTGTATCAAAACACTAACCACATGATTGATTAGCAACCAGGTAAGACATACGTACATGTATCAGAAAGAACAACATAATTTTACATGTATACACACATATAGTGTATCTGTATATAATGTATACACATTATTATGTATATGGGCATTATTGCCTAATGTGCGTTTACTTATATCAATTGAAGACAAAAGAAGAAGAGGCTGGCAGAGGATGAGATGGTTAGATAGCATCGCCGACTCGACAGACGTGAATTTGAGCAAACTGGGAGACAGCGGGCTTCCCAAGTGGCTCTAGCGGTAAAGAACCTGTCTGCCAAGGCAGGAGATCAAGAGACTTAGATTCAATCCCTGGGTTGAAAAGATCCCCTGGAGGAGGGCATGGCAACCCACTCCAGTACTCTTGCTTGGAGAATCCCATGGACAGAGGAACCTGGTGAGCTATGGTCTACAGGGTCATGAAGAGCCAGACACAACTGAAATGACTTAGCATGCATGGAAGACAGTAAAGGACAGGGAAGCCAGACATGTTGCATTCCATGGAGTCATGAAGAATTGGACTTATCAACTGAACAACAACAACAGAAATGTATATGAATATACACACTTGATTTACAATTGGATTTTTGATAAGGCCAGTGTCTTAGCACATCTAACAGAAAGATTTAGGGTCTCCACTTCCCCAGCATCTTAATTAACTGCTTCAGTCCACCAGCTTGGTATGCTGGCCAAAGTGTCTAGATCTCTCAGAGTTTGGACTTTTCTCTGTCAAATGTCATCCACTGTCTCTCAAGTTCTTTTGAATAGCTTTTCTTCAGCAACGTCTCCCCTGGTTGAATATGGCCAGTGGCCAAGCATTTTCAGCAGGATGGCATTTTCTCTCAAACATGTAGTGGACAGGAACAGCTGCTCTACAAAGGTGAGCTGAAGGCCCCACCCAGGTTTAGAATGAAGCAACCCTCCTCTGGAGTCTAGAAAAATGCTCTTGAGATGGAATCATCAAGACACTTAGCCCAGTCCTGAGGCTGGGTAAGTCAAGACAAAGAGCTAATGATGCAACTGTGTTGGAAACCCCGCTCTCAACAAGGTTGTGATAATCACTATTTAAGTATCTTTCTTCTAGATTCTACATAACCATTTGTCTATGTTTCACTAAAAAGAGAATAGGCATGTCAATAAAGCAAACTGATTTCAAGGCTGGGGGAAGGAGACATGATTGGAAGCAAATGGTATCCCAACCAACATTTGATGTATCTGATTTTCCTGCTAAACTGTGAAATCCCTGAGGATAGCGACCATGTCTCATTTATTTTTATTTTTCCACTCTATTTTTTCCCAGCTTTAGGGGGAACTGCGTGCATGCTGAGTCACTTGAGTTGTGTCTGACTTTGCATCCCATGGACTATAGCCTGCCAGGTTCTTCTGTCCATGAGATTCTCCAGGCAAGAATACTAGAGTCGGTTAGGGGAACCTGTTGCTGCTGCTGCTGCTGCTAAGTCGCTTCAGTCGTGTCTGACTCTGTGTGACCCCATAGACGGCAGCCCATCAGGCTCCACCATCCCTGGGATTCTCAAGGCAAGAACACTGGAGTGGGTTGCCATTTCCTTCTCCAATGTATGAAAGTGAAAAGTGAAAGTGAAGTCGCTCAGTTGTGTCCGATTCTTAGCGACCCCATGGACTGCAGCTAAATAATTATCTCAATGGATGGATGGACAAATGTATGGATGTTTGGATGAGTGAACGGGTGGGCAAATGAACCAAGGAAGGAATTATTCTTTCAAACCATACACATGTTATCCAACCACTGCTGGAACAGTTTTGGAGACAATAGAAAATTATCTGTTCTTTTTCTTTAATTTTAATTACATTTAAAAGGAAAATTATTATTGTTATTCTAGTCTTATAAAGAATGAAACACACACACGTGCAAACCCTGATATTATACTTCCAATGTATATCTTGAGATAAAAATAATAAGTTTTCTGATGAATACAATGAAAAGCTTTGGTACACAGTAAGATATAGTCCAAATTTATCCTGTCTGCCAGTTCCCGTTGCTCCTGAAATTACTTACTAAATCACAAAGATTTCTCCCTCTCCCTCTCCTTTTCTCTCTCAGTAAAACTCAGCATTACCCCAAGACAGATAGGAGGTAAACTAAGACAGGTTTTAGAGAAGGACATTAGCTCCACTCTTTAAAAAAATACTCTAGAACTTTCTGGAGCAATTTTGTTAAGTTCAACCCTAATTACCTGGGGCTGATAAGTGGAAACACTGAAGTCTGAAGTTTACTTAGCTTCTGTGGAGGGAAGGTTTTCAAGATTGAGAAAAGAGGTTATGTGGGGAAACTCACAAGTGACATAGCAAAAAGTGTAATTCTCTTTGAAGAACAGGATTGCATCGAGAGTTCAAGAGTCCAAAATTATATTCAAGTCCTTTTGCTTCTTTGACAATTTATACTATAAAAGCAATCTTAGGACACTTCAGAAATACAATGTTCTCAACCGGAAAAACTGATAGTAGGGACTTCCCTGGGGGGTCCAGTGGTTAAGACTTCACCTTCCATTGCAGGGGGTGCAGGTTTAATTCCTGGTCAGGGAACTAAGATCCCACATGCCTCCCGGACCAAAAACCAAAATATAAAACAGAAGCGAATATTGTAACAAATTCAATACAGACTTTTAAAAATGGTCTACATCAAAATATCCTCAAAAAAAACCGAAGGCACTGATTTCTGGCAGGCTTCCTGCTCTCCCTTGCTCCTGGAATATTACTTCCGGGAAGTTTTCAGGCCTTGCTCACCCCAAACCTGTATGGAAGCCGCCAGCATGTGATGGAGCAAAAGCCGCACACCACCACCTGCCCACGTCTGAACTGGGCCGAGCCAGAGCTGGCATTCCTGAGACATGGCTCCCCCTGAGGCAGGAGCCACTCCTCCCACGTGGGCCTCACGTCCCCTGTGGTGAATCTGCGGATCCCGCAGCCTCAGCCCTGCTGGTTAGAAACACTGAATTTCCAGCCACACCTGACCTACTGAACCTGAGGATGCATTTTCACAAGATCCCCAGGTGGTTTCTGTGCACCTTAAAAGTCTGAGAAGCAGAGACGGCATTGCCAAAGGAGGGCTGCAGACTCTTCTTTCATCTGCTGCTCGGCTCCCTGGCCCCCCAGAATGTCTCCAGCTGTGTTTTCCCCACGGCAAAGAGCTCTGTGCGCCCACGTGGGGCTCCCGTGTGCTCAGCAAAGCGGGGAGAGCTGGCTGTTTCCGGAAGCCTCTCCCACCCTCAAGCAAAAAGACACTCTCGACTTCCAGCTCTATCTTCTGCTTCTCCTGGTCTGCTGGGGTTGAGAGGCGGTGGCCATGCCAAGGAAGCAGAACAGAAGCAGCTAAACACCAAGAGTGATGAGAAAATGCATTCTGTGGACCCATGACTCCTGAGCTGGGAGAGGAGAGGTGCTCTGGTTATGTCGAAACCATCACATCATCTTAGCATCTTCTTAGGACTTGCACCCCAAGGATCAGAGACTGTGTGAACACTGCAACCACGCCTCTCAGGCTCCCCAGCCAGCCATGAGCACACCCAGGAACAGGACAGAGCTCACTTGTACCTTCCCCCCTCGTCTCCTTCAGGCTCCATTCCCTCCTCAAATGGTGCTGCCCCTCCTCGCTGATTCACATCAAAAACTGCAGCGGATTTACACGTTAAGAGTGATGGAGTGAGTGGAGGCACTGCAGCCAAGTGAGAGCTGGCCGGAGTGCAGTTTACCTCATTAAACAATGCACACCCAGATCCTGTCTGCCCAACAGCGATGGGTCTCCGAAGCCCAGTATTCATCTTCCAGGGTTGCTGGGAGATAATAAATGGGTAATATTCCGGTGATAATGGTAATGGAGTCACGGCTCAGAGCTAATATTATGGCAAAGTAGTAATTATTTCAACAGTAAACAAGGGGATGGTTGAGCTGCTGACAGAATTCAAGCCTGTTGAAACGGTTCAGTTAATTGACTTGGAGCCCAGGCCTGGGACTGGCTGACAGAGAAGGACCAAGCGAGGCTCCTCTGCTCAAGTGTTCCAAAGCTCTCCCGGCAACCTGGTTTCCTCTGGCCGTGCGGACACAGAGATCCCCCAGCTGCCTATTGCCCTGCTTCTGATTTATAGAGAAGGACAGGCAAGGTGGCCTGGGCCTCTGTGTTGATGGAGGACCCCTCAGCCTAAGTCTTACCAAGTCTAATGGGATTTATGAGGGGTAAGGACAGGAATGTCTGGGTTGGGAAACTCATGACCTTTACCTTCTCCAAATTTCCTCCATTTTATGGGAACTGTGGCCCAAAGGTAGACAAAGCAGTGAGGCAGTTCTCAGAACACACACAGCGGCCTGAATTAACCCTCAGAGATTTTGGAAGCTCCCTGTCAACAAATGGAAACACCAGGCTCACCAAAAATGACTGAAACCTGGGAGGAATACTTGGAGACCAGATTCTCACCTTCAGGCACCAAAAAGGCCCTCAGGGGACCAAGATCATTGGGTCTACTAAAAAATCCGCCTGCAATGCAGGAGACACAGGAGACGTGGGTACGATCCCTGGATCAGGAAGATCTCCTGGAGAAGGGAAATGCCAAGCCACTCCAGTATGCTTGCCTGGGAAATCCCATGGACAGAGGAGCTTGACAGGCTACAGTCCAAAGGGTCACAAAGAGTCAGAAACCACAGAGCGATGGAGCGCACACAGCACACGTGCTTGAAGAGAAGGAAAAAGTGCAGCAGGAAGGAGAAACCAAAGCAAGAAACAGAAAAACAAGGCGAGAGTTACTAAGTAAGGAATTTTGTAATCTCTTTGTATACAATGTGCCCACATTTCAGTAACTTATTGCTAAGGAAAGTCCACCCCAAGACACAGGCGTACAACAGCAATAGTCATATAGAAATAAGTCATTTTACAGCGCACTTCCTTTATTGTGCTTCACAGATACTGCATTTTTTTTTTTTTTTACAAATTGAAATTTTGTGTATTGAGCAAGTCTATGGGCTCTATTTTTCCAACAGCATTGGCTCATTTTGTGTCTCTGTGTCAAATTTTGGTAATTCTTGCAGTATTTCACACTTTTTCATGATTATTGTATTTGTTATGTGATTGGTAATCTTTGATGTTATAACTGCAGTTTGCTGATAGCTTATTTTTTAGCAATAAAGTGCTTTTAAATTAAGGTATATACATTGACTTTTAGACACAATGCTATTGCACACTTGCTAGACTACAGTGTTGTGGAAATATAGTTTTTATATGCATTGGGAAACCTGAAACTTTGTGACTTGCTTAATTGAGATATTTGCTTTGTTGCTGTGGTCTATAACTGAACAGGCAGTATTTCCAAGGTGCTTGAATTGTTTTTCTCGTGGTGCTGGAGTCTTCTGGGCTCGTGGGAGGTCTGGCCAGGGTTTTGCATGAGGTTGAGGCTGGACTGGGCTGAGGTCCTCTCCAAGGTTTGTTCACTGACTCCAACAGTCAAGCCTGAGAGTCTATCTAGCATTCCTTGGTGTCTGTCCACATAGCCTCAACCGCAGCATCTTCAGGGTAACTGTGTTTCTCTTATGGTGGCCGATGGCTCTCCAACCTGTGTGCCTCAAGAAGGCAGCATAACATTTGGGAACCTGGCCTTCCATGTCACCAAATCCATGTCACCAGCCTGGCTTCTACCTCCTTCCATGCATTAGGGGAGTCAGGAAAGCCAGCAGCAATTCAGGAAGGGCTGGGATTCCATCTCATGGGAGGGGCTCAAAGAATCCGTGGGCACGTCTCAAGACGAGCACAGCCCACAGGGCCAGTCCTGCTGTCTTTTGCCTTCCCATCACAGTACCAGGCTTCCTTTTTCTCTAATTTCAGTTCAAATTCTCATCATTGCTGTCTCCATTTCTAAGTTGGTAACATGTACAGATAGTCTTACCCATGTGTCTTCATAATAATACTAGTGATCATTGCCTCTGTTAATTAATGCTCCTTGGTGCCTATAAATGACACAAGACACTTATGCAGTCCTAGTTAGAAGTGCCCATATTATTCCCAATTAATAAATGAAGGAACAGGCTGCAAAAGGTTAATCACACAAACACAGGTCTGTCTAATTCCACATCTATTCTCTTTCTATTGTGTTGTCTTCTTTCTATGTGAAGTCAGTTTCTATAGATACCATACAAGTTAATGAAAAATAACCACAGCTGTTATTACTGTGTGACTTTGAAGGGTCCTGACCTCTCTGAGCTTCAGCAGAGCTTCTTATCTGTAAAATGGAGATTATAATGGTACCTACCTCACTGGGCTGTAATGAACATTAAAAGTGACCACAGGTGGAGAGCACTTTGCACAGGGTTGGCAAGGAATAAAAGCTCCAAACAAGTTTCTTGGAGATGTTTTCTTAACAATTTCAATGACAAGAAAATCATTCTTCAAGCATGGCTTTTACATTTGTAGAGAGCCATTTGGATCAAAGTATCATGAATTAGATGCGTAATATTGCTATTGTTGTTTAGGCACTCAGTTGTGTCCAACTCTTTTGTGACTCCATGGATTGTAGCCTGCCAAGGTCTTCTGTCCATAGAATTCTCCAGGCAAGAATAATAGAATGGGTAGCCATTCCCTTCTCTAGGGGATCTTCCTGACTCAGGAATTGAACCTGGGCCACCCACATTGCAGGCGGATTCTTAGCAGTCTGAGTCACCTGGGAAACCCCCACATATGTGTGTGTATATACATACATACATACATACATATATATAACTATACATTTATCTATATAAAGCTATTGAATTTTTTGACTAAACTACTTATGCATGCTCCTTTAGTCAAAAAGTGTGATGGTATTTAAACAGGCACCTTCATGAGAGCAAAGGCAGCCCTGCTGATGGATGAGGGGTTCACTAAAATTCTGGTCTTTGTCAACAGCACCATATTGTCTATGCCAAGGTGAACATTCAATTAGTTGCAAGCCTTCCCAGGGGACTCACTTTTAATAACACCAATGATGAACTAATAAGCAGGCCCATAGAGCATTCCGGGTATCTGTCTTGAAGAAAACATCCCGCACCTGACCCTGTCAGCTGTTTAACCACTGATGCTTCTGGTGGGGATGGCCTCTGAGATCCACATGTCTCAAGACAGATTACCTCAGTGAACTGACAAAAAGCCCAAGGGATGCTCCCAGGGCATCAACTTCTTTAGTGGTACACAGGGAGAGGAAAAAAGAAACAAACATGGAGAAAAGACAAAGAATTTCATCTTGATAGTTTCCCTCTTATTTCAGTACTACCCAAAGTACCACATTCTAGGCATCAGCTAATTGTAAAACCTCCTTACTTTTCCATTCAATGTGATTACAACACAAGAGGAGGAACAATGTGGAGGCTAGAAATGCATAGGAGATAAAGACAGACACACATGTGCACACCCACAGGCGCACACACCCACACACACCCACACACACCCACACACACCCACACACACCCACACACACCCACACACACCCACACACACAGAACCGTGACAGCTTGATGGGTGTTCAGTTGTACACCCTGCTTCCCACTGATGTCACCATCAGACTCCAGCATCTTCCAGAATCACCAAAGAGGGATATAATGATGTTTAATGAAGATGGAAGCAGAAATGATGCCCAGCTGCAGGAAACCCTGTGGGTTGACTTTAGGGTCCAGGCTTTGTTCCAGAATTTATCCCATTGACAGAGGGGGAGTACTGTGACTCTGATGTCTGCTAAAACAGTCTTAAGATCACAGGGAACTCTATGAATCAAAGGAAAGAGGGAAATGAATGAACAAATCTGGTTTTGTCCTAGGGTGAGAATTAGGCTACAATAAGGCCCATTTGCTGGGCATTCACCAAAGGCCTAGTTTTTTTTTTTTTTTTTAAGGCCTAGATTTTTAAACTCAGTATCTTATTTTCCCAACTGAAAACCTACTTCTCAAGGTTAAGTTTATGACAATATAATTTTTGCAAGCATATATTAAACATTTTGGAAAGTTGGGAGGAATAGATATGACATCTGTACTTTCAACAGTTAGCAAGAACCACTCATTCATTTTTTTGATGTAAAGACTGGGATTTACCTTTGAAAGTGAGTGACAGGATTTCAACATGTATCTCAATAGAAAAGAAATCTCTTGGACAGATTGATTCTTTTCTCTCTTTGGTCAAATTATTACTATAATAATGTGGAAAGTATTTTTGAAACTATGAAATCACAATGATGGGACTCTGAAAGACTATTCATCTAGCAGATGCCTGAGAATTTCAAAAGGCAAGTCATAAACTGAGTAGAATCTGTATAATCATAGGGATTCATAAGACCAGTTGCCTCTGCTTCACCAATAAAAGTGCGAGAGACAGATTTTAGACAAAAACAGGAGGCAGGGGGCAGTACCGGTGGTGGTCAGATACGATGTGAAACCAGAGGCGCTAAGGTGTCTGCACTCATGAAGCGTGGTCAGAAGGTGCTGATTTAAGGCAAACCTGCTCCTCCCAGGAGACGATACCCAGTACTAAGACCAGGAGTGAAGGCAGGATCAGATGCTACCACGGGAACAAGAGAAACGGCAACAACATCTGAACAGCTTCCCCAAGGGGAAAATCAGAATCAACAGCTGAGGAGCAATCATGTTTGAAGCTTATAAGATCAAAGACCCAGGAGAGGGCTGGATTGCTGTGATCCTTCCAGGCAAAGGTGGCTTGAAAGAAGGCAAAAGGAGTGGAAGGCAGAATAGCATGAGCATCAGGGAAGCCCTCCTCTGGGGCCAGGAAAATAGGAGCCTTGTGACAGCAGAGGTCAAGAACAAGGTAAGACAGCGCTGTCCAGTGGAGCGTGACATCTGTGGGCCAGTGGGGGGCCGTGAGGAAGGCGTGGGCCCCCTTGGAAGGACCACCCTTGGAAGGACCACTGTGAATATGGATAAAAACAGCCATAATTGCAAGTTCACAGAAGGGTGGGAAAGGGAACCAAGGGAGGTTCAGGGATAAAATTAAGAATTTTAATAGCAGCAATTAAAACTGTCAAGAGTCAGTCTTCATCAACATGAATGGACCTGGAGAGGCCCACAGCAAGAAAAGTAAGACAGACAGAGGAAGACAAATACCATATGATATCACTTATATGGGTACTCTAAAGAAATGATACAAAGGAATCTACTTACAAAACAGAAATAGACTCACAAAGAAAAGAAACCTATGGTTACCAAAGGGGAAGCAGGGATAAATAAGGAGATTGGGATTAGCAGATGCATACTATTATGTATAAAAAATAGATAACCAACAAGGACTTACTATACAGCACAAGGAACTATACTCAGTATCTTGTAATAACCTATAAGGGAAGAGAATGTAAAAAAAGATTTTATATATATTTATATATAATAATGTGAATATATATATATGTAAATCTGAATCACTGTTGTACATCTGAAACTAACATGACCTGTAAACCCATCATTGTAAAACTATTTTTCAAAAGTTTTTTAAAAAGTTACTCTTCACATATTGCAGATGCTGACAAACTTCTTTCCTAAGAAGCAGATAATGAATATTTTAGACTTTGCAGGACATCGGACCTCATGGAAACTATTCAGCTCTGACACTGGAAGAGGAAAGACACCATAAGCCAAGGGGTGTGGTGGTTCTTATACTTTGCTTTATGTTCTCATAAAACATTGTAATTTCAAATAGCATGCACTTGTCATGAACTAGTCCTATCCTTTCATTTTAAATTCAGCCATTTAAAAATGTAAAATTCCTTCTGAGCTCACAGGTTCAAAAGCAGCCAGCACGTGGGATGCGGCCCACCTACCAGCCTCATCTCTGCTGTAGTGAAATAGGACACAGAGAACCAGCCCTGGTCTACAGATCCTGAGTCCAGGGGAAGCCGAAGATCCTAGCTGCATGCTAAAACCAGCCCCAACCCCCATCTTCCTATTGCCCTACAATTCCCCTTTTGATTTCTGTAATTTCTGTTTCACAAGGTTGTGGCCCATTGTTCTGCTCCTTTCAAACAATTTCCAGATGCAACTCTCCTCATTTGGGCAACAATCTAGGTAGCATTTGTGAAATGCTTTAGGAGAACGCTGAAATTAATTATGCCACATCGATAAACGTACAACTTAGATAAAGGGAACACAGGATAATCGCTGTTGTTATAACAACGGTCACAAACAGCGGTTGCATCATTTGCTTTTCCAGTTTGTCTTGCAAAAACATAAAGGCATCTTTGTCTTAGAAGATTGCCCTGTGCCGGGGTCACGTTCCCCTCTCCCTGCCTTCATGACTTTCCTGGCATCACTCCAGAGAATATGCATGATTCATGCTGAACTGATTATTAATAAAGGACCACACACACAATGTTTTCCTGTTGACCAAGCACCCAGAATGTGGGATTACTAAACTTCATGCTCTGATTCTGTTTTATAGAAGAGGCGGCAGAGGTTCATGGAGGTCCGCTGACTTCAGGAGGGTCACACCCACTTAGTAACCGGCAGAGCAAAGAGCCAAATCAGGGTCCCCATAGCTGCGCTTTTCAAGTCCCTGCAGCCCTGACCCCTGCTCTCATCCTGTGTGCCCTAGGCTGCCAGGTGGGCATCTATGCATGGAAGGATTTCCCTTCGTGGTAGGGACACAGATAGCCAAGCTTTCCGTGAAAACAGGTGTCTGTTGGAATGCTCTGGAAGGTTACGCTGGTTCACATGGAAACCCTTCAGTGAAGACCTGACGACCATCCGCTGCCAGCTTCCCATCACACTCTTCACTGTCTCCTCCTCCTCTTCCCCACCCAGGGCTTCCCAAGTGGCTCAGTGGTAAAGAACCTCTCTGTCAACGCGGGAGACACAGGAGATGCGGGTTCGAGCCCTAGGTCAGGAAAATTCCTTGGAAAAACAAATGGCAACCGACTGCAGTGTTCTTGCCTGGAGAATCCCATGGATAGAAGAGCCTGGCGGGCTATAGTCCATGGGGTCGCACAGAGTCAGACAGGACTGACTGAGCAAGCGAGCACGCATGAACATGCTCCCCAGTGTGAGGCCTGTCTTCAGATGTTGAATCACATTTCTCCCTTGGTGCACTTGGCAAGCGCCTCCTCCCTTTATCCTCCTCGCAGCGGGAAGTTTATAGTCCACAAGATGGGGACAGCTCCCCAGGGCTGGATGCTCCGCGCTCCCAGCTGGAGAACTCTCCCAGGCGAGGCATGGGGAGGGCGATGACAGCTTAACAGGAAGCTTCCAGTTTCCTTTTGTGTCTAACTTGCATCTTGACGGAGATGCCACTGTGAGCCTCTTGGCCCTCTCCCACTTGGTCTTCACCTCCCTTGGCGGCTGTGGGCACCTTCCCTGCTGGCTGCCCTAACAGCTGGCCAGGCAGAGAAGAGAGTTTTATCTTAAAAGGCAGGTGGAAACTTCCCCAGAGTGGATGGTTAAGCATCGCACCTGGACATCTGCAGAGCACCTTGCCGTGACCAAGTCCCATGGGCAGCATGGACCCCGTTTCTAAGCTGCATTTTTTGGAAGTAGAGCTGGAGGTGAGTGTCTTTGTCAGGCCCCCTGTTCCTGCAGACTGGACTCTCAGCCCACAGCTACACACACACTGCATGTAGCTAGAACACCACTTACACAGAAATGACAAGAACAGAACCCATCCAGCTCAGTCATGATTCATTACAGGCTCGATAATTGTCCTTTTAGAGTAAAATAGGAATTTTTCTATTTGTGCTTTCAGTTATTAAAACCTAAAAAAATAATGTATTACTTTTGGTTAAATCTCTAGTCACTTTCTGCTGTATTTTTTCATTTGAAAAAACTCTGTTTTTTCAAATTTATTTTTAATTGGAGGATAATTGCCTTACAATGTTGTGCTGGTTCCTGCCATGCAAAAATGTGAATCAGCCATAAGCATACACGTATCCCTTCCCTCTCGCACCTCCTCCCTGACTCCCACCCCATCCCATCTCTCTAGGTCGCCACAGAGCACCGAGCTGAGCTCCCTGTTTACACAGCAGCTTCCCGCTAGCTATCCATTTTCCACATGGTAGTGTATATATGTCAGTGCTACCCAGATGCTGCTGTGAACTTGATTTTTTTTTTTTTGCAGAAGAGAGAAAGGATGGTAAGGAGACCCTTATTACCAGTCAGGCATTCACTATCTCTACTTAAGAGGCATATGCTAGGAGCTTCCAGTGGCCACCAGGGACATTAGAAGAGGCTCTGAAAAAGGCTGTCCAAAGGAAATGGTGGCCCTTCTACCAAAAGGCCGTGTAAAGATAGTGTGGGAACAACTCTATGCTACATGAGATGGGGTGCTTAGAAAGGCACGGGACTGGGCATCCACACCTCACCTGCCACACATGACCTCTGACACATCCTATGGATATTCTGAGCAGCCTGCTCATCTTTGAAAGTATGACACGGTGCTAAGGCCAAGGACAGGGGAGTTATGCCTGGTAATGCTGACGTCTGCACCACCATGATGCCACCACTACCAAGACAAATGGTTACAGGGCACTGTTTCTGGGCCAAGCAGAGGGCATGCCTTTACGTGGACACTCACACCATCCTTACAAGAAACTCAGGATGGCCATCCTATCAGGATGCTCACTTTCCAGGTGAGATGACCAAGGCTCCGAGGGTGGGCAATGTGAGCAAGGGAACTCTGCACAGAAAGTGGTATATTCAGAGCTCGAGTGGTGAAAATTCGTCTTCTCAAGCCTCTAAGCTCAGGTCCAGTTCCCGGAACCCAGCCCAAGCCATGACAGACGGTGTGACAGCATCTAAAGACACACTCAGAAGGCAGGTTGGTTTCCAGGTCTACCTTTTAGCAGCTACCTGACATTCAGCAGGTTATTGAGCAACTCTGAGCCTATTTCCTCATTTGTCAAATATGGATTAACAGCAAAATCTCAACTCACAGCTTTGTTCTAAAGATTGAATGAGTCAGCAGAGGGAAAGCGCTAACATACAGTAGTAAGAGCACCATAAGCCTTTGTTGTTATTGTTTTTATCACCTTTATGAACCTCACGGCCACCCCCTACCCAGCACATCTCCCTCCAAGCCCTTTTACTTGAATGAGGCCTACCAACTCCTAGGGGTCTGTGCATTCTGCTATGATAGCTGTCCCTTCTCAGAGGCTGGTTTCTAAGTAACTTACATGTGTCTAATTGTCATTTTCTGAAAATCAGCATAAACACAGAGCTGTAATTAACCTTTTATTGGGATTCTCCCACGTAGGTTACACTGCTTGCTCACAGGAGCAAAGTCAATGACAGTAGTCAGGATGGCGGGCAGGCTGCCCTCTGCCGCCTGCACTGTGATGGATGGAAGAAGCCGTTGCTGAAACCACGGAGTCGTTACACACAGAAGGAGGAGGCGGGAGAGGGCAGATGTCCACCTGAGTGACAGGCTGACCTGCCATTCATCCCTTCTGTTACCAACAGAGATGACTGCAGGCAACTCTCCCCTGAGACCCTTCGGCCATTCCTCTCCCCAGAGCCTGTCTTTGGGCCCCATCCCTTGGTAGGATGGGCATAGGGGCAGAACAAAAGCCTTGATTCTGAATCTGCAGATAGTCAGGTATTCACCACTAGTCTGACAATTTAGCAGCCAAGTTTCTTTGGGAAACCATAGATTCTCCAAACTTGGGTTTTCTCATCTGTAAAATAAAATTAATAGCAGGGACTTCCCTGGTGGTCCAGTGGTTAGGAATCAGCCTTCCAATGAGGGAGACGTGGGTTCATCCCTGGTCAGGGAGTGAAGACCCCACAGCTGTGGGGCAACAAAGCTGCACGCTACAACTAGAAGAAGCCCGGGAGCTGCCATGAAGACCCAGCAAAGCCCCCGCAAAAGTTAACAGTGATATTAAACTTACAAGCATATCAGAGAATCAAAGGAAAATATGAAACTATTTTAAAATTAAAATTGATATAAACCACTCAAATTCCAGTGGGGAAAAGAGGTGATCAATGTTGGTTCCTCCTTCAGTAGCTAGACTGATTCATCCTGATTTTTGCTGTCAGGAATAATGGCAAGCAGTGGATTAATGCGTTCTGAGTGTGGCCTCTGCAACCAATGTGGCTGGTTAAGTCTCGGCCACCTCCTAGCCTCGTGTGTGTCTCCGAGCAAGTTACTTAAGTGGATGCTCTGGGTCTGACTTCCTCCGCCTACAAGAGAACATTAATAATACTTGCACCAAAAGATTGTCAAGAGAATGCAAAAGTTCACATAGGTAAAACATTTAGAAAGTGCCTGGAAAACAGCCAACCTACCATAAAAAATATTAGCTGTTAGGATGATGATGAAGAGGAGGAGGAGGAGGAGAAGGAGGTAAGGATGGTCCTTCTTTAAGTCTCCTTTTCATGCAGATCGAATCTGGCCATTTGAGACTGTGCTGTCATTTTCCTAATTACTGCCCCTTGCATTTTCAGGCATAGAACCACTAGCTTCTAGCCTAAGGATTCAAGCTTGCCAAGAGATCCTGGCGTTCCTCGCTGCTGGCCGCGTGATGACAATGAAGTGGGGCTCTCATCAAGAGGTCCTTATAACCATGACAACATGAGCAGCACCACTCTTCTGAGGATGTCATTGCCATGACAACACCTGAGTGACTGAAATCAAGAGGCCTAGGAAAGTGCCTTGATAAAGAGAGGAGACGCACCAACACACGGAGAAACGTGGCCTCTTAGGAGCAAGAACAGGGGCTGGTCAGTGCGGACACTTGGCAACAAAGCCAGAGGGAGCAAAATAATGTTGAAGGAAACACTGCGGTCACACTCGCTGAATTGCCCTGGATTCTCAAGCACCATGGGGCTCTAGATAGAGAGAGAGGTGCGCACAGAGATGGAACTTGTCCACTCCAATCCTTCCATCTTACACAGTGGGCCCCACGGAGTAAGGCTCTCCCCTCTGAAAGGCAAGGAGTGCCCCTAGTGTAAGGAGGACAGGGAGAGCGGGTCTGTCTGGACCGGAGGAGAAATTGTGGATGGAGACTCGGGCATGTGCCTGCAAGGCAGGACTAGGTGGAGAAGAGCTGCTGCTACCTATCAGAGCAACAGGTAGCTTTCTTCCAGGTGGGTGAGCTCTTCCTGTCTCTAGCACTTTTCTAGACTGAACACTTAAGGTCGTCTGCTTCCTCTGCCCCGCAGTCTGTACCTGACTCCTGGACTCAGCCACACTCAAACAGCAGGGGTGTTTGCAGAATGTCCAACGTGCACAGCTGTAAAGGCTCAGGTATTTTCCCCAGATAGTATCACCCTCTAGAACTGGATTTGGGCTGTATTTGTCCTTACTTCCTGGTATTAGTTGACCTTCTCCTTCCATCCACAGGGAGCTTTCTTTGTGGTGGAGGCTTCACTTGGATAAAGACTGTGGTCATAAGTGGGCTTATGTGGGTTCCCGTATGTGCGCTTCCCTGGGGTAACTTGGTTCCTGTTCTGATTTGAAAGAAAAGATGAATTCAGACATCCTGCTTCAGGTTCATGTCTGGTCAAGGAGGGTAGAATATTGAGGACTCTGAGGACTTCTCTGTGGTCCCTGGGGAGAGGTTGGGGGTGAGCAGACATCAGCCTACATACCCAGGCCCCTCCTCATGGGAGGTTTCACACTCCAAGAAGTAAGTGCTTCAACTATCAGTCCCCAGGGAACCCCAGCTTCCCCAGTGGCTCAGTAGTAAAGAATCTGCCTGCCAATGTAGGAGACACAGCAGATACAGTTTCAATCCCTGGGTCGGGAAGATTCCTTGGAGTAGGAGATGGCAACCCAGTTCAGTATTCTTGCCTGGGAAATCCCATGGACAGAGGAGCCTGGTGAGCTACAGTCCATGGGGTCACCAAAGTCAGACATGACTTAGTGACTAAACCACCACCACCACCAGCAGGGAACCCTCGCCAGACCTCCCAGCAGGTCTCCCCTCCACGCGATGCTTCTCAAGGTCAGAGATGGTCAGTTGGTTTAGCAACATGGTGACTTTGGCTCCAGTTTCCCAAGAGCACTGGAAAGCCTCATAAAGAAACAAAATGTATAAGCTGCTCCACAAAAAAGATAGTTCAGTTCAGTTGCTCAGTCATGTCTGACTCTTCGTGACCCTATGAATTGCAGCACGCCAGGCCTCCCTGTCCATCACCAACTCCCGGAGTTCACTCAGACTCACGTCCATCGAGTCAGTGATGCCATCCAGCCATCTCATCCTCTGTCGTTCCCTTCTCCTCCTGCCCCCAATCCCTCCCAGCATCAGAGTCTTTTCCAATGAGTCAACTCTTTGCATGAGGTGGCCAAAGTACCGGAGTTTCAGCTTTAGCATCAATCCTTCCAAAGAAATCCCAGGGCTGATCTCCTTCAGAATGGACTGGTTGGTCATAGCTAATTTCTTTTTTTCACCTGAAGAACAAATGGCTGAGAACTTGAAGGCTAGCAATTACCCAGCAGTACAGCTAGGGAGTGGCCAAGGGTGACCAGGATACAGACCACACTTTGCGGAAAAGTTGCTTTGACTTCACATTTCCCGTCAATCCCATATTCTACAAAAACCTTATTGCAAAACTTCTCTAAAAGTCTTGTCCGTTTCTTCAATCCATTCTCTCCCTTTCCAATTAATCTTTTTATTTATTTATTGACTGTGTTGGGTCTTTGTTGCTGCATGGAGGCTTTCTCTAATTGTGGTGGATGGGCTTAGTTTATGGAATGTGGACTCTCAGTGGACCAAGGATCGAACCCACGTCCCCTGTGCTGGCAGGTGGATTCTTAACCACTGGGCCACCAGGGAAGTCTTCCAACTAATCTTAATCTACCATCTTTGGGCAGAACCTCTCTCACCAATGTCTCGTGTGAGTACATTCTGCCATTTCTCAGTCCTCATCTCCCTTGACTTCTAAACAACGAATGTGATACTAATTGCTCCCTTCTTCCACAAGGCACTGTCTGCACCTAACTTTCAGATTTCCTTCACCACTCTCCATCCACTTCCTCACAACTGCCTTTGCTGGATACTCCTCTCTAACACCACAGTGTTAGAATCCGGGGCCCTGTCCACACTTCTCTCTTCGGCCCACCTTCACCCAATAGGTAATGACGGCCAGACACATGGCTCTACACACCATCTGCATGCTGGTGATGCCTGGATTTATTTTCCCAGCACCTGCGACTGGTTATAAATAGAAAAGGAATAGGTCAAGGCTGCATATTATCACCCTGCTTACTTAACTTATATGCAGAATACATCATGAGAAACGCTGGGCTGGAGGAAGCACAAGCTGGAATCCAGATTGCTGGGAGAAATATCAATAACCTCAGATATGCAGATGACACCACCCTTATGGCAGTGAAGAGGAACTAAAAAGCCTCTTGATGAAAGTGAAAGAGGAGAGTGAAAAAGTTGGCTTAAAGCTTGATGAAAGTGAAAGAGGAGAGTGAAAAAGTTGGCTTAAAGCTCAACATTCAGAAAACGAAGATCATGGCATCTGGTCCCATCACTTCATGGGAAATAGATGGGTAAACAGTGGAAACAGTGTTAGACTTTATTTTGGGGGGCTCCAAAATCACTGCAGATGGTGATTGCAGTCATGAAATTAAAAGACGCTTACTCCTTGGAAGGAAAGTTATGACCAACCTAGCTAGCATATTCAAAAGCAGAGACATTACTTTGCCAACAAAGGTCTGTCTAGTCAAGGCTATGGTTTTTCTAGTGGTCCTGTATGGATGTGAGAGTTGGACTGTGAAGAAAGATGAGCGCCGAAGAATTGATGCTTTTGAACTGTGGTGTTGGAGAAGACTCTTGAGACCGGTCCATCCTAAATGAGAACAGTCCTGGGTGTTCATTGGAAGGACTGGTGCTGAAACTGAAACTCTAATACTTTGGCCACCTCATGCAAAGAGTTGACTCATTGGAAAAGACCCTGATGCTGGGAGGGATTGGGGGCAGGAGGAGAAGGAGATGACAGAGGATGAGATGGCTGGATGGCATCATCGACTCGATGGACATGAGTTTGAGTGAACTCCGGGAGTTGGTGATGGACAGGGAGGCCTGGCGTGCTACAATTCATGGGGTCGCAAAGAGTTGGACATGACTGAGCGACTGAACTGAACTGAACTGACTCTTGTGGAGCCAGCTATCTACTTGGCATTTCCATGTGCACACCTAAAGTACCAAGCTCCTTTTCCCTCTGCACGCTTGCTCTTGTGGAGTTCCTGATGGCAGGAATTGATAGAAGTAGCCATCAGCTGATACAGGTCATAAATCTTAGAATACCCCTTGATTCCTAACTCATTCTCATAAACCCTCTCTAAGAAGTCAGCAAACCTTGTGAGCTTGCAGAATACATCTCAGATTCGATAAAGTGTTCCCATCTTTGACAACACCAGCAGAGCCCAACCTTCGTCACTTTGTCATGGACTTAAGCAGCAGCATCCTAACCAGTACCATAGCTGCCACACTTACACCCCTGCCCCTTCACCCCAGTCTTTCCTTTCAAACAGTAAGTGTAACCCTTTACCAACATTTATTCAATCAGTTCATGATCTTGTTTGACACTTGCTGGGACAAATGTCAAAGTTTTTAACTTGGTTTTCGAGGCAGTCCATGACCTGACTCTTGGCTCTCTTCACAGCATCCATGTCACTTCCTTACATCTACATTCTGGCTGTTCCTCACAGACACCAAAGGTCTGGCAGCTCAGGACCTTGGAACTTGCAGGTCCCTCCGCCTGGAACACCCCTTCTTCCTCCGACCTATTCACTGCCTCACTTCACTCAGCTCCCAAGGTCTTGAAACCCACTAGGACCCAGTGGGGCTCTTACGGGGCAAAAGTCTTTCTATGTCTCTTTTTCTGTTTGGAGAAAATAGGCTTCATTCAGCCCCCCAGATCTTCCTTGAGTTCCAAAGGGTAGGTTCAAACACTTGCTTATCTGGAAAAAGTGAAAGTGAAGTTGCTCAGCTGTGTCTGACTCTTTGCGACCTCTTGGATGGTAGCCTACCAGGCTCCTCTGTCCATGGGGTTTTCCATGGGCAAGAGTTCTGGAGTGGTTTTCCATTTTCTTCTCCAAGGATCTTCCCATCCCAGGGATCGATCCCAGGTCTCCCGCATTGTAGGCAGATGCTTTGCCGTCTGAGCCACCAGGGAAGAGCCCACTAATCTGGGAAGGGAGGGGAATATGGAGACAAGAGGGGAGCAGTCAAGAAACAATAGCACAGCTTGGAGTAGGCTCCTGGCTCCCCCTCCAGGGATACACAGAACAGAATCTCTGAGATGTTCTGCAGGACTAAAACTGCCAACAAATGGGAGATGGTAACTCCTTGACGAAGCATTCTTCAACGCAAAGAGAAGGGCACAGTTTGAGACTGCCTGAGGCCAGATGACCTCTGGATTGAAGAAATCCAGGTCCTGCAAATACCTTGATTCTCATCAGCAAGGCTGCTCGTGAAGCGCTGCTATCAAACTCCTCATCAAATCCCTTCCCCCAACCCAGGGTTAGGACACCCAGTTTGGAGGGCATCAGCCTCCTGTGGCCCCCTTTGCCTGGCAGAGCAATAAAGCTCTTCTCTACTTCATCCCAGCCTCTGTCTCTGAGATTCAATTTCGCATCAGTGCACAGAGACCAAGTTTCAGCATCAGTGTATGCTCAAGCTTTCTCTCAACACTCTAACCCAAGGAGCACCACTATCATTTTTCGCTTACCTCTGTTTTCTTTTTGTCCACAGTACTGTCTCCCTGACATCAGCTCACATATTTATTACTGACTATATTCCCCACTCTCACACTGCAGTCCCATGGGGCAGGGGCTCTGAATGCTGTGTTCACTGTCGTGTATTCAGTGCTCAAAAAATATCTGATGAATAAAAGATGATTCATTTCTGCCTATTTATCATATCTCTGTTGTACTTTTTCATTTCTGTTCAATCTAATAAATCCTGATTCTCTAAAGATAAATAAATAAATAAATAACCCTGGGGTTGCAACGATCACTTTTGGAGAAAAGGGAACTAACCCACATGGGTCAACAGGCAGAAATAAATCAGGCACCAGCTGGTTCCTAATATTCTACCTAGCCACATGAGTCACATTTGCCAGCAAAGGTCCATACAGCCAAAGCTATGGTTTTTCTAGTAGTCATGTATGGATATTGAGAGTTGGACCATAAAGAAGGCTGAGCAGTGAAGAACTGATGCTTTTGAATTATGGTTCTAGAGAAGACTCTTGAGAGTCCCTTGGACAGCAAGGAGATCAAGCCGGTCAATCCTAAAGGAAACAAACCCTGAATATTCATTGGAAGGACTGGTGCTGAAGCTGAAGCTCCGATACTTTGGCCACCTGATGCGAAGAGCTGACGCACTGGAAAAGACCTTGATGTTGGGAAAGACTGAAGGCAAAAAGGCAGTAGCAGAGGCCGAGATGGTTAGATAGTATCACGGACTCAACAGACATAAATCTGAGCAAATTCTGGGAGACAGTGGAGGACAGAGAGGCATGGTGTGCTGTAGCCCATGGGGTTGAAAAGAGTCGGACACAACTTAGTGACTGAACAACAACAACGAAGCCACGTGAGAGAACAGCCATAAGGATAATCCCCAGTCCATCGAAATGGGCAGTAAAGGAGGTCAAATCAGAAACGTGGGGGTCATCTCAGCTTCATACCTACATCAAACCCATGACTAGTTCCGGCAATTTGGTCCCCTACATATCTCCATGTTCTACATTTATTCTCCACTCATGCCATCTCATGATCCTTGACCTTTCAGTAGCTTCCTGAAGGTCAGCCTCTTCGCTCTGGATCATCAGAAGGCTTGGTTGTGCCAACAGCTACCTACTGTCACCACTCACCTGAAGGCTCAGGAAAGAAAACGATTGAGGCTGCAGCTGAAGCCTGTGAAATGTGCTTTCCTTCCTTCCCTTGGTGACCATGGGGGCTGAACCCCACCAGCCTCACACCCCTCACTTCGTGGTGGGGGGTCACGCAGGGAGGTGATCGCCTCCCCACCTTTGATGCTCTGCAGCTCTCACACCCCCCCCCACCTTCCATGTCTGATGGCTCTGCTTCTGGAACACCCACTTCCTAAGCAAAATGCTGCCCCTGACCTCAGTTTCTGGGCTGAGCATCCCCCCGGAAAGCCTTTATTAACCAAAATCCAGCTATTCCCTGAGGTCGGCACCTCCTGAGGAGCTCTCAAGAAACTGCTGGGTTGTTGGTTTCAGCATCAGAGGTTGGGGTGTTGTTTTCTCTCACCCCCCCACAAGGTAACTTGAAAATCTTTTACGTTCTTACTCTTTTACGTTCTTATTGAAAAACTTGATCTTCAAGCTCTTGCCTCTGACAATGTTGCATCTACACCCTCCCCACTTCCTGCTGCCAAGGACTGGTGTCCCAAACTCCCCATGATGCTTTGAGAACTTTCACAGCCCTACTTGTAACTCTCCTGGGCCACTACCCGGCCTGATTTCAGTGTTCCCTTTGGTGATCTGTCAGATACTCGTGCCACCACCTAGCTGGATCCTGCTTCCCCATGGACCTGTCCTTCATCTCAGCCCTTTGCTACCACTCTCATGGGCCCAAACGTGTCATTCTATGGAACCTGAAGTCACTACTGAAAAGACCACCATTTCTGACTTGAACCTTGTAACATTCTAGCATGCTTGCACAACTACTCACACTGCAAGCCCATGTTCACCTTTTTTGTTTTTTAATTATGTATTTACTTGGCTGTGTCAAGTCTTAGCTGCAGCATGAAGGGTTTTCTAGTTCCCTGACCAGCGATCAAACCCAAGGCTGCTGCATTGGGAGTGCAGAGTGTTAACCACTGGACCATAGGGAAGTCCAAGCCCATACTTATTTTACTCACTCACTCACTCAACAAATACTTAGCAACTGTCAGAGTGAATGGGCAGCACGCTGTGCACTGGTAGACTTGGTGGTAAATAAGGAGAAGCAGGCTCCCCACCCTCCTAAAGCTTAGAGTCCATTGAGAGGCGAGCAGGTACTGAGCAATTCTTCCAGAGCTGGGTGGTCTCCATGACGATTCTGGAGCAGCCTGGATGTGTCATGATGGAGGGCCTGGGACTCAACAGGCAGCCCTGCCAGCAAAGTCCCAAATACCTCCTCCCCTAACCTCTATAGGGAATCTTCTTAATAAGTCCATCCATATCTACTCTATAGAAGGCTGCAAACCCCAAACTGATGCTTGACAATCTCTCTGCCTCTTATCCTGGTTAATTTTTTTCACAGTAATTACCATATCACACACTCTCAGTTTCACTTATCCTTGGATTTACTTTCTGTCTCTCCCAGTAGAATATAAGCTCTGTGAGACCAGGGATTCCATCTGCTTTGTCCTGCCATGGATCTGCACGGCCTGAGACAGCTGCAGAGAAGCAGGTGTTCAGCAGCAATTATTGAGTAAATAGTTGAATCAATGTAGAAACAACCAAGATTGTTTTGTCCAGAAGATTTTCTGGGTACAAAAATCCATGTCACCTTCTCTGCTTTAATCCTTTTTGGAGATGATGGGCGACAGAGGAAATAAATCAATGGAGGGAAGAAGCCATCCGTCTTTCTCGATCACGCAGATGTCTGGCCGAATATCGTCAACCATTGTGACCCCGGTGAACCATCCCGTAAAGGGCAAAGCAGTGATGCAGGGAATTAGGAAGGAGCATGAGGCCTCCTGGGCTCCAGATCTGTTAAACACGAGGAGTCCTGAATCTGTCAAAGTAATGATTAAGCCCAAAGTCATTCCTTTTAACTCTTGCTAAGAGAAGAGAAGAGGGATTTGTTTTGGGGGCTGGGGGAGAGGGTTAATGTAGAAGAATCAACCTCTGTTAGAGTCAAGGGTAGGATGAGGCTCTTAGGCAAGGAAGGGCTACCTAGTCCTGACCCCAAACACCTAGGCAACCGTGGAACATCTGGAGAGCGTGTGCAGCCCAGCCTCGAGGGAGGCTGGCCCCAGCATCTGGAAGAATGGGAATTGGTATTCTGCTGATTGCTCTCTGACTGTCCTGGCTCCAGCAGGAAAGGCATTTTACACCCCTAGGAAGATGAAGTGTGCCAAATGCCACAAGGACACGGAGCGAAACTGAATGGAATCAGATAATGAAAAACATAGCCTGGCATCCAGCAATTTCTTTTCATATCTAAAGCCGTTAAAGTGTAAAACAACCTAATAATAACAATCAAAGCAGAAGACATACCATTGTGTGAGTGAATGATAGTATTTAACATGAGGAAGAAATATATTGAGTCAGAGAGCAGCTGCCACACTGCCATGCGTGCTCCATGGTCCGGGGGGCGGGGGAGGGAAGAGAGCCTGAAGCTCACACAAGCTGCTCTGGGGAGGACGATGCCTCCCTTGAGAACTGAGTGGTTGCTGCGCGTGCTGGGGCTGCGTCCGCTGCTCTCGGAGGTGATGGTACAAAGATCCACTGGAAGGCACCTGAGAGCCTGGGGAGGATGGAGCATGCTGGCCCAGCACAGAGCCCAGCCTGGAGCCCAGGGTCTAGACAAGAGGATGGCTGAACTTGTAGGAATACTGTGGAAACCTGGGAACCCAAGGACCACAGACTCTGGGCAGAAAGGAGGCCTGAAAGAGAGTAGTCATGTCTCAGAGATGGAGAAGCCACGGGTCAGAAGCAACGCAGGGAAAAGAAAATGAATCTTGGAGAAAAACAAACATCATATCTCTTAACGCGTGCATATGGAATCTAGAAAAACAGTACTGATGAACCTATTTGCAGGAAAGGATGGAGATGCAGATGTAGACAACGGACTTGTGGACACAGTGGAGGAGGCAGAGAATATGACGAACGGAGAAAATAGCATCAACATATAAACACTGTCGTGTGTAAAGTGGATAGCTGGTGAGAAGTGTACACAGGGAGCCCCGTCTGGCAGTCTGTGATGACTAGAGGGGTGGGATGGGGGGAAGTGAGGAAGGCTCAAGAGGGAGGGGGTATATGTATAATTGTGGCTGATTCACGTTGCTGTATAGCAGAAAACTAATACAACATTATAAAAATTAAAAAGATTTTTTAAAAAGAATATGAATCATGGAGTCAAAAAGGTTTGGAGTTGAACTTTACCTTTTTAATATCTGTGGGCCAGTTTTCCTATCAGCTCTCTATTTCTTCATTGCCAAAATGGAAATGATGCCTACTTGTAAGGGCATCTGTAGGAGTTAAGTGATATTAAGGTATGTAAAGCAGAGTACGCAGCACAGAGCAAACAGCACCCAGCGGTGGTGCTCAAGTATGCATCGCAATTCCCTGGGGATTTACCAAAATGCAGATTTCTGCGTCCCATCCGAGGTCTGGGGTGTGACCCAGGTGACACCCACGCTGTTGGCCCAGGGGCCACCCTTGGCAGGTCGCGCTGTACAACACAGTGGTTAAGCACATGCCTTCTGGAGACACTGCGGCTGTGGCTGGGGTTTCAGCTCTGCCACTTGGAGCCCTGTGTCCTGGCCCACTTGTCTATGCTCCAAGCCTCAGCCCCCTCATCAGTAAAGCAGCTCATCACAGGACCTGCCTCACACTGCTGTTGAGAAGAATTCATACGACTCTGCTGCAGGTTTAGAAGAGTGGATAGCACATTTTTGAATATCCTTAGAGTCTTAGTTATTGCGGTTGGATAATAGAGACCCTTCCATTCAGACTCTAGGGAAAAAAGCAGTCATCACAGGTCAAGATAAGATGTAGGATGGAAAAGCAGGTGTAATGTCAAAGCATCACAGCAAAGTCCTCGTGGCCAGGACAATCTGATTGCAAACTGTCTCCAAGCTCCTGGTGAGCCTTGGTTATGGGATTCCTGAAGCCCTCATCTGGTCTATGGGGATTCCTTGGAGAGGCGGTGATACCCAGCAGAGGCCCTTCTGTACCTCCCCAAAGAGCTGCCTGTCCGGTATGCTCCTCAGAGATGGGGTCTCCTGGCCTAGAGGGGCTGCTGCTTTAACCGGCCTTTGTAATAACCCAGCCAGGGCAGCATAGCATCTGTGAGGAAGACAATACAATCTCTCTGCTTTTTTGTTTCCTTTTTCATTTCATCAAAACAGTTCTGCTTGGTAACGGTCACCAAGTACCCGCATAAATAGCCCAAGACTCGGGAGAGTGTGGAGGAGGATGCTGTTAGCAGTGCCTGCATTCAGCAGACGTCTCATTCTACAACATTTTTCAAGGGTTTTAAAATAATTGGGTAAAACCACAAACAGCGTCTGTGGTGTGCACTCCTGCCCTCGGTTTCTAGAAGGAGGCTTGATTTCATATGTTCTCAATTGAGGCACATTGAACTCATTAATTTCCCCACTAGTCTTTTTATGATTTCCCTCTTCTTTGAAGTAGGAAGCTGCACAGCTCTAATATTGCTTTAAACCAGATCATAAATATTAAACTTACAAAACCATTATTGACATTGGCAAATTTTACCCTAAATGTATCTATGTAGCCATAATGTTACAGTTAAAGAAAATTACAGAGTTAAAAGAGTGATCTATAAATGTCTCTCTCCACTTCCTTCTTTGCTACCTTTATCTGTGTTTAAACCATTTACTTAACCAGTTTGTGGATCGCTTTGCCCCATACCTGAGGATGGACCACTGGTTTATCTCTCTCATAATGAACTGCTTTCTCTGTACAGGTTGGACCTAATATTGTATGCACCCCTGCTCCCTGGGACAGGACATCCACCACTTTCCATTATGATGCAATTATTTTTTTTCTCCCACCATCAATGAGCGCTGTAATATCTTTTGCAATAGCAATTATGTGTTCCCTCCTGGGATGGCTACTTGGGGGTACTCTGGGAATTTTAATCAAGCACCTATGTTAATTAGAAAATCATGGGAGTGAGGGAGGTGCTGAGGAAGCACCTTTGACTATCTATCCTTTCTGGCAATTGACCGAGCTTGAGTCCTTTTGTAAGGACTTAACCTTTTCAGAGGAAGGAATTTTAATTTTCTCCTTTTTGTTCTTGTCTTCTGGGTGGGAGAGAAGAGGAAGAGCTGGCCTGAGCAATGGAAGCCACCAGGGTTAGGCGCCTGCTGTATGTTGTCAGCTGGGCACCCTGCATTGGGAAGCATGACTATCAAGCCACTTCGACCTTGGCAGGGCCTGGTTAGCTCTATTCTACAGACCAAGTGTCTGAGGATCAGTCCTGGGTCTACTAGGGAGCCTGTTCCCGGGGCGGGGAGGGGCAGGGGGAGAGGCATTTCTTATACAAACTCCTTTGGTTGGTTTGTGAAACGTGATGATGCAGATATGACATTCCTGGATCTTACCCTTTCCTTGCTAAAGTTGATTTTGTTTTAAATTATGCATCAGACTCAACTTTAAAAAGGGAAGAAACATACTCTATCTGCACCACCGGACACTTGGCCCTTCCATGATCCCCTACAGTGCCTGCCACTGTCAGACGCTGCGCTCGGCACTGGAGGTAAAGCAACCGCAGGAGGCCTGCCGCTGCTCCCTGATCCCATGGACACGGGGTCGGGGAGTCCTCCAGAGCTTTGGGGCAATGGCGAACATCACCACCGTGCAGAGTGCTGTGGAGTCTTGGGCGGAAGGACCGAGGTGCTCTGCTGGAAGAAAGTCACCAGAGGCTCTCAAACAGGTAGCCTTTGAGTCTGGTCTTAAGAAAAGAGCAGGACTCGATCGAGAAGCTGCAGGGAGATATGTAAGGAGAGCAGGGTGAGTCCTAGAAGGAGGTGAACCTCAAGCCCCAATGTGACCCACAGCACGAGCCAGAGGGCCCTTGGGGTCTATGACCAGAACCCGGAAGTTCCAGGAGCTCTGCCAAGAAGCAGGAACAAAATCCCAAGAAAGAAGGGGACCCAGGCACTGAGCTGTCGAAGGGAACGCAAACACAGCTGGACCTGCCTTCAAAATCACCCATTTCGGGAAGGTCACCACCAGCCAGGACAAGGAGTCACTGCAGGTGGTCAGAGCCTCAGACAAGGGCCAGACACTGCACACGTCTCAGAAGAAAGGACCAGCTGGACCATTCTCACCTGTCCTCAGGAAGCAGATGGAGAGAGCAGACACACTGCTCATCACCCCAGCCTACCTGTGGGAAGCAACACCTCAGGGAAGAAGCCTTCTGCTCACTGCCTCGCCCGGATTCCAACCTTCCAGTGGAAGACAGGCGGGCCCCTCACAGCTCAGCAGGTCCCCTTGCCAGGGAACCTCCCTGACATGGAGCCAAAGAACATAGATCCCCAGGCCGCCTCCCCTTCAGGCCCCTGTTTCTCGGGAACTTAGGCTAATCCCTGGCTTCACACACCTTAGCTGTGACTGGAGAGGTGATTCAGCCATTGAGGTCTGTTCCCCCTGCACCCCCACCCGGCTTATGGCAGAAAAGATGTATCGCTTGTACCACGAATTTCAGGGCAGCCACCAGAACAAGGTTCCACGAGTTGTCCAGGGTGGGCATAGATAGAGGCCTTTCAAGAAGATCTTTGTCTTTCCTGCGTGTTTTTTTTTTGCCCCCTCCTTTGGGGTGAACATCGGTGGGCGAGGTGAAGCCTTTAGTCCCACTTTGTCCTCCTTCCCTCCCATCCCCGGCGCCTCTCTGCCGGAGACTTCTTTTCTCGTTGGCTGTCCTAATGATCCCTGTGCCACGCGGGGCCCCTGACGCGGGTGCTGACAGGCTGCTCATTAGTGCCAGGGTGCCGCGTCAGCCGGTGGCACGCTGGAGCTCCACTCCTGACACCCTTCCGCAGAGCTGTCACCAGAGTTGCGGCACCTGCCAGCTTTGGTTGAACTCAAGCTGTGATACTTCCAGTGCCAATTAGTGCGCCCGTGTCCTGCTTGGCTGGGGAGGGAGGCCTGTCAATGCTGACAAATGGGAAACAGGTGGGCATGGGGCCAGGGGAGGGCCTGGGGGGCGGGTCAGGGAGGGCTCAGAACATTGGAGAAGCCCTCCCATCCGCGGGTCACCCTGTCCTCACCAGCTGGTGCCTTTGAAGGCTCTGAGAAACAAGGATGGGCCTGGACAGCCGACAGCCCCCTGGGTCCTCAAGTCCAGCAGGAGAGCTCAGGGAGGAGGTGGAAGGGAATGGGCAGCGGAGGCAGGTTGCCCACCCCCACAGGTGAGGGTGTGGAAGGCTTGCAGAAGCATCCACTCTGTGCTGTGGGAAGAGATGGACTTGGTGTGCAGCTCAATGGATGGAGAGTCTGGCTCTAACTCTGCCCCCCGCCCCCGCAACACTGGGGTCGTTGTGGGGCCTGAGAAGAAACATTCCACCTCTACTCCACCTCATTTCATACACTGAAGGATGGAGGGGAGATGTTTTAAATATTTCTCTTTTTTGTACTGATTTCTTTCTTTGCATTATTATTATTATTTTTAACCCATGAGGAACAGTACATTTTCATGGACTACTGAATTCATTCTCTCTGGGAATACCCAGGATTGATTTACGAAACCATTGGAAGTTGTTGTGGGTTTAGGCACAGGTGGGTTGGGATGATGAGCAAGTGTGCAAAAGGCTCAGGTGCCCGGAAGGGCCCAGTGAATTACGTGTCAGAGAAACGCAGACATTGCAAGAGAGACTGCAGTGAGGCAGTGATAAGGGCAGAAGGCAGCCCACCCAAGATCCACTTCCAAAGATGTTCGGGAGCCATCTCAGCCCTTGCAAAAGAGAACTCGAAGAGGAGTCACTCCTTCAAGGAGACGTCCAGCTGCCACAGCAGCTGTCCCGCCAGAGGGACTTTGAGAAAGGCTTGAGAAAATCTCCTGAGAAAAAAAAAAAAAACAGAGAAAATCTCCTGGAGACTCACTGGCAGAGTCTCAGCAGGAAACATACCAGCTCTGGACCACAATATCAAAGTGGAGGAGAATCCCTCAAGGATGCAGATGGAATCTTTGAATTAGGTAGGAGAATGGTCATGCCCTTGGGGGTACCAGCAAGCACAAGTGCTATTTATGGAATCAGCACATATTTCTTAGATGCTTTCTGGGTGCTGGGTATTGAGTTAGGAGGTGAAAGATCTGAGAAAAGATAGACACAGGCTCTGGTCTCAAAGAACTCATGAGCCAGAATCTGGACATCTCTGGGGACTGATCACTGGACCCTCCTGAGCCCCCAGCCAATACCCAAGTTGGAAGCTTCCTCTCAATAGCCTTGGTGACATAGTCATTTTCAGTGTTGTATTTGATGGGATAAAGGCTGAGGTAGGTGTACCCAGGAGGACTGCTTCTTTTAGGATGGTCAGGGAGTCCAGACCCCATAGGTACAGTAGCTGGACTCAGCCTTCAACTGGGCTTCATGAGGGGCTCCCAGGGAGGTGGAAATACAGAAATCTCAGCTTCCTCTCTAAAGTTCTGACAGCCCAGCGGAAGCTGGAGACATAAAACTGGGCTTTGAGAATACGTTTCTATGAACTGTGAGGTCCTTAAAAGCATCTCTTAGGACACACTGGAAGAGATGGGATATCTGTTTACTTAGAAGACTCGGAGGAATAGACAGCATTAAAGGTATTCTTTTGGATAGGAAGGGCTGTGCTAAGATAAGTTCTTGAATATCTCGAGAAGGCAAAGAGAAGACAAGACACAGAATCACAAGTGGGGGCTGGGTCTGCAGGACTCTGGCGACCACTGCTGGTCCTTCAGTGCCTGGAGCAGCAGGTTAAAATGGGGGATTCAGCAAGGGGCCATTGCAACATTTGTGTAGCTCCAGGTGGCATTTCTGTAGGAGAAAGTGAGATGGCCTTTTTTGTCCTGAAAAGACCAAGGCAACACCTGGACCCTTCCAAACAGGTATGTACAGTGAGGGCAGGTATCTCTCTAAAGCTAGTACACCTTCTACTTGAACTCATGAATTCTAAGTTCATGAAGGGAGCCAATAAGACATACAACCAGTACCAACGGGTGAAATGTTACTCCTCACATTCCACGGCAATGTCAAGAGGTGACCTTAGAAGTTTTACCTTCTCTCTATTCTGGAAAGGGACAGCTGACACTTTCGCCTTCTGATGTAACGTGCCAAGCAGACATATTCTGAGAAAGACCCTGCCACCCGCTCCCCACCATAAGATCACTCCCGGCTTCTGTATATCTGGATACATAAGCCACTATTATACAATGGTGGTTAACACTTCTTTATTTTGTTTCCACATAAAAGGCAGTGAAAGCTGGGACCTTATGTTAAGTGAAATAAGTGAGAGAGAGAAAGACAAATATCATATGATCTCACTTACATGGGGAATATATATATACATACATACACAAACTAAACCAAAACACATAGATATGGAGAACAGAATAAAGGTTACAGGAGGGGAGGTGGGGTGGGGGCAGGTAGTGAAATGAGAGCAGGGGGTCAACTGTATGGAGGTGGATGGAAGCCAGCCTTTTGGCGGTGAGCTCACTGTAGTGTATACAGAAGTCAAAATATAATCTTTTATGCATGGAACTTATACAATGTTATAAACCAATGTCAGCTTATTGCAGGGAGTACCATATGAGTTGTGATAGAGGATACTAGTTTTCAGAAATGTGAAGAACAAACAGATCACTCAGGAGAGAAGATGTAGTGAAGCCATCAAGGTTGCCCACAGTGCTTGGCCCGGGTCCGCCCTCCGTCAGGGCTTTCAGGGGTGTGAGTATAGTAACAATGACCTTGATTGAGTGACCTGCCCACACAGAGTGGCACCAGGGATGACAGAGGCTCCTGTCTGTGGAGCCTCCGCTTGGGTGCAGGGCATCTTTTCTTCCAAGGAACCCCCATCTTGTCCACATGTATGTAAACTAAGCTTCATTTTGCAGACACTTAGTGGGGTGAGATGAAGCTCTGGCCGCTAAGGGTCTCCAGCTTCAGTTTGGTCTCAGCCGCAGCCCAGTGACAGCTCTCATCTCCAAATAATCAGTCACCGAGAAAGCAGCACCCCGTGAGCCCCGAGGTGATTACTTACCACGTGGCATATCTCTCGTCAGCTTGAATCTGGGTAGCTAATCCTGACCGGGGATCTGGGAAAAGCTGCGCGTCTAAATTACTCTGATCCACAGGTAGATTCTGATTATCCTGCTCTTCTCCATCTTGATCCATCTTCTGTTTCCATAGCAGCTAAAACCCCAGGAAAATGGATGCCTCTGGCCAGGGCTCAAGTAAAGTCTCCCGGGGAAATGAGGCAGCTGGATGGCCGGGGTGGGGGAAGGATGCTAGCACACAGCGGTGCGAACCTCAGCAGGAAGAACGGAGAAGGTGCCAGCGCGGTGGGGAGACAACAGTGGTTGTGAGGGGAAGAGAGAGAAAAGGAGATGACAATGTGGGATGAAATGAGACGGAAGGGGAACGTGCAGGAGGCTGTGAGAGATGGGAAAGCAGAGGAAAAAAAGAGAAAGCATGGAAGGGCAGGACAAAAAGAGGAGATGAACAGGGGAGAAGGGAAGAAAGGGAGGAAAAGGAAAGGAAGAAAAAGAACCCAGAAAAGGACAAAGAGCTGCAGGGCTAGAGGAGGGATGAGAAAAGACATCAAACAGGAGACAGAGGGGGCCTTGCAGGATGGCGGGCGAGGTGCCGCCTGATAGAAGCAAAGTCCATGATGCTGAGATGATGAATGCTTTGCGGATTCTAAAGGCACGGACCGTCCCAGCGTCCAGCGGCACTGAGGACCCGGCATTTTCAGGGATGAATGGCGTGCACCTTGAACCAGAAAGTCTGTCCACCCTGGGATGCGTCCCAAGACCACTTTTCATCACTAGTGATCTTTGGTACAGTGAAACCTCCTCCAAGATTGTGGGCCATGCCACTTTGTAGGTCAGTTCCAGTTGAGAGACTGGCAGAAACGCAAGCATCTCTCTGAGTCCCTCGCTCACAGTGATGGCCTCAAGTGCAGTGGCTATGGAGAGTTCTCAGGGTTTCAGCTAAACACACTGAAAATCTCACCCCTTCTGTGAAAATGTCCGCAGGGCGACTTGTCACCCACCCCGAGAGAGGGAATCGGCTCTCTAGGGCCCATGAAGTCTTCTTCAACTGACTGCATTAAATCCCAGGTGTAGTGGACCCTGCGATGCCCTGCCTTCTTCAGGAGCGGAGGACGCCTGCCCCGGGGTGGACCAGACAGTCCTCAGCTCCAGTAGGAAGAGAGATACCTGGCTTGGGCTCACAGCCCAAATTCTCTGATCAACTACGGTCCTGTCGTAAAAGGTCACCCCCATACCTTCAGTAGGGGACAACCTGCCCTGTCTTCAGAACACCCCACAGGCATCCTGCTCTCACACATGGCACCACAGTCAACCTCTTCCCCAGCCCGACCCCTCCCCTGCCCTTTCACAGGGCTGAGCCCAGGGCCACCTCCGATAAACTTCTAGCTCACCAATCACCATCTCAGGGTCCGCTTTAGAGGGACTCAGACTGCAGCATGAAACAAATGACCACTGCTGCAGTGACTTTAGCATCTTCACTTTTATTGAAGTATAGTTGATGTACAGTAGTGGATTAGTTTCAGCGTACAACAGAGTGATTCAGGTATGTATATATATATATCTATATATATATCTCAGATTCTTTTCCATTATAGGTTATTACAAGATATTAAATATAATTCCCTGTGCTTTACAGTAGGCCCTTGTTTATCTATTTTACAATAGTGGGTATCTTTCCTTTAGCATCTTAAACCTTCATGAGCCAACAATGCCTACATATAAACACACACATATATACATACATACTTACATGAGTGTATTTTAGGCTAGCCAGATACAAGCAATGAAATTTAAGGATTTTTATTCAGGTCTCAGCTCAAATGTCACCATGTCAAACACCTTTCCTGACCAAACCTCTTGTCCTTCTGTCAACGTATCCTGTTCTATTTTCCCATCCTTATCGCCACTTATTATTATTATTAATATCACTGCTTATTTGTATCATGAGGATGTGAGCTCATGAGAGCAGAGGCTTGCCTGTTCTGGCTCATCACTATATCCCCGAGCACTCAGTCAACATTTAAGAACAAATGAAACCATGTAACGCGCCTTGCATAAAAGCTAGCTTTATAATATATGACGCCCACGCTCAGTGCCTTAAGTTACGTCTGACTCTTTGTGACCCGATGGACTGTAGCCCACCAGGCTCCTCTGTCCATGGGGTTCTCCAGGCAAGAATACTGGAGTGGGCTGCCATGCCCTCCTCCAGGGGATCTTCCCGACCCAGGGATCGAACCCTCGTCTCCGGCATCTCCTGCACTACAGGTGGATTCTTCCTCCTGAGCCACCGGGGAGCCCTTAATAAATGGCATCTCGCTTTAAACTGTTAAAGTTTCAGGTTCAATCTATGCAAGCACAAAACAACACTTGGTCTGGTCTACAAAACATCTGGATTAGACAAAGTGAGTTTTGCAATTTAGTCACACATTAAGTGATATTTGTTATCTAGGATTAATCAGAGGAGAACGACAACAAAACCACACAAGGACTCATGGCCTGGAGACCGGATACTTGGCAATGTTGAAGCAGTACGGGCCTGGAAATGTTCCTTTTAGGAACGTGGCCATTCCAAGCTCTCATCCATCACTGTGTGTCTGTTTTCTCTCTCTTACCACAGCCAGCTGAACAATGCCACCAACACCGAACTGAGCATTCTACCATCCAATGTGAACAGAAAAGTCACCCAGGACATCTCACCACCCTTTCACCCAGAAACAAGGGAGATTACTCTCCCAGGGATTGCATCAATCCTCCAGTGTGATTTCTGGAATCTTAGAGGTTATGCCCGTCTTGAATTGAGAACACCGATATTCTCTGCGGAACTACGACTGTGTTGTTATCAGGCCACCAAGAATGCGGGATCCTTGTGACCAGGCCACCGGCACCATAACCTCCTGCCACAGCCAACGATTCTTCCACTTCCTCGCATGACACGATGTCCCAAGCTGCTTCTCTTACCTTTGGGGGAGATGTGTCTCCAGGTAACCGTGGGCTCCGGTCTACCCGTTGCTATGCAGGTGAGGCTGATGTTGTTGCCTTCGTTAATGGAGATATCTGAAGAAATCTCCACAATTTTGGGAGATACTGTGGAGACGAAACAGGTAGAAGGAAAATTAAAATTTTGCTGAAATATTTCTTTGTTGTCTTCAAAGGGGAGTGGGCAGAATAACCCAGGGACAGAAACACAGGGGCCACAGTCAATGAGGAGGAACTAGAGGGATCACCTTACGCTTGAGAGAAACATCTCACCTTGACTTCAGCTTCTATTTCCTCCTATTTAAAGGCAATGTTGGAGAGCCTGGGAAGGTGGCTCAGATGGTAAACAATCTGCCTGCAATTCAGGAGGCACAAGTTCGATCCCTGGGTTAGGAGATACCCTGAAGAAGGGAATGGCAACCCATTCCAGTGTTCTTGCCTGAAGAATTCCATGGACAAAGGAGCTTGGCACGCCATAGTTCATGGGATTGCAAAGAGCTGGACACAACTGAGCCACAAACACTTTTACTATGTATTTTCATAGTAAAAATACAACAAATATTTATAGGATGGAATTAGAATGGTTGCTCAAAGGAACCACTTCCCCAACCAGCTACATGTGTACAACAACCTCAAAACCAGGCCAATAACACGTGTCATTTCAGTTCTGCCACCATTGGTTCTGACACACTAGTGCTTCAAGTTTACGTGGCCTCTCTGTTCAGTTCTCATAGGTGTCTTCACATGAGTTTTCCTCCTTCAATCAGCACGCCTCTGAGCCACCCCCAAGTGTCTTTCCAGAACCCATGATCCCCCAAGACACGGTGTCACCTGGCCTGCAGGAGACCCCAGGCAAGCTGAGCATCACCCTTACTTCCCAGATGCAGCTAAGACCCCCAGCACAACCCTCACACAAAAATAAGACTGGTTGGAACTTTCTGCACTTGTCTTTCTCTTCTGGAACTGTTCATCACTTACTCCTGATTATGCTGGATTTTCTCCTCCAGAAATGGAGGTGTCTGCAGATAGCTGTTTTGGCCATTTTCCCTCCTTCTCCTGAAAACTGACTTCCCATCCATCTCTAAGCCCCACCCAACCAGGAATGTGCATTAACAAGCATTCACTGGACTTTGTTTCCTGAGCCTCAAGCCCTTGCTTCTGGTTTTGATGCCCTAGCACCTTTCTCCAACTGTCTAGACTGACTGGAATCATTCAAGGCCTGGCTGAGCCAGCATCCCTCCCAGGAGGTCTTCCAGGCCATGCCCAAGGGCACTGCCTCTCCATCCTGGAGACCATGTAGCTTCCTCCACAGTATTAAAATAAGCTGGCTTATGTAACATGTGTCATTTTTTTTTCCCTTGACTATACATGATTATACTGGAAGACACTGTACAGGAGCCTTGCTCATCATTTTATTTTCTGCTGTCTCCAATACAGCACCTTGCATAAAGCTAGCACCAATTCATCATTTTTAGACTTAAATCCACTTGGAGCTTCAGGTAGAAGCAGTGTGAAGGTGGATGTAGCCAGGGCTGGGGAGTGACCCCAACCTCTAAGATCTGAAACTTCTAAGACATATCATTGCAATTTATGGCTGTGTCATTATAAAAGCTAAACTGAAACTTCCAGAAGAGAAAGAAACTTGATGAGTTAATGACTTAACACTTGATTTGCTGACCATCTGAAGGATCCCAATTCCTAAGCTCTCTAAGTCATTTAAATCTGGTGCATTTTATACACACAGTTTTAACTGGGACATAATTCGTGAAGCCCCAGCCCTGATCCTGCCCCCACTTGGCAATCGCACAGCCTTGCCTGTTTCTCAGAGGACAGGCTGCTGCAGAATGACGGTGCTGGCCTTGCAGACATCGCTTCAACTCTGCAGGTAAGTAATTTATTGATCTGTAAAGCACTCTGAGATGCTCTGCAAGGGATTATGTCACGCCAACGCCACGCAATAAAATAAAAAATGATGGACTTTGTGAACACAGGGTGATTTAGGGTTTGTAGTTGGAAGTGTGCTCAAAGTACATTTTAAGTGGAAATCAGGCTGGGTAATGAATTACTCTTGCTTTGGAAGGGCTTGCCGGGAGTTCATTTTCCTGGCTTCTTACACGATAGCTAATCTGCTAATCATACACTAGAGAACAATGGACAGTCCCCGAGTAGAAGAGGAGGCACTTTGGGCCAGAGCTGTCAGCAGAGTGAGTATATCAAATGAGACCATCACACCTCATGCTTGGAAGAATCATCTAGAATTGTCTCCCTCCTCTCACAACTGGAACTCATCCAACTCGTGCAGCTGAAGTTGGTGAAATGCTCGCTGGCCTTTCAAGCCTGCCTCAGAGTAGAGCTTGAAGATGGCAGATTGCCCTCAGATGAACTTGAAAGGCAGATGATTCAGGGCAGAGAGGTGAGGTGGTCTGACCAGAGGTGCAATCTCAATGATCAGAACCAAACTGGCACAGTGCCTAAGATGCAGGAGATTACAAGTATCATTGTCCAGGTGGCAACTTCTAACCTACTGTCAGTATGTAAAATTAAACTAAATTGACAAGGATGCACTGTGATTGTGGCTAATACATGTTCATAAGAAGATTTTGGCCAGTGGATAGGGCTACTTACAATTGTGTTTTGTTTCCATGGATACATCCTGCATCTTACCTTGGCTAATCAAGCAGGCTGTTAGAAACATACTAAGATTGCACTGCTTTCATTCACACATTTGTTCATTCATTCACCCATCAATATTCACTGAGTACTTCCATATGCCAGTGTTGTGCTCAGCCCCAAGGACATGACAATAAAAAGACATAGTGCTTGTCCTCAAGGAGTCCACAGTCTAGAGATGCAAAAACCAGAACAGAAACAAATCCCTTTAATGTATACAATAAGGTGGTGAGGAGACACAGAGAGAGACACCCTAGCCAGTCTGGAGATGGATGTCATGGAGGGCTCTTTGGATATGAGACACCTCAGACGAGTCCCAGGAGATAAGTAAACATCAATAAGTTCTGAGGAGGAAAGGCATTCCAGGCAAAGGACATGATGTTAGAAAAATCCTATTATTAAGACTTTTGATGGCCAGGCATCATTGTTAATGGAAGAATAGCTACTGATGGAGGAAGGGCCAAAAGTCACTCATCAAACATTGAGTAAGAAACTTCCCTGATGGTCCAGTGGTTAAGATTTCGCCTTCCAATGCAGGGGGTATGGGCTTGATCCCTGCTCGGGGGTGTTAAGGTCCCACACGCCTTATGGCCAAAAAATTAAAACATAAAACAGAAGCAATATTGTAATTAACTCAATAAAGACTTTAAAATTGGTCCACATTGAAAATAAAAGCATTGAGTGAACACCTACTGCATGCATAACTGTGGGTTAGGTGTGTACATGATGTGCAGAAATGTACATGTTTTGTGGACCCTCCATGAACTTACAATCTATTAGGGGAAACTGCCTATAAACATCCCAGTGCATTACAGGGTTGTGTGTGACTGGACACCAGCAGTACAGACATTAAGTTCCACGAGTTAGCGTGGGAGAATCACAGCCAGTGAGGGTATGGGAACAGCTTCTCCTGTGCCACAGAGTCTAGTGTAGGGATCGACAATGGAGATACAATCAAGAAGGTGAAGGAAGTGAAGCTGCTTCAGGTGGGACAGAAGTGCACAGCGCAGATGGGAAGGCAGGAATCCAGGATGCACGTGAGGATGCAGTCTACCCAATGCCAGAGGCAATGGAGAGCAGTGGTCTAGATCCTGGATCTACTGCACTCAGTCTTGGCTCCATCACCTCAACCTTCTGTGCTTCATACCTTCATGTCATGAAGCCAAATGCATGTACTTCACAGGGTTCTTCTCAGGACTTAGGGGTAAGTTTGTGAAATGCACTTACAGAAGTTCCAAGCTATGTGAAGTATGCAATAAGTGAGTTAAGGCAATGGCACCCCATTCCAGTGCTCTCGCCTGGAAAATCCCATGGACGGAGGAGCCTGGCGGGCTGCAGCCCATGGGGTCGCGAAGAGTCGGACACAACTGAGCGACTTCCCTTTCACTTTTCACTTTCATGCATTGGAGAGGGAAATGGTAACCCACTCCAGTGCTCTTGCCTGGAGAATCCCAGGGACGGGGGAGACTGGTGGGCTGCCGTCTATGGGGTCACACAGAGTCGGACACGACTGAAGCGACTTAGTAGCAGCAGCAGCAGTATTAGGTGAGGACTTCCCTGGTGGCTTAGCAGCAAAGAATTGCCTGCAATGCAGGAGACATGAGTAGACATGGGTTTGATCCCTGGGTCAGGAAGATCTCCTGGAGGAGGAAATGGCAACCCATTCCAGTATTCTTGCCTAGGAAATCCCGTGGACATTGGAGCCTGGTGGGGTACAGTCCATAGGGTCACAAAGACTTGGACAAGACTAAGCATGCATGCACAGTGCTTGGCAAATATGTATGTCATGTCAACACAAAATGAATGGTAGATAAATTTAACCCACTCAAGGATTAACTCACTTCCCGGGTTTTAACTCCATCCTATAGGCTACCTAGATAGTATATTCAAAAGCAGAGACATTACTTTGCCGAATAAGGTCCGTCTAGTCAAGGCTATGGTTTTTCCTGTGGTCATGTATGGATGTGAGAGTTGGACTGCGAAGAAGGCTGAGCACTGAAGAATTGATGCTTTTGAACTGTGGTGTTGGAGAAGACTCTTGAGAGTCCCTTGAACTGCAAGGAGATCCAACCAGTCCATTCTGAAGGAGATCAGCCCTGGGATTTCTTTGGAAGGGATGATGCTAAAGCTGAAACTCCAGTACTTTGGCCACCTCATGGGAAGAGTTGACTCACTGGAAAAGACTCTGATGCTGGGAGGGATTGGAGGCAGGAGGAGAAGGGGACGACAGAGGATGAGATGGCTGGATGGCATCACTGACTCGATGGACGTGAGTCTGAGTGAACTCCGGGAGTTGGTGATGGACAGCAAGGCCTGGCGTGCTGCGATTCATGGGGTTGCAAAGAGTCGGACACGACTGAGTGGCTGAACTGAACTGAATAGGCAATGGCAAGCATTTGAAATTGTTTAAAAGAGGAAATACTATATATAAGTATATAGTAAATGTATAAACATATTAATATGCTTCAAGCAAAATAAGCTTGTAACAAGGTGTCAGAGACAACAAATACACAGAAATTCGAGTTGAGAAATCAATTTCTACAAGTGATCTTCAAGGCCTGGGTTAAACCATGGGCTCTCTAAGGGTGGAAAGAAAAGGGTGGGTTTGAGAGCAATGCCACGGTTAAGCCATGGTGCCTGGGGATTTCCCAGGTGGAGGATTCAGGAGCCTGGAGTCTGACATGAAGGCTGTTCTGTTCAACAGCAGCTGGATGGCTCATTCATTTACATTACATGAGTAACTTCTCTGGGGCAGAACATTAGTTTGATTCTGTATTAGACAAGCTCCTGGGGATGACTTGGGACTAGCAGACTAGCAGGACTGTCCTCTTGGCAGCTGGGATCACACAGTTGAGGCCTGGGGTGAGTCTGAGATCGGCAAAGAGTCCATGGACCCTTAAAAGAGGCCATCAGCTTATTTCCACATAGATGCATGTGACTTCTCTGCTGACTTCTGAGGTCTGAATCTAGAAAACCGATCCCTATCGAATCAGAACAACTGGGAAATGGTCAGGTTAGGTTTGGAAAGAAAGGTGGAAACCCTCTCAGCCATGCTCTTTGGATTGAGTTCCACATTAATGTATTATGTTAAGGTATAATCTGGCTCTTATTGAATTTTAATTCAAATATGTAAATAATTAAATAACATAATTATTAAAACAGTATTCTGGGGAACTTCCTCACTCTTCATGTAGCCTCCACTGCCCAGGTGTTAAGTTCTAATAATTATGTCATTAATAAATAGCAATTGGCTGTTTTTAGCGCACAGTAGATACCCTATTAAATGCAAATTAAGATGCTTTATTAGCCTTTCACGGTCCTGTGGGGCTGAGGATGCACAGAAGCACCTTGGACCAGGCTCCTGAGAACACATGCAGATCTAAGCACCCTAGATGCTGCCTTTGCTGCTGAGGGCATGTCCCCCCTCCTCACACCCACCCCCTGACCCTCACTTCCTCTCTGCAGTGAAGATCTGAGATGCCATGGCAGCTCGGGACTGCTCTCACAGCAAGGGTTGCATCACAGCTAAGGCCTTGGGGCCTGTGTCTTTACAGAATTAAAAGGACCCATCTGGAATACCCCCGGCTTTCCTGGTGTCATGTAGGAATGTCTAGTCACTGGCTTCCTTTCCTCCCCAAACACCTCAGGTCATTCTCTGGTTCTTCATAGTTTCCTTTCTCCCCACTCTTCACCTGGCCAGGTCTGTCTTGCTCTTTAAATCTTAGCTCCTCCATGAAGCCTTCCTCATCATCTTTCCTGATGTAGAACACCCCACACCAGATTATTGCATATGGTCTGCTCTCCCAAGGAAAATGTAAGCCCACCTGGTTGTCTTGTTAACACAACACGATGCCAGAACACAGTTTGTGTTCAACATGTAGGTTTTGAATGAATGAATGAATGAGTGCTTTGACAAGGCCATATGGAAATATAAGTACACTGAAATAACTAAACTTCCTCAACATCTATAAATAGCCCTTGAAGTCTTTCAGAGTATATAATAATTTCAATGGTTCCTGTTTATTAAATCGTTGTTTTCTAGTAACTAAGTCATATTCGACTCTTTGAAACTCCGGCAACTGTAGCCCACCACTCCTCTGTCCATGGGATTTCCTAGACAAGAACACTGGGGAGGGTTGTCATTTCCTCCTCCAGGGGGTCTTCCTCACCCAGGGATCGAACCCACATCTCCTGCGTCTCCTCCACTGGCAGGCGGGTTCTTCACCATGCGTGCCACCTGGGAAGCCCCACTTTATCTTAGCCCTGCATTAATCCCACAAGTAGATATTATCTCCAAGCTGACCAACTATCCTGGTTTACCTGGAAGTTGGGCTTCCCTGGTGGCTCAGACAGGAAAGAATCTGCCTGCAATGCAGGAAACTTGGGTTCGATCCCTGGGTTGGGAAGATCCCCTGGAGGAGGGCAGGGCAACCCACATCAGTATTGTTTCTTGGAGAATCCTTATGGACAGAGGAGCCTTGTGGCCTACAGTTCATGGGGTCGCAAAGACTGGACATGACTGAGCAACTAAGCACACAAGGCGATTCCCAGAACACGGGAATTTCAAGGCTGAAATCAGAAAAGTTCCAGGCAAACGGAGACGCCTGGGTCACCCTCGTTGTTTCCTTCCCTACATTTTACAGGTGAAGGCACATCTTCATCTGTAAAGTGTAGGGAGTTTATAATGCAGAATTTTAAAGTGTTTTCTTTTCAATGAGCAGATAGATGGGTTAGAAAAATAAGAAATGCATGTTGAATCATGGATGCACACACAAAAATAGAATTCGACTGTCTCATATATGCACTGAGACTGTGAATTTCTGTTATGCATTAGAAATTTTATAGGAAGTGTGACTCCATTATTTTATTTTAGCTCACAAGAATGTTATGAGATGGCACTATTATGATTCCGATTTACAGATGAAGAAACTAAGGCTTTGTGAGCTGTTAGTGATGTGTGCCAGGTTATCCAGATGGTGAGACAGACTGCAGCTTATGTCTGATCCCAAATGTATTCTCTGCACACAGAGGTAGTGCAGTGAGTGTGGGTGCCCTGCCTGGGGTCTTGCTGACGCACCGTCCCAAGACGGGCACCTGGCTTTGTAGCTCCCTGTGACCACCTGTCCACACACAGCCCTTGGTTATTCCTACATAGCATTGGTCTCTATCAGGAGAGTGGGTGAGAGGTTTCATCAGTATACTTTTGGACTTTTCAGTGTCTGCATGACTGTGTCGTTATCTTCCCTATCGATCACTGGCTCTTCCTAACCTTCCTTCTCGTTTGCATCGGCCTCGCCCTGTACACTGGACCCCAGAGCCGCAGCTCCTAGGAAGCATTCATGTGAGGCAGGCTGTAACTGCCGCCTCTTGCAACCAGGGGTCCTAGCTGTCCCTGTATTGTGACAGAGAAATGATCCATCAAACCCACTGCTGAGTCCACTGAGGGGCATTCTCTTGGCTTATTTTGCCTGAAAAGACTAGTCAGCCTGTCTTTTCTTTGTTCCTTTTCCCTTCTTCCTTTTTTCCAGGACAAATATTTGTATAATAGGAAATGTCTTCAGGTATCGTGGGATCTGTGGGATCTCCTGATAGAAAGAATCCTCAGCTTTGCCCCAGAAACCTGAGTATTAAGCCCAGGTTGACTGTTTCTAGCTGTATAAACTCATGTCAATCATTTAACTCACAGATTATTTTAATTATATGAATACCTATCTTGCATTTTTAAAGCACACGCTCTGTGGATCAGATAAAACTGAGAGAAATTATATTTTCAACACAAAGTACTATTCAAATGTGATTTATCAATATTACTAACAATGTGTATCTCTAGAGGCCCAGATGAGGCTAAATATAGACATCAGGTGCAGTGTGGGAGCAGAAGAAGGACACTTTGTTTAGAGGCTGAGATGGGCTTGACCACTCCCCAAGTGGGTATTGATCCCTTCTTCAGAATTACTAGTGCTTTTGAGGTAAGCAGGGTCTTAAAGTGGAGAAGGCAATGGCATCCCACTCTAGTCCTCTTGCCTGGAAAATCCCATGGACGGAGGAGCCTGTGGGCTGCAGTCCATGGGGTCTCGAAGAGTCGGACATGACTGAGCGGCTTCACTTTCACTTTTCACTTTCATGCCTTGGAGAAGGAAATGGCAACCCACTCCGATGTTCTTGCCTGGAGAATCCCAAGGACTGGGGAGCCTGGTGGGCTGCCGTCTATGGGGTCGCATAGAGTCGGACACGACTGAAGTGACTTAGCAGCAGCAGGGTCTTAAGGTGAGGACGTGGGATGCAGTGGGTGTGGGGTGGGGGTTTGCAAAAGGACCCTCCGCCTCCCCTACCCCTGCCCCAGCACTGCGCTTGCTCTCTCCACTCGCCAGAAGGGAGAGGTTAGATCCTAGATACTCAGAATCCCAAATTAGAGTCTGAAAATACAGAGAGCTCCTTGACGACACAGCCTCGGGCAGGTTGTTATTTCTTTACCCAGAATCATTTTGTCATTTCTTACATCTTACTCTTTCTCGCTCCCCATATTAAAACCCTTCTTGTTTGCGGGGAAAAATCAAGAAGCCCGGGGAGAAAAGCTAGTGATTTATCTGGGATTAGTCATAAGCCACTGGTTCCGAAGTTCAGAATGTGTTCCTTTCAGGATCCACTGAAAGGGGGAAGTTTCTGCGAGCTCTGATCCTGACCTGGTTTTCTCATGCCTGATAGAGATGTGGGGAGGAGGGTAAACACCACGCGGGCCCCACGCCACGCTTTCCTGCTTCTGGGCATATTAGCACAAATTGAATTTCACAGCAACCTACCTGCCACCATCAGTGCGCTGTTATATTTGGCAACATCCAAGAAATTGCTAAGAATGCTCTCTTCATCAATTGTTTAAAGTGCGGATGTAAGGGAATCATTGCTCATCACGATATCCAGACAGGACGAGTGCTTTCCAGTTCCAGTGTGAAAGCACCTTGCTTTGGGTTGAAGGCACATGACTGGCTTCTTGCCCCACACTCAGCTCTTTAGGGACCAGTTCATGAAGGAAGGAGAGACAGCAAGGGCACCTTGTATGCCAAGTGCTTTGTCAGGGGCTTAACATTTGCTGTGTGTGTGTACTCAGTCACTCAGTCGTGTCTGACTCTCTACGACCTCCCTGGACTGTAGCCTGCCAGGCTTCTCTGTCCATGGGATTCCCCAGGCAAGAATACTGGATTGCCATTTCCTCCTCCAGGGAATCTTCCCGACCCAAGGATTAAATTCCTGTCTCCTGAGTCTCCTGTATTAGCAGATGGACTTTTTTTTTTAAACTATTGAGCCATCTTGGAATTTCCTTATCACTTGCTGCTTCCTCTTAAATCCTCTAGGGAACCCATACGCATTCCCTGCATTATACAGTAAAGACACTGATGCTCAGAGAGGTGATGCAACTAACCCAAGGTCTTCATACAGGGAGTCAGACAGACTACAGATTCTCTATCAGAGAGAAATCAACTAAAATTTATAAACACTGAGGTCCTCAAAAATGAAAATGAAGGTACAACAAAATGGCATCAAGAACCTGATTCACATACATGATTTCATGAGGAAAATTGGAAAGAGGACTCCAATATTTTCTGTACAATTGATAAATAATGGGACACGGAACAACAGATTGGTTCCAAGTAGGAAAAGGAGTATGACAAGGCTGTATATTGTCACCCTGCTTATTTAACTTCTATGCAGAGTACATCATGAGAAATGCTGGGCTGGATGAAGCACAAGCTGGAATCAAGATTGCCAGGAGAAATATCAATAACCTCAGATATGCAGATGACACCACCCTTATGGCAGAAATTGAAGAAAAACTAAAGAGCCTCTTGATGAAAGTGAAAGAGGAGAGTGAAAAAGTTGGCTTAAAGCTCACCATTCAGAAAACGAAGATCATGGCATCCAGTCCCATCACTTCATGGAAAATAGATGGGGAAACAGTGGAAACAGTGCCTGACTTTATTTTTCTGGGCTCTAAAATCACTGCAGATGGTGACTGCAGTCATGAAATTAAAAGACACTTACTCCTTAGAAGGAAAGTTATGACCAACCTAGACAGCATATTAAAAAGCAGAGACATTACTTTGCCAACAAAGGTCTGTCTAGTCAAGGCTATGGTTTTTCTAGTGGTCATGTATGGATGTGAGAGTTGGACTGTGAAGAAAGCTGAGCGCCGAAGAATTGATGCTTTTGAACTGTGGTGTTGGAGAAGACTCTTGAGAGTCCCTTGGACTACAAGGAGATCCAACCAGTCCACCCTAAAGGAGATCAGTCCTGGGTGTTCATTGGAAGGACTGATGCTCAAGCTGAAACTCCAGTACTTTGGCCACCTGATGTGAAGAGTTGACTCATTTGAAAAGACCCTGATGCTGAGAAAGATTGAGGGCAGGAGAAGGGGACGACAGAGGATGACATGGCTGGATAGCATCACTGGCTCAATGGACATGGGTTTGGGTGGACTCCGGGAGTTGGTGATAGACAGGGAGGCCTGGCATGCTGCGGTTCATGGGGTCGCAAAGAGTCAGACACGACTGAGCGACTGAATTGAACTGAACCCATGTATTATCCTATTTAACGTAAAATGCTGAGGCTGTAAACAGCTACTAACTCGCTCAAAGCCAGTGAGCTAGGAAGTAGCAGATCTGAGACCTAAGCTCTGCCTACAGGGCTTTGGGATCAGATGAAATACGTCCCGTAACTGAAAGCACTTAGTGAATTGCTAATTATACCACAGATGAATGCTACTGTGATCAATCAACATAATACAGAGTCCAATCCACTCCTGAGAAACAGCACCAGTGTCTGCTGTAAAAGCCAACCCAGAAGGGCTGAGCAGGGCTTCCTGACAGCACAGCTAGAGCCAGCTTCCTCCACACCACGCAGACACAGGGGCTGGGGAGATGCGCCACGAGTTGTCTCATCCTGCTGGTCCCAGCAGCCAGAGCCTCGCCACGTCCTCGGAGGCCTTGCCCCCAGGCCTCTTCAAGCAGATTTTTTTTCTGCCTTGGCATCTGGCAAAGTCAAAGCTGCTGTAATCAAATCGATGGCTTTTGCAGTAGTCGTGTATGGATATGAGAGCTGGACCATAAAGAAAGCTGAGTGCCGAAGAATTGATGCTTTTGAACTGTGGTGGTGGAGAAGACTCTTGAGAGTCCCTTGGACTGCAAGGCGACTCAACCAGTCCATCCTAAAGGAAATCAGTCCTGAGTGTTCATTGGAAGTACTGATGCTGAAGCTGAAGCTTCAATACTTTGGCCACTTGATGCAAAGAACTGACTCATTGGAAAAGACTCCGATGCTGGGAAAGATTGAAGGTGGGAGGAGAAGGGAGTGGCAAAGGATGAGATGGTTAGATAGTTATCACTGACTCAATGGATATGAATTTAAGCACACTCTGGGAGATAGTGAAGGTCAGCCTGGAGGGCTGAAGTCCATGGGGGCTGCAAAGAGTTGTATACAACTGAGCGACTGAACAACAACCTCTGGTATCTTCCGGTGGCTCTCGCTTTCCAAAGAAGGCACACAGCTGATGCCCATGAAACTCAAGGGGCCAGTTAAGGACAGCTACCCAAGTGTGGCTACCGTCTTATTGTATCCTAGACCCCATTCTCCAGAGAGACTTTTTGCACAAGCCTCAGAGATCTGCAGAGAAAGGTGACACAACCCCCATCTGGCTCAGGACACACATCTGGGTCCTCCAGGCAGCCTTGGCCTTAGATGCAGGGACCCTCTACCTACTTCAGTTTTATGGCCTCAGCTCCAATGCTCCCACTGCATTTTTAGCAGGGATTCTATTTCTCCCCATTCAGGAAGATGTTCACTAACTCTGCCCCTGGATGTTCTGAATGTTCTTGCTTCTGCTCACAAATACACCTTGCAGAGAGAACAGTCTTTCTACAACCCTTGGCGCGGCTGTTCACCAGACCCCATGATGAATTTCACCCTTGGCCATCCTGAGAGAAAACATTACACAGATGTGTCTGTACATGTCATCATGATCTTCCAGATTCCTGGAAATGGTTCTTTTTGTTCGGACTCCCCTCTTGCCCTGAGAGCTTCCCAGGAGAGCAGGCTCCAATCATCCCTTACTCCCAGGCTGCCTCATCTGGGTCAGACAGGGGCCAAGGGGCAAAGCGGCAGGGCAGGGACGGAGGCCCTGCCTCCCAGGGGCCCTGCACTCAGCTCTGCGGAACCCAGCATCTCCAGGCTGTCAATCTGCTGACTTCCAGTGGTGCCAAGATCACTTCCATTCTCAGCTGCTTTGATGGCGTCATCAGCATTTTAATTCTAATTGCCTAAAAGCACTGGTAGCTACACGCTCAAACACAAGCTATAAAGCCATGTGCAGTGGGGAATTGTGCTGACGGCAGTGAGAAAGTGGCCGCAGAGTCCTCCCCAACCCGCCTGGACTGCCGTATGGCCCAAATTTTCCCACAGACTTCTCTCCTTCCCTCAAGCACCTGCAAGGTTAAGTTCAGAGGAGCTTGGAGGGGAGTTTCTGCCTCTCTCCATCCAAGTACTGATGCTGCAGACATCAAAACGAAACTGAGTTATACCTCCCTCCCTGTGACCAGCATCTTTGGGAATAATTAAGGTGAATGGAAGGAACAGCTCATTGTCTGGCCTTGAATCCAGAGGCCCAGGAAGTGGCCCCACTGCTGTGCAAAGTAACCTGTCAGTTGGTTTTAAGCTGAGTTTTTGTTCTGAGGCTTTATTGCCACTAAATCCCTCATAAAGGTTACGGTCTGCCAACAGATCAAGGTGAAGCCTCTTCCCCTCTAGGACGAGAGCTGGAGATGTGCACTGGTCTGTTTGAAGCTACAAGTTCTCAGTTCTGTGAATTCTCCTGCGAAATACCAGGGATCCGGGGCCAAGGAGGGAGCATGGTGGGAAAGGAAAAAAAGTTCTAACAAGACTTCTTGTTAATCCAAAGCTTGTCAAACACATCACCTAGAAACACTGAATGTCTTTATTAGATTCTTTTACCTCCCCCTGAGACGGGGCGGGGGGGGGGGATGCCACCAGTTGCTTCTCGGTGAAGATGTTATCATCCAGAAACTAATTAAAGGCTACGAGGGAAGCTGGGTCCCTCACACTCCGGAGAACAAGATGCATTAGCAACCTGAGTTAAAAAAAATACCACAAGTGAACTTTATATCGAAAAGGGCAAGCTGGGAATTCAACAATAACTCTCTCTCTCCCTCATCAGCTCACAGCAGGTGGAAGTGGGCCCATCAGGATGTCAGTGAAACTTGACGGGAGGCCGTCTGTTCCCTGGCACCACTTGGGAGGAGAGCTCTCCTCTCCTGGTGCAGAGAGGAGGGCGCCTGACCACTTGGACATACCACTGTATGGTCTCCTTGCCAGCCTCTGCCCTCACCCATAAGAGCTGCGAGAGACGAGTGTTTGAATAGCACTTGGCTATCTGTGCTCATCAAAGCGCCTCACCTTCTTCTTCCCATCAGGTTATCCTGGGGATTCAATGAGGTCATACACTTAAGAGCCTAGAATAATAGCAGGTATACAGTGTGTGCTAGATAAATGACAGCAAGGTGGCCTGATCTTTAGTTGTTCAATAGACAAGTTCACTTGCTATGTCCCAAAGAGAGGTCCAGATTCCTCACCTAATCGTCCCATCCTAGTTCATGACACCATCATTGTCTCCCTGTCAAGGACAAAGGTGTAGCAATTGTCCATCAGGCCTCCCTTCGCTTCAAACTCTACATCCACTTATTAAGTTCCATAGACTTTGTCTCAAAAATAACCCTCATTCTGCATCGATGCCTTCTTCTCTTCTTTTTTTCCACTATTTAAATGGGTATTCCATTTTCTGCATCACAGGTGGACCAATTAAAAACCACAACAGCATAAACCAGATCACCCCGTGCTGAAAAACCTCTCATGGCACCAGACTGTCCTTAGAATGACACTCGGAGTTCACATCATGTCTCGAAGACTTGACAGAGCTGCCCCCTGGGGAATTTTGACCTTAGCATGACCACTGCAGCTTCTGTCCCCTCCCTAAGCTGTTCTGTCCCCTGATCTCCATGTGGATACCTATCTGTCACTCATTTCTGTCTCACTTCTGTTGTAACATATTCTGCGTTCTTCTTGAGCACAATATCTCAAAGAGCTCCCAGCCCCCTCCCAGTTATCTGCTTTAGTTATTTTATGGTTCATATTCATTCTCTGAAACTCGCCATTTATTTGTTTATTGTTATTTATCTCTTCTCATTAAACCCTAAACTTTGTTCATGCCCTCTGTATCTCTGTCACCCAGGACAGTGCCCAACACACAGTAGGGGCTCGGTACATGCATGCTGAATACACGACCTTTCCTGGTCACAATCAACTTTCCCCTTCCTGAGCTCTCACTGTCCTTCATTGAAAACACTCCCACATGGAAGCCTCCTACACGGTTGGTGGGACTGTAAGTTGGTGCAGCCACTATGGAAAACAATACGGAGGTGCCTCATAAAACTAAGAACAGAGCTACCATATGATCCAGCAACCCCACTCCTGAGCATCTATCTGGACAGACGAGTAAAGTGGAAGCTGCTCAGTCCTGTCCGACTCTTTGTGACCCCAAGGACTGTAGCCTGCCAGGCTCCTCTGTCCCTGGAATTCACCAGGCAGTAATACTGCAGTGGACTGCCATTCCCTTCTCCAGGGGATATTCCCGACCCAGAGATTAAACCGGGGTCCCCTGCACTGCAGGCAGACTCTTTATAGTTTGAGCCACTATATATCAAAACGATAAATGCACTCCAGGTTCACAGCAGCACTAATCACAATAGCCAAGACATGGAAACAACTTAACTGTCCATCAACAGGCGAATGGATAAAGAAGATGCAGTATTACATATATACATACATACGATAGTGTATTAGTCATACAGTCATAAAAAATAAGGAAGCAATGCCATTTGCAACAATATGGATGGAACTAGAGATTATCAAACTAAGTGAAGTAAATCGGAAAGAAAAGACAAATATCACAGAACAACGCTTACATATGGAATCTAAAATATGACTCAAATGAACTTAACTATGAAACAGAAACAGACTCACAGACACAGAGAACACACTTGTGGTTGCCAAGGAGGAGGGGACGGGGGAGGGATGGACTGGGAGCTTGAAATTAGGAGATGAAAACTATTTTATAGAGGATGGATAAACAACTAAGTCTTACTGTATAGCCCAGGGAACTATATGTTCCTTTATCCTGCGATAAACCATAATAGAAAATGATATATGTGAAACTGAGTCACTGTGCTGCACAGCAGTAATTAACACATTAAACATTAACTATATGAAACTCCAGTACTTTGGCCACCTTATGCGAAGAGCTGACTCATTGGAAAAGACCCTGATGCTGGGAGGGATTGGGGGCAGGGGGAGAAGGGGACAACAGAGGATGAGATGGCTGGATGGCAGATGGAAGTGAGTTTGAGTGAATTCCAGGAGTTGGTGATGGACAAGGAGGCCTGGCATGCTGCGATTCATGGGGTCACAAAGAGTAGGACACGACTGAGTGACTGACGTGAACTGAACTGAATATTTGAATAAAATAGAAATTTCAAAAATCACTCCCATAAAACAGACCCTATTTTGCATTGTCGGTATATGGACAGCACACCCTCACTTGAGCACGTGACCCACAAGGACAGCTCTAGCATATTTGTGTTATTTTTTTTCTAGGCTTCACTTGTGCATGCCCTAACAAGGAGCAAGGGTCCTTGCATACAACCGATGATCGCTGGCAGGCTTTGTTTAGCTTTTCTGTGCGACCCTTCTCTGTGGAAGGAGAAGAGCCCCATAAGCCATTGTTTCCTCTGATGTCCTCATGTCTCAGAAGACACAGAGCGTGGCCATTTGCATCAATCCTTTCTCTGGCTTCGTAACAGGCAGCAAATTCCAAAATAGGAGATACAGCCGCCCTGCCCTCTAATCCACAACTGAGAGGTGTTCACGCACATGTATGTGGCATGTATGACGTGTGACATGTGTCACACGTGTTGCGTCGGACATGTGTGTGACGTGTATGTCTGAACTGAATCAGGCTTATCTTTGCTGTGGCTCCCTGGTAGTAAAAGACATATTTGCAGTAAAAGTTTCCATGAACATATTGTTACGGCCACATGCAATCCCAAAGCTACACACATGTCCTGGGTGTGTGCACACACCTCTCAGTTGTACGTCAGAGGGCAGGGTGGCTGTATCTCCTATTTTGGAGTTTTCTGCCTTTTATGAAGCCAGAGAAAGTGTTGACGTGGATGGCCAGGCTCTGTGTCTTCTGAGGTGTCAGGACATCACAGGAAATAATGGCCTATGGGGCTGTTCTCCTTCCACAGAGAAGGGTGTGTACAATCGCACAGAAAAGCTAAACAAAAGCCTGCCACTGGGCAATACATTAAAAATAGGTCAGTGAGTCTGAAGATAAATCAGTAACTCGAATACTCCTCCCCTGAGCTGGGCATCTTCAAGGGACCAGGACAGGTGTCTCTAAGCTGAAGTATTGGTTTAAAAAGTCAGCCTTTAAATTACATTTGGGCTATTTCTTTCCTGGCTGGCTGTATTTTTTGTATCTATCTAGAGGCTTAAAAAGACACACAGAAAAATAAATCTCAGTTCCATTAAGCACACACTCTGGACTTGAATATTTGTTCTTATCTTTGGCCCCTCTCTCCTTCGGTTCCCCTGACCACTCTTCCCCCCACCATCAAACACAGGCCCCAGGAAATGTTTACGATTGCTCCGGACACTGATACCAATCTAAGTCCCTGTGATGACTGTTACAGGCTGATTTCTTTTCTTTGTTTATGAAGCTCTAGTGCTCACACCCCAGGAACCCTAGCCTCCTGATATAAACTCATATATACTTATTTCTCTTGTCAAAATGGGGGGTAAGGAATTAGTTCCCCTGTACATTGTCAGTCTGGGAACAAGGGTCAGCAGAGACAGTCAAGGGTGTGATGCCAGGGGGTCCAGATGAGATCAACAGCAGTTAATGCACTGGCCTCCACGTGGAATCAGGCTCAGGCCCCTGCTGAGATGAATCAATATTTAATAATTGTGAGATATAGTTATGTGCACGCAAGGGGTCTCCTTTCCACCCTCATGGGGAACCGTTTGCAACAACTCAGCACGTCAGCATCTCATAACGTCTGGTGCTAGCTCCTCTGGCAATTCCTATTTTTATCAGCAGTACCATCCGCTTCTAAAATGCATAACAAAGATAATAAGCTAATCCCCCAGAAGAGATCTGCCTGGACCAAAGTGGGTAGGCACCGACATGTGTTCATAAAGGCAGGCGATGGAATTTTCCTTACTGGAGACGGGGGCTGGAAAGGTGCTCTGTGGTCCAGGAGGGGAGGAGACAACTTTGCTTCTGAGACTACTTATCAGTGCAGTGCAGAATTGGAAAGCAGGCCTCCTGGTTCTAAGGGCATCATGGCGGTGAGAGGGAAAGAATCAGGCTGCCGCCCTCCCAACTCCTCCATCCTCCATCTGCGTAACCCTGAGCCCATTCCTTTTGCCCTGCTTCATCTGTCTCACTGGCAACAGAGTAGGTTTGAGCTAGCCGGTTCCCAGCCTTGGCACTCCTGATTTGGGGAGCGGATGCTCCTCTATTGTGTTGGGGACTATTCTGTCCTTTGCAGGATGTTTACCAGCATCCTTGGGCTTCACCCACTGGATGCCAGTATCATTTCTCTTTCTCCACCGGAAATTCTGGACAACCACAGCTGTCTCCAGACATCAGCAAATGTCCTGGCAGGGGAAACTCCCCCTCACATACCACATGCCCACTCTTAGAGACTTCAGGCCAGCCAACCCCTAGGAAGTCTCCTAACTTTTCCTCTGGCTCTATGTCTCTCATTCCCTCTTTGGAAATGTCCGTGTAGAGAGGTGAGTTAGGGGCACAGAGCACAGTTGTTTGGAAGCTCCTCCAGCATACACTCTTCTCTTGTCGCATGATTGGGCTTTGCTTTCAAAATCCAGACATCCTTTGTCCACCGTGAACCTCACCTCCCAGCCTTTAGCAGCTCGTGTGCCATCTGAGTGGCCACATTCCTTGGCAAATCCCCACCAGATGCTTCTCACTTCCCGCAGCAGAGGCAGTGATCATGGCTACCAGCACCTTCCTGCTCCCACGACTTCCTTCCAGGGTGTCTGGGTACACCCGTTCTCTGTTGCAGTTCACCTACAACTCTATGACTGCCTGGCTCCCTCTCGCGGCCCCCTCTGCAGGTTCCCAGCAGTGCAGGGGAGCAGCTGCTGAATGGCTCATTACCCAGGGCAAGTCCGTCAGAGGAGCCTCCGCCTGAGCACTGGAATGAATCCTTCAATTGGCTAGGAATGAATGCATTAATCTGGGGCGATTAGAGCCTTTTATCAGGCTGCCTAAAATATACTGTCTTTCCAAAGCTTACTGAGCAGGCATTTCACCCTGAAGAGATATGTGAGGTGGGGGGGGGTGGCGGAGACTATGTTGGTACAAACTAAAACAGAACAGCTAAGAAAAACACAAAGTAAGTGGGGGACGCAAGAGAGCAGCCACGGTGCATGGAACATACTTGCAGACTTATCTGTTTTTTTCCGGGGCAGCAGAGCCTTAAAAAATAAAATTACACCATCTGAGCAATTTCCTTCCCACTGAGAATGAAGAAAAGAGAAGCAAGACTCTGAGAAGGTCTCCAGAGATGTGAGGGTAGAGAGGCCAGAGGTTGACCAGCTCTGTTCCTATCCTGCACACGGTGGGGAAGGTTAGACTGGTGGATGTGGACAGTGGCCTTCAGGGACACACGGTGCTTCCCTGGATGTAGGACCAAGCAAGAAGCTTTCTCCACATACCAGCCACCACCACGCCTCTCTGAGAGGATGACTCATGCAGTCCACTGCCAGTCACACCAGCTCTTAGACCCTCCCACGTAAGGTCACAAGGAGCCCTGGCCAGGGTGCCCGAGACAGCAGCACCAGAACCAGGGCAGAATCACTGGGGTAGAACCACAGGACTCCCAGAGCCAGTGTACCTGGGGCCAAAGGATTGATATCTTGAAGACTATTGTCTTTATTTACAAACTAGAAACTATCAAAGCTGTCTTGCCTTATAGAGTTTTTATGAGACCCAAACTAGGCAATTTAAGTGAAAATGTTTTCATATCAATAAAGAAAAAAATATGAGGCAGGGCTGTGATGCTATGAGCCAAAGGTCAGGGTGGGGTGAGGGAGCGGGAGTGGGCAGTCCCACGCAGTGAGCACCTGGATGAGGTTTCCACGGAGAGGTCTGGGCTGATGGAAACAGGCAAACTGACATATTGGTGTACCTGCTGTCCATTGGCTGATTCCTGCAGCTCTGGCTCCTCTGCAGTCCAACCTGTTCCGTCCCACCTGCCCTCCCTATGATGTGTACTCCCCATGGGCAGGACATGCTGAGAACCTCAGTGTGAGAAGAGAGCTTGGGAACAGTCCCAGGGTCTAGCGTGCTGACCAGGGCTGCTGCAGGGTCTCTTTGTTTCTGTCTCCAGGACATTTGGAATCTAGTGGGCTTCCCCCTAGCCTGGGGTTGACTGACTTCAACCACCCTCTTAACATCTAAGGCACAACCACTTAGATTTGGCTTCCTTCTTCCCCTTCTCTTTATTTCTAGGGTGGAAAAGAGATTAATAGCCAAGTGTGGCCATTATGTGTGACTAGGAGGAATCAAGTCCAGTGCAGCCGTCTGCTTGTAAGTGCCACGACCCACGATTTGCCTGAGCACAAAGCAGGGTCAGCGCTGGAAAATTCAAGCCGCAATATAATGTGAAAGTGATGAATGCTCCTGAGCCCCCCAACCCCTTCCTGCCCTCTCTTGGGCTCTCTCCCAGCTCCCAGAGAAGCCATGCTCTTGGAAAACGAAATTCCAACCCTCTTCCATGCCAGAGATGTGGAGGCTCCTTGGATAACTGGGACCACACACACTAACCAGATAGTCTTCTTTTAATCACTGACATTTTAAAAACTATATATACAGCAAAATTAGCCAGGCCTGGTCATTTGTTTTGGAGTAGATTACAACAGCCCATTTATGCTGTTACTGGGGAGGGAAGAAGATAACTATTTGTGGTGTAACAGAATCATGGGCAATGGGATAACTGGAAGGCAGCAATCACTAATTTGGGGTATCATTTTTCATTAGACCAGTGCTGGAAAAAATCTTTACATGCATTATAAACGCAAGGCTAATTTCAGAGAGATGCTCTGATAGGTGAAAATCTCCTCTCTTGAGGAAGAAAAGTGAAAAGTGAACATTAAAGAGAAAAGCAAAATCTTCAACATCTCCTGCAGAAAATGTGTGCATGCATGCGTGTTGGTAGGTTGGTTGATAGGTCCGCATGTGCGTCGACACATATACACTTCTGTGTACATATCTGCATTAAGGCACACGTGCTGGGGAGGAGTGAGCAGGGAGCAACAGAGAGGGTACACGATGTTCAAGCATGCAGTGTCTTCCAACATTCAGCACATAAGAGTTTTTTTTTGTTTGTTTTGTTTTCTGTTTTTGTCAAGAAATTCTTCTATTTCTATAGAAATGAACACAGATGCAAGATTTTTTTAAAGGAACTGGGAGAATAACAGATCAGATGCCATCATAAGACTGTCACAATGTATAAACAGTTTCAGCAGAAGAACCCGCTGTGCTGAGGCAGACTTCAGTAAAAATTCAAATCAACAGAAATTAACACCAAAAAAGGAGCAGAAAGCAGAAGGCCAGGTACACAGTTTCATAGGAATGTCACCTCCTAAATTGCAACGCGTGACCGGATGATGTGATGGTGTACAGTGTAGGTTCACAGTGACACAATACATTAATAACACTGTGTTAACCTTCCTGAAGACCCAGTATCTGTAACTGATTTTTTTTTTGACCAAAAAAAAAAAATATATGTAGTTAATGGTTCATTGAATTCATACAGTAGAATTACAAATACTCTAAATTTTAAAAATGAAGCATTGATGTTTTAGGAAGCTTGTTCTTCTCTGGGCTTTCCTTTCAGGTACTCTCAGTCAAGATCAAACTTCAGGTGGGATCAAGGGCTACACCAGCTTTATTGCCAGGACAGGAGGATCCAGAGTGCAGCATGCCTGCAGGCAAAGGAACTTCCTGTTTCCTCCTATGTGAACAGAAAAAGAGCAGCTCTTCTCGAGCCATCTGGTCTACCTTGCCAGTAGTTGTTGGAAAGTCTTAGAGGTAACAGAGACCCACCTGCTTGTTACTGTAGAAACCCAAGCCCTGTAAGTGCCTTCGACACATATAAAAAAGAGGGTCCAAAGAGAACAAGGGGAGAGAATTATACTTTGGAACTGGTCAATGATCTAGAGGTCAACTCAGTATTACTCTTTCTCCTCCAAGAGAGGAAAGTAGAGACAGGAGGGACAAATCCTTCTTCTCCATCCCTAGGAAGAAGACAAACATTTTTGTGGAATTTCCCCCTTTTGGTGAGTGGACACAGGATATGAGGCAGAAAAAACCATTGTTATCCCAACACTCAGTCCTTTCCAGAGAGGCTATCAAAAATAAAATATTTGATGTACAGAATCCTTCTCTTATTTTAGTTTAACTGCACACATAGGAGATGCTGAGATCAAATGATTTTCCACAGTTCTAACATATATAACATTCATTAAGCAGCTCACAGGCAAGGGTGCTGTCACCACAGGAGGATAAAAGAGTGGAGGCATCAGATTCTAGAGCAGTGATGGTTGCCCTGTGGCAATGGAGAACTTGAGGGTGTTTGCTCTGACTATAGGAAATCCATGCAATTCTTTTAGATCCATAATATGATGGGGCTGTCTCCGCTGTAGCACATTTGTTAATTAGAGAATGATTTATAATTTCCAAGTACTTGCTAAAATCCTTCATTCTCGAATCAGACCATGGAGGCATTTTACACCAGGATTTTCCCAACACTGGTCCCCAGAACTTAAATACTTCCAGGGAATTCTTTCTGGGTAGTGTGGCATATTCAGCAAATAGAAAGTCCATGCATTTGTATAAAATTATCCTTTTTCAATAATTAAAAATCATAAGAATTATATTCTAAACTCAGCTGGTCTCTTTTTCTCTCTTCCAATTAGATAATTTAGTTTCATCCAATAGTACTTACTGTTTTCAAATACAATAAAGAGAGTGGCAGTTAGCCTGATTAGGGTGTGTGACTTTATTTTGGCAGGAAGGGAAGCAAATTTCTGCAGCTTCTTAAATCCAGAGAAAACACACTTGTCCTGGTTCTTCCAAGGAACAGAGAGCTTTTTCATATGGCACCTGTGTTTATAAAGGCAGTGATAGCAGTTTCAGAATACTGTACTAGGAAATGCACAGTCTTTGGCTCTTCCCCTTAATGGTGACTGCAAAGTTGGCTCCAGAGTCCCATACAGATGATGTCTGCTAATCTACTAAAGAAGTAGACTAGAGTCTACCGAAATGAAAATTCCTTCAGAAAAAAGAGAGTGTGTCTTCCCGATATTCTGTTAAAGTATTCATATCTAGCAAGGTGCATGGTGCCAAGCACCTACTGGAAACAATTAAAGCAGAGCTGCAGGAATCGAGGTCCTCAAATGCTCTGCTTGTCCACTCCACTGCCAAGTGTAGCCGGTTGGACACAGTGCACTCAATGGGAACAAGTTGCAGCACCTCTTCCTGGGCTCCTCTGGGTCTTCACAGAGGCCTCACAGATGTGTTCATTAATACAGGAGTTGAATAGCCATTCCCTGAGTACCTACATTGTGCCAGTTCCACAAAACAGAAGCAGAAATGAATAAGACAGGAACAGTCAAGGAAAGGGCACAGCAGCAGGTGTAGAATTTGTTGACAGTCTATGGAACAAACACTCTGTATGTTCACCATGTCATGAGCATGGACCAACTGTGATGGGCACACAGGGAGGAGGGCAGAGGGGGAATGCATAGCTGCCATGTGCTTGGTCTTCCAGGGCTGCAAAGAAGAGGGTTATATAGGAAGCAGAAACAGCCTGTGTGTGAACACTAGAAGTAAAATTTGGAAAATGCTGAGGGATGAGTTGATTCATCTTCCTCTATCATAACATGAGTGATGACAAGTGGCAGAAGACAGAAGTAGAAGAATAATTCAGGGTCCCCTTTTGCAGGAATCTCTATATCTTACTAAAGAGTTTGGAGTTTATCTCGTAGGAAATGGGAGCCACCAAAGGATGCCAAGCAGGACAATAGCAAAATCAAATTCTTGCTTTGGAAAGATAATGCTGATAGCAATAAAGACTGCATACTGGAGAGAGTAGTAGTCAGAGGAAGTTACTACCATTACTCACCATTATTATCATCATCATCATCAACTCACCACCACCGCTCTTCACTTTGAGCCTTACCTGACCTGTAGGGCATGACTATTGTTTGTAAGCATTCACAGTGCTTTAACCAGACTGCCTCAACCAGTCATTGCAGCAATTCTAGGTGACAAGTACTATTATTAATATTATTCAATATACAACACAGAGCAAGGTGAGGGAAAGTGCTTAAGGTCACCCAGCTAGTGACTGACAGAAGTATGATTTGTACACATAGCATCCACAACCTTTATGCCATTCACCCCATCCTTGGTTGAAAGCATTTACAGTCCTCTAGAAATGACATAGGTTGATCTAAATAGAAAAAGTATAGAGTGGAAATGAATTACGGACTATTTTGTAAATAAAATTTTAAGGCTTAGTGACTTCAACAAACAGATGCATGTCATAAAGGAAAGACATACTTGGGTCTTCCCTGGTGGCCCAGTGGTTAGGACTCTGTGTTTCCACAGAAGGAAGCACAAGTTAAATCCCTGGTTGGGGAACTAAGATCCCCCATGCTTCATGGTATAGCCAGTAAATAAATGATGAGACTTTTTTCTTTTCTTTTACAAAATAGTTGCAGATGATTCTGAGCTTTGTTGACCGAATGCATGTTGGTGTCATTTGTTGAGATGAGAAATACCAGAGATATTGATTTATCTGTTAATTTATCTTACAGAACATGCAGTGTGCATTTCCCATTCTTTCAAGCTATTACTTGGACTCTGAAGCTTTTTCCTAAATATCAGAAACCCTAGACAGCGTGAGTCTAGTCTGACATCTGGTAAGACCAAAGAGCTCTTCCACTCCAGTAGCTGGAGATTGGGCACATTGCCTGGCCTCTGCAAGCTAGGTGCTCTTCTCAAGAACTCTGCCTTTATATTGAGTGATGAAAAGAGGCAGGGACAGTGTGGAAGCCATTCTTGTTGGGATGCCTGGTGCTCAAAGGTGTCATAAGGACCACAGTAGTGCCAAGAACAGCCCCTATGTTAGCCGTGGTGGCCTCAATGCCCTGGCAAGACTTTTCTTGTATTGTGATTTTTTTCCTGCATATTGACCTCTTTCCCATTTTTTAATCAGCCCTCTGTCAACTTCCTGAGTTCTACAACATAGTTGCAATCAATTTCTCTTCTGTTAAGTCAAACTGAGTCAATTTCTGTTGACTGAGACCAAGAACCCAGCTAGGTACAAAAGATAGTAAGAAGAGTTTGAAATATGTTGAGTCCAAGTTGTCTTCAAAACATACAGGTTAAGATGTTCACTAGACAGCTTGTAATCATGTGGGAATTTAGAGGTGGGCACACTCTGATGTCTGCCCATGTCAGGATCTCCAGCTCATGCCATGGTTGATAGCATCACCTGGGGAAACACGAAGGGAAGAAGCTCAAAGTTGAAACCCAGAGGAAAGTCAGCATTTTTGATTTATGAGAAGGATTTAGGTTATTAAACAAAGGGGACTTAGATGGAGTGGGTCAGAGCTGGGTGAATGTCAGGTGAGAGTTCTTTCATGAAAAAAATGAGAAAAAAAGATCAAAAAAGAGCGGTGGCAAAGACATCAATTTTAGCAGAAAGAATACTGAAAAGATGCCCTGGGAGTTGATAAGAAATTACTGGTGTCCTTAGAGGAACAGTTTACCTTACTTTGAGTAACTTATTCTGAGATCCTCAAATCAAACAAGTAGTCTTAATTTATAGTGTCAGATAATAAACCATATCCATGCAGTGGAGGACCAAATGTATCACTTCTTTCCTCTCCCACTCCTTCTTCTTCTTTCTCCCTTCTCCCTCTCCTTCTCTTTTTCTGAAACTCTTTCCAGGAAAGGGGCCCATGTTGCTGTACTGGTAGCAGCAGAAAACGGTGGAAAGACACCTGATAACAGAGCTTTTCCATATTCAATTCAGTAGCCAACTCAAAAGGAAATGAGCCTGGAAAGACTGATGCTGACGCTGAAACTCCAATACTTTGGCCACCTGATCTGAACAACTGACTCACTGGAAAAGACCCTGATGCTGGGAAAGATTGAGGGCAGGAGAAGGGTGTGACAGAGGATGAGATGGCTGGATGGCATCACCGACTCAATGGACACGAGTTTGAGCAAACCTCTGGGAGACATTAAGGACAGGGAAGGCCGGCGTGATATAGTCCATGGGGTCTTGAAGAGTCAGACAAGACTTTGCTACTGAACAACAAAGGAGAACAGGGGATGGAGGTGGTGCTGTGAACTCTTACTTTGGTGATGATAAAGGTGTCAGATTTACAAGAAATTAGGAACTCAGGTCCTTTTGTTTGTATCCAGCTGCTCAGGACACACTTTATGGAAAATTATGAGCAGATTTTTTTTTTTTCCTCCTCTGGCCTGGGAAACCTAGAGCTTGCATTCCTGGAATCCAGGGCAAATCAGAACTACTTGTTTAGGGGAAGCTGTTCAGTTATATAAAATTTCTATCATTTGTCCTTTTTCTTTAAAGATTTAAACACATTTTCATCCATTTTTCTTGTTCCTTTGAAGTTGCCTGCTTCACTTCTCGGCTAATCTCTGCCTTTAATAATAATCCATCACTGTTTAGTAGCTTCTTTAAAAGCCATGTTTGACTTAACATGACTGTCAACTTCTCTCTGCCTCCCAAATGCCCTTGCTAATCATCTCCAACATCTACTGGATAATTTCATCCTCCTTAAGGATGTTCTTATTCTCTTTCATCTTCACAGGTTAGGAAATAATTTATTAGACTGTGAATACATGATACAAAGTGAATGTGAAGTTCCATACTGAATGAATCACCTTTCTCTCCAAACCCAATCAGTCTCCCTTTTATAATATATTCTAAAAGCTCTTAAACGGGTATTCATGGGCCTTTAAGAAGATTTAAGGAAGAGTATCAGATTTTCCAATAACTTTCTGAAAGTGCATGCGAAATAACATTTCTCTTATTACCACTTCTGATTTCAGGTGAAAAATTGAGACACAGAGAGGTTAAGACACATGTCATGGTCAAACAGTCTGATTTTAACATAGCCAGTCAGCTCTCAGTGCTAAGCCATTATGCTACACTATTCCACAATCAAGGGCTTTTCCCATTCTTCTTCAGTTTCCTTACTCTCCATATGAGTCACTGAATCCCATGGGTCTTTACTGGTGAAAAAAGCATTCAAGTCTGTACTACCTTCCCCATCATCGCAGCAAATTACCTTAATTCAAGCCATCCTCACTGGTCCTCTGAAATGACTAGAGTAGAGGATGCCAGTTCTGTCCAGAACGTCTTTCAAAATAACTTCCTTATCTTTTCAGAAATGCAAATTTCCTTGGCTTATAATATTTTAAAGTATTCCCTTTTCATTCAGGTTAGCAGTGTGTATAATCCTTAGCTAAGTGTATCAAGCAAGGACCTTCAGGACTGGCATGAGTAGCTTCAGCAAACTTATGCTTTCTGTAAGGTACCCAGTCAAGCAATCAGGCACTCTCTCTCACACACACCCATGGGCATCACATAGTCAAACAGGCTCAGTCTTTGCCTGCCCACCCCAATCTTTCAAGCATTGACATCAATAAATTGTATTAGGATCTTTGTGCCAGTCGCCTCTCCCCAGAATTTTCTCTTGTGCATCCATACGGATTCCTTGGATTGGCAGAGTCTCAATCTTCACACAGCTAACTGCAGTCAGCCCTTTACATCTAGACCCAATCTTGAAGCCTCCCCTAACTCCTCCACCTTGAACCAGGTCAATTTTGACCCTTTTTTCTGTTTCTCCAGCATCTTACAACAATTCATTGCATTCGATGTTAACAAAGGGTGGAGCCTCCTGAAAATTCTACGAAAAAAGCAATTCTCTTTTTCTCATCATACTCAGACAATACAGAGCACCTGGAACATGGCAGGTACTCAATAAATGAATGGCAAAATAAATAAAATCGGGAATAAAAAGTGAATTCAGCTTCCTTAATTAATGTGATTGTTTGAATTGAATAACTGAAACACCCAAGTTTTTCTTTGCTTCGAATCCATTAATCCAACTGACAAGTTAAATGTTAAATTCTAATAACTCAAATTTTCCCATAATATTTAAAAAACATTTCTGTTCTCAATAAAAATCTTGCCTCTCTTAGATGGCCGACATCTACACTAATGAAATTCTTATTACTTTGATTTAATTTTTAATATCCTTCTTCCCCATCATGTTTTCTTGATGGACAAATGATGAGCAATTCTCCTTCACACTGAAGTTTTAAAGTAAACAAATGATCCACATGTATAAAAAGCATGAGTCATCAGTGGCCGAGGGCATAATTAAAACAACATTAGATTATACATAATTTGTGTTATACATATATTTATACATGCTACATTATGTATATATATATATATATATCTTTACCAAGTTATTCATAATTATATTCATAATTATTATATTCCACAATCTCCACAATAAATTTGAGGCATCTTACAATGAACACACAAAATTAAAGAGCAAGGTAAACACACAGAGTAAGGTCCAAGGAAAGCAGAATACATACCTCAAAAGGCAATCATAAATGCCAGCATACATTCTGATTATAAGCTTTAAATTTCTTTTGGATAAAGGGTGAAAGGGAATGATGTTCAGTTGTATGAATGCTTTGTTAAGTAGGAAGGACACATTGCAGCTTTGCCAGATTAAAAAAAAATAGACAATGTACATCATATTAAAGTTTGCCCTCTTTGTATTTTCTTTTCCCCAAAACAAATCCTAAGCATAATCCACATGTTTATTCCTGAGACCTCAGGCAAGTGATGCTGTTCTGATGATCCAAATCTCCTTAGCTATAAGAAGACGGTTTCCCTACTGATGACACGAAGTGCATTTTACCTGAGACCTAGGTGACTGCAGGCATGAAATTAAAAGACGCTTACTCCTTGGAAGAAAAGTTATGAGCAACCTAGAGAGCATATTGAAAAGCAGAGACATTACTTTGCCAACAAAGGTCCGTTTAGTCAAGGCTATGGTTTATCCAGTGGTCATGTATGGATGTGAGAGTTGAACTGTGAAGAAAGCTGAGCACCGAAGAATTGATGCTTTTGAACTGTGGTGTTGGAGAAGACTCTTGAGAGTCCCTTGGACTGCAAGGAGATCCAACCAGTCCATTCTGAAGGAGATTAGCCCTGGGATTTATTTGGAAGGGATGATGCTAAAGCTGAAACTCCAGTACTTTGGCCACCTCATGCGAAGAGTTGACTCATTGGAAAAGACTCTGATGTTGGGAGGGATTGGGTGCAGGAGGAGAAGGGGATGACAAATGATAAGATGGCTGATGGAATCACTGACTCGATGGACGTGAGTCTGAGTGAACTCCAGGAGTTGGTGATGGACAGGGAGGCCTGGAGTGCTGCGATTCATGGGGTCACAAAGAGTCAGACACGACTAAGTGACTGAACTGAACTGAACTGAACTGGTATCATCTTATGTTCTATAAATATTTTAAATTCTGGCATCAATATGGATATGTGTTATTTTTTAATGCTCTAACCAGAAACTTTACTTATTTTAATTGGAGTATAATTGGTTTACAATGTTGTATTAGTTTTTGCTATAAAGCAAAGTGATTCAGCTATATGAGTATGTGTAGTCCCTATTTTCTGATTTCCTTCCTATTTAGATTACCATAGAGCATTAAATGAAGCTCCCTGTGCTATAAAGTAGGTTCTCATTAGTTGTCTATCTTATACATAGCATCAGTAGCGCATATATGTCAATTCCAATCTCCTAACTCATCCCACTACCCTGCCAACAATACTCCAGTCTAATGTGAGTTACTCAGCCAAGGTTCTGAATTATTCCATTATTAGTTTTCATTTATTTCTGTCATGTGCATGAGAGGTAATCAAGTTGCTCTGGAACATTTATAATCAGTAAATACTGAATAAAGAAGCAAACAGTATCCTAGAGTAAGACTGTGTCTCTATTTTTAAAAAGTTTTTGAACAGATGCCCACAGCAACTGAGAACTGACTAGAGGTTTAGCTGGTTAGGATAGGTATATTAGTTCACAACCATTAAGGCAGAGAGTCTGATCTTCCCAGTATTTTACCCCATGGCCCACTGGGGCTTCACTGCTTTCAACAACAAGATTTCCATTAGCTCTAAGCATTTTGTTAGTCTGCTTGGTTCACTGCTCAGGTGTGGAACCACTGAACTCAATTATAGCTCCTTGCATAGAGTTTTGAAGTACAGCATTACTAAGAAGTTGCTTGTTAGGAAAAATTCAAATGTCTTCTGAAATGTTCTGTATTTTATCTGACTTGCTGTAAGGTATTATCCTTATGTTTAGCAACAAAATGATAGTAAGGATAATAATATAAGTCATCCTATCCTGTCTCTCACTCCACTGTGTGGCAACATAAGGTCACAATAATGCATTAACATTCTGGTACTCGCCAGTTGGAATTGCTAAAGCTATGAAATTGAGTCATACGGTGGCCACTGGATGGGAATTTACTTCTCCAAGGCCAATGGAATCAGAATGAAAGGGGGTTTCTCTCCATGGTTCTGAAAGGAATTAGTCTCCCACAGGATTTCATACTGAAGAAGTTCAAAGGAATCTCTTAAGTTGAATTGCACATGTTTTGTAATGTCTCTAATAAATCAATTACTTCTTGGCAGCAAAATGTCACAGCATTTCAAATTCTGATAATCATCTCCACTTTTCTGAGCTTTAGGCTGTTATAACCCACACAATCTCGTGAGGAATGCATCAAGGAGAAGGCTGAGCAACAAGGAAACAATAGACTTTAGACTCATATACTTGACTAGGATTCAGAGAGCCTAAATCCTTCCTCACTCCCAGAATACTAAGGTGTGTATCGATATAATACCACACGCCAAGCCCAATCTGTGAGGAAGTCTACTCCTTGGAGTCTTATTTGGAAAGTCTTTTGACATTTATAGAGAAAAATCTTTCAAATATTTATTTGTTAAACATCACTGTACACATGATATCTTTTGTTACTTATATAATCTAGTTGTACACCCTTCAAATGACGAGACATGAGTGTCTTCTACTCATGATCTTACAAAAGGGAAAGAAACTGCCTTCAACTTAAAAGCACTTAATCTCCTACAGAGATGAAAACTCTTCCTGAAACTAATTTTTCTACGTGTGTGTTCATTTTTATCTTTGAAGGATGATTCTATCTCTATAACTGACCAAAATGCTCAAAACCCATCTTTTACAAATGCTTTCTTTTTATCACCTGCGTGTGTTAGTTTCCCAGTTGTGTCCAGCTCTTTGCAACCTCATGGACTGCAGCCCACCAGACACCTCTGTCCATGGGATTCTTCAGGCAAGAATACTGGAGTGGGTTGTCATTCCCTTCTCCAGGGGGTCTTCCCAACCCAAAGATCGAACCTGGGTCTCCTGCATTGCAGACAGATTGTTTTATCATCTGAGCCATCGAGGAAGCCCTACCCTTGTGCAAATAGGCCCACCTAAGATGCAGAACCTGGCTCCCTCTCTCCCTGGGGGAGAAGCCATGTGAGCTTCCTGAGGACAGATGAATGAACATGCCTTCTGCACAGCACACAGACTCGCTTCTGCACACAGTGGTGTGTAACTGCAGAGATGATGTCAAAGTGCTTTGATCAATGAAGTCCTTCCGTGGATTCATACAATGAGCCTTTCTTTATCGTCAAGCATATGTCAGGACCACACTGAAAAGTGATTATACAGAAATAAACAAGAAACCTGCCTGGCTCCTGTTAGGAGTGAAATGAGGGCAAAGGAAGCACCCATGAGATGAATAATCCTGGAACAGTGTAAGGGACGCTGAAGTCATAGTAGGAACAAATATCTTTGAAAGTTGAAGGTCAGAGCCCAGCTGCTTGCTTGAAATGGGATGGGTGCAGAAGGGGACTCTCAGAAGATAGATTCTCCAAGAAGGCAGTTAATTTCAGTCTTAGAGAATGGGCTTGTTTGTTTGTTTCAGGCTGAGAAGGAAGTTTCAGAGAATTAACCACCTACCTCTCACAATCACTCCCAACAGTCAGTCTCTGAATCTCCGTCTCTGGCAAACTGAAGACATTACTCTTCATCTGCCATAAAGACTAGGTTGTGGGATATTCTAAATTTCTACAAGCTTGATTGACTTTACCAGATTTGAGGCCCTATTGCTTACGAAGCAGGACAGCATGAGGCAGGGTCTGGATGTATGTGGGGGAACCAGTGGGCTGAAAGAGCAGGGCTGAGGGACGTGGCGATCCCTGCAGAGAGGAGAGAAAACCCCGGGCTGAGGGGAGGAGGAAATGTGCCCTCCACCTTCCCGATCACTGAGAACCAAGGGTATCCCACACCTTTAATTAAAAATCTTACATGTATATATTCTGCACTAAATCATCCTCGAGTACCTGAGCTGGACACTTTCATTACCCACTTTATTTGCAAAGCCACAGCCTCCCACATCCCAAGACAGAAAGTGGCAGAGCCCCTCTGGCATGTTGTGGGCAAAGTGCAGGTCCTTAGTCCCCTAGTTCAGAACAACCACATCAGATAAATGTGAAGTCCTGTTACCCAAAAATATCCATCTAAGGACAAGAGACGATTTGATTATCATGAATTCTGCTCCATATTCCTCCTCCTGCCTGACAGTCACCTCCCTCTCCAGAGTAACAATCATCTGAACACAAGCAGACGTAAGGCTTTTCAAAAAGTAATGAACTCACAGGCGGAGGAGCCAAGGCGAGCATGGTTTAAACGCGGGGCTCCAGACAGGCCATCAGTTATATAGCCCTGCCGTCGAGGAAGCAAAAATAATATTTCAAAGAGTCACTGTCAGAAAGAGAAAGGAGAAAATGCCATAGAGATCACACCGTTCTGAGCAAGCAGTTTCAAAAGCAGAGATGAGTGGATAAATCCTGCCAAGGCGGCCCCTTCCACCCAGAGGGAAAAAGAGGGACACAGCGACCACCGTCCTGCTCAGCTTCATCCAACACACCTGAGTTCAAGATGTCACTTTTCCAGCATTGTTTTCCGTTACCACTTGGCGGGTGTAGAAAAGCACGTTCTTCATTTGCCAACCCATCTCCAAACATTTTTGAGAGCTCAATGTAATATATAAGTACAGGATTGACTACTTTGCATCATCAGTTCACATCCATGATGCAATTTTATTCTATTTGACTTAAGGAATGGACCACTATTACCTCTATTTAACAGACCACAAGATCAAAGCCCAGAGAAGTTCAATGACTTATTCAAGGTCAGCCATCTGTTCAGTGCCCAGCTGAGGGTCTAGAAAGCAGGAGGCCATAAACAAACATTTTTTTGGCAATAAAGCATGATATCTGAATCAAGGAGTTGGTAGTCTAGCAGCCAGTGTAAGCGTCTATCTCACATCTCACTCTGTTCAAGGCAGTCTATTAAGAGCTGCTGCTGCTGCTAAGTTGCTTCAGTCGTGTCCAACTCTGTGCGACCCCATAGACGGCAGCCCACCAGTCTCCCCCATCCCTGGGATTCGCCAAGCAAGAACACTGGAGTGGGTTTCCATTTCCTTCTCCAATGCATGAAAGTGAAAAGTGAAAGTGAAGTCGCTCAGTTGTGTCCAATTCTTAGCGACCCCATGGACTTCATCCTACCAGGCTCCTCCATCCATGGGATTTTCCAGGCAAGAGTACTGGAGTATTAAGAGCTAGGTAGGGTCAAATGTGGGCTTCCCAGGTGGTGCTAATGGTAAAGAACCCACCTGCCAATGCAGGAGACATAAGAAACTCAGCTTCAGTCTCTGGGTTGGGAAGATCCCCTGGAGGAGGGCAACAATCCAGTCCAGTATTCTTGCCTGAAGAACCCCGTGGACAGAGAAGCCTGGCGGGGCCACAATACATAGGTTCACAGAGTCGGAGACGACTGAAGAGACTTGGCATGCATGCAGGCAGGGTCAAATGTAGGTAGGGCCAAACCATGTATAAGCCATTGTCGAACAAGACACACTCTTTGACCAAAGCATTCTGGAATGTTTTGGTGACTGTTGTTGCTGTTTCATGTTTTTAAGAGAGAAGGAATGGAGACAGTCCAACATTTAAGAAAAAGGCTCATCCCATTTAAGCTGTGCTACTGTTAAAGTAAATGTGTTACCTTAGAGAAGGGCAGGGAGTGGAAAGACCAGCAGCTCTGTAGCCAGAGGGCTTCTCTCTTTAGTTTCCGGGCACCAGTCACATTCATTGAGACTCACTTTCTTCGCTTATGTCAACTACAAATTGGTGCTTGCCATGGGCACTTGCCATCTACTTCTACAAGGATTAAATCAGGTGCTGCGGTAGTTGCTGACTTTGAACAACCCCTGGAAGGAGCTTAGGGTGGAGAGCAGAAATGAGGCACTCTGTGCTTAGGGAAGAACTGATAGAATAGGACTTCAGATAGTTAGATATTTTCAGGAGCCCAATTCTTGTGTCTCTTCATATCTAGAAAAGCATTAAAATCCTTCATAGTGATGAGTGTGCCTCATGACCTGAAGAAAGCTTCTGCAAAAAAATATGTGCTTGATTACACACACTCCCCCTTCACCAAAATCACATATGCCAACTCTCCCTCCTACCTCTTTGGAGCAGTTTCAATTTCTCAGCGCTATCTGAAATGCTGCCTTCTAAGCTAGAGTCCTCATTTTGCCCCCAATAAAACTTAACTCAAAATTCTCACATTGTGCATTTTTTTTAGTCAGCACTTAGAAAATAGAATTGATAACACTTGCCCTACTTCATAAGCTGCTGGTAATAGTGGGCATGGAAACCGCTTTATAAAGTCACATGCATACAACTATTACACACGTCTTAAGAGTTTGAGAAACCTCCTCCAAGGTTCCCAGAGTCCTCTCGTGGAGACAAGGAAATGGCTAGCCCACTACAGACATCTGGTGGAATCACTGAAACAGCAGGGATACCAGCAGCAACCACAATGCAGGGTCTCACTGGTGTAAAATGCCATGGTTTAAAAACATAACAAAAACACACAAAGATAGTTAAGAGGATATAATTTGGAGCAGTCAGACAGACATGCCCATCCCCACCTCCTGGGCACATGTGAACAGTCATAAAACAAATTCCTTAACCTCTAGAGTTCTGATTCCTTGGTCATAAAATGGCAATGATAGAGAGATTTCACTCAAAGCTTCTCTGGCTGGGGCTTCCCTGGTGGCTCAGATGGTAAAGAATCTGCCAGCAATGTGGGAGACCTGGGTTTGATCCCTACATCAGGAAGATCCTCTGGAAAAAGGAATGGCAACCCATTCCAGTATTCTTGCCTGGAGGATTCCATGGACAGAGGAGCCTGGAGGGCTACAGTCCATGGGGGCAAAAGGATCAGACACAACCGAGCAACTGTCACTTTCATATATACTTCTATTGAAGATTCAACTAAAAATGGGCCTATAGGAGACGACACAATAGTTGGAAAACACATGGAGCAATTATCATAATTATTTGTAGGATTACAGGTTGTCTCATTGTTTGCACATATTCTATGTAAGGTCAGGTGCATGGACATGGAGTTATACCCCTCTCCTCTAGATGACCTGGGAGATGTTTAGACACAGAGAACTACAGGATGCATGTGAGTTGCATGACTTTTTATACTAGTCCTTTGGTATTACAATTGATCTTGCCTGGTTTCCTCCTACATTGATCTCTTCAGAATGCTCTTGACACAAATGCAATTTTCTGCGGCCAGCAATCAAATTCGCCAATCAAACACGGCCAAAGCGATCGAAACAAAGGGCAGAAGTTGTGCTATTTCCAGCACAAATGATCAGTTCCTGAGTTTCTGACAGCATTGAATGGAAAAATCAAAATAATCTGAGGCATAAATAGCCCAAAGCCCTTGGGCCCCCAACCCATTTGCAATGTTCCTGTGTGACCTTCTGTGATGCACAAGTGGGGAACACACATCTTGTGCGTGCTGTGGAGACTTGGGAGTTGACTGACATCTCCAATACTGTGGCTGTTGTTCAATCACTAAGTTGTGTCCCACTCTTTGTGATTCCATGCATTATTGGCATTTAAGTAGATTTTAATGGTCTCATTCTTCTATAAGGCCAAATCATTTTTGTATCACCAACTTCGGATGATTTCTAGTCACTGAATGAATTTCCCCAAGTCGTTTTTTGTGCAGAAGCCTTGTGCTCTCTGAACACACTTGCTGACTGTGTCTCAGCACAGTGCTCAGAAAGGGAGTCAAACAAATGAGAAGAACCAGGAGGAAGCAGACACGGTTCATGCAAAGCGCCCATGTTTTCTTTTTAATGTTTATTTATTTATTTGGCTGTGCCAGGTCTTAGCGGTGGCATGTGGGATCTTCATCTGCGGCATGTGAACTCAATGTAGGACCTAGTTCCCTGATCAGGGATGGAACAGGGGCCCCTGCACTGGGAACACAGAGCCTTAGCCACTGGACCACCAGGGAAGTCCCCACCCTTGGTTTTTAACATGCAGACATTACAAAGCATCTCTTTGTGAAAGCTGCCAATTGCTAACACTTTATGCATATCAATATTGCAACAGCAGAACCCTAACTAGACACATGTGCACCTGCCGGATGCTAAGTTACTTCAGTCGTGTCTGACTCCTTGCGAATCTATGGACTGTAGCCCACCAGGCTTCTCTGTCCAAGGGATGTCCTGGGCAAGAATATTAAGGTAGGCTGCCATCTCCTTCTCCAGGGGATCTTCCTGACCCAGAGATCAAACCCTGGTCTCTAGTGTCTCCAGCATTGGCAGGCAGATTCTTTACCACTGCATCATGAGGGAATTCCTGAAGACACTAGAATCTATCACAGAATGAATGATGAGGAATTAGAGATTCATTCAACAAGCCACATTTACTGAGGACAATATGTGACATTTTGGCAAATGACTCTTGAGCCCCAAAGAGCTACGTTTTTTTGGGTGAATAGATAATTAGGATATAATGAGGTCAGTACAAGGAGAGACCCATGCAATGCTTGAACAATCTGATTAGGGGAGAAGAGGCCACTTAAAGAACACGACAGGCATTGCCAAATATTGTCATTTCCAGCATGAGGTCAGGACCACATATGGCTGACTGTCCTACTCCTAGCACTCAACATAGTGCTTCAAAACACAAATATTTAATATTTGTCAAACTGAATTGTAAAAAAAAAAAATTCAATGCTTCCTCATATTATCCACATCACGATAAACTGATGAGTGGTTGTACTCAGGCATTATAAATGAGAAATCCGGAACTTAGAGAGATTAAGTGTTCGATTGAAACATACACAACTGCTAATATTCAGCCACTTTGATCTATAACTTGTGGAAATTTACACAGTAGTAAAATTCAAACTTTATATCTCTTTATTCAAAGTCAAACATTTTTTATTATTGTAAAGAAATCAACTTACTCTATGCAATTTGAGGAGAAAAAAACAAGACAGATTTTAGAGGGAGGCACAGTTTTTAGGAAATCAATCCTGAATATTCATTGGAAGGACTGATGCTGAAGCTGAAGCTCCAATACTTTGGCCACCTGATGTGAAGAGCTGACTCATTGGAAAAGACCCTGATGCTGAGAAAGACTGAGGGCAGGAAGAGAAGGGGATAACAGAGGATGAGATGGTTGGATGCATCACTGACTCGTGGACATAAGTTTCAGCAACCTCTGGGAGATGGTGAAGGACAAGGAAGCCTGGCATGCTGCAGCCCATGGGGTTGCGAAAGAGATGACTTAGGGACTTAACAACAACAGAGAAAGAGATGGCATGAGCTCAAGTCTGGGCAGGAGCTGCTCACAGCTCTCTGCAAACCTCCAGAGAGACACTGCCACGCTCTATTCCTGCCAGGGAGACTCCATCAATATTTACTCCTAGTTTTTCTCCTATTTGTCTGTCAGGGCTGAAGACAAAGGCAAGGTGCTCCTCCTGCTTCTGATCCGGGCAATGGCAGTTCCAGGAGGCTATTCTCAGGATGGGGACCTGAACTTGGAGATCGCCCTAGCTAACACAGCTGTCTGGCGATGTCTACATCCCTCAGAAAGAGTTTTATAACATGTGTGATGGCTCCAGCCTACCATGGACTGGTGTCATTGGCCACTCAGTCACTGGCCCCCAGGAAGAAGAGAGAGGGAGGTGAAATAAGAATGAACCAGAGGCTCAAAATAAGTGAAAAGCCAAAGGACTGTGTGATTAGAATGGATGACTCATCCTAGGAATAACAGAGACTAAAACAAAAAGAGGTGGATGGATATTGGATCAGATAATGTCTGAGGAGACATCTGTGATGTCTGATTCTAGAATCAGCTCAGTACACCATTTGCCTGCTCCTTGGTTCTGGTGGTGTGACTCCAAAAGGCCTTCCTGGTACAAGCACGTGCATCCCAGCAGGGCCTGGCTTCTGGGTCTGCACCAAGTGAGGCTCTGCCTTACATAAGCTCAATCTTTTTTGTCCTGCCCCAGGAGGTGGGCTACTCTCAAGCCTGGGCTCTTCCCCCTTCTTTCAGGAAGATTTCTCGCAGGCCTTGGGTTGACTTAAAGATTCCCCAGGAGATCTGGCCTGAAAATCAGTTCCAAAAGCCAAAAAAAAAAAAAAAAAAATGAGGAGTGCCAGATTAAAGTATCAGCCCAGAATTTATGCTCTAGACTTAAGGTTTAATAATGCAACAGAAAATCAATATTTAATAAAGCAAATGATGGAGAAAAACACTGCCCGGGAGATGAGGCTGCTGCGCTGTTTTCAAATGTCTCAGTCCCAGAGGAGGTTGGGTTGGCAGAATGGATCGGTGACGAGGTTGACAAGAGAGTCTGGCATGCGGACAATCGCAGGTCCCATTGATTCCTATTCTGTTATCTCTGAGCGAGGTGGCCATTTTCATTAAAGGACTAGCAGAGAATGACAATGAGAATGACATGAGACACTCGACAGACAGCAGCCTAGGACTCTCCTGATCCAGGCAAGAAGGCCTCCTAAACTCAGTCTATTTGGAGAAATGGGAGATTTGTACCTCTTTAGATGAACTCCAGAGAGGGGACAAAAGACAAATCACTCCAGCCAAACTCATGGTACTGTGAAGAATGGGGTAGAATGTCCTTGCTCAGCACAAGCAGTGTTGTGAACCAGTGGCTTGCACTTAGTAGGGCTACAAACTGCCATTGAGTGATTCCTGCATCTTGAGAAGACTGGGCTGAGAAATGCAAAGTTTCTCGGGTACTCTCTGCTTACTAAGGACTGGGAGGCATTTCTGAGCCATAGGAAAGTTTAACCGAACTAGACAGGTCTCTAGGCTCCCTCCTTTGTAGCAAATGGTCAGTTAGTCATTTTTCATTGGAAATTATTCTTCCCTTTGGGAGAGAAACAGGCTTCATCCTGTCTATGTCTCATGGACCTAGACATCTGGGTCATAGCTCATTTCATATTCTTATTTGGCTATAAGGAAATATAGCTGTTAGATAGCCAACAACCTTTGTGTGGTGAGGAGAGAAGGCCGTACACATCCACCCTGAACAAACCCACCGTGTTGCCTGCTACTGAAGCCATGCATAGCCGCCATGTGTAATGCAATAAATTCTTTCGAGTTACTGTGTCTTCCATCCATCTAAGGCTCCCAGTGTAGCTGGGAAGAAGTACAGACGTCGAAAGCCAATATGTTGCTCATAACATCAGAAGCCTCAGGCAAGGTGCGTGCCAGCCGCTGCCTGAATAGGAATGAACTCATTTGCAATGGACAGATTGGCTACTCGCATTCGTTCTCTAAAAACACAGAGTAGAGACAGCGCAGTGTATTGCTCTTGGTTAATTAGGAAACTTCTTCAGAAATCCTAAAGGCAACTGTAAATTAGGAGGAAAATCTTGGCTTGAGATGGAGACAAGTCAAGATGAAAGGAGGAAAGGAGGTGGGAACCAAAAACCAGAGAAGTGACTACCGAGGTTGATCTTGCTCATCCTTGTCTTAATACACGCTGGCCACAGAGGTGGGACGTACTTTCACCTAAAGCCCTTTGAGACCCCAGTTTTCCCTGTCTTTTGCTGCTCTCTCCTGTTTGTGGGAATTTTGCTCGGTGAATTTTTTAAGAATTTTTTTTCTTTTAAATTAATGAATGAATTATGTTTGGCTGTGTCAGATCTTAGTTGGGACACGTGGGCTTAGCTTCCGTTCAGCAGGAGGGATCTTAGATCCCTAGCCAGGGATCAAATTCGTGTCCTCTGCTTTGGAAGGTGGACTCTTAACTATTGAACCACCAGGGAAGTTCCCATTGACAAATTTTTATTGAATGAATAAATGAGCAAAATGCCTTGAAAATAATGGGAAAAGGAACATGCCATGTAAGGAGTTGAGAGAGGGAAGGGTCTAATCCATTGGTATGGTTTGAGAGATGTCCAGGGAAAAACCCCAGCACAGCCATGAGTTTATCCTGTGAATTCCTCATCATGTCACAGATATTCTATAAATACAAGACAATGGTCCTCCCACATGTCTTGCTGATAAAGGCCTCTGAGACTGTGAGGCAGCAGGCAGTTCCAGAAAGAAGCCTTAATGCTAAAAATGATGGTCAATAACACAGACTCTCACCTTCTTCCTCTGGTTTGGGCTTCTCCTCCTTTTGAGACTGACACATATTATGTCTGCTTATCTCTTCAAATTTAGAGTTCTGAAATTCTGGGTTCCAAATTAGTGTCATGATTAATTCCTATCTAGCCTGAGAGTATCCTGGAAGAGATTCCTGCTGCAGTCCAATAACTAACAAGGTCTTATTTAGCATGATGGGCCAAGAGGGTTGAATCACTGCAAAATTGACATTAGAGGTCTAGCAAATGGGACTTGGTACTTCAGTGCTTCTAAAAGGTTAAAAAAAAAAAAAACTAGGTCATGCTCTCTGGAAACATCACAGGGAACACTGGCTGAGGGGTTCTCTGATCAACCCTGGCAGGGAGCTCTAGAAGAAAATCTAGACAACTTGGTCTAGATTCCAACAAACAGGAGAGAGCAGCAAAAGACAGGGAGGACTTTGGCCATAAAGGGCTTTAGGGGAAAGTTTTCAACACAGGGAGTAATCAATACATCAACCAACTAGCTCAGGGGCTGCTATCAGAGCAGCTATAATAATAATTTTATTTATAAAATTCTAGCTTCTCCTGAGATGCCCAGGGCACTGTACAACAGCACTAAATAAATTAAATTAAAGCATGAAATATTATGAAAATTCAATGAAATCAACACTATGGAGAAAACAGGGAAACTCCCAAAAATAAAAGAAAAAAAGGACTCTTCTCTGCAGGTAGCAGCATTTAGCAAGAGGACGATTTTGAGAAAGTACCTCAAAAGTTCCGCCTGCCGACAAGGGGGTAAACCACCCTGGGCAACCACCCTTTCAACAGCAGATAAGGGTTCAAGCCCCATCTTCCATGTGGAGGCTTTAGGATCTCTAGCAAGATTTTAATCCCTTTAAGCTTCAGTGTCCTCATCTGCAAAGTGTAGGTACCATATTCTTACCTACCACCTAGGATTGCTGTGAGATAGATAAAAAGATAGATAGATAATAGACAGACAGATATATATATATATATATATAGGCCATGCTATGCAGCATAGGGGACCTTAGTTCTCTTACCACAGATCAAACCTGCACCCCCTGCAATGGAAGCCAGGAGTGTTAATTGCTGAACCACCAGGGAAGTACCTGCAGTGAGATTTAATGACATTTTGTTAAGTACTAAGCCTGGTACCCATGATCTAGTAAAAACCCAATAAATGTTTTCTATTATTATCGCTTGTGGGCTTCCCAGGTGGCTCAGTGGTAGAGAATCTGTCTGTAATGTAGGAGACCTGGGTTCATTTCCCTGGGTTGGAAAGATCCCCTGGAGGAGGAAATGTCAACCCACTCCAGTATTCTTGCCTAGAGAATCCCATGGACAGAGGAGCCTAGCAGGCTATCATCCACGGGGTTGCAAAGAGTCTACACAACTGAACATGCACACACGCTACTTCCTAGGAGATTACTGCTGTGACTGCTGGACAGAGGATGCATAGTGGAGGGCACATATAGTGCACTGATTAGGTAACCGATTAGGTAAAATGAGATACAATCCTGAACCAAGACAGTGACAGTAAAGATGGGCCAATATGAACAAGGGGTACCTACAGAATCAGGTGACTGAATTAGGGGTTCTATAGGAAAGAAAACAAAATTAGACAGCATGTTAAAAAGCAGAGGCATCACTTGGCTGACAAAGGTCTGCAAAGTCAAAGCTATAGTTTTTCCAGCAGTCATGTATGAACGTGAGAGTTGGACCATAAAGAAAGCTGAGTGCTGAAGAACTGATGCTTTTGAACTGTGGTGTTGGAGAAGACTCTTAAGAGTCTCTTGAACTGCAAGGAGATCAAACCAGTCAATCCTAAAGGAAATTAACCCTGAATATTCATTGGAAGGACTGATGCTGAAGCTGAAGCTCCAATACATTGGACACCTGATGGGAAGAGCTGACTCATTGGAAAATACCCTGAGGTGGGAAAAGACAGGACAGGAAGAGAAGGAGGTGACAGAGGATGAGATGGTTGGATGGCATCACCAACTCACGGACATGAGTTTTAGCAAACTCTGGGAGATAGTGAAGAACAGGGAAGCCTGGCGTGCTGCAATCCATGGGGTCACAAAGAGTTGGACATGACTGAGTGACTGAACAAGAACAATTTGTACTATTAGAACCGTGGTTCTCAATGTAGGTGAAATATATAAGGACCCAGGGTGTTTTAAGATATAAGTATGTCATGACCGTATCTCCAGTAAACTGAGTCAGAAACCTTAGTCAGGGAGGAGATCTTCAAGACTGGTGTTGTTGGATAATGCTTTAAGTAAAAATGATGTACAACAGCACGGAGGATCGCTGGCTAGGTGGCCTTCAAGGTGTTTTCAGCTCTGAAATGGTTTGAGATTATGGTCCACGCTCATAGGGTACATTCCCACCTGGCAGCCGTTCTTCTGAGTCAGATTAACCTGAGTTTTTGCTCGAGAGGGAGGGCAATGCCTGTGGTCAGGTGTGTAGTGGTCAGGATGCCAGAACTCAGACCTGGCTCTGCTGTTTCCCAATGTGGGGGACCTTAGACCCAGGCAAGTAAACTTCTGTTTCCTCACCGGTTGCACAAGGTTGTTTTGGGCATTAAATGAGATGATATATGTAAATTGCTTTACTCACTTCCTGACTGCTACGTAGTAAGCTTTCAGTAAGGAACAGCTATAAGAATCATGATCACTGCATGGTGAAAGCTCAAGCTCTCTGTTTTCCTCCAGTTGCCTCTACAGTGAGATGAGATGAGAAGCTATGTTTACCACCTCCCAAGACCAGCACAGCTGTGGGCACACTGTACCCCAGTAAGGTACCCCAGTCTAGAGCCTCTGGGCATAGTGGGGGCCGGGAAGACCTTGGAACTCAGCTCAGAACCTTGCCCTGCGGCCACCGTCCCACTCCAGGAAGTCCCTCTGTCCTGCTGCTCTTCCGTGTGGCCAGGCCCAGCCTCATGACAGGCAGTGCCTCTCTGCGGATAAGGGTCTGGGCAACCAGTGGAGTAGCCATAATGTTTCAGACAACTGGTACTTTCACTCGTCACTATCTTGAGTGGATCAGTGGAAAGGCAAGTGAAATTAAGGAACAGTCTTTCAGAACAGTCCTTCTTCCAAAGTCACCCCAGAGACCCCAGCCCCAGGGCGCAGCCCTCCTTCCCTCTATGGTTCTTCACATTCAATCTGGCCTAACATAAGTCCATTACATCACGATCAACTGTGAGTTCCTTCTGGCTCATAAACAGATGCACCCCTTGCCCAACACATACAATAGCATTAGGGATAAAGGACACAGACACACCATGTTTGAAGCTCAACAAAGAAAATTTCAGTGTACCATCTTCCCTCCCTGGGCTGTGCAGGGAGAGAGTTCCAAGTGAAAATGAATGAGGACTCCCCAGGGGAAGTGATATAGTGTGAGTGACACACAGCTCCATTTCAACATGTGCTTATTAGGTGAAACGAAAATGAAGAAATAAAAAGCACACTTGATTACTTATTCTCGGCATCACAGCCACGTGAGCTGTTGGTGCTGGAAGGAAATCACAGATGCCGATCACAGGAGAAAGTGTCCTAGTGGACAGGCTGGAGGGCAGAAACTGTGGGGCAGGGGGCAGGCTGGGGAGCATGGAGCTGTGGACAGGAGGGAAGAGACCATGGACAGCACTGACGGATGCCAGACAAACAGCAGGGGAGAAGGGAGAGAAACAGAAGGAAAACACAGCAGGGAGAGGGGATCCAGACAAATAATGAAAGCAAAGAGCCCATGAGCACAAGACGGCACAGGACAGAGAGCAGGAGGTCAAAGTGAAGACGGTGCGGCCACAAGTTCAAGGTGGTGATCAGGAAATAGAGCGACAAGGAGAGGAAACCTGAGCAAGGTTGGAAAGAAAGGAAACAGGATGAAAAACTGCAAGAGGCAGAAGACCACAGAAAGTGCAGGCGGCAACGAAAAAGAAACTGCTGGCAAGATCAAATGAAAACAGTCTCGGAGAGACAGCCAGGAGATGGCAGAGGGAGGGAACGACCGTCCCAGAGAGAGTGCGCATTTAACCTCTACATCAGCCCTGCCCATCTTCCAAACAGGGCCTCACTGTGGCCAACCCAGGGCGTCATCAACAACTCACATGTGCTCAAGGCCACACATGGGGAGACACAGAAGGAAGAAGCTTGGGGTCGGGGTGAGGGCCCATCTGCAAAGATGGCTAGAATGCACCTTTTCAGTTTAAGGTGCCCGTGAGACAGAGATCAAGTCCAAAGAGTAATGACCACCCCCACCCCAATTCCAGCCAGTTAATGAGAGAACACTGAGCAACTTTATCTCAACTCCAACTCCACATTCCCAAACCACATCTCATAGCCCAGGGCTGGGCAACGTCACCAGCCTCCTCCCACTAGACCCACATGTGTTTTCCCCACCCCAGCACCTTGTGGGACAGTTATGTTCACAGAGCATAGTCTCCGTTTTGGCATCTGGATTACTCTGTCACCTCCTGCAGGCACCCCCACGGACAAGGAGTTGATATCGTACATATGTCTACATTACAAGGGTGGACCGCCAAAGAGCTTCTTACTTTAAAAAATAAATAATGGAAACAGCCTGCCCCAAAGATAGCCCTTTCTTCAACTCTTCCATTGGCCAAACTTGCACTTCTGGCAGATCTGAAATACCAAACTTTGCTGACTCTCAGCCACCGGGAACTCGCAGTGTGAAAGGCCAGTGTATTAGCTTCCTGTGGCTGCTGTTAACAGGTTACCAAAGATTCAGTGGCTTACAACAACAGAGATGTGTTCTCCCACAGTCCTGGAGACCAGAAGTCCAAAGTGAGTCTCACTGGGCTGAAACCAAGATGCCTGCCAGGCCGCATGGCTTCTGGCTGCTCTAGTGGGAGAATCTGTCCCTGGTCTCTTCCAGCGTCTGGGGGCCGCTGACACTCCCTGGTTCATGACCACATCACCCTTGTTACCAAGGACAGCAACCCTGAGTCCTTGCTCCATCTTCACATGGCCTTCTCCTCTATGTGTCTGTGTACAATCTCCTGCCTCCCTCTTCTAAGGATACATGTGATTACATTCAGTGTCCACCTGGTTAATCCAGGCTAATCTCTCCATGCCAAACCTTAATCACTTAAACTACAAAGATATCATCATATAAGGTAACTCAATGCTCCAAAAATTAGGACCTGATATTTTTGGGTGGGGATTATTTAACTGGTCGCAGACAGTCTCAACATACAACAAATCAATTTGCGTAACGATTTAAAAAAGAAGCTTTATGGGTCCATTCATTATCCAACAAAGAGCCTGGGAGCCCCTATTAAGTTCCAAGCCCTGGGGATAGAATGCAAAAGCAGACACGCTTCTTGGAAAACATACATAATTCAGCTAATCACAAAACTAATGTCGAATTACAACTGCAGCGAGAAACACAGTTTCATGATTCTACCTCCAGGGGGAGGAAGGGTAGGGGCTAACCTAAGACAGGGGGTTTGAGAAAGATCCCTCAGGACATGGTATTCAGATTCATGTCTAAATGATGTCCATATATATACTCAGATGCCCAGTCGTGTCTGACTCTTTGCAACCCCATGGACTATAGCCCACCAGGCCCCTCTGTCCATGGGATTCTCCAGGCAAGAATACTGGAGTGGGTTGCCATTTCCTTCTCCAGCAGCTGTTCCTGACCCAGGGATCTAAACCAGGTCTCTATGTCTTCTGCATTGGCAGGGGATTCTTTGCCACTGGTACCACTTGGGAAGCCCCAAAGTCCTTGCTGCTGCTGCTGCTGCTAAGTCGCTTCAGTCGGGTCCGACTCTGTGTCACCCCATAGACGCCAGCCCATCAGGCTCCCTTGTCCCTGGGATTCTCCAGGCAAGAACACTGGAGTGGGTTGCCATTTCCTTCTCCAATGCATGAAAATGAAAAGTGAAAGTGAAGTCGCTCAGTCGTGTCCAACTCTTAGCGACCCCATGGACTGCCGCCTACCAGGCTCCTCCACCCACAGGATTTTCCAGGCAACAGTACTGGAGTGGGGTGCCATTGCCTTGAGGTACAATCAAATACAGGCTTGAGAAGGGCACTTGGGCTTTGAGTGGAGAAATGGTGGGTGATGGAGAGCAGAGAGTGTGTGGGCAGACGAGCTGTTTTAGTGTCCTTTTAACAGCCAACAGCTAAAATGTCAGACCATTCATTTCAAAAGACCTTCTATTTGCTTGGCCTTCCCGGAACCCAGGCTGGCTCCCCAGCTCACAAGAGCACCTCTGTCCTAGTCCTCATATCCTCGTGTCTCAACAGCTCCCCTTCTAAACCCTAATTGCTGTTCCAACCCCATTCTACCTCCTGATCACAGGGACTGGTCTCATTCATCTTTGTATCTATTCCAAACTGTATATCAGTACTCGACATGTGGTAGTTTATGCACAAGTGAAAGGGGAAAAGAACAGTGAGATTTTCTGATCCCTTATCTCAAAGCAGTAAGAAAAGTCATGGCCAGCTTAGGTGCTTAGAGGGAGGAGCAGCGTGAGCACAAGTGCCCCCTGTTGATGTCCAGGCACGGTGGTACCCTATGACCCCCTCAAACCAGGCCCGGGAATTGTGAGAGAAGGGGATGATGGCAGGAGAGCAGAGGGAGATCAGCAGGTCAGCAGTCAGAAAACCAGGCACACAGAGTGCCATGTGGGGACCAGGATGGGGAGAGGGGAGTGCACCCCAGATGACCTCCAAGAATGGGGACCCAAATCTGCAAGAGGGCACGTATGCATTCTTGGTACAGAGAACCAGGACTGTCTAAAAGAGCCCATACAAGACAAAGGGAAGGAAGAGCCTGGAAGCCTTTATGGCTGATAAACGACTACGCACACGGAGGACGTTATTATCTAGCGATGTTCAGCTTCCTTCTCTCCCGTGCCTTTCTCCAAATTAAGACTGGGTGATCCATCAAGACATTTCTATAAAGTGTGTCTAATCTGAAATAGATGAAAGAAGTAGGTCATTTTTCCAGGTACTTATGTCAAGATTCAGACTAGAATCCAGGACTCCTAAATCCTGAAATTTACTTCCTTCTGCTAAGCCATTCCATCCCCGACGGAGCCAACGCCGGGTTCACTGTGCAGACTCCCAATTAATCAGAGTAGAAAACACTATTTGCCAAGCGAAAATCCTCTATTTTGAATTCTTAATCCCCCCACCAGCTGAGTTTACCACAAAGACATGAATATATAATTGAGACATAAAGAAAACATGCCACCAAATTAAACTGCCCTAATTTTAAATCAATAAATTTTTTTCTCAAATAACATGAAATGAAGTTCTCCCGAAAGAAAAACATCCAGCTACAGCATCTCCGGGAGTCCTTCTCCACTGAGCCCAACTCCAGCAGAAGCCAATTAGATTTCTCACCAATGTCAGACTCTAAATTATCACAGACGGCTCTCAACAGGAATATAAATCTTATGCTAGGCTCCAAAGGGTGATACTATCTAGCCTAAGTTGGCCTGGAGACATCTAAAACATTGGGTGTCCTCTGCCCACAGGCTCTTGGGTACCAGTGAGAGGCGGATGCTGGTGGTGGGTGGTCTTGTGGACCCGAGGGGCTGTGGACCCCTTCCTGTGATTCTCATTTATCCTTGGCAGCATCCTCACCCTCTCTGATTCAGTCATCATAGTGAAAGAGTTAAGAACCCCAGCTCCAAGGACTCTGTTAGTGCAGAGGTCTCCAACTTTTTTGGTACCAGGGGCCAGTTTCATGGAAGATCATTTTTCCACCCATCAACCAGTGAGGGGCAGGGCCGGTTTGGGGATGATTCTAGCATTATTACATTTATCATGCACTTTATTTCTATTATTGCATCAGCTCCACCTCAGATCATCAAGCTTTAGATCCTGGAGGCTAGGGACCCGTACGCTAGTGTACAAAGAAAGGTACCTTAGCTACAGTGAGGGAAAGTCATTGTTATTGATGTGACTGCAATTATAAAACATGTATTGCTATGCTTTAAATACTGACCTTATAGCAAAAGAATCTTCGCAGTCTTTCCCCTGTGTATCTGGACATAAGAGGGGCCTTGGACTGGTTGGGTTTGGATCCGCTCTTCCTTCCAACACTTCTCTCTCCTCCAAGGTGTGTTGCCCCTGACACTTGCCATTCTCTATTCCACTGAGAGCCTTCTGGATACTTGGCCTTTGCCAACACAAGGGAATGCAACTTTCCTTGAGGAAGAGAAGTGATGTTCTGTAGGACGTCAAGGGAAATCACAGGACGCCCATCCTTCTGACCATCACTGAGCTCCTTTCTGGACACACAGGCCAGCCTAGATGCAGCCAGTCTCCCTGGCCACACTTTCAGTGGTTTCATCCCAGGAGCCCTGCCCTGAGACCCTGTCTGTTCCTCCTCACTCCTCCTACATGTCATACATTCTCAGACTTTCCACCTTTGTGCATGCCGCTGCTCCTGCCTGCACTGCTTCTTGCCTGAGGCCCCCCAAAATCCTGCTCGCCCCTGAAGACCCTGGAGAAATGCCATCTTGCAGTTTTCCCTAATCTTGCAGATCAAGTCGGCTCCTCCCTTTCGGTGTATTTATGACTTCTCTATGTATAAGCATCTGAATCCCTGTGAACTTCTAAGAGGGTTATTTGCTAATACTGCATCTCCTCTGCTAGACAAGGCAGTCACTCTGAACATTCGTGTGCCCAGTGCCTGATTTCCAAACGTTTGTTAAATGGAATTGAAAGTTGATAGCTGACAATCCTCAAGTTGACAAAAGATGGACTAAGAGACTTGGTCACCAGTTTCTCCCCATGCCCTAGGAAGCTGGGCATTTCAAGTTCAGCAAGAAGAGGAGAGAGATTTCAGATGTTTCTGAGTCATTGACAACAGAATAGATGGAAAACCATCTAAGGGAGAATTCTGCAGCTGGCAAAGACCTCTCGTTGGGAGCTCTAATTGCCTGCCTAGAGGGACACTGTCCGACTCCCGTAAGGCTTGCTGTTAAGCAACAGGGTCACCCAGACTTTCTGCTTCCCTAGAGCCCTATAGTGTGGACAGTTTGGACACGGGACCCATAATGATATTATTGACTGTGCTGACCAGGAAGCCCCAGCAGGCAGGAGCCTAGTTTTCCTAACTGCCTAGAAAACTGGAGGACCCTCCCCAGCAACACCAGACCGCACAGAAAATGCTATTATTACGCCTATATAAATTTTACTATATCTATTTCCTCAGATTCCTTTAGTCTAATAGACTCTGTCCTACTTGGCTTAGCAGATGGATGACGTTCCAGGGGGTTTACTAAAATTGAGTAAACTCGCTCAGAATTTTTGCCCCTCCATAGCCCATAACCGCATCAAAAAATTTTTAAAACTCAGCAGGTAAAACTGAGTCGCCTCATTCTCATGCTGTCGAAATTCTGTGAATCAATTTCAGGTAAAATGCCCTACTTCCTTGTCATTCTCCAGGGTGCTCTGAGGAACACTTTAATTGCGTGGCAGAATTTAATTTCCTGACTTTGGGGAAAGTCCTGTGGAATTCAGAGGCAGTCCTTACAGCCAGGCCAAATGTGCATTTTCATCTCTGTCCTGAATGGGGCAGGGGGTGGCTAAGAGAGTTTGGAGAGCAGTTTGGGATAGCAAACGGGACCTCCAGTCATGCAAGGCCACCGCAGCTGAAGAAGGCAGATGGGCTCAAAAGGTGACTTCTGTGGACTCAGGCTCAAGGGTGATGCTCCTCTGTTATGGACTCAGGGAGACGCAGCCCGAATGGAAATTAGATGGTGCAAAGGTTTTCTCAGCTCCAAGGGAGCCTTGCAGGGCCGGGGGGTGGGCAGGTGAAGAGGGGAGGTGGAGGTAGACTGCTTTCCTGAGGATATGACTGGAGAGACAGAACTTGCTTTCAGTGTAAGGATTACACCACACGGTTCCGTTTGATCTGCTGTTTTTCAAATTCCCTTTTGTTCAGGTTTGGGGTGGGGAGGGTCTACGGGGCTTGGTGTCTAGAAATTAAATTTATTGTTCCTGTTCTCTTAATCATAATAATGAGTTTGGCTTGACAAGGTCAATTAATTATTCAGGATTAGGAAGCAAAACTATTATACCTATCAGGCAGGTAAGAGGAGAGGGCTCTGAGCAGAGAGACAATACAAACTAAAAGAAGGGCTGGTGTTCGCAAAGCTCTGTTTATTGTCTTCAAGTCACCTGCTGCTGCCGGCTATTCCCTTGCCTTTTCCCTTTCTCTCTGAATCCCCCAGCCCAAGGAACGGACAGCCACATCCTGGCTTCCTTTTCTCCTTTCTGCCCTATTCCACAGACATTAGTGGAGGCCCCGCTTCACGTGAGCTTCAGAGCCTGTTTGACTCCAAAAGGCAGGTAATTAACTATCAAACAATAGAAAGGATTTTCAGATTAATTCTGCCCAGGGAGAACCAGGAAAACTCATTTACACCAAACAAAAGGGAGGGGGTGATTAGATGCTCCAGTGACAAGAGAGAGACCTAGATAGGGTCTAGAAAACCGATAAAGGGCCAAAAGCTTGTGTTATTATTATTATTATTATTATTATACCAATACCTCCATTTTTCTAAGCACTGTATTCTACTCTTCTCTATCATGCAAATAGGTCTCTAAGTGAGATTTAAGCTCGGCGGGTAGACCATCAGTCAATTTCTGCCCTCTAGGATGAGATGGTTGGATGGCATCACCAACACAAGGGACATGGATTTAGGTAAACTCTGGGAGATGGTGAAGGACAGGGAAATCTGGCATGCTGCAGACCATGGGGTGGCAAAGATTCGGACCCAACTTAGTGACTCAGCAACAACAACAAGGAGACCATTCCCTAAGGTTCCCTAAGACCACCAGGGCGGTTTCCCTGCACTACGAGGGCTTTTATAGATACAGTTAGGGCTTTGGGGAGGTCTTCCATGCAGTCCTGAATTTGGAAACAATTCAGTACAAAGCGTTTTTGTTCACTCTGCTTTCCAGAATGGAGCCTCTTGCAAGGAGCAATGAAGACAAGTGTAGAGCTTTTCCAAGAAGCTTGCTTTGGCAGCCGAATCCAGAGGGGGGAAAGAGTTAAAGTGTGCAGCTGGACTTTAGAAGCAGCCTCTTATTAATTATACTCATAAAGCAGGGCACCCTGAGGTCAAAGAGATGGAAATCACTAGACCCAAATTTTAATAAATTGTAGATGGAGCTCCCTCACTCTGGTCTCAGAGATTACATTCTGGCTGCCTAAGTGGGCACGCAAACCCCTGGGTGGCCTTTTTTACTCTTCACAAACTTATTTTGAATGGAGAATTCAAGGCATCAGAAAATCAAGAATTCCTAGTGTCTGAAGCCCCCCTCTCTGTTGCCCCCATGTCTGCTGAAGCCCCCCACCCTGCTGCCTCTTCAGCACAGGGCCCTTTAGATGAGTGAGCATCACCCTGCCCCAGGCTCCAAGGTCAGAATCTCCATGTCCTGGTAGAAGCGCCTCCCCCCACATTTGCACACTTATCCAGCCACCGAGTTATTGCTCTGCTCTTTAGGACAAAGTTCCTGACTCTGGATGTCCTCTCTGTAGCTAACAGGGGAACCCCAGACCTACATCTTTTCCCACAGTTCTCTCTTGTATTTAAAGCACCACCATCTTTTTAAATGTCCATCTTCTCTCCAAAATTCCATCCCTGTTTCCACCCCACATCCGGCCTTTGAAGTCAATGAAGCCCATTTGGCTTCAGCACCTGCTGCCCAGGTGATGGTTCACAGCCACTGGGGACATCCCATCTACACCATTCAGCACAGGAGCTACCACCCCCTATAGCTCTAGAAGCATCTGAAATATGGCCAGTGTGACTGAAGGAGTAGATTTTTAAGCTGTATTTGGTTATAGCTAATTCGAATTTAATTTAAAAGCCACCTTGCTGAGCAGCTACTTAGCTCACCTGTTCCGTCTGTCCCTCATCCTTCCTGCCACCAGCCCCAGCTGCCTGCCCCCACCTCCCTCCCACACCAGCTCCAGGACCACTCTCCGCCCAAGGCTGCCCCTTGCTCCCGACCTGCCTCGGACACTCGCTCCATGTGACTGCCCAGGTTCTTCCCCAGACGCTGTCCCGGGACAGTGCAAATCAGAAGCACCATCAACTCTATCCTGCTGGCTGGTCTTATAGGCCTGGCCATGAAAGCTGAGTTCCCTGGGCTTTCACACTCTCCCCTCCTTTGCCCAGGGCTCTCCATGGCTTGACTCCAGAGCTGCTCCTTTGCCCCCCTGGCTGCCCATTGCAGGGCTCTCCCTGCAGCCCAGGCCTGCCTGACCCCTGTCTCCACTCCAGTCACTTCACCAGTCCTGCCAGGACCTTTGGAAACCACCCTACCCCTCACCAGCACTGGAAAGCTCTGGGAGAATTTAGATAGCTCCAGAGCTGTCTATCTTAAAAAAAAAAAAAAAAAGACACAGAAAATACAATGCAACAACTACAGGTAGTGAGAAGAGAAGAGACGGACCCACTAATAAAAGGAACCGAACACCCCCTATTTCCCTTTTCTTTTACTATAAGGACATGACAGATTATCAGCAGGTTTTTAAAATATCCTAGGGAACCAAGGACAACTCTAGAACTCGACACAGTGAAAGGTTTGCCCTGAGGGGTGGACGGCTGAAGATGTACTGAGAATCAAGCTCTAGAAGACTCAAGAAAGGGAAATCCCAGCCTTCAGCCCTGAGCTTGAGCCAGAGGGCTGCCCATTGCCCAGCAGCCCTGGGAAACACGGGAGCCACAAAAGTGGACCAGTCTCTGTAGAGATGGTTTCTGAATGGTATTACAATGTCTGATCACACACCAGTGGAGTGAGAGGACCCAGGGGTTTGGAGGAAGTTGGTGCCCCAGAAGGATTTAGCCAAAGTCTACACTCCCAGAGGGGCCTTCCCAGGTGGTGCTAGGAGTAAAGAACCCACCTGCCAATGCAGGAGACATGAGACACGTGTTTGATCCCTGGGTTGAGAAGATCCCCTGGAGGAGAGCACAGCAACCCATTTGAGTATTCTTGCTGGAGAATCCCATGGACAGAGGAGCCTGGTGGGTTACAGTCCACAGGGTCACAAAGAGTTGGACATGATTGAAGCAGCTTAGAACCTAAATTCCTGGGAGGGTTTGGGGTTGGCATGCAAATTTATCCACTCCCCGTGAAGGGGAACTCACGCTTCATGGGTGGCATTTCATTCATCTTCATGTGCCTAGAGCCGAGCCAGGGTTCTGGGAAGCAGAGATGTTCTCAGTGGTGATTTATGCCCTACCGTCGTCTTTATGAATGAAGGCAAGGGTGGGGGCAGGTACAGAGGGCAGAGCGGCTTGGTACTGAGGCAGATTCAAGGGTGGAACCAGGCTTCCACAGGGGATAAACACACAGAATCACAACCAGAGAGGAGACCCAGTACAGAGAACAAGCGGGGCAGTAGGGGTATTTGATAGGAATGAGGGAAACATAATCCCAGACTTCAATAAGCTCATGTGATCCTGTGAAAAAAAAAAATTACCTTCCTTCTGTGTGGGTTTATTTATGTACGAAGCTGACTACACATACCCAAATACACACACTCTTGGGTAAAAATATCAGTTTACTTCCTTGCTGCTGCTGCTACGATGTGTGTGTCTGTCTGTGAGTGTGTGTTTAATGATCACAATACAGTTTTGAAAAGTTCATACATCTTTCATTTCAACACTGTTCTGCAAAAGTTTGAGCGAGGACATCAACAGAATCCAGAAGTCCGCTTTTGTAAGGAATGAGGGCTTATGTTCAGTACAATAAATGATCCCAAGATAAATACATTTTTTTAAAAATCCTGGATGGTGATGCATCCTCTTTCCAATACAGAAACAGGGAAGCTTGGCTGTATTTAGTTTGTCTGATTGCTTTTAAGAGCCGGGACAGGCTGGCTCTGAGAAGCCATGGTCCTCTATTCATTAAAGTGTCAATAATGCCCAGTCCAGGCATATCGACAGCAGATTAGCTGGGGCTGAGTCTGTGGACAAGACCAGAGCCTTTTTTAACCCGGCTCGTTTCCAGATCAATACACCCATCAGCATTCGAAAATTAGCCCAAGATGAGATTTCGATACTCAAGGAGCTGTGTCATGCTCAGAGGCCACGTCTCCAAGCCAGAGGTATAAATGCCGAGATGCAGATTAGACACTTTCCATCAGCGTGGACAGGAGGGAGCATTGCTGTAGACCCCATCCCTTATCCCCTGCCCCTCACACCTCCCCACCCCTACACACTCAACCTCCCCTCTTTGAGTCTGCGTGAGTCCTCGTGGCTACACTCCAGCCATTTGCTTCAAGAAGCATTTGTTAAATGTACACATTGTTTAAGACCCTGTCAGGCGCTCATGGTGAGTGTATGGGTGCGTGGGAGGAGAGAGAGGGGAACTTAGGGAAGAAATGGCACAAACGTGATCCTTGTTTGCACAGGGGCTTCCGAGTTTCTCACACCTCCTTCCATTTTCTGGCTCCATAAAAGCCTTGCTGCCTAACACAAGTGTCTGTGATGTGCAGAGTTACTAAGGTCTATCTGTCAGTGTCAGACACTCTCAGCGGTAAGTGTGTGTGTGTGTGTGTGGAGGGAATGGGGCGGGGGGCATGGGTGTGGCTGCAGACACACCACTTGCTGCAACCTGAGCCACCGAGGCATCCTTCAAACCCCTTGCACAAGAGGGATTCTCAGCCTTCTTCTGGCCAATTCTTTGCAACAACAAGACGTTCACCCACTGAAACCATATCAAGGAACAAAACCTATTCTTCTGTTAGTGATACACTCTGATCCTGTCTCTGTAATTTCATTTCCTTTAAAAAACGCTGTTTGTACTCAGCAGTTTGAAAGATATTCATGTATAGAACCAACAAAAGAAAAAAGCCATCATCATTTTCTTTTGGAAAAAGAAGAGGGGAAAAAAAAACATAAAATGCAAACAACGTGGTGTGACCAAGGTGTGTCACAGCACGAGGGGCTCCAAAGCCTCACTGGCCTAATCCCTGAGCAAGTGTCCCTCCAGCCTGACCTCTACCCATCACTGCCCACCGACTTGCCTTTCACATTCAGCACCCTGACCCTGGTTGCCCTCTCTCCTGCCTTCTCCCAGCTTGCTCCCCGCGAATCATCTAGCTCCTTCCTATTCATCTTCCTTGAACCACCGTCCTGCTCCCTATGTTTTTACCCACCATCCACAGCTCTCTCCTCCCTGTGGGTGTACTGCCAAGGGGGTTGCTGGAGACCGAGGGCATATTGCCCCTGGCCTGCCTTCTAGGGGTATGAAGAACAGGAGAGAAACTCCAGCAGAGGCCCCAGCTCCATCACTTGGGGGCTTCACCTCTGAGGTAATACAATAAGGTGTCTGGTCCACACACAACTCTGTCTTTTAAAAAGTGAAAAACAACTGTATTTTTTAAAAGTGAAAGAGTGAGTCTCTCAGTCTTGTCCAACTCTTTGCAACCCCAAGGACCGTAGCCCGCCAGGCTCCTCCGTCCATGGGATTTTCCTAGGCAAGAATACTGGAGTGGGTTGCCATTCCCTTCTCTGGGGATATTCCTGACCCAGGGATCGAACCCAGGTCCCCTGCACTACAGGCAGATTCTTTACCGCTGAGCCACCAGGGAAACCCTAGCTAACACTTTAAATAGTATCTCTGTGTGCCAGACCCTCTTCTGTCTCACCCTCCAGTACATGGAAGGTGTAATCCTCACCGCAGACCCTTGCAACACTGATTCCATTTTACAGAAGGAAACCCTGAGACACAGTTGGTAACTCGAGATTCCTCCAAGCCAGAAAACGCTGGCTCTTGGACAAGGAACCTGTCTGTGTGATCACCTGTGGTCTGAATGTCTGGCACCTGCTCTGCCTATGGGGAAGCACAGAAGCGCCAGGGAAGCACGGAGACAGCCGAAGTAAGAGAGAGGCAAAAACACAGATCTCAAAAGCTGGGGGTGAGTTGAGAGGCTCTGAGGAACAGGAGGGGAGTGGGATGCAACCAGAACATGGAGAATCAGACACAGGTATTAAAGGGGAGACATGGTCCCGGGCTGGAGGGGAAAGAAGAAACAAGCAAGCTGCAAACAGCAGAGGTGGCTGCAATCATTCCAGGTAGGTGTCTAGAGTATCCACGGTCGGCTCTGCCTTCTTTGCAGGCTGTGTGAGGGATGGCATATGTGCAGAGCCAGAAGAGCTCTGAAAATAAAGCACGCTTAGCGCTGGATAGAACCTTTAAAAAACTCAGAGGAGAAAAAAGCCAAGGAAAGAAATAATGAGGAGATAATTTTCTGAGACAATACATTATTGGATCGGGAGCAAAGAAAAGGCCCCAAATCCTAGTCCTATTCAATAGGAAAACGATTTGAAATTTCAGCATCTAAGGGCAAAGCAAAAATTAGGAAACTGTCCTGGCCAGATAGAACAGACAGTCTCATCTAAATTGAGGATCACAGTGAAAGTGTCAGACACAGGCCCTCCCAGCCACCCCTGGCTGCCCCCAAGGCCGCCTACCTTGCACAATGAGGTGGACGCGGGAGGTCTTGGGGTGGTTGTCCGTCTGCACGGAGCAGGTGTAGGGGCCCTCGTCGTACACGTCCACATTCTGGATCTCGATGCTGTACTGGGTCTGGGTGTTGCTCAGGAGGACCACGCGGGGGTCTAGGCACCACTTGTCATTCCCGGCATAGAGGATGGTGCTGCGGTTCAGCCAGGCCACCCGGGTGACCCGGTTGTCAATCGTGCACCTGGAGAGAGGACCAGACAGGTAAGTCAAAGGACCACAAAGAAACAGATGCCATCAGGGTCTTCTTGGCAAGGCTGGGATGACTGGTCACCCTACTCCCAGGGTACACACAGGCACCTCCTGTTTGATTTGGCCTGGGTTTCAGCATCAGAGGCCTTGTAGGACTGCAGCCTCAGAACACTGGCTAACTCAGACTTCCAGGTCCTGAGTGACTCTGTGTCTGAAAACCCCTGAGCACAGAATGGTTTTGATAGTCCTAAATATTCAGTAGCTATAACCTGGAGTCATTGTCCATCCCAAGAATAGCTGGGCCCTGGGACTACCCCCACCTCCCCTCCCTCTGAGCTTTCCATGATCTGCATGATGAAAATTCCTCACATTACTTTCTAAATGTTCTGGGTGTACTAAGTTGTCCAATACTCATAGCAATGCCACGAAGAAGGTCCTATTGGTGAAAAGAATTGAAGAACAAAGACACTGAATGCTTCTCCTAAATCACACAGATAATAATATGTGCTAGATCAGAAACCCAGACTTTAACTACTAAACATTCTTCCTCTCATCTCAGAATAGCAGATTCCAACAGAAGGCTTTTGAAGTCAAAACTAAATACAGACCACCACTATTGCTATTTCTCTTCATTACACCCAGGGGCAGAAATGTTCAATTACTGCTAGACTAAAGGCATTTTCCAAAATCTCAAAACTGTTCGCACGTGTAAAAATAGATATTCTTTCTTTTATTTCTGCATCTGGAGTCCCCAAATTGTGGAAGCTCCCTTCTCTTTTCCTGCACTTTCAAATTTCCTAGCTACTCTGGCCAAGTCCTCATCAAGTTTCTCTGCATTCATTTCCTTCTCTAGCTACACAGGATATGTTCTACGGCCCGAGGCTAAATTCGCAAATGCAGTGTCCTGATCCTGAGTGTAAGGCTGGAAATAGCAACAGAGCCACAGTAGGTACAATATTGCCTCCAATTTATATCTTCTGCAGAGAACAAAGCGCTTTTACATCCACACTGTGATTCTTGCAGCAAATTGCTGAGATAGATGATCTTACCATTCTCCGCCTTAAAGATCAGGCCTCCAGGGTCGGAACGGTCTGATGACTTGCCCAGAACAGAGAACTAGGGGGTGATGGAGTCAGACCTCTCAGCCAGGTTCTAATTCCTGGTCCTGGGTTCCCCTTAGGATGCACAAAGGTGAGGTTTTCAGTGGGGAGGGACAGTTGCTTCCACTGAATTCTCAAAGTTGTCTGTGACCATAAAAAGCCTGAGGACTGCTGCCAGGCGCGCTCTCCCCCAGGCGGTCCCTCTCAAGACCGCTCTCCTGGGCTGTGCATCCTTTCCACTCGTACTTGTGTAAATGTCACAGGATCATTGCTGGGCCTCTCAGGCGCAGGTGTGGAGGCTTGCTGAGAGCCCCTGTGGGGAAAACTGCTCAACCAGAAACACCTCTGCTCTGCTGTCCAGCTCACTTTGTGCCGCTTACTGATTTTTTTTTTTTTTTTTTTTGGACAATAAAGGAGAGAAGTGATGGGAAAACCGACCAGGGGAATATTTCTCAAAGTGGGTATGGACCACTTGCATCAAAATCAGGTGAGATGTTTGTTACAGATCTTCTTATCCTATGGATTTCAGAATCTTTTGGAAGCCAGACACACGAATTCCTAACAATACCCCAGTTGGGTCACGTACCCACCTAAGTTTGAAAAGCACAGATGTAGAGAGTGGTGTCCAGGACCAGGCTGCATGGTGTGTGGTTTTCAGTGCAAAACGCAAATGCAGAACCCTTTGTTCAAGAATTATTAAGAATTTCAAGATGGTGAGAGCATGGCATTTAACCAGAACAGGGTCCAGTGTGAATAAACACACACCCTGAATGGATGTCACATTTTATAAATTTCATTGGACTCCTACACACATTCTGATTTGGTACATCTAGGGTGGGGCCTGAGATTCTGCAGTTTCAGTAAGCTCCCAAGAGATGACAATGCTGGCGGCCCCCAGACCATGTCTTCAACAGCATAAATCTAGAGGGAATCATATGCATATGAGGGCTTGAGGAGCACTGAGCTATTAATAGCCCTTCACCACAGGAAAGTGCGATCAGAAAACCAGCAGATGAGCATCACTCGGGAGCTTATTTGAAACACAGATTCTCAGGCCCCCACCTCAGATGTAATGAGCTGGAACCTGTATTTTAATAAGCTCTCCAGTCACCAGAAGGCACTTACAGTCTGGAGCAGTCTAGAGCACACTTGCTGTCAGCTGCAATAACAATATCCTGAACATACCTGAGAAAGTGCAGCCGATGGAGGAAGCACCTGACGCTGTTGGGCCTCCCCTGATGCTGTGTCTCCTTGCACACCTGATGCTCTTCCTCTCAGGCTACCTCACTGAACTGTGGATTTGAGCCATAATGGTGTGAAATCCCTTAAGAACAACACACTCCACTTTGCTTTGCTAGCAATGTACCTGGGATGTCATTCATGTTCATGACCTTAAGGGCGACCGCTGCTCAGGATTTTGCTTGGATGCGAATGGAGAAATTGGCTAAATTCATACTCATGGTGTTTACTGAACACATATTACTATATGCTAGGTACCCTGCAAGTCTATGGGGCTTCCCATGTGGCACTAGAGGTGAAGAACCCTCCTGCCAATGCAGATGTGAGATCCAGGTTCAATCCCTGGGTCAGGAAGATTCCCTGGAGGAGGGCACAGCAGCCCCCTCCAGTAGTCTTGCCTGGAGAATCCCCCATGGACAGAGGAGCCAGGCGGGCTGTAGTCTATGGGGTTGCAAAGAGTCAGACACAACTGAAGCGACTTGGCACACACTGCAAGTGTATGTTGTGTGTTATTTTATCATCTCGAAAACCTTGGTTGGGTTCACTTACTTTGCCAATTTAGAGATGAGGCTAACTGAGTCTAACGAATATTATCCAAATGAACTAAGATGACCCTGATAGTAAGCTGCAGAAACAAGTAGTTTCAAACCCAGCTTTTGTTTGTTTTCCCTAAAGTCAGTGATCTTGAACGTCCTTATCCAGGGCCTCTCAAAAGTCCCCATAATGGGATGAATTGAGAGAGTGGCATGGAAATATATCCATTATCATATGTAAAATAGACAGCCAGTCAGAATTTGCTGTATGACACAGGGAACTCAGCCCAGTGGTCTGTGACAACCTAGAGAGGTGGGATGGGCTGGGAGATGGGAGGAAGGTTCAAGAGGGAGGGGATATATGGTATATCTGTGGCCGATTCATTTTAATGTGTGGCAAAAAACAGCACAATATTGTAAAGCAAATATTTTGCAATAAAATATATATTTTTAAAAGTCCCCACAACATTTGAATTCAACAAGCACCAGAACCACCTGTAATTCCTGATAAAGGACAGACTGCTCGGCCCCTACCTGGGCTGGGGACTCCATTTTGAGAACCATTAATTTAGACATTTCTCTGGTTGTTGGTGACATGAGAGCGCAGCACAATGGGCACTAGGAAATGACTCTCACTCGAAACACTTTTCGACCATTTTATAGGAAAGAACTTTCTTACGACCAATATACTCGGGCAAGTCAGAAGCAGAGTCCTGGCTATTTTCTCCTCCAGCAGCTTAAATGCAACCAGACACCAGGTGAACGGAGCTGCTGCAGGACAGGCTGATCAACAACCTCTAAACTGCCTGAATAATTGTTTCTGATGCCCGTCAAGGGGGCGTCTCACAGCCTCTTGGTGAACATGAGAGGACCACGATGGGCTTTCTCGTGAGTGTCTAACGACTGGAAATTGACTGAAATGGAAGTGGTCTCGCCACACCGCATCACATGGTTAGGTGGCCCCCTTGTGAAATACTGCATGGAAAAACTGGCATAGCTTCCATCCTGGCTTGGGGCACTTCCAAGGTCATGAGTAGATGTCCAAACCATCACTGCTGGCTATCAGTCTTGCTGAGTCTCCACGGAATTAATGTGGCTTCGACGGAGCTGGATCACAAAGGTAACCTGGCAGCCAACTCTTGGCCCTTCCTTACACCTGCCCCCTTCTATCTGTCTCATTTATCGAGTCTCCACAACAATGCACAGGAGACAATTCTCCCAGGTAGTTTAAAAAAAAAAAAAAGTAAAAAGAGCAAAAGTGTACTTCCAAGCAGAGCCGAAGCTTCGGTTAGTGGGAATCAGGAGAAGACTGGGTGGAAAACTCAGTCACCAGGCTCTCTTTTTCCAGGGATAGCCCTTAATTCACTTCTACAAAATTACTCCTAAAATCAGACGTATTTCATTGCTATTTCAACTCCCCCAGGAAGGGGATCAACTGTAAAATTAATCAGGAGTAAGTAAAGCTTCAAACTCAACCGGCCCTAACTAATCCAGGTGAGAGTAACAAGACATAGCTACTTGTCACTGGAGAAGGAGTCACAGGCCAGCATGAGGCAGGCCAGGAAGAGAAGGAGAGAGCCAGGAAGGACTAGAGACTCTCTGCCCCAACCCTGAAGTTCTCCATCCCTCTCCCACAGCCTTGAGACGCACCAGGCACCCACCCTGAGCATCCTTTCCTCTGCCCGTCCCGCGACACGTGCAAATAACAGAGGAACAACCTCTGCACACACCAGGCTTCCAGCCTAAGCCCTGGGACTCTCCAAACTCCAATCATCTCTCCATTAAGAGCCTCAGTGCCTGCCCTCATATGCCTCTACACTCTGGCCCTCCAGGCAGTGGTCCTCAGCCTTCCCTACTTCTCTGAAAGGGCCTCCATTCCCACCAGACTGAAGGCTCTCCTTTCCCATGTGTAGACTCCCCTGGACAGTGCATGGTCTCAGCCTGTATGCAACATCCTGGCAGGATCCAGACAGGGAGAGAAAACCTGGGAGCCATGGCTTGTTCACCACTTCACAGCTGTGCCCATGTCCTTCTCAGTCTGTCTGTCTTCACCCTGTTCCTTTCCTTGGAGAGGTTGCTTCTTACAGAGAATGGGCCTGGTCCATGTGAGTGCATGCCATCAAGGGTGTCTGGCCTGCATGGATAGTCTGCATCCCCTTTCATGATGAGCGGTCTCAGGCATGGTTGCAGAAGAGCACCAGCCCCATGGAGCCATGCCAGACCACGCACCTGAATACAGTGCATGGTGGGGAGAGCTGATACACCTGAAATTCTCTGCAGCTGCTCCGATTATACCAAGGCTCTGAAAATGCAGCCCTCTGTGCCCTTAATCTCCTGCTGATGAATAGCGGCTTTATTACAGTGGCTGCATTCGTACATAGAGGAATAGCAAGAGAAAATGATTAAGCAAGGCTAAGATGAGTGCTGCAGAGATAAAACATAAAATGTGGATTTGGGGCCTCGAGCTCCTCTTGGATTGGGGAGGAAAGGAGGAAAAGAGACAGAGAGAGAAATAGGAACCTGGAAGCTGGAAGAAAAATAGTGCAGAAAGATCTGCTTGGCACCTTCTGAAGACAGACAAAAAGAATGTTGAAATAAAGAGAAGGATTATTGAAGAAAGACAGAACAATTCTGGCTCGGCCTTTCTTAAACACACCTGCCTGAATATCTGAGGACTATAATGGGCCTGGACAGTGGGTAATCCACCCATCTCTTCTCTCAAATGGCCCTTTAACTGCCTTTGAAAAGCGACATGTCTCCAGCAACATTTGAGCCTACGGCGAAGTAAGTGCTTCCGCCCTTCACAGCACCTGATCACAATCTCCTTTTATCTCGCAGAAATGGTCCGGCTGCCCCCTAAGTCTGGTTCCTCTGAGGTTGTGCCTAGCACCTCCCTTCAAGCTTCAGAGCAAAGCATCACACGGAGGAGGGCCTGGAAATACCAACAGCGAGCTCTGTGCAGCTGGCCTGTGCATCTCCCACGTCCGCTTCTGCGGGACACCAACCAACAGACAAACCAGGATGTTCCATCACCAACCTGCTGAAAATTCATCAAAAAACAGTTGGCACCTTAGCTCTTTACTGTAGGGGCGAAGGGGGTTGCTAATTTTGACCCTGTGTGTGTGTATTTAGTCGCTCAGTCATGTCCAACTCTTTGTGATCCTTTGGAAGGCTCCTCTGTCCATGGGATTCTCTAGGCAAGTATACTGGAGTGGGTTGTCATGCTCTTCTCCAGGGAGATCTTTCCAACCCAGGGATTGAACCCAGGTCTCCCTCATTGCAGCCTATTCTTTACCCACTGAGCCATCAGGGAAGCCCAATTTTGACCCTACTGGAATATACACTTGTATGAAATTGGCTTGGGTCACCTACAGACACAAACATTGAACTCACAATTCACAGTGGCCTCACATCTCTCAACTGCTACTGTTTTTGCCTTCCAGAGGAAAAAAAAGACGTGTACTCTGAAGACCATCCATCCTCAGTCTATCTGTAATATGGGTGGGGGGAGGGGGCATACAACATGTGTCTTTCTAGTCCAAGGATTTTTGGCTAGTTTCAAGGCAATCTGGGTCTTGTGAGAGTCAGGGTGGCCTTTGAGATTGGAAGGAGCTTGCTAAAGAGAACAGAGCAAGGCACAGCATTTCAGGTAGAGAAAACAGCATGGCAAAGCGCAGCGGAGCTGTGGAAAGACACCAGCGTGTTTGCAGAAGGATGGACATTTGGCCTGTAAGGAGCATCAGGCTTTGGCAGAAAAGGTAGGTGAGATGAAGCCAGTGAGGGAGTGTCCTGCACTTTCTGTGTCCCCTCCACCCACCGCAGACTGACTAGTGTGGGTCACATCGACTGATTCCTGACCTCCGACCTCCTGTCGAGTCAGCTGATGGGCTGGGGAGGGGCTACCACCAGCCGTCCACACTCCTGTCAGAGGTCACAGCTCCTGACCAGGGGCCTCTGTCCCTGGTAAGAGCTTCGACCTCCTCCTTTCACCATTCGAGACCTGGAGGTATCAGCCAACCCCCCTCCTGCCCAGTTTGTGCCTGGAGGTCCTTACTAACCTTTGTGGTATTTCCTGCCTTTGGCTGCGCCTTTGTAAACATCCACTTTATTAAACCCTCCTCAAGTTGCCTAGTTTGAGTGTGCCATCTTTTCCCTATGGGAACTAAGGCAGCAAGCCACGGGACGGACTGTCTCCTTTCTCCTGAAGAGAGGAAAGACCAGAGACCCAAACTGAAGAGCTCTGCAACGACCACCTGCAAAGTCGTCAAGGGCCACTAAGGCACCGAGGCGCCAAGCCTAAGCCCCGCCCCCTTCTCCGAGGGTGGCCCGCCCTGGGAGGAGGGGCCAGATCCCCGGAGGCAAATGAATCTGCTGCTTCTCATCTGTGTCTCTGATGCCACCAGCCATCCTGTCCTAACAGCCAGACTGTGTAGAGCCCACACCAGAGATGGAGCTTCACCCTGGAGATGGTGGACCAGCTGGCAGGAGAGTAGTAGGGGATGCACTAATTTTGGTCCAAGCTGACACTGTTCACAGGTACAAGCAAGGCTCACTCAGGTACACTACGGGTGGACGGTGTGTGTCAGGGTGCCCTGTCATGCTGGAAACAGGCCTGGATGTCCCCAGTGTCCCTGAGCCCAGAGCTGGGGGTTGCTGGGGAAGATGCGCCAGGCTGGCACTCTGTGTGTGGGAGTCAGCCTCAGACGAAGCAGCATATGTGCCATGCTGGTCCCATCTCTGGGGTGAGTTTCAGCTCCAGCTCCTAGTTTGGACACGCTTGGAATCCCTCCCCCAGGCCTGGATCCTGCCTCCGATGCCCTCCTGTCACCATTCAGGATGACCTACAGTGAGGACTCGAACCACCAGCTGGGGAAAAGCTCAAGGCTGAGGAGACAAAACGGCACTTGGACCAGCGAGGCAGGAAGCCGGGCGCGAGTCCCAGCCCTCCGTCCACAGGGTGTCCCCACCCGTGCAGCTCGTGGCTGCGGTCTGTCGGCCCAGCCTGCTGTGGCCCTCGCCCTGGTTCTGCACTTCTTTTCTGGAGAGGCCATGCCTGCCTCTCCCCGGAGGCTGCCTTAGACTGTGGGTGCCCCTCCACAACCACCCCCGGGGCCGAGGTGCCCGGAGAGGGGTGTTTGTGTCCCCAGGGCAGCAGTGGTGAGCCGGCGGCAGGAGCAGGTCCCCTGGGAGCCACCTTCGGGGACACCTGCCCTTCCTGGCTATCCCACCCCTGCTCCTTTTGTGGTCTCTCCGGGGAACAAGCCCTTAATACGTCACTTTCACACAAATTCGCCTCTCAGGGCCGGCTTCTGGGGCTCCAGGACTAAGGCGATCCTGCTTGTAATTCTCACAAACGTTTTGCAACTGGGAGGTGGCCCTATAAGAAAGGCTGCATAAGAGGCTTGGGAGGCTGCAGAGAGGAACCAGCACAGGGTGTGGGGGGCCAGTGCAACAAGGTCCTGCTCTGGGAGGTGCTGAGAAGAGCCGACAGCCAGACGAGCGGGCGGGGTGGGCAAGGGCCACCCAGGGGCGCTGACACCACGAGGCAAAGGGTCAATCCAGCAGGTCCGAGCACCAGAAGGGGCTCCTGGTGGTGGTGTCAGCTGCCTGGAGGTGGGAGGGGCATGTGGCCTGGGAATCTCAGGGCAGGACTGTGAGTTCTGAGTTCGCCTAGAACTAAACGTACACACACAGGCACAGGAGAGGGGAGTTGCCTCCACGGGAAGAAAACAGCATCCAGAGATGGGGCCATGGCCACAGGGCTGTGGGTTAGGAGTTAGGGGTTAGGGGTTTATCGAATTCTTCACTCATTTGACAAGTGGACCATGCAGTGCGTTGGGCACTTAAGTGATGCCACATAGGATGAATAGGACTGACACAGATATTTTGCTCTGCCAAAGAGAAGCTGAGACAGATTATAATCAATCGTGGGCATTTGATGAGAGGATAGTATGTGGTGTTGCACAGAAAATAAATAGGTCTGTGTGCTGCGTCTATGTGCCAGGGAAGGTGTTTTACTGAGAACTTTGCAGAAGGTGTATATTTGGTGCTTGGAGGGGCCTGAGAAGTCATCTATAGATACAGACCCTGGAGAAATTTAGACACACAGCTATGTCCCTCTTAAGCCTATGGCTATGTAGCTATTTAGTTCAAAAAAGAGTTGCAAGGTAAGATGAATTGGGAGGTTGGGACTGATATATATACACTACTATGTATAAAATAAATAACTAATGAGAACCTGCTGTATAGCACAAGGAACTCTACTCAGCGCTCTGTGGTGATCTAAACGGGGAGGAAAATCCAAAAAGGAGGGAATGCATGTATACGCATGGCTGATTCACTTTGCTGTACAGCAGAAACTAACACATTGTAAAGCAACTCTACTCCAATAGAAATTAAAAAAAAAAAAAAAAGGTTAGGGATGGGAACTTATATCTCCTGATTCCTCAACTTGACATAAAACAACAGTGTTTTCTGGGGTTGGTGGATTCGAAGAGAGATTGTGCACTGAGCGTTCTGAAAGCTTGACAATGCACCAGGTATGACTTGGATTTTAAGAGGATCTCTCCCATCTGGAGGTTGCCAGACACTGGTGTATTTTATCTGATGGAACCTCAGTTCCCAGTTCATAGTGAAGAGAAGCAGCGGCCACGCGCCGAGCTTCTAGCCTGACTTCCAGAGTCGCGCCAGCTGGGTCTTTGTCTTCTTATCTCATTTGCTATGACAAGCCTGGGTCCCACCCTTTCTGCGATTCAGTTTTCCTATGCGTCAAATGGGGAAAAACTTATCTGCCCACTCAATCCTCAAAGCCATCCAAGGTTCAAAGAAACATACAAGGAAAGTAGAAAGAACTCGAGAACAGGGAGGTGCTGATGTTTAAAACCTTGTGTGTGAACACACATACCCCTCTCTTCGGTATGATTTTCCAAGTCACCAAATCCATGCTTCCGTCATCACGCTTACCATTAAACAGCTATTTACTGTGCTTCTATGCCTGTGGGGATGCTCTGCTCACTTTTTAGAACAAAACATGTTCCTTACTATCTATGTTTTAGGAGCTTATCCAACAATGAAGATAACAACTGCTTAAAAGAAAGAAAGCAGGGGACCGGCATGGACAATTCAGTAATAGACACCAGACAGACTAGGAAAAGATGGACACAATCTTAGCTCTGAAAGCACAAAGCCCAGCCCTGAACCAAAAGCAGGGAGCCTTGCACAGAGGGATGCTCTCCACCCCTCTGGCAGCCTCCCCAAGTAGCAGGAAGAACAGGAAGGATCCTGGAGGGTGAGGGTGGCTGGAAGGGGAGGCAGCAGGCACTCCGAAGAAAAGATGCAGCCGTGGAGTCAGTCCTCATGTGGCTGGAGATACATCAGCTGATCCTAGCGGAGTAATTTCCTTCAACCAATACCGGGCAAATGATTATGCAAGTCCTTCACAGCACCCCCCGGTGCCTTTAGTGAAACTCTCTATTAGCCGGTCTCTGTAGGAAGGGATTCTCAATGGGCTGGAGGAGAGCTCCGTCTTTTTCTGCATAAACTACTCCCTTATCTTGACCCTTCAACAGCAGCTCAAATCATCCCAAAGCTCACTCAGGTTGACCTCCTTCTGAACTCCAGGAAATGGGATGGGTGGGGAGACTCCCACCTCACCCCCCTGGGTGGCAGCCACACCGGCCTCTCCTAACTGACCTCTGGCCTCCAGCCTCTCTTTCTGCTGGAAGGACATTTCTAGCAAATCGGTTTGAGACTCATTTGTTCCCAAGCCTCCAGTGGTGCCCAGAGCCCTCAGTATGACATTTCAGAACAGCTCACCAGGACGCCCCAGCCTCATCCAGACCCATCATCTTGCACAGAAGTTGTGTATCAGGGTGTGTTTGTGAGTTTCTCGCAGTTTCCACATCCCATGCTGCCCCATCTGTCTGCCTAGGGCACCTCTCCCCGCCTCCTCCCCACATGCACCCTCCTTCCCGCCTGCCACGCCTGTGCTGACATCCACCACCCTGCAATACCTGTATCCGTTGTCACCTCTGTCAGCCTAGGCCACGTGCCCGCTGTGAAGGCAGGGCTCATGCATTTTCTTTTTTATTTACCCCCCAGCCCAGTTGTGCTCAGCACGGCACCTTGCCCATCCTCACCCCCAGTTAGTGAATGTCCAGAGGGAAGGCACATGGCAGACACACTCCACCCCAAACCAGGCTCCTCTGAGACCAGGCTGGCCTCTGGCACAACCCAAACACAGTCGCTCCAGCTGCCCTCCATGGCAACTCAGGAGCCTGCCCCACATGGCACATGGCAAGCCACCAGGAGTCACCATGGCACAATGCAGGTTCTATGAAAGCTCGAAACGTGGGCCAGGAGGATGCAGCTGACATTTCACGGGAGTTCGGGGTTATTTTTATTAGTTAACCAGAAAAATAATAGCTCAGACTTTCTGATACATGATAGCAGGCAAAATCCTTTCACGTATAATTATATCTCATGGAATTATCAAAACAAGGCTGCAGGCAGAGACAAATCTCTACTTTCAGACACAGGAACCTAAAACCTGTGATCACAGGTGAGTCGCTCCACTTCTGTGAAGCTTCACCTCAGTTTCCTCACCTGCACAAGACAAGCTGCGTCTGCAGGAACCCCAGCCCCGCAGGACTTCCCAGTTCCCTGCCTGGGCTCTCATCACTGCATCCTGGTCTCTAACAGGCAGGGCTGTCTGACACCCATAACTGTCCTCTCCTCAGCCAGGTGAACAGAGAGGGAAAAGGTTAGCAGGTTAGAACAGAAAGTGGAGTGAAACTGGGAAGGTAAAAATGCCAATTGCTGAGAAGCAATAAATGCCAACATGCCTTCACTCCTTTCCTACAAATTCTTGAGATGAAAGAAGGATGTAAGAGCAAACAAGCATGTTTAGTTTCACCTCTAAGAAGAATCCAATAATATTAATTAGAATTTAAGCACATTAAGTAAAATCAGCAACATGATGGCTCCTTCAGTGGTGATTATCAGAGAATCGCCAAGTCAGGGGATGAAAGCACAGATCTCCTTCGTCCCACTTGGAGACCTTCCAGGTTCCCTGATCTTGTGGCTTTCTATGTCTGATACAGTGTTTCCTAGCATCTCCCCAACAAAGCTGATCAAGTCTCCCCTTGTTTCTTTCCCCACTAGTGAATGGATTTCAGATGCAGGGGTCCCGCCTTGCAGGGTAAGCCCCTCTTCTTGGTCACCCCTGGGCTTCTTTCTCCTACTGAGAATGCGGTGCTAACACACATCTGTACTCCCAGAGTCCTAACAGGATGCACTTTGGCAGTTTTAGCTTCATCAAAACCCGTTTAAAATGTTCGGTGATCAGAACACCCAGGGAGAAAGAGGGTTGCAATATAGTTACCTGCAGGGTTGAAGATTATTCTCAACAAAAAGCCTGGGCCAAATTGCTCAGAAAATTTAGGAAGAGGGAGTGCAGTAGAGGAGGGTGGGGGAAGCAGCCGCACTGCTGTCTGAGCATCGTTCACTGCTTCCAGGGATGTGGTACCACCCATATTCTTTACATCCTTCACCCTTGCCTTTCTGTAGAGTGAGGAACATGCCAATTTGGAATGATTGGTGGAGGGAGGCAGTTATTGCATCTGTGCTAAAGAAAAACAAGGATGATAATAACAAAAGTCTAATTTTAATTTCCTAGCAATTCTCTCTTCCACAATTTTGAGTGAGAGCAGACAGGACGCTGTAGACTGATCTAAAGCTGGCCTTGCTTCTAGGTAGGCATGGGAAACTGCAACCCCCCACCCCCCACTCTGTATTTAGGAATTTCTTCTAAAGATATATTTTTCCTGTCTTCAAAATGAGACTAGGAACCCACAGGGTCTAAGCGATGGGTCAAGTTTTCCAGGGTCACTTGGAAACCACAAAGCTGGACTCAGGCTCCCAGGCTCTGTTTGCAGCCACTTTGTTGTCTTCCTGGAGGTAAAGTCCAATACTCAGATCAGTACTCATGCAGGAGGCTGCAAGAGTACATTCTGTGTTGGCCATAAAACAGTCTTTAGAGACCTAATGGGAACAACGCTTCTCACACAATCACGTGCATTAGATAGTGTCGCCCTTTTGAGAAATGCACATTACTTTAGACGCCAAGTCCCTCCCTGACCACCTCCAAACTTCTCTTTTAGAATAGGTGGCCAAACACAAGACACAGAAGCAAACTAAATGTCCATCAACAAATGAATGGATGAAGCCGTGGTATGCATATGCGATGGAATATTACTCAGCCACCAAAAATAATGAAATAAAGCCATTTGCAGCAATATAGATGGGCCTAGTGATTATCATACTAAGTCAGACAGACAAAAAGAAAGTCCATATGGTATCACTTAAATGTAGAGTCTGAAATACAATATAGGAACTTCCCTGGTGGTCCAGTGATTGAGAATCCACCTTGAAATGTGGTAACACGGGTTTGATCCCTAGTCAGGGAACTAAAATCCCACATGCCATGGAACAACTGAATTCATGTGCCCCAACTACTGAGTCCGAGCTCTCCAGAGCCCAAGCGCCTCGGGCAACCATATTGCAAAATCCCACATGATGTAATGAAGCTCCCACATGCTGCAACTAAGACCCAAGGCAGCCACATAAATACATAAAGATATATATACATATTTTTTAATAATAAAAAATAAAATACAAATCAACATACGTATGAAACAAAAACAGACTCACAGACCTAAAGAACAGATTTGTTATTGCCAAGGAGCAGGGAGGGGAGGGAAAGAAAGGGAGTTTGGGATTAGCAGAGGCAAACTATTATATATAGACTACATGAAGAACAAGGTCATACTATATAGCACAAGGAACCATATTAAATATTCTATGACAAACCATAGTGGAAAAGAATATGAAAAATTATATATGTGTATATATAAATATATATATATATATAAATGTATGTTAGTCTCTCAATCTTATCCAACTGTTTGTGACCCCATGGATTGTAGCCCGCCAGGCTCCTCTATCCAGGGATTTTTGAGACAAAAATACTGGAGTGGGTTGCCATTTCCTTCTCCAGGAGATTTTCATCTGAGCTACCAGGGAAGCCCGATGTGTGCATATATATATATATGTGTGTGTGTGTGTGTGTGTGTGTGTGTGTATACATATGTGTGTGTGTATATACATATATATGTGTGTGTGTGTGTGTGTGTGTATCGGAGAAGGCAATGGCACCCCGCTCCAGTACTCTTGCCTGGAAAATCCCATGGACGGAGGAGCCTGGAAGGCTGCAGTCCATGGGGTCGCTGATGTTCGGACACGACTGAGCGACTTCACTTCCACTTTTCACTTTCATGCATTGTAGAAGGAAATGGCAACCCACTCCAGTGTTCTTGCCTGGAGAATCCCAGGGACGGGGGAGCCTGGTGGGCTGCCGTCTGTGGGGTCGCACAGAGTTGGACACAACTGAAGTGACTTAGCAGACTTAGCAGCAGTGTATATATATATATGTGTGTGTATATATATATACATATATAATTGTGTGTATATATATATACATATATAATTGCATGTGTGTATACATACATATATATGTGTATGTGTATATATATACATATATAATTGTGTGTATATATATACATATAAAATTGTGTGTATATATGCATATATATGTATGTGTGTATATATACATATATATGTGTGTGTATATATAGATACATATATGTGTGTGTGTGTGTATACATATATGTGTGTGTGTGTGTGTATATATATACGTGTGTGTGTGTGTGTGTGTGTAAGTGTTGTTGTTGTTCAGTCTGTAAGTCATGTCTAACTCTTTGCAACTCCACGGACTGCAGGACGTCAGGCCTCCTTGTCCCTCACTGCTTCCTAGAGTTTGTCCCAGTTCAGGTCCGTTGAATCATTGATTCTAGTGAACCATCGCATCCTCCTTCAGTTATACAACAGAAATCAACACATTGTAAGTCAACTATACTTCAATAACATTAAAAAAAAAAAGAAGAATACATGACCAAACAGATGCTATCTCAGCCACTCCATCCCCCAGCCATACTGCTTTGGCAAATATACTTTCCTGGGAACGTTTTGTAAAGACAAGGCTTCTGTGCCCATCAACATGAGCCCATGCCAGGAGAAAATCCCAACACAATCCTTGGTGGTCTCCAAACTCATCGGCTGTCTCTGTGAGGTCTCCTGGCTAGTTAGATTGGGTGAGCTGCACCCACAAGTGTAACCCACTGGGAGGTTTTTTTGTGGCTCCTGTTCCTGTATGAAGGAGCTGAAGACTACAGAGCCTGGGGGCAGTCCACAGGAGCTGAGGAAGTTCCCTGGAGGAGGAGATGCTGCCCTTTTGCTCTTTGCAGTCCCTGGCCAGTTTCTAAATTCTACTTCTGAGAGAGTGAGCCAGACTTGCAACAAACAGCTGAGATGTAACATTTTCCATTCATATGCAAAAGACATTTATTATCTGTGGGACACTGTTTAGAAATTGCTCTACTATTTGATTGTGATAAGTGATTAGTAAACATGTTTATCAAAGTAAATATAACCCATAGAATGACTTCAATTGGATTCACATACATTAGTGTCTGGGAAACCTGCAAAGCCCTCTTAAGGGGAACTGACATGTCACGTGCTACGCCTGCCTCCTCTCCACCTCCCTCGTGCCCAGCCCTCTGCACTCAGATCTCACCTACAACTCTGTCCAGCCCTCCCTCTAGATGCAAACTGCTGGCCACACGCAGGGGAAAGTGTAGGACGTATGGCCAAGCTTGCCCCAAAACAAGAACACCGTTTGTCCACTAAAGCTTGAAAAGAGTGTCAAGCTTTCAGAGGGTCAATTCCTAAGGGAGATTCCTACTGGGTTCATCACTTCTGGGAAGAAGAGTGGCACTCGGGCCACAGCCAGGCTCTGGAACTGCAGACCATAAAGGCAGACATCACTAACCCTGCCGGGATGACATTCTTTCTCCTATTAATAGCAACTTCCTGCATTCTGCTCGCCCCAGAAAACGAAATGAATGAGGCTTGGCTGCAAGTGTAGGGGAGAATAAAGCCCAGGATGGCAATAAATCGGAGTGCAGAGTGGCAGGCACGGTAATCCGCCGGAATGACGCTCTGGCTCAAGGAAAAGAACCTCTTTGGGGAACCAGTGGAGGGAATCGATGGCCATAAAAGCATCTGAGGCAGCAGCAGCAGCAGGAAAAAGAGATACTGTTGACCGGGACAGGCAGCAGATTGTAGGTTGTAAAACAAAATAGAAAGTCATTAAGCAGTGAGCAAAGGGCAGGATTGCGCGGTGTGGGTGTCACGGGAGACCTACGTTATAGGATTCAGGACCCCACCCTCCCATCCCACCCCCACAGTTAAGAGGTCAGAATCTCCAGGACTCTGTCTCTAAGGCCCCAGGATCCTGCACAAAGGCCCTTCTCTATGCACAAGCATGGAGAGAAGAGAGACAGTATTTATTGCCTCTTATGTAACAGGTCTATTTGGAAACCTATTCTGACCGGCTTATCAGGGTATTAATACATCATAGACATACTGAGCTGTATTCATTTAGGGTTTGGGTTGCTTTAACCAAAGACTTTCCTGGGAAGCATGCCAGCATGTGTTTTCTGGAACGATTCCCCTTTTCTGCCTCATTTCCACCTTTTGATCCAGCAGAGGGCAGAGTCAACCCATAACACTTAGGTCGGGGAACCTGAGGGGCAGTTCCAGGCATGGAGCGTCCTGGGAGAAGGGGGTCAGAGAAGCAGAGGCATGAATCAACGCTTCATCCTGTAAGGAGAATGTGAGGATGGATACTTTCTGAAGCCAAAGACAGGGAGTAGGTAGGACTAAAGAGGGTCCAGTTAAAGAACCCTCAATGTGCCTGCCTCAGTTTCCCAGCCATTCCAGGGAGCAGAAATGATTCCAGTGAGTCATTTCCATCACACCCTGTGCGCTAAACCATACTTTGTGGAGTGCCTCTGACGACAGAGGCAGGGCAGCTGGGAAAACGATAGGAGGCCAGGTAGAAATCAGAGAACACAGAAAAAACGGCAGGGACAAAGGCTTCCCTCAGCTGCCTGTCTCGTCTTTCCTCCTCGTGTGCACGGCTCTTTCTCCCGTGCATTCCAATGCTTGCCTTCTGTCTCCTTTCTTTGGCGGCCTTGGCTACCCTCTCCAGCAACTCTGTCTTGGGAGAAATAAAAGTAAAACCCCAAACAACTCCTGGGGGAAAACGGCAGCAGCTGCTTCATCCCTCTGCTGCGCCCACTGCGGGAGGTAGCAGGAAGGCAGGCACCCGGCCAGCCAGCGCCGGGAGAGCTTTGATTTCCAATCTGATCACTGCGTTTTGTCAGCCTCTGCACACCGCAAACAGCTCGGCCCCATCTATCACAGAGGAGAAGGGGTGATGGAAGGAATATAAAAGGAGCCACCTCCATCTCCAGGGGCGAATGGCTGGAGCAGATGTCCTGCCACCCGCCCCCTGGGGCTCTCTCCCAGCACCTGCCTCCTCACCATGGAGAAGTCACTGGCCACAGCTGGGCCGCGGCTCTGCTGCCGCAGTGTTCTAGTACCTACAGATCCCATCCACCAGACTCCTCTCCTGGAAAGAACTGACGGATGCAGGACGCTTTTCCCCTTGGCTGTTTGTCCTGGTCCTCCTGTTCCCATCCACGTACATTCACTCACACACACAGATGGCCAGACCCCCACTGAAACGCGTCTCCCACCCCCATAGGCAGCGGTGCCTATGAAGACTCCCAGTGCTTACAACGTGTGATGTCGCACCTTTCCTGGGCTTGCTCCTTCCCTCTGCCAACAGCCCACACATCCCCCCGGCTAGTCTGCCTCTCTCTCTCCCTCTGTCTCTCTCTCACACACATACAAACATGCGCGCAATATTCTCTTCTTGCGCTGGTGCTTAGCTGCTCAATCGTGTCCGACTCTTTGCAACCCCAAGGACTGTAGCCTGCCAGGCTCCTCTGTCCATGGGGATTCTCCAGGCAAGAATACTGGAGTGAGTTCCCATGCCCTCCTCCAGGGCATCTTCCCAACTCAAGGATCGAGCCCAGGTCTCCCACATGACAGGTGGATTCTTTACCATCTGAGCCACAGGGAAGCCCGAGAATACTGAAGTGGGTGGCCTATCCCTTTTCCAGGGGACCTTCCCAACCCAGGGATTGAACCAGGGTCTCCTGCATTGCAGGCGGATACTTTACCAGCTGAGCTACCAGGGAAGCCCACACTCTCTTTCACTTCCCTGCATCCTGGGCGTGCATGTGCTGAGTCTCATTCTGCTATCACGGGAAATATCCTTCATTTGTTAATCATCAACAAGTCACCAAAAAAACTGAAACCCTACTGTGAACCAGTCAACGTGCTAGGGCCTGGTGACACAAAGGTCAACAGGACAAGGTGCCTGCCTGCTGTGTAGCCCAAGACAGAGCATGTTCAGGGTGGTATTAATGCGGCACATCAGACACAGTCATGGAATCTTTCTAAAAAAAGACTGTATTTTAGAAATAGACCCCAAGCCCAAATTCCAAACAAGCTCCACAGATTTTTCTGATGGATAAACCTGAGAATTATTACTGAATCTCAGAGTGGCTGGAGGGCAGGGTTCTGACAGAAATCAGGTGCATGAAAAACCTCGACAGGTGAGCAAAGACACCATCATGAAGGGTCTTTTCTGTGGAATCTGGGCCCTGAGGAATCTGGAATCTGACATGTACAGTCTAAGAGTTTCAAACAGGATGAGAATGTGCTCAGACCTGTGTCGTGAAAGGCTGTCGCTGCCGCGGGAAAGCATGCTGAGAAGCGGAGAGCATCTGTGAGACCCCCCGGGGTCCAGCCGGATAGGGCAGTGGGCAGAGGCAGGGCAGGGCGAGGCCCGGGAAGGATGGAGGGATGCAGACTAGGGATGGAGGGATGCTCGTCCAGGTTAGGGAGTTGGGGGTGGGCGGGGTGGGGAAGGGAGGAAGGTACAGTAGCAAGAATAGGGAACACGTCCTGGGGGCCAGCGGGCACTGGGCACCAGGACTCTGCTCTTCCTTGACTGGCTCAGCTAGGCCGTGGTCAGCAACATCTCCACTCTACATGCAAGGAAGCAAAGCTGACAGATCACCCATGGTCACACAGGTAATAAGTCACAAGGCGGGGACAGGACCTCCGGTGGCCTGTCTCCAGGAGACCGGCACTCTGTAGCCAGGTCCCATCCCCTTCGGGGTGAGGGGGTGAGCCCTGGAACAAGGCCCCAGTGCCTACAGGGGCCTCAGCCTAGAAGGTGAGTGTCATGGGTGGCTCTCTGAGGACTCTGGACTGGCATCACTTCCCCACCCAGCCTGCCAATGCCTGTGGGATGCGGGCCTCTGGCTGAGCCTCAGAGGCTGCTCCTGCTGGCTGGTCCCCTGAAGGTGGGCAGACACCTGTTGACCAGTGTACGGGATGTTCACACAGCGCTGTCTACAGAAGGACCAGTCCCAGGACCTCTCAAGGAGGAGGGCTGTGGAGGGCTCTGATGTGTGCCCTGGGCCCACAGATACCCCCACCATCCGAGCTTGCAGAGATGGGTGGGTCTCCCTCTGAGGACACGTCTGGTTTGGGAGAGATGGCAGATCCGTTGCCATGAACCTATCCGTGCAGAAGCACACAGGTGCACCCCTCCCCGCTATGCAGCCAGTCCTCGGTCCACCCCCCTCTCCAAACCACTTCGTCCTCCAGCGTCCTCCCTGTCCCTGCCGTGGACAGTACGCTTGACATGAAGCTGTGAAATCTACCTGTTTCACCCCTTGGCATTGTGGCCCTCACACTGATCGCTGGTGGTTCACAACACTGACCCACTGGTGCCCAGCAGACTCATTACAAATGACAGAAAAAGAGACAGAGAGGAGCAAAGGGGTGGTCAGGATGGAGAAACAAGGAGGCTGACAGGACGGAGCTCAGGAGGGAAAAGGAAAGCCAGGTAATAATAAGTCATAAGGCGGGGACTGGATCTCTAGGGGCAGGAGCTCCTTGCGGTCTCTGTCAAGGAGGAGGCTTTCTTAACGGAGAGAGAGAAGAAAACAGAGAGACAGGTTTTCTGTTCTCTGAGTTCTTCTTTGTTTCCTGTTGGATGAATGTGCGTGTGTGTGTGTGTAACAAGCATCAGTAATCAAGTCTGCGCTGCACTGTGATAAACCCCACACCTGGAGTAAGTCCGAGCAGGGGTGAGATGAAGTGTCTTTACAGCAATACCAACTAGGGAGTTCGCAAGGCTGAGTCTGGCGGCATAGGTCCTGGGAGGGGCCATTCTGCCCAGCACCAGGGGGTCTCCAGCGCGGGGGGGCCCCCTCTCCCTTTTGAGGCTGCACTGCTGAGACTCCTGGTGTCTCTACTGGCTGCCCAGGGCTGGCAGGAAAGGGGAGCCCATTCACAAAAGGGACCCTTGTTTCCTCCCAAGGCAGGTGAGGCACACCTTTAGGCTTCCCTTAACACATTTCTGAAGTCTGACAGTAGGTGGCATTGGAGGAGCCCAGGTTCTTTGTTATAAGTATTTGTTCCCATGAAAACCCTGTGGATTTGACTTGAACAGCCCAGGGGAGGCTGATTTGCTGACTACAGAGTTGCCTAAATAAAACCAGTGGGAAGAGAATCTTCCAGAGCAGTGCAGTGGGGAACCCACGCGTGCCTCTCCAGGTCCCAACACCAGGAAGCGCCCTCCTTGGCCCCCCTGGTGGGTGGCTTATCTGCTCCTTTTCCAGCAGGGGTTATTTTCATAGGAATTCTCAGCCTCTGCAGGGTCCTAAGCTCCCCAGCTCCAGATCTCCCCAGCGAGGCTGGCACAGAGCCCTCCTTCAGGGCAAGGGCACAGAGCCCCCAGCGTCCGGCACACAGAGCCTCCCAAACAGACTCTCCCGAGCCTCTGCACTTTACCTACATTTCACACTAATAGGCGGTTCAGGTGTCCGTTTTCAGGCTCCTGCAAGGAGGCGGGGGCTGCACTGAACGCCAGCCCGTGGTGTCTAGGTTATTAGCCATGTCTGCAGAATGCAGGTAATTTGTGTTTCTGCTTTGTGCAATTGCCACTAATGGCACAGGCATAGAACGAAGCCATCTTCCTAAACACACGTCAGAGGAATAGATTTGCCAGGTACAAAAGGCGAGGAGGAGAAGAATTGAACTTGAACGCTAGCATGTTTGTGCGAAAGTGATGCACTTAAGTTATTATGCATGAAAACTATTGGCAAAATTGTCAGTCTGGGCTCCTTGGAGAGAGAAGATGAACAGAAGGGGTGGGTCCGCTGGTTGGAAGAGAGGGCCATGGAGCTTGTGGGGACATCGATTACACATGGGGGAGGAGAACAAAATGAGAACGAAAGCTTCTGAAGTCGAATTTAAAATAGTGATGGGAAGGGATGGCATAGGTAGGGGGAGGGGTGGGAAGAATGGACCTCAGAACAGGATCTCAGTATGGACCAGCTTTTTTTTTTTTTTTTTTTTAAGATTTATTTATTTATTTTGCTGTGGATGATGTTTTAAAGTCTTGATCGAATCTGTTACAACATTGCGTCTGTTTTGGTTTCCTGGCCACCAGGCGTGTGGGATCCTAGCTCCCAAGTCACGGATGGAATACACACCCCTTGCGGTTGAAGGTGGAGCCTTAACCACTGGACCACCAGGCAAGTCCCCAGACCAGCTTTTCACTTATATTTTCTACACTTCGTAGTCCTTTTACTTCAACGAATGGAGCCGGGCGTTTTCCATGTGGCCCCTCAGCCTGAGCAGCTCCTCAAGCCCCTAGTGATCCTGGGAGTCACAGCCAGCACTTGGATTTTGTTCTCTTTCTGTGTCAGACTGAAATATCCCCGGCTGCGTCGGCTTTATGCATTTGGGTTTATATTTTACTTTTTATACTTGGACCTTGATGCTGTCTCGTGTTTTAAGAACAGGACATTAACACCGTGACCCCGATTTAATATTCAAAGCAAATGAGGTCCCGGGTAGAAGGGCGTGTGGATGTCATCACACGGACGATCCAGTGATGAAGATAAATTACACTTCCTCAGGCTTGTGTAGGGAATGCTCCTCCTGTGTCTCTAAAACGGGAATACAACCATGGCCTTTCCTACTCTTCTCTGCAAACTCTGCAAACTTCGGAGAGGGTAAAACCAGAAGAGCACATCCAGGGGGCCATGTGATGGGTTCTGACAGCAGAAGGGTGTCAAAGTGATTAATACAAGATAGAAGATCATCAGGGGATAGATTGATGCACTTGTGTGTACCATAGACACACACACACACCAAGATGTTCATTTCCATCCAGTCTCTCCTAACCAGGATCAGCTTACAGCAGCCCCACCAGATCCTACCAAGGGCTGGCAGTGGGGCTGAGCACAATGGAGTATAAAAGCAGACACAGCATCTGCACATCTCTGGGCTCTTTTGTTGCGATCGGCATGGGGACAAGATGGCTGCAAATCTTTGCAGAACCCTAGGCAGATAAGCAAATAATAGTCTCCTCCTATTGTCAGATGAAGAAAGATAGGGAACAATCCATACAGATGATTTGTCTAAAGTGGTAGAGAACTTCTCTTCCTAAGAGGAACCGAAGGTTGGATTCCCTATACATAGCAAATAAAAATGTCAACACTGTGGCCTAGTCCCCCTTCTGCCCACAGCAAAGACCCTGATTTTCTATGCAACCTTGTGGCCATGCCTCCAGTAGGAAATAAAAACCATTAGCCAGGGTAACCTCAGGGGCCTCAGGCCATTGTTTCCAGGGAGACCTGTCCTCAGCCAGGTGCTGTCTCCTCTCCTCCCTCTCCCTCTCGGCTGCGTTTTATCTTCTCTGAATCCATCAGCCCAGCAGTCCCTAAGGAGAAGGGAACCAGCCTGGTGTCCTTTCAAAAATCTTCTTGGTCACACGTACCGAGAGAGAAATACAGCATGTACATCTGAAGAAGCCATTAGCTCTGATCAGCTTTAAAGCCAGAGCTGTTCAAACATGTGCAGAAAGAAAATAGCAACATAAACAGAGGGAGAAACAAAGACAGGAATTAAAAACATCATCAACCGAGCTGTAAAACCAAGCTGTGACTGGGGGAAGGCGAGCCAGGCTCAGACTGGCGCCCGTTCCGCGGTGCATCCGTGACTCCACAGAAACTCATTCTTCCCCGTTTCCTGTTAATTTCCCTGCTCCATAGCGCGGATGGGGGCTCCTTTATTGAAACATATATTCTTTATACAGCCTATTATCAATCCTTATCTCTTCACGAGCCGAGGAACAGTTGCCCTACCAGCCTGGTCCCAAGCCCCTTGACGGGGAGCTCCGGCCAGCCCAGAAGCAGCACCACCGTGAACCTCACCACAGCTCTGCCTGCCCGCTGACAGGTGATTCATTTCCTCTAACAGCTCTGCCAATCTGTGCCTGGGGGCAGGAGGCCCCCAGAGCCCACCAGAGACGTCTCTTAGGTAAGAGCACTGAGGCCACAGGACCTGAGGACCACCGGCTCATTTCAAAGGGGGGCTGAAAACCCCATTTCAGCCTAGGGCAGCAAAGGCAAACCATTTAATGCATTAACCTACACTGAGTCCTCACCCCGCTTCTCATCGTGCCTGAAGGGTAAGACGGTTAATTATTCCCAGGCTCATCTCCAGACTTCGCAGACCATATCACGACTGCCGGGAAGGTGGGTGGGAGTGGGGACCGGTCTGGTTGGACATAGACTTTAGAGGTGGTCATGAGTTTGGTGGCTGCTACTGCTGCTGTTGTTCCAGGCTAAGCCTTTGATATCAGAAGCGTCAGTCATGAGGTGAAGCATCACCTCCCCTTATTTGGGCACCAGGAGGACAGGGAGCTGTGATTCAACTGCTGCACTGTGTTCCGGAGGAAACGACCAACCCTGGGGGCACAAGCCTCAGGACGGAGGGTCTCAGTAGGGGCCTCAACCATAATGAGCATCTTCCATCCAGCTCGGAAGGAAGAGCACAGAGCGATGGGGCCAGGAGTGTTCCGTGCCACCAGGAATCAGCTCCTGACACTGGAAGAGGGTGAAGAGGACCCACGGGGTAGGCGGCTTCAGTTTAGGTGGCAGGAAAAGGGGAGCCGCCCAAGCGTAGAGGAGGAAAGTCGCTTCATCCACTGGCAGTTGGGGAACCAGCCTGAGAGGGAGTGAGGCTGACTTGGGGGGGAGAGTGGTTCTCCTCTCTCCGCTCCTCCCCCTCTTAGCCGCTGCACCCCCTTGAGGACATCATCCTTAAAATATATTTCATTTCACAGCTGCATTATGGTACCACAAAATCCTGGGAATCCAATTTAAGAACAGATTACCTCCTCACTTACTTCATTTGAAGCAATTACATGTTAATTTTCATTGAAACCAGCCTAATGCATACCAATCTGATGCCGCAATCTCATTTGAATACTTAAGGGAACATCCACCGGGTTTGGGGCTCCAGAGATTGATATTTAAAGGGCCACTTCATCATTCTTTTTGTTGGTGGGCTCCCTAGTTCCAGCCCCTCCCCACAGCTCCTCAGGAGGGCAGTTTCTTGGTGAAAGGAGTGCACATCAGCTTGCTCAAACTGCAGGTATGGGTCCCTGGAGAGGAAGCCTGTGTTCCATACATTTGTCTTCTCTCTGCCACGTTGGCCATGAACGTGTGCGAGAAAATCATCTCCACCTTTGTCTTCCTTGCAGAGTCAAGTTTCATTCTCTGCCTCCTGCACAGGGAGGGGAAGGCAATGCCAAGCTCCAGCCTTTTCTCAGCCTCCATCCACACCCATCCCAAATCATTGATGATCACGTATTGTATTCTCAGCCATTCACCTAAGAAGGAAATAGCTTCCTAGACAAACCCTGTGCATTGATTTTAGCTACTGGTAATTAATAATACTCAGGGACGCTGAAATCAGCTGGTCTTTTAGTTTTAGAAGAGGGAGGTTGAAAAAAAACGAGGTCTGTCTGCTTAGTTTATGCATTTAAACTAAAGAAATTCATGTTCAAAGCTACAATTTAATTAGATTGTAAGACTGTAAAGGACCCGGAACTATTGTGAAGATGCTATATTCTGTGTGTTCTATTATGTTGTAATTAATCTACACTGACATGGAAGCAGGCAGATGGGAGTGACAAGATGGATTTAATTCAACAGAGTCTCAAGATCTTCGTTCCAGAGCAACCTGAGTTCTTCTCCTGTTTTGAAGGAGGTACTTGGGGTGTAGGGACAGGCAGGGAACTAGACTGACACCTGTAACTCTTGGCTAATCTTTACCCTGAAGTTCCACAGGGGTCTGGAATATGTATATCCTGTACGTGTGTATGTACGGAGCCTCCATAGCGTGTCTGTTCTCAGAGGCGGGTACAGAATGGTGACTTTAGAAAAGAAAGGATGTGAGACTTCCCTGGTGGTCTGGGGGTTAAGACTCCATGCTTCCACTGCAGGGGCTGGGGTTCAATCTCTGATCAGGCAACTAAGATTCCACATGCCACACACAGCATCATAGTCAAAAAAAGGCAAAGCCCCATTCTCCTGGGGCTGACACAAACAACCAACCAAAAAAGCAAGTGCATCAGAGGATAAGTGCTCTGGAGGAAGATAAATGAGTGACAGGAAGCAAGGAAACATGGGTGGCGGTCCTAGTTTACTATTTTTTAATTATTCCAGCACATCAACCAAGCAGAGCTCAACGCCTTTGGGATTTTTCTTTCTGGGAGGAATCAAAGGACCTGGAGGTCTATGGCTTCAGCATCAGTTGCACTAAAGACAGCAATTCTTTATGCATCAGGGTATTTCAAGACCCTTGCCAGGGCACGGCCCTCCACTTCTGAGATGAAGGACTTGTCACTCCACCAGTAGGAGCTTGTAAAAGCCAAAGGATCATAGGTGATCTGGCCAGTAAGATGGACCAAGAGGCACACACAGACGAGGCAGAGGGGGACACACCCAGTGCCCCCAGACCACAGCCTGACAGACCTCTCTGATCTGTTCAATCTCAACAAGAGAAAGAATAAAAATGGTACTTCCCTCCCTGCACAGAGCTTGGCAAATACGCTTTTTGTCTTCGTGTGGCAAGACTGAATACTATTATTTTCATTGCTGGAGGGTTTACTAGGCTAGTAGAATATAGTTGTAATACAAAGAAACACTCATTTTAACAGAACACTCTTGATTTCTAAGGGAAATTTTCTAATGCATAATTTGAACTAAATGTGAGTCATCAGGAACTTTGAACTTCTATGGCTGGTGGGGGCTGGGCAAATCCTGCTGGGATCTACAGATGCCGGGAAAGACTCACCTCTTGAGAAAGTATTAGCTTAGCATAAGCTCTGCAGAGTGCTCCATGGACATTTCTATTCTCACTCTCCTCTAACCTGGGCTGGTCACAGCACCTTGCTTTCCTTTCTGAACAGGTAGTTTATTCACCCCCAGCCTCCTATTGAAAAATTACATTACTTTTCATTTTCAAACCCACAGACGAGGATGGCACCAGGGAAAAGAGTGGAGCTGTCTGTCTGCGACCCGTGGTGAAGCAAGATCTGGAAATTGGCCACCCTCAGTCACGTTCATGCTTCTGGCTTGACCTACATGACAATCAGCTGCATTTCTACAAGACGTTATCACTTTGCAGACCTTGGCATGCATTCCTTCACTACTCTCTGCACCAGCCTTGTGCCAGGTCCCTAGGGCATATTGGAGGTTGCGCTAATCATGAGAAGACGCAACGTGGTGACCACTAGGTCTGCTGCTGTGAGTCCAGAGAAGGGGCTCAGTCATCACTGCACCTGTCTGCTTGTCCACATCCTGACCGCCTCTCCGCAGCTCTGGTCCAGAGAACTGCATCCCCCATACCTTCCAGGCCTCTTTGTCCTCAGGTTTCAGTGCAGGACAGGGTCCATTGGGGAAGGGCAGGACGGAGCAGGGGGACCTTCCCTCCCATCTGGGTGGCATCTGTGGCCTTGGTTGCATCTCCCAGGGGCCCCAGCCCAGCTCCTGATGGTTGGGTCTGGCCCCCTAACTTGACCCAGTGCCCTTCCCTGCATGCCCCCAGCCTGGAGATGCGTATGGATGGGAAGAGCACAGGTATAAGTGGATGGTGTTCAGTCTCCTGATTGGCTCCTCAGCTTCCCCATCACCTCCATCACTGGTGCAACCAACTATGCCTGTTACACTGACAGGGGCTCTGGCTGGTTCGAAGGGGATAGGAAACACTCAGAGAGCATCGGAGGAGGAGGCTACCCTGAGCTAAATTTGGAAGGCCCCGCAGTGTTGAGTCAAACACAAGGGCGTAATAGGAGGACGGGCAGGTGTGAAGGCAGGTCCTGGGGGCCAGCATGTGAAGGCAGGTCCTGGGGGCCAGCGTGTCTGCACATGGTGGCCACAGACAGAGAATGGTCATGGAGACGGGCTGCAGAGGAGCTGAGCTCCACCACCTGCTCTCGGCAGCCTCTGCACAGTGTGCATGACCAGATTCCAAGAAAGCGTGAGTGTAATCAATGAGAGGAGAGGAGTGCACATCATGATGTTACGAACTTCACATGAGAACCAGAAAGCAGGTGGTCAGGGGACACCAGATCGTGGTTTCTGCAACACCAGCGCTAGTTTCCAAAGATGCCCTCGGGGTGCAGTGACCAATGGTCAGGAGGTATGTTACCAAGTCCAGATGGATGGCAGTGGTCCCCCCTCCATGAACGCATCTGCCTGTTCCTTCAGTGATGCCTTCTTGAAGTCTGTACCACAAACGTTACGTTTCTGACTTTTATCTACTAGTCAGTATCACTCAAGATCCCAAGCACCAGAGCTGACAAACATCAGGTAAGAAGAGCGTGTTTGCATCTGTGAAGTGAGCTTTGGGCCCAAAGGCATTCAGGGCATCCCGCCAAACACCTGTCAATTAGGGCCTTCCAGGAATGAGCACACGGCCTTGCCCATCTTTCTGAACTCAGGTCACCTCATCTTAAGGAGGCCTTCCAAGACGCTACAATTGTCTCTTGTGGTTTAGGGTTTATAGAACAAATTTTAATCCCCTGCACTTTTCTCTGGTCTATAGAATTATGAATGTATTACATGCCAGTGTCCAGGGGTGTGGGAAGATGGAAGAGTGAATAAAGAGGGTAATGTCAAGTCAGGAAGACTATGCTCATTATGAGAATGATATTATTTTTTTTTAAATATTTTTATCTCATGGTTGTTGCTATTCAGTCACCAAGTCATGTCCAACTCTGCGACCCCATAGACTGCAACGTGCTAGGCTTCCCTGCCTTTCACTGTCTCCCAGAATTTGCACAAACGCATGTCCATTGAGGCGGTGATGTCATCCAACCGGCTCATCCTCTGTCTCACCCTTCTCCTCCTGCTGTCTATCTTTCCTAGCATCTGGGTATTTTCCAACGAAAAGTTCCAATGAAAAGTTCGGTTCTTCCTATCAGGTGGCCAAAGTATTGGAGTGTCAGCTTCAGCATCAGTTCTTCCAATGAATATTCAGGGTTGATTTCCTTTAGGATTGACTAGTTTGATCTCTTTGCTTCCCAACAGACTCTTAAAGTCTTCTCCAGAACCACAATTCAAAAGGATTAATTATTCGGTGCTCAGCCTTCCTTTATGGTCCAACTCTTACATCTATTACCTCACTGTGCTGTGGTTAGTCGCTCAGTTGTGTCTAACTCTTTGTGACCCCGTGGACTGTAGCCTGCCAGGCTCCTCTGTCCATGGGATTCTCTAGGCAAGAACTGGAGTGGGTTGCATGCCCTCCTCCAGGGAATCTTCCCGATTCAGATATCAAACCCAGGTCTCCCGCACTGCAGGCAGATTCTTTACCATCTGAGCCACCAGAGAAGCCCAAGAATACCGGAGTGCATAGCCTATCTCTTTTCCAGGGAATCCTGACCAAGGAATCGAACCGGGGTTTCCTGCATCGCAAGTGAATTTCTTACCAGCTGAACTACCAAGGAAGCCCATTATCTCATTGAAATGGACTAACTGGTGATCCAGGCGAGGCAGCAAACCAGGGTCCCATGTGCCCCACTGGTAGCAGATCAAGAAGGGACATATCCGCATAAGGAACTGGGGTCACAGAGACTTAACACTTGGAATGCTTTTGCAGGGGCAAGGATACATTTCAGCAGCCAAAGTTTCTCACAACAGGAAGCCAACTGCTTTGACACATGCCTTGTACTACACTTGCTCTTTATTTTAAACACATTTTTCGATGTCATGTCTAAAGCAAGATAAGACCTTTTCAATAAAATTCCATATTTACACCTCTTTTATTTTTTTTTAAACAAAAGCTTCTGTCTGAATAGAAACACATCTTCAAAGGATGCCTTTTAAAGAATCCACGAAGCAGAGAAAAATGTGTTGATGATGAAATAAGTTCAATGGCACAGTATGAAAAAATAAAAGTTCCTGCTAAAAGATGAAGAAGAATGACATGAAATGGGACAAAAAGACTCGAGAAAGGCCCCGGCAGAGTATAAATTGGGTGATGAGGACGGAGCTGTCACTGGTGGGGCTGAAGCCCTGTACCCGTGTGTGCTCAGATGCCTTCTCTAACTCTGCGTCCTGCCAGCATTTTATCTCTCTCCTGTCTTCCCAGGGGCTGACAAGCCAACGAAACCAAGGAAGTGCACAGGAGTCACTTCGAACAGCAACAGTGCTCTGCAGAGTGACTGCTAAAGTGAAGCTGGGATCTGTGTTTACTGTCTGTCAAGTACTTCTAGGTCAAACTGGCCTCCCTGACAACCCAAGAGATGCTTTTTTTAACTACTGGGTGCTGAGTGTACCAGCTGGGCTTAGAGAAGGCCACGCCCCCATCTCCTGCCCTGCATCCCACCCAGGATGGCGATGGAGGTGCTGCGGTCCGAGCTCACTGGATCTGGGCAAGGATGCCTGTTTGAGGCACAGAACCCAGAGGGTATCCCAGCCATTCAGACCTAATTGTTGTTTTAATCAGTACAGTTCACGGACCTGAATGTGACACTGAGGGAAAATCGGTATCGGGTGCACATGGGCTGGCTTTGAGACGAAGGGAATTCAGGTCATGTTGCTGAGTTAAGATAGCTTCCCTTTTTGTGATCTGTGGATGAAAATACTATTTAAATGCAAATCACAGAGGCATTTATTACAACTGTGGCTATGATTCTGAAGTTATTTAAAAAGCAAGTCGCAGGTTGAATATCTTTATCAACCGCCCAGGTGAAGCTCCTCAGTGAGGTGGGTGGGGGTCAAGTGGACACAGAGCACGGCAAGGAGAGAATCAGGCTCATGACCTTAACTTGACGGAAGCGACCGGGCAGTTTGCACAATGTATACAAAAAATTCAATCCTGAGTATTCATTGGAGGACTGATGCTGAAGCTGAAGCTCCGATACTTTGGCCACCTGATGTAAAGAGCCAATCATTGCAAAAGACTCTAATACCAGGAAAGGTTGAGGGCAGCAGGAGGAGAAGGGGGCGATAGAGGATGAGATGGTTGGATGGCACCACCGAGTCAATGGACATGAGTTTAAGCAAACCCCAGGAGATACTGAAGGACAGGGAAGCCTGGCGTGCTACAGTCCATGGGGTCACAAACAGTCAGACACGACTTAGTAACTGAATAACAACAACAATACAAAAAAGCAATAGAACAGCATCAACAGTCACCAGGCAAGGCTGACAGAGGAGCAGCTCTCAGGAGCTCTCCCAGGAAACCTTTCCTTCTGTCCAAAAATATAAAGGGTGGTCCAGCTGGCCCTGCAGGAATTTCAGCACCTTCCTGGGCTTTCCTAGAGGTAACAAGACCTCCTCTGACTATTTCACCCACTGTGATCCTTGTAATCTTTACAGTAAGAAAACAGAGTTGCTATTATTTCATTAAAAGCTGGCCCAGCCATTAGCCTGCTCCCCTGAACAGGAGTCCTGCAGTATATACTTGCACAGAAGGGACACACTCCCCAAGCCAGGATGTTTATTACACCAACACAGGCGTTCAGGTCCAAGTCATGCCCCCTGAGGATCTGGGAAGGTTAGAATGAGGGAGCAGGGGTCTGCTCTGTGGAAGGATGGGCCGTGGACTGAGTTCCCTTTTGCCCATGTGCAACTTAGCCAGGATACGCTCTCCCAATGGGAGTCTGACGTCTTGCTGTTGAGTCAGCCAGCCATGCCCCATACCAAGACTGAAACAACACTTTCTATCAATTTAGAGAAACTCAAGGGATTTTCTGAGAAGTTCCATTATTTACGAAGTGAATGGTTTCTGAAAATGTCTTTTTTCTTTTCTCCTTTCGTTATTTTCACCCGCTGACAAGTTAACTCCACTCTTCTACCCAACTTGTCTTTCAAGATGTAGAACTAGGCTAATTGTTAAGAAACACTGGTCTCTTTCATGTACCACTCAATGACTTCCAGGAGACAGGACAATGGTGCAAGACCACTTCAACTATGGTCTGTTCCATCTATATAGACCCTTGGCGGGGGTCAGACACACCACCCACGATGCAGCAGGTGAAGCTGGCCATGCAGGGGGACAGGAGAAGGGAAGGAGGAGGAGCAGCTCGACTCGCCCTATTTCAGACAATCAGGAAAGGAACCATGAGAGGAGGGAGTGACCTTCCAGTGCTTGTAGGACAGCTACTCTACATCTGAGCGCCGAAGAATTGATGCTTTTGAACTGTGGTGTTGGAGAAGACTCTTTGAGAGTCCCTTGGACTGCAAGGAGATCCAACCAGTCCATCCTAAAGGCAATCAATCCTGAATATTCATTGGAAGAAGTGATGCTGAAGCTGAAGCTCCAACACTTTGGCCACCAGATGCAAAGAAATGACTCATTAGATAAGACCCTGATGCTGGGGAAGATTGAAGGCAGGAGGAGAAGGGGATGACAGAGGATGAGATGGTTGGATGGTATCATCGACTCGATGGAAATGATTTCATAAAAGCTCCGGGAGTTGGTGATGGACAGGGAAGCCTGGGGTGTTGCAGTCCATGGGGTCACAAAGAGTCGGACACAACTGAGCAACTGAACTAATTGACTGAAAAAAGTAACCCCCCCTTCCTTTGCCAAAATGCCTGTTTGTTTACTTTTTGCTGTACAATAGGTCCTTGTTGCTTATCCATTTTAAATATGGCAATGTGTACATGATCTTCCCAAAGTCCCTAACTATTCGTTCCCCTTGGCAACCAAAATGCCTGTTTAGAATCAAACTGGTCACCTTCTGCCTCAAGCATGAATCGCTGACGACCTTGGCGGCAAGTGCAAATGTGCACTAAAGAAATTTTATTAATAATCATGATTATGGAGGCTCACTCCAATCCCAGTTGGTGTCAACTGGCTGCAAGAAACATTTTCTATCTTACCTAGTAAATAATTTCGATAAAGCAATCATTTGGGGAAATAAATCTGAAGTCTCGTGCTTATTTTTCTTCAGTTAACTTTGATGATTGAGGCACCTGCAACTCTTCAGAGGGTCAGTTCAAGGAACTCTCATGGAGAGTCCTAAAACAACGAACATTTAACACAGATGAGACAGCAGCACAAAGAGAGGCTTCTGGTTTGTTCGGCACTGAAGGGCACCAGGGACCAGGGGACCAGAGAGTGAAGTGACCCGTCAGCGCTCTCCTTTGTGTTTAATTCTCTAGGCTGTATTAAAGCTATCTTTAAGCTTATCCAAAGTAGCTCAGGGATGGCAGAGGGATGGAGAAAGAGGATGGGGTTAGCAGATGTAAGCTATTATATATAGAATGGATTAACAGCAAGTTCCTACCGTATAGCACAGGGAACTATATTCAATATCCTATGATAAACCAGAATGGAAAAAATATTTTAGAAAAGAACGTATACATATGTATAACTGAATCACTTTACTATACTGCAGAAACTTATACAACATTGTAAATCAACTATATTTCAATTAAAAAGCAGCTCAATGTAATATATTCCTTCTGTTCACTAATCTTGCTCGTAAGAAGCTTAGGTTTGAAGTTTTTTAATTCCAGTTTTTTCCAACAAAAAGACATAGAAAAGACAAAGAAATTCAAGAGACCAAAAACTTTAAATAGATAGACAGATGGGTAGATAGATAGGAAGATAGATAATAGATATGTGTGTGTGTGTGTGTGTGTGTGTGTACATACACTTAGACACACACACACACATATATAGGAAGTTTTAGAGTCTTCCTGCTGTATGTTCTCTTGTTAACACCAAGTGAGGATTCAGGAGGAGGACATATAAGTATAGTCTATATGAATACAGAAGTTCAAGAAACAACTCTGTCTGTTCATTTAAATCCTGAAAACACATCCAAAAATAGCAGTATGTTTTCACGTAAAATTCAAGTTTTAAAAATTCCTATTTCCTTAAATGACTTCATTTCCATTTCCACTAAGCACGACTATGATCAAAAACATTTGCATTGAAGTCACTTCTCAAACATGGAAAAGACGTTACGCCCCTCGCCACCAGGCAACATGAATCTACCTTGTGCTGGCCGTCTATACAACTGAAGTTCAGCCAAGGCTGACAACCAGCCCCTCGGTGAGGACGCTGTCCTTGGTAGAGATATGGCTCATAGAAACTTTGAGGAAGATAGTATTTCTCAAGTTGGCTAGAGCTGGGAAGATCAAAATTACGGGGTGAGGAGTTCATGATTCATTTGCTCAGTCATTCATCCGCTAAGTCAGCAAGTGTCTATGGGGCGCCAAGGCCAATCAGCCATAGCTGGATACACTGGGGTGTCCATACCAAAGACAAAAGCCCTCCTTTTCTATGGCACAGAAGAGAGACACCGAACAAGATTATTTGAGACTGGTGAGTGCTCTAGACCGCATGGGCAATGAGCTAGAGGGAGAGAGATGAGAGCTGAGCAGAAGGTGGGGCTGTGTCTTGACTGAAGTCCACTTTCACGAGGAACTTTTGTCCTGAAACCCACATTGTGAGCATCAGCCAACAGAGTGCAGGTGTGGGGAGAGCAGAGGGAAGAATCCTGCCAAGATGCTGAGAAAGTGGGAATCAGGGGCCATCCTGGAGCAGAGAGGAGACACCACTGCAGCTGGTCCCAGGGTCCGTGGGGGATGCTGTGAGCCTGGGTCAGGGGAAGGCAGGGGCCCAGAGCTTGCAGGTCTAGACACCTGGTGAGGAGCCTGGGCTTTGAATGTGCAGGGTTTGGTCTGAAGGGTTCTAGGCAGAGAAGTTATATGATGTGATTTATGTGATAAAAGATGCCTTTGACTTCTGCGTGGAGAACCAAGTGTAAAGGAAGATCAAGGAGGCAGGAAGGCCAGTGCAGAAGCTTGTGTGGTTCCCACCGTGTTTCACGACAGTGGCTTTAACTAGAGGCTGTGGAAATAAAGATCAAAGGACAGATTAGGGACACCTCGTGCAAGGAGCGTCAACAAAAGCTGTGGAGGCAACGGAGACAGGGGAGGCGGCAGGGCTGCGACCAACAATGGAAAAGGAGTCAAGCTTGACTGCTCCTTGCATTCTAAGCAATAGGCTGGAAGGCAGCATCCTTTACTGAGACAGAATGGGCTTGACTAACAGGGCTGGAGGGGAAAAGACAATAGCTCTGCTTTTTTTCACATTAAAGAAAAACACTGGAGTATATTTATATTTGCAACGTTGTGTTATTTTCAGGTGTACAGCAAAGTGAAACAGCTCTACACAGATACATACTCTTTTACATTTTTTTCCCATATAGGTCATTACACAGTACCGAGTGGAGTTCCCTGTGCTATATAGTAGGTCCTTATTAGTTATCTATTTTGTATATAGCAGTGTGTGGGTAGTCCTGTGTTAGACCCATACACACAATGGCCAGTTGGAATCGCCCCTTGGATGTATCGTAAGCTTTATGATCATCAGTTCAGGTGGGACCGTCCATCATATCATTCCTACAAGTCTGGAGCTTCATGGAAATGTAGATTGTGAGAAGAGATCTGGAGCGTATGAAAGACACAGGGTTAGAATCCTAAGCAAAGGCAACACCCAAGATGATGTGGAGCCTGTGTCCAGTGAAAGCAGACAAAGAAAACAAGGGGCTGGTGTGATATGCCTGGAAACTAAGGAAATTAGGAACACTGGGAATGTACCATGGGCTTGTCGTATAGGAAGCTGTCTTTAATTCATGTTGAAAAAACACAGATCTTTATTCGATCTACCATTCTGTATCACACACGACAGAGGACAGGCAAGCCTCCAGGTGTTACAGGTCACTAGGAAAAATCAGTGTTGGGTCATGTGAAGTTGCCTCCGGACACGCCACTGGACATCACAAGGAGGACAGCAGGTGGGGACAGTGGAGGGGGCGTGTCTACACTCACAAGGCCTGTGCATTCTTCCTTTGCCAGAAGGCAGCCTGCAAGAGAATGGGTCTCTATTTTAGCCACAGGGACCAGCACAGCGCCTGGCAAATAAATGTTGAATGAATAAGTGATACATTTAGGAGTTGCACCTGATTTTGTTTTTTCATAAAAGATTTCCATTACTCAGAAAACCAGCACAATGACTGCCCTAAAATAACCCAGGCCCGTGTGCCCTAACCTTGCTGTAAATGTCTGGATGAACCTTCATGATCACCACCTGAGAGTTCAGCATCACACTCAACCACACCACATCTTCCGGCTCCTCACAGCAAAGAGTGAGGAGCAGCCAGGCTGTCAGAGGAGCCAGGGGTGCGTGTGGGAAAGCATGCTGCGGTGGACGCCTGAGATTCATCATCAGGATCCATTTGGCACTAGACTAGCAACATCTTAAACAAAGTCAGACAGAAACGAGTCTGCTTCAGCTCTGCAGACAGCACAGAGGCAGGCTGTGGGCACAGACAGATGGGACCCCAGAGCAGGTGTTGCTGTTGTTCAGCCACTAAGCTGTGTCCAACTCTTTGCGACCCCCATGGACTGCAGCACGCCAGGTTTCCCTGTCCTTTACCATCTCCCAGAGTTTGCTCAAACTCATGTCCATCGAGTCAGTGGTGCCATCCAACCATCTCATCTCTGTCATCCCCTTCTCCTCCTGCCTTCAATCGCTCCCAGCATCAGGGTTTTTTTCCAATGAGTCGGCTCTTCGCATCAGGTGGCCAAAGTATTGGAGTTTGGAAATATCAGTCCTTTCAGTGAATATTCAGGGTTGATTTCCTTAATATTCAGAGCGGGTGGGATCACACAAATGCCAAGTGACCGGACCCGGGCCAGCCCGGACGCCTGCTGCTGTGGGCTTCTGTTTACTAATCTCTTGCTCTTGGCAGTGCCTGTGGCGTGGTCACGTGGCTTCCCCACATGGAGCAGCTTCGCTGCTGCCAGCGGAGAATTTGACCCTTTTTATCCAGATGGTTCTGGAGAAGGCAATGGCAACCCACTCCAGCACTCTTGCCTGGAAAATCCCATGGACGGAGGAGCCTGGTAGGCTGCAGTCCATGGGGTTGCTGAGTCGGACACAACTGAGCGACTTCACTTTCACTTTTCACTTTCATGCATTGGAGAAGGAAATGGCAACCCACTCCAGTGTTCTTGCCTGGAGAATCCCAGGGACGGGGGAGCCTGGTGGGCTGCCGTCTATGGGGTCGCACAGAGTCGGACACGACTGAAGTGACTTAGCAGCAGCATCCAGGTGGTTCAAATCTCCCGAGCACCAAGAATTCTGCCACTTGCCCAGATAGCGCCCGGCTGCCTCATGACTTCTGAATGGTCCCCTTAGAAGAAGTGATTCCCTGTCACAATCCCTTTCAGAAAGTTCAGCTGAAATAGCCAACAGAAGGCAGAGGCCAAAGGGGAGGAGGGGAGAGAGGGGGTGACTGCTGGGTAGCTCCCCCTTTCACTTCTGGAATAGGAGCATGTTTATTTATAACCCAACATTCAAACTCATTATTAGCTGAAGGCTTTCAAGTAAAATATAGGTCAAGCCCCGTTAGGTGGGCTAACAGCAAATGTCTCAGCCTCAGGGAGCAGGAACATCACCGAAACTCACGATTGCACTGACTTATTCCAGACCAACACCCACCCCAGCAGACAGCAAGCACGCGCACCCAGACCCCAGGGAAGAGATGCACTTCCACACGCCTTTGTCCGAAGGGTTCACAACAAGGACTGTGTAGTCGGTGTAGCTGGTCACAAGGTCCCCTATTCCTACCCGCATGGACACCTAGAACAGACGCTTTTCTCGGGTCTCAAGGAAATCTTTAGGTTCAGGAGCAAAACATGGCAGGGTGGAGGCAGTGTCACCCCACATGAAGCCATCAGCTCAGCACTTGGAAGCCAGCCCATCAAGACTGTGATGACAAAAACCTGCGGTGTCAGGCAGCCAAGCAGAGAAAAACACCCGAAACTCTGGCCTGGGGGCCTGGAGAAGTCAGCTCATGATCATTAAGAGTAATTAGCCATGTGGCCAGGCTGTACAGGACCCTCGCTCTATGCTGACCCTGGGACCTTGGGATGAAAGCTTCTCTGCTGGAGGCCTTGGCTCACTCTTCCTTCCTTCTTTCCTCCTTCCCTCCCCACCTCCCTCTCTGTTTCTCTATGTCTCTCCATCTCTCTCTCCCACCCCCTCTCTCTTCCCACTCCTCTTTCTCGTCTTTCTTCATCACATCCTCGCCTGTCCTGGCTCTTTCCTTCTTCATGCAGCCCCTGCCTGGCCCCCTGTCCCTTTCCCCTCTCCTTTGATTTCTCAGGTTCCTCTCCTAAGAGATGATTTTTTAATACCCCTCTCTCGTGCACTAATACAAATAGGCTCCTGGTCTAACAGTGCATGTTAAATTAATAAGAGATGCATTTATTTATTCGAAACTTACAGCGTCCCATTCCCTAGGGACTTTGCATGTTCCAAGTTGCCATTCATCCTCACTAAACAGGGTGCAGCTTCAAGAAATCACATCTTCAGCTCTGCTCAGACCTCTGGTCCCAAATCACAGTCCTTCCACTGCTAGAGCCTTGGGTGAACTTTCAAGATGTTTTTTTAAATATAGGTTTTATGACTTTATAAACTGTTAACTATAGGGAAAACAGTTGAACAGAAAGGAAGGAAAGAAGGAAGGAGGGAGAGAGAGGGGGGAGAGGGTGAAAGGGAGGGAAGGAGGGAAGGAGGCAGAGGGGTAAGTAGGAGATTACCCATATTCTCCTCACTGAGAAATGTTCACTATAAACATCTTGGTGCATATCCTCACACACAGTTGTCAACAACATCCACGTGTGTGTGTCATTATATACACAACATGCAATGGGACTGTACTATGAATAAGCTATTTTAAGTCCCAAGGCACATCTCCATGACCAGATTGGAATCAGGCTTTCAGGGTCCATGCAGCTTCAAGGAAAACGTGCAGAAGGCATGCGATTCCTTTGTGGGAAGTCCATCTAAAGAGAAGGGAGGGGGATGGCATTTACTGAACCCTTGCTGTGCCCCAGGCTCTGTGCTGGGCTGCTGAATACATGGCACCTTGTTTAACCCTCACACCAACCCAGAAAGAACTTTACAGGTGAGGGCACAAAATTTCAGGAAAATTAAGCATCCTGCCCAAGCTCACAGCCAGCCTCTGGTACAGTCAAGACCCAGAGGGAGATGTCCAAGCCCTGACCTTCCTTCGGGTTTAAAGGTTAAAGGACACACAGGCTGAAGCCACCGGAGTCTTACATGGAGACAGCGGGGGCCTTCCTTAATTCTGGCCACACAGAAGTGAATGAGGAAGAACGTTAACAGCACACGTACCGGTTCTGCTTTAGAGTAAACCCAGCAGACCAATGCAGGGGCAGGAAGGGCAGTTTCACGGTCATCACAGCCCTCGCACTGGAAGCTGCATTGCGAGGTCCGATCTCTGCAGCCACGGTGTGCCCAAGCTGAGAAATGCCAGCCCAGGAGCAAAGAGGACCGGCCGCCTAACTGACAATCACACTCCTTCTGCGTGTTCTCCTTGAAGCCTTGTGGACTGTCATGGACAGTAGCCACGTGGACAGTTGAAGGGGCTGATCCCAATCTGGCCCCAGAGATGTGCCAATTGGCATCAGTCTGTCAAATCTGTCTTGCAGAAGCTGGACAGAGCAGGGCGGCTGAGCAGGAGGTGCCCCGTGTTTGCATGCATCTGGAGGTCACCTCCAGGAACTTCTGCACGAGTGTCTGCAGTTGGCATGGGGGGCTGCCATGCAGGCCGGCCCTAGCACGGTTTGTTTTCTGCACTGCAGATACCCAGGCTCCCTGGGGGCCCCTGGAGGGCGTGGCCTTTGTCCTCCCATTGGGCTCTGTTGTGTTGAGTCAGGAAAGGCAGTTGCACTCAGTTGAAGGCCTCAGCACAGGGCGTGTGAAACATGGGTGCACCTGCCAGATGGTGGGGCCGTCTTGTTGGGGATGCAAGGAAGGCACGCTCCACATGTACATGGGGTGGGGGCTGGGGAAGGTTTGTCTCCAAGATGGCACAATGGATGCCAGGACAGCCCACACGGGCTCCCCAGGCACCGAGAGAAATGCCCAAGTCTTGCAACCCTCAGGAAACGCCCTCCAGAAAACTGGTGCTGATGGCGTGATCTTCTTTACGAGGTGTGGCAAGAGAAATTCCACTGGGAAGATGGACAAGAAACATTCTGTCAATGTGCAGGTTGCTAAACTCTCTCACACTGTGTATCCTCACCTGTGTGCCAGCCCCGGATTCCTTGGGGTCAGAGAAAGATACCCGGCTACTCCTCACCTGCACAGGGCATGCATCCACAGCCCTTCTCCCCATCCTCACAAGTGAGACCCTCCCGGGCTATCGCTCAGGGCACAGTCCTGCAGCACAGCACCTTACAGGCAGGATGAACACATCCTGTTGGACATGAAGCAGGCCCCTGCTCCTGGAGACTGCTGGTTCTCTTCTTGGGGACACTTATTTCCAGGATAAAAACACAATCAAGGTGTCAGGTGTCTTATCCCACACAACTGGGGTTAGAACAAAAACATACACACCCCTGACCCCAAGGGGTTCACTTTCTCCTATGAGATACAGACACGTGGAAAGAAAACCCAGGCATACTCCTCAAAAATCTCAGAGGACAGGCATCCATAGGGGACTCCTGGGGCTAAAAGACTGGATCCAGAACAATGCTCTCTAAGCAGGGTCCTCAGGGAGGAGAAAGAGCAGTCAAGGGAAGAGGCAGAAAGGCTGTACCAGGTAAAATCAAAATTGTGAGCAAAGACTTCAGTGTGAGACAGGTGGTGAGAAGAGGAGCTACAGGGAATTTTTCCTGGGGGGTTAAGGACCTAGAGGGCAGTCAGGCTCAGGGGCAAGCAGGGATCAGGTTACAGAACCTTCTGTGCTATAGCCAGGAGCATGGACAAGAAACGCACATGGGGCATAATAAGAATGTGTATTTCATGTAAATCTACCTGTGGTCTGTATCAGCTTCTCTATGTACCTTGGTGCCTCAGCTGGTAAAGAATCTGCCTGTGATGCAGGAGACCTGGGTTCAATGCCTGGGTCAGGAAGATCCTCTGGAGAAGGGAATGGCTTACCTATTCCAGCGTTCTTGCTTGGAGAATCCCATGAACAGAGGAGCCTGGTGGGCTACATGGGGTCACAAAGAGTTGAACACAACTGAGCGAGTAACACTTCTATGGTCTGTACAGAGGATTTAAGTATAGAAGGTTGAGGATGGCCAAGACAGCGAAGGAGAGAGGAGGTGAGATAGTAAACGATCACAAGTGAAGGACCAGTGAGGGATCAACAACATCACTAAGATGAGATGATGTGACGCAGAGAGAGAGAAAGAGACGGTGGGAGGATGGAATGAAGGACCCAGAACATCAAACTGGAAAACCCTGGTGAAAAAGAAGGTAGGTCCTGTGTTCCTAGGTTTCTAGTCTGTATTGCAGGCACAGATCACATCCATAGACACACTCACACACACATAGCTGAGTTCATCAGTCTAGCCAATCTTCTTTATTTAGCTTGGTGACATTAAAGAAAGAATAGTCAAGCAACGAGTATCCACTGACCACCGGCTCTGCGGCTTGTCTTCACATGATCCCCACCCAGGGGAGAGATGGTGTGTGTGTGTGTGTGGTTACATCAGAGATCCTGCAGGTCCCTGGGACCTGGGACCAGGCCAGGAGCTTGTGGAGGATGAGGCAGCGTGACATCAAAGCTGGGGACCAGCGAGGAAGGGCTGGCGGCTGCTCAGCCTCCCTCCTCGCCCACAGGTTTCCTTTGTCTAAGTGAGCAGCCTCCCTGTGGCAGATTGCAACTGGCAGGATCAATATTAAAATAAAAGGTGGGGAGGGCAAGAGAGGAAGAAAACAGCAACTCAAGTCCACAGAGGTAGGGAAGATTGATCAATGGCCTCAGGAACAATCCATACTAATTATGGTGATAAAAAGCTGTCAGTCAATACTCGGGATATTAAATTTAGTGGACTGGAGACAACAGGTCCGCTATCATGTTCCCCCACCATTTCATTTATTGAAACACTCAGATACAAATGAGCACTCAGCGCTACGACTCCATTATTGTTTCACTGGCTTTGAACCGCAAACGCTTTGATAACTGGATTGAAAGGCTGTCAAATTTCCCCTGTTAGTTTCTATGCAGAATCTTTCTCCAGCATCTGATGAGATTTCATTTTGTAAAATTCTGACAGCGATACCATTCGTTAAACTACAGCTGATAGCCCACCTCATATGTGTCAACACGGCTAAACACGGCTCAGCATCTGTGTCTGTGAGGGAGCGGGGCTGGTGGTGAGCCACCCGAGTCAAGAAAGGCGGTGGCGGGGGGCTCCCCCAGCAAGAAGAGAACGAGGACAGAGCCATTCCAAGGTGGCAGGGTTGGTGACAGTAAGCTGGACAAAGTGGTACTTTCTGCGAAGGCGGCCACTCAGAGAAGTATGTGCCCACATGCCAGGGCCAGAGGACATGAGGCCATGGGTAAGGAGTCAACTCTCTAAAAATGGGACCCAGGGAGCATGCTATGCACGCTACCCATCTGTGTTCTGGGAAGGGCTGCAGGAGGTCACCTACATACAAACCTTCAAGCTGTGAACTTTCAAAGATGTGAACGTGCATTCCATCAACATCAGGCGTGAGTGAAACTGCATCTTGCCCTCCATCTCCTGTTGCTGGTGACCCTTCAGCCCTACCATCTCCCCCTTCCTCTCTTTATTTTCATCAGTAACTCTTCTTGTCTGTTTGCTTGATGTCAGCCTCTGTGGTCCCGCTGTTGAACTGAACTAGTGTGTCTTCCAGGGTACTGCACTGCAGAGTTAAAAATGTTTTCTTCACACTCTGCATTTGTTTGTTTGCTCATGTATTTGTCTGAAAAGTATTATAAACCTATTACAGTATAGTACTATGTAGCCAATTGTGTTAGTTGGGTGGGCTTCCAAAATGGCTAAGCAGTAAAGAATCTGCCTGCAATGCAGGAGCTGTAGGAGACGTGGGTTCGATCCCTGGGTCAGGAAGATCCCCTGGAGGAGGGCATAACAATCCACTCCAGTATTCTTGCTTGGAGAATCCCATGAACAGAGGAGCTTGGTGGGCTACAGCCCATGGGGTTGCAAAGAGTTGGACACGACTGAAGCGACTTGCACGCATCTAATAGGTGGGTACCTAGGCTAACTTTTTTGGTCTTACGAACATGCTCTCAGAGTGGAGGGGACTCACTCTAAGTTGTTTTGGTCTGTGGATTGCTGCAAGGGCCCACAGGGAGGAAGCTGATGGGCGCAATAATCAACAAGGAGACTTTCAATGGGAAACTCTCTTCAGTGCATGAAAAATATGTAAACCTAGGCCTGGAGAGCAAGACACATCTGCCAAGATGTCCCAAGTATTTTCTCTTTTAAAAACTAAAAGTGCAGTCTCCACAAGAGTGCCTGAACTATTCACCATTTCAGGAGCAGCTCCCGGGGAGGTGAGTGCACACTGGATCAAGTGCAGTGTGGGTGAAGGTATAGGTCAAGGTCAGGTGTTGGCATCTGTGATCCCACTGCCCAGTTTGGGAACGCAGCCCCGTGTGCCAAGGACCAGTGCTTGTCGCCAACATTGTACACGAGAAAGCACTTGTCTCCCCAAGGACACACCACAGGTGTGCTCAGCTAGTGTTGTACTGAAGGGAACACGCTCTCCAGGGACAGGTCTAGTAACAGCAGGCACAGAGCGACTGGGGAGACTGTAAGAACAAGGTCTGATACTAACAACCACCCAGGACAAGTTCCTTCGTCTCATTGGCTCTCAATCCTTAAAGTTAACTGAACTAGATCCCTGTTCTTCAGTCTTCATGTTGTGAATCATTAGCAGGCCACGAATCAATTGGACGATTTTTAACCATCAATTTTGTAAATGAATTAAACAGGATAGAACAAAAATTATCAGAGCACCCTAAGTACCTTAAGAATAAGTTATATGGTATAAAACTTTTAAAGGTATTTCCAAGTTACAGGATTAAAAGAGCATTAAGATTCCTTCCAAGTGAAATAAAATGTTGTTCTGAATCTTGGCCAGCCGCCACTGAGTAGCCCGCAGCCAGCGCCCAGCTCAGGAGAGAGTGCCCAGCACCACTCCCTGTCAGCAGAGTTCCTGCCCCTTTGTCTTTCACTGACAATGTGATCTCACGACATTGCTACGATTTTAGTTTCGACAGCCCCAAGTTAATTAAGACATGATCTCTGAAAGGCAGGTTGTTCTGTGGAGATAAGCAGCAGCTTCTGCAGGTGGTAAACAGCTGGGGGGCCTGACCAGCTTCACGGGATTTGCTGCTTCTATAGAGGAGACAAAACTATAATTTCCAACTGAACATCGTGAAGTTCACCTAAATATGGTGCAGATCCCTCGGACGCTGCTCTGGCCATGATCACGACAGTCAGGTTGTGGGAGAGCAGGGCAGCCCTGTACGCACTGCGTGGTTGTTCACTGCACAAAGGAGCCAGGCCAAGGGTCTCCAGGGGCTAAAAACCAAAAACACACCTGGGTCGGGGCTGCACCTCCTGATCTAACTAGGTTTAGATGCCCTAGGTTTACCTTGTACTTGGGAAGCCATGTTTACCCATGAGGGCAGGTGTTTCTACTCTTAGAAGGGACCCTCTGGTCTGGCAGCCAGCCTTGACTGAAACAAAAGAAGATCAAAAGTCCAAAGGAAAGCAATGGCATTAGAGTCAGAAAGAGCAGCCTCCCAGTAGCTGGGGTGTGTGGTCTGGAGGCTCTCTCCCCATCATTCCAGCATCTGGTGACCAATGCAGCCCACACGGAAATACTCTAACCATCTGGTTCAGAATGCACAGAGGTGGCCCTCTTCAAGGATAAGCACAGACACTGGAAGTTTCTGAACTGATGACTTAATAGAGATGGCGGCAATGACCAAGAATCTTTGCACAAAGCAGCCTCTGTAGGAGTCTTTACAACTTTTTGCATGTAAGACATTATTAGATTTATCATAAATGTCACAGTTTGGGGTGGAAGGGGCTAACTGAACAAAAGAGAGTGTGTTCTTGCACACACAATGTCACACTGTTTTGGCTTTGATTTGGAAGAAGTGTGCGTGATCACTTTCACTTTTGGTAAACCATCCCTCTAACCACTGGTGCTTTCACAGGGACTAAACTGAAATCAGTCAACACCTCACAGTTAAAGCACATCCCAGTTGTTTTAACTTTCTGAATCATAGTGCATTTCCTTCTGGTAAGCTCAATGGATGTTAATGATAACAAATATTATAACAAAACATTTGCCACAATTTGCATCCATTGGGCAAAAGCAAAACTGGTAGAGGGAACTCACCAAGTCTGTGCAGCTGGGTACGACCTGACCCAAGTGGCTCACTGATAAAGAATCCACCTGCAATGCAAGAGATGAGGGTTTGATCCCTGGGTTGGGAAGATCCCCTGGAGAAGGAAATGGCAACCCACTCCAGTGTTCTAGCCTGGGAAATCCCATGGACAGAGCAGCCTGGCAGGGTCCAGTTCACGAGGGTACAAAGAGTCAGACACAACTGAGTGATTAAACAACAACAAACCACCCAAAGGCATCATCAAGCAGTTCCTCTCCGTGCACTGACCAGTCTGCTGTCTGCCCAAGAGGAGGCACTCCACAAATATCAGCTCTCTCTCCTTCCTGCCCTTTTATGGAAGACAGTCCTCTGCATAGCCACCCAAGTGCAATGCAACTCTATCATCTAAAGAAAACACCCCTGTTACCCACGGCCTCACTCTTCTCCCTGGTGTTTAGGAAGCCGTACTCCCTTCTCAGAGTCTTTCCGATGGACCCAATACAGGCAGCTGTGTAAGTGCAACTCACTCATCTGTGTGTCTCCACTGCAGGCCAGACAACAGGAATTACAACTGAAGCTGAAATCAGCTCAGACCTACTATTTAGTCCTAGAAAAGACGAAGTCATCTCCCCAAGGGCTTAAGTCAGAATGGGCATGTGCCATCACTGAAGCCGTTCCTGCCAAGGGACACAGGGTCAATTGTGCACAGAACAGTCATTTCAGAGAGCCTGGCCAAGAGGGACCCGGTGGCCATGGGCAGCTGACTCTGGACCTTCTGACTCCAGGGCAGCTCAGCTCACTCTGCAAGGATCACGATTCCAAACTGTGTGTCCCAGTAGGTGGGGTTCTACATGGCCACCGTCCCCAGAGGCAATGACAGGGCCCGCATATGTGCAACACTCGTGTGCTCCCTCTGGAGTTTAGGCCTCTCTGCATTCACCAAAGAAAGAGGTTCACATGCCCCAAGCAGCCTCTCAGCAACTCAGTGCTGAGGGATGCTATTTATGGGTCTTACAAGTCTACCTAGAGATAAAAGCCAACATAGATACTGGAATTACACACGACCTGAAACAGATTTACTTGGCAGGGGCCAGGGGAGGGCAACCCCTGCTCACAATCATATTGAGAGACGTGACCACTCGTCCAGTGCCTGCCCTGTGCCAGACCCTTAGTCACATGCCCAGAGACACAGGTCTCCTAAGAGGCAGGGCCAGATCTATAGGACTCTGGAGTCTGTTTCCTTCCTCTATGCTACCTGCTTCCTGATTCCAATTATTATTGTCGTTCAGTCTCTCAGTCATGCCCACTCTTGGCAACCCCATGGACTGCGCTACGCCAGGCTTCCTTGTCCTTCACTATCTCCCAGAGTTTGCTCAAATCATGTTCATAGAGTCCGTGATACTATCTAGCCATCTCACCCTCTGCTGCCCCCTTCTCTTTTTGCCTTCAATCTTTCCCAGCATTAGGGTCTTTTCCAACGAGTTGGCTCTTCACATCAGGTGACCAAAGTATTGGAGCTTCAGCTTCAGCATCTGCCCTCCCAATAAATATTCAGGGTTGACCTGATTCTGATGGCTAGTAATAACACGGAAACCCAGCTATTAAAGCACTAAATCAGTGATTGATAACCCAGCACAGGCCAGTCCAGCTGGAAGCACAGAGAGAGTATTCTCAGAAAGCTGAAGTCTGTGAACCCCCAGAGCCCCTGATCCCCCTCCTGTTACCCTCTCCGTGTAGACCCACCACATGGAACTCCCTGACACCTTCTTGGTCTCACGGTAAGCCAGGCTTTCCAAAAACTGCCTGATGACTTATGGCTTGGGAAACATCCACTGCTTTCCTGGCAGCCCCAGAACAGGGACGGCAGGATGATGCAGAGAGAGGAGACGGTGAGGACAGAAACCAGTGCTTCTGCTGGCAGAGCAGGGCCTGATTGTTCTTTGATGGGTCAGTAATTAATTGCTCCAGAGTGCTGGATCGGAGGCTGTAGAACCGTGCCTCATGAACAGACCCCTGGAGGGCGGGGGGAGTTACATTGCTTGTAAGGTCATTAAGAGAATATTATAAGTAATACTCCATGACTCCCTCATTAAATACTAAGTGAGTCATTCAATCTTGGGGTTCTATTTCTATTCCCCTTTCTAAATGCAACTTTAATGATTTAAAATCCCTTCAACCCAATTACAGCCCGGTATTCTGATTAGGAACTCAGGCCATTGTGAGTGGGAACCATTATCCAGCAGCCTATAGCAAAATTAGCACCTCGAGAGGGTGCATGAGGAAATAAATCTTTCCTTGACATTTCAAGACCGATCCCTGGCCAATTACAACACACACTGTTCCTCTGGTAATATGCAACTGAGTTGCTCCTTGCTATCAAAGGCCACTGGTCAGAAAGAAAAAACAAATATATCATTCGGGGCGGGGAAAAATTAACCTTAAAGGTATGGGTGCCCAGAACCCATGAAGAAGGAGGAGGAATGCATGAGATGGGACCTGTCACTCAGGCTTGGATGCACGCAGACCATCAGGCACTGTGGCAAATTCAAGGGGCTGCTAGGGCAGTGGGGTGGATTAGAAGATGACTTCCACTTCCTGCACAGCACAGAGAGAGGATCTCCTAGTTAGGGAGGAGAAATGGCTGTGACTAGAAAACTCCGAGACGCCATTGGCAAATGCAGAGGAAGAGTCTTTCAGCTTCGGTACAGTCAGGTGGCACTGATGGTAAGGAACCCACCTCTAAATGCAGGAGACATAAGAGATGCAGGTTCGACCCCTGGATTGGGAAGATCCCCTGGAGGATATGGTAACCCACTCCCAGTATTCTTCCCTGGAGAATCCCCATGGACAGAGGAGCCTAGTGGGCTATAGGCCATGGGGTCCCAAAGGGTGAGACACGAATGACTCGACTTAGCACACACGCACGGTGTGTTGACTGAAAAAAATGCACAACCTAGAATTTGAGAGTTAGTTTTTATGCAGTGGACTTTCTGAGGACTCCAAGTGCGAGACAAGGCATCTCAGATGATGCTGAGAAAACTGTTCTGAAGAGGAGAGGTGAGGGGGCCAAGATATATACAGGAGTTTGCAACAAAAGACCAGGTAGTCGGAATGTCAGAAGGTGACTGTTAATAAAAGAAAACCAAATATCTCAGGCATGGCAACCCACTCCCGTATTCTTGCCTGGGAAATCCCATGGACAGAGGAGCCTGGGTAGGCTACAGTCTACGGAGTCGCAAAAAGAGTCAGACATGACTTAGCTACAAAATAACAGCAACAAAATATCTCAGGTTAAGGAATTTAGCACTTGTCTGTGTATCGGAAGATGCGAGAGTCTGGGCTCACTGAACTTATTCCTTTAATATCCACCTCAGTTATCTGGGACCAGCATCCTGTGTTTTCTCATCCTGAGTTTCTTCAGGGTTCATCGTTCTGGCAGCTGTAATTGGCTTGATGGCTCCAAGCTCCTTTGTTAACTGACATGGTAGCAATATTTTAGTTCTCAAGTCCAAAGGTGAGTGCTGCCAGTTGCTGGGGCCAGGGTGGGGTGCCAATGCTCTGAGCATAGGGGCCTGGGATGATGAGCTTCATGTGTTTTGAGCATGTTTTCTCCAAGACCATTCTGCGAGGAAATAACAGTGGTGGGAGGTCTGGAAGTAGCACAGGTAACCTCATGAGTGAGGAGCAGACACCTGGCCACAGCCAGTGCAGGGAGGGCTTGATAAGAAGCCCTGGATTCTCCAGACATGGAGCGCAGGGCTGGAGAGCAGGGCCGCCCATGGTGGGCAGGTCGCTGTCTTACATGCAGGCCTCCTCTGGTTCTCATCTTTGTCTTCTCCACTCCAGTGCCAGCTGAATGAATTGCTCCCAGTCCAGGGACTGCAGGTCTGTTTCAATGTCTTTTGCGGCTGGGACTCCACCTAGATCCTAGGGCGTCCTGATCATTAAGGCCAAGAACAAGACTGAGGGGGTGTCCAGTCCTGGGGGACCAGTCCCTCCAGGTCCACAGGAAGGACAGTTGTGGGGAGTGATGCTTTGGAAAGGTCCTTGTGACCTCTCCTGGGGGCTCAAGATGTTAGTGATCAGCTTGGCCACTGAACAAGGGGTCCTCAGCTGGCTCCTCTTCCAACCCCTGAGTCAGGTACAGAATCAGAAAGGCAGCAAGCAGACTGTGGATGAAAGACCCCAGGACGGGGCTGCCAGCTGCTGTTCTCCCTGTGTCCCACTGAAACCACACAGGAAGCATCTAGAGACCCCCACTGCCCCCCCCCAACACACACCAAAGGAAACAAGAGGGGACAGGATGCCGATCCGTGACTCCATCCCTGAGCCACATCTTCTTCTCCTACATTTCTGGCTCTCGTTCTGAATGTCTCCATCTCTGCCCGCCTCCCTCCGCTATTAATCAGATGGGGGAGCTGTCATTACAAGGCTCCCTAATTGCTGAAAGCTGATAGTTGTCTCCTGGTTGAGCCCAATTGTAACAAACGCTATGAATAAACAGCACCATTTCCCCCAACCCAGCAGTGAGCTGGGGAACAAAGTGAGTGCAGTGCACACAGACGTGTGCACACACCACACACACGCACACACATTCACAGTCTTCTCAAGCATATGGGGGCCGTCTCATCACTCTAACCTCCCTGACTTTTTTGTTCTCTCACTCTAGTTGTTTCCATGGGAACCACAAAAATAATAATAATCATGACAATAAAAGAGGAGGAAAAGCCTGCTGCGCTTCTGCTGAAAGGGACCTCTATTTATCAACACCTGGAGTCCACTGTCCTTCACGGATGCGAAATTCTAGCCAAATAATTCAGTCCCGGTGCATCCCCCTACTGTAAGGCCCTCCAAATTGCTTTCTGAGCCTTCCTAAAGAAAAGGGCTATGATCATGAAGGGCTGAGACTCTCACTGGGACAAATGAGGTGGAGACACCAGAGAGGCAGGGATGAGAAGACCTGGGCCCCTGAGACTGGCGAGGGCCCCCCAAGGGAAACCAGGAGGACTGTCTTAGGAACACTTCCTGAAGCTACAGAAAGCCCGGGGTAGTTGGAAAAGCATAGGATGTAGAATCAGAGAAGGGGCTTGCCAGCTTACTTTTTGTCTTTCTCACCAGCCAGCCAGCAGCCAACGAAAATTATTTAGTAATCTTCCATAATCCACGAGCAGGGCTCATCGCTGGCACAATACAGCTGTGGGATGCTCCCTGTCACAGCCCTCAGGCAGCACGGGTCCCACTGCAGACACAGACGGCAGGAAACGCGCAATGTGCAGTGTGGCCAGCACCCAGCACGGCGCCTGGCACAGCAGAGCCATTCAACTCAGGTTGGTTGACTGACAGACGCTGCTGTGATGGGCAAAGTTCAGGGTACAACACAACTCCTAAAAAGACAGAAGAGTGTGTGTGCGCACGCGTGTGCATGCATGTGCATGTGTGTGTGTGTGTGTGTGTGTTCAGGTTCTCTGGAGTAGCTGAGGGCTAAGGTGCAGCCTGAAGACAAGTAGGAAGCAGCCGGGTCAAGTGTGTTTGGAAGCGGGGAGGAGGAAGCTGACCCAGCATCTGTTGGATGGGTGGGTGGACAGATGGAGGCATACACTGGTAAGCCAGGTCTCTGGTTCCAAACTGTGTGTTCTTTTGATGCCCCATGTAACACATGGATTCGGCAAGCATGTGTAACTAAGACAGACCTTCTGACCGGTGTCCAGCCAGAAAGATCAGCACCACAAAGGTCCAGATGCAGGAGCAGGCCTGGGAGGAAGCCACAATCAGGTCAGAGTGTGGCCAGAATGGAATGAGGGATGTGGGGAGTATGCTAGGGGGAGGAGGTGACAAGGATGTGAGGGTGGAGATGAGAGACAAGAAGATGTCAGATGGTGAAAGACTTAGGGCCCTGGAAGCCCCATCAAGAAGGCAGGACTTCATCCTGAAAGGAGAAATCCAATGAGAAGTGCTAAACCGTGACAAGACAGAATCCACATTCAATTCCCAAGGCCCTCTCTGGCTGCAGCAGAAGGAGTGAATCAGATCAGTTTCAGCCAAAGGTGAGCAAGGCAGTTAGGGACAGTGGTCTCGAAGAGAGGTCAAGGTCACCTGAACCAGCCAAGTGGTGATGGGAATGGAGAGACAGGGTCAGGGCTGATGGACATTTGGGAAAAGAGACAAGAGGAACTGGGATGACACCAAGGTTTCTGACTCGGTCCTCGGGGTGAGCGATTATGGTGTGAGAAGCAGTCTGGGAGAAAGCAAATGGAATGAGTGTAACACTTGCTGAGTGTGAGGTGTCTGTGGTCTCAACAGGACAGGGAAGGAGGGTCAGGGGAGGCCAGGCTGGACCTACTGGCCAGTGAGTCACCAGCACGCAGATGGTCCTGGAGCCCAGGCTCACCAGTGAGCCCCAGGGGAAGAGCAATATCTCCACGATCGTCACAGGAAGTCGAGCCACAAAGATGCCACTGTCAGGGAAGTGGTGGCAGCAGAGGTCAGGCAGTGAGGACCAAGCGTGACCAGGAGAAGAAGCATCAGGGCAAACAAAGCCAGGAGGAGGTAATACAAGAGCTGGAGAAGGAACATCAAGGAAAGGGCTTTATTTTAAAGAAGAGATAGATTTGATCACGTCCAACTGCTGAGGAGAAACAATAAGAAGTAAAATGTTAAAGGCATCAGAGAAGAAGGAGGATAAAACAAAGTGGCCGAGAAGGTGGGGGTAAGTGGGGCCCCAGCATCACTGGGAGACAGAGCTTTGGATGGGAGAGGACAGCTTTTCCTTTAAGGAGGACAGAAGATGGTGTGGAAGGAGGACTCAGAGCTCCAGGGCAAGGGGTTAAGAAAGCTCTTATATGATGGCATGTGTGTATCTTTCCTTCACTCGTTCCTCTGTTCATTCATCCATTTCAACATTGATTAGACGCCTACTAGAACATGTACTCTGGAGAAGGCAATGGCACCCCACTCCAGTACTCTTGCCTAGAAAATCCCATGGACGGAGGGCCTGGTGGGCTGCAGTCCATGGGTTTGCTAAGAGTCGGACACGACTGAGGGACGTTTCACTTTCACTTTTCACTTTCATGCATTGGAGAAGGAAATGGCAACCAACTCCAGTGTTCTTGCCTGGAGAATCCCAGGGACGGGGGAGCCTGGTGGGCTGTGTCTATGGGGTCACACAGAGTCAGACATGAATGAAGCGACTTAGCAGCAGCAGCAGAACATGTACTCACAGAGGATACAACTCATGTCATTCTGCTAAGTCGCTTCAGTCGTGTCCGACTCTGTGTGACCCCACAGACAGAGGCCCGCCAGGCTCCCCCGTTCCTGGGATTCTCCAGGCCAGAACACTGGAGTGGGTTGCCATTTCCTTCTCCAATGCATGAAAGTGAAAAGTGAAAGTGAAGTCGCTCAGTCGTGTCTGACTCTTCTCGACCCCATGGACTGCAGCCCATCAGGCTCCTCCATCCATGGGATTTTCCAGGAAAGAGTACTGGAGTGGGGTGCCACTGCCTTCTCTGACTCATGTCACTAGACCTCTTTAAATTTAGAGATAATAACAAATTTAAACAAGCAATAAAACACATGGTGTTACAATCAGAAAGGTAAGTAAACCAGGAAAGGATAAGTATGAGGAAGAACCTCCCTGAAAAAAAATGATTTTGAAGCTAAAAAATATTTGCCAAAGGCAGAAAAGCCAAGTTAGAGGCAAGATAATCCTCTGTGAATAAGAGACAAACGTAGGAGTGACAGCGTTAAATGTTACGGAGGAGACTGGAAGTGGCCACTGTTTAGATGAGAAAGGAGACAAAACAGGGAAACTCAGAATTGCCAGGGTTTTCTGTTGTTTTTGCTTGTCTGTCTGTCTGGCGGTCTAGATCAGAGATGTCAGCAAGATCAGAGATAATGTCATTATGGAGATACCACTACAAATAATTTTAGGCTTTTCTCCAGCAGCACCCACAGTGACCTCTTCTGATGTATTTCCCACTCACCGCCAGCCCCAGAATTCAGTTTTGCCATGAGAGTCTGAGGCAAGGACCATGGATTAAGAATGCTGAGGATATTGGCAATGGAAGATGAAACCACGGACCACTCACCTCTGCCAGATACAGAAGGGAGCAGGGAAAGGATGATGCTGAGAGACTCAGGAAAGGAGAGTGGTCAGTGAATCCTTGGTCCACTCACCTCTGTCAGATACAGAAGGGAGCAGGAAAGGATGATGCCAAGAGGCTCAGGAAAGGAGAGTGGTCAGTGAATCCTCGGTCCCAGTGGCGTGGAGGAGGAGGAAGAACCAGGTGAGCACGCTGGGGAGGGGCAGGAGGTGCAGCCAGGGCACAGGCCATCTGATCGCCTGGTTGAGCTGGAGAACTGGGCATGATGGCAGAGCTCGGAGCAGACGCATGGATGGAAAGCTACCATGGAAGGGACGTGAGGTGCACTCAAGATGGGAAGGTAAAAACACGGAATGGGCAATGTCTACTGAGCCATCGCCAAACCAGGCACCACAGGCCTGGACAGAGGGAAGACTGCAGCCCTTGGGGGAACCTTTCTCTTTACCTCAGCTTCCTTTTTTCTTTCATACATTTTCTTTCTTTATTTTTTAATATTTTATTTCATACTGGAGTAGAGTTGATTTACAATGTTGGGTTAGTTTCAGCTATACAGCAAACTGATTCAGTTACAAAAGATTCACGCACCCTAGTATCCATTGTAGCGCTATTCACAATAGTCAAGACATGGAAGCAATGTAAATGTCCATGGACAGAGGAATGGATAAAGAAGATCTGGTACCTTTATACAATGGGATACTATTCAGCCATAATAAAGAATGAAATAATTCCATTTGCAGCAATGCGAATGGACCAAGTGATTATAACAAAGTGAAGTTAGAGAAAAACAAGTATCATATGATATCACTTACATATGGAATTTAAAAATATATATGTGATACAAATGAACTTGTTTACAAAATAGAAACAGACTCACAGGCTTCAAAAAAAGAAAGGATACATGCATATCCCTCGGCTTCTCTGGGGAAGGAAATGGCAACCCATTTCAGTATTCTTGCCTGGAGAATTTCATGGACAGAGGAGCCTGGCCAGCTACAGTCCATGGAGCCACAAAGAATAGGACATGACTGAGCGACTGAAGAACCTGGCTTCTTATGACCATGATACTCTCCATTTCCCAGAAAAGTTGTGAAGGACAAAGAAGATCTCACATGAGCAGATTATTTGCAAATGGTTGGCTGCAGATGTGACGGCTTCATTACACACAAACCATTGTTTCAAGACTGATCTTATACAGGATGTGTGGTTCACAGCTTCATTCCATTTCTGCCCTCAATCTCTCACTACCCTGTTTTGTTTGTCTGTGAATGAGGATGATAATGGTCTCTACCCTCAGAGGTCCTCCTAAGGATGAAAGGAAACCATGAACACATACACGTGGCCCTTGGGAGAGTGCTCAGCATATAGCAAGGGCTCTAGGAATTACACACAATATGGGTGCTTTTCATCTTCCAAGTGCCAGCCACTGGGCTATTGCCTGCACTATTTCTCTGGGTTTTCCACACGTGATTTCAGCCAAGTGTCAGTAAATGTAGAGAGCTACTCTGGCTCTGAAAAGGGATAGTGTCCACCCTGTTGGGCAGTGAAGAAAGTCTTACTAAAAAGATGCTAGTGTCCATCACCGTTGGCAACAATGGTCTCATAGCTTCTGGGTGTTAGGAAATGAAATGAGGATGAAATACCACTGACCTGTATTTTCTGTGATGTATCTGTGTGCCTGTAGCCTGTCCGTTTGGCTTCCATGTACAGGATTTCTCAACAATGCCCCCTCATTCCCAGACCTCACCATTTCTTGCACCACTCTCAGTCCTACCAGTTTGAAAGCCCAGATCTGGTCCTGCTTTCCGGCTTATAGTATCCTTTATCACTCCAGTAACCACAGAGCTTAGAGCCTGTAGCAAATTCCTGAGCACTTATGTCTCTACCACATTAAATGGCCATCAGGACTGGAAAGGGATGGGTCCTTGCCTTAAGTCACATGTGGTTTTCTGGGTCCAGCCCCAGGCTGGGTGCATATTAGGAAGTCAGGTGCTGTTTCTCAATAAATTATCTTGTCCTAATCTACCCAATATCTGATCTCCAAGCAGCCTCTCAGAAACATCATATACAACAGTAACATTTCACAGGTTTCTGGGATTAAAATACAAACCAAGGCCTGTTAGCAAGAGAAGACATCTCCATGGAGATGCATTTGAAAAGCTCTCACGTTAAGCAAGGACCTGCAGGGGCTTCCCAGCTCACAGCAGAATAGGTCAGGGAAGCTTAAAGGGCTTACTGGCACCCACGAGAATACAGAGATGAAATGGAGGTAAAAGGTAAGCGGACAGATGGCTGGCCTCACCAGCAGGACTGGTGGTCAGCTCCTGGGACTGGCCATTTTTCATGGTGCCCAACAGTGGGCAAGGCGCTCCCCAGACATTGCCTGTTGGACTGAAGGATAAATACTGCCTTTGTCAAGCGAAGCTGCCTCCCTTTGGCTGCTAGAGATTTCACGCTAATGTTCAAATCCAATGATGATCTTTTTGGAATGGAATTTTAGTGTCAAGATAAGGTAGATGAGCCCGGTCTGTTCTCTGAAATGTAGTCCAGCTGAGTGGGCCATGTGGGCACAGCTGGCGGACGCCTGCTGCAGTGACTGCACATTTAGTCACTTGGCAAATTAAAAGATGTCCTACACAGGCTGTAAGCTCACTCTCAGTTGCCTACCCAATGGGAGGGCCAAGGGCAATTGATTTTGCAGCATTCTTTCATGATAAAACTCACCTGAGCTTCACAATGACTCCAGAATGAGGCTTTAAAGCCTTGGAATCTGAGAGCCATGAATTCACTTCATGTACGAAGAGGAATCCATGGAACTCTTCCTGTTTGATCATGTCCCCTCTTAACATCTAAATGCTGAGTACAATGCGCATTTCCCCCATTAAATCCCTATTCATTTTTATGAATTCAACAGGGCCTATGAAAAAGCACCATATTTTGAAACAAAAGATCAACTGCAGAAGTACAGAAGATGGAGCACTGCCTTAAACAATTATGAAAAAAAACAAAACCTTATGTTTTTGGCGTGCATGCGCGTGCTTAGTTTCTCAGGCGTGTCTGATTCTTTGTGACTCCGTGGACTGTATGTACTCCTCCAGGCTCCTCTGTCCATGGAATTTTCCCAGGTATGGAGTGGGCTGCCATGCTCTCCTCCAGAGGATCTTCCTGAACCAGAAATCGAGCCCACATCTATTGAGTCTACTGCACTGGCACCAGATTCTTTACCACTGAGCCCAGGAAGCCTATATTACTATATTACTGGCATTAACTCTAAATCAACAAAAATGTGTAATGTGAACGCCACAAGTGAAGGGATGCAACAACTGTATTAATTAGAGCATAAAATACAAACTCAAAGCAGGCAGGCTTCCACTGTGCTTCACCCTGGCCAGGCCTCAACAGCGTGTTCCAGGGCATCAGGACAGAGTGACAAGGGGGGCAGGTGGACAGAGGTCAGGAAACAGGGCCCTTTCTATACCCGAAGATCAAATATGGCTCATTCACCCTGGAAAAGAGAAGTTCTGGGGTACAAGCGTCTTCAAGTGTGAGAAGCCTGCAACGTGGAAGAGGAGTTAGCCGGCGTCTACTATAGAATGAATGGGTCAACTTTGTAAGATAGGAGATTTTGACACAGAAACAAACACAAACCAAAAAGGGGACAGACGACTTTCTAACAATAGCAGCTAACAATGGAAATGATGGCTGCCCTATAAGACAGTGGAGTGTGACAGCATCCTCAGCAGCATTGCCACAACCATGACGACGGCAACAACCGCAACGGAAGCACAGTTTGGGGAGCATTAAAGAATGTTCCTGATGTTCTGCAGTGTACCGTGTTGACGATGATGTCCAAAACCAGGTCAGCTGATTCTAAATCCTAAGCTCTAGCTATTCAATTTTACAAACTCCAAGCTTCCCTCAGAGTTTGATGAGGATAAAGGAACAGCTGGCCACTGAGCCGGTGCTCCGGAGTACCAGCTCCTTTGTTACTGATAATGTCATTTTCATTATTATGTGGTACAGATGCCACCAGATGGAGGGATGGAGTAGGTGGCTTCTCAGGCCTAATTCTAAGGCCTCTGGTTCTCAAACATATATGCACACTCTCTACAGCCCCGTCTCTTGGCTCTGACCAAGCCCTGCACCCCATGAAGAGTGCACCCAGGATGCTGGTGGTGCCCCCTCCATGCCAGGGCCACCTGGGCATCTCTGCAGAGTTCTCTCGGATCCCCGTGAGGTTCTGCACTTAATCCTAAAGTTGGACTTCTCTTTACTCAAATCCCATTCAAAATTGGCACAGTTCCATTTGCTGATTCAAAAGGGGGAAAGAGGTTTCGAAAAGGCTTATAACAAAGGCTCATAAGCCTTACAGATCAAACAGCTCTTAAAGAACAACATTTTGATGAGTTAAGTGTAAAAGAACCAGAAACATACGGATTAAATTCCCCTTGAAATCTGAATGCATTTAAAAATTAAAGGGAAAAAGCACCTTAGCAGAATGCACTGGGGCCCTTTGCCGAATCAAAAACATTTAGAAAAACAGCTAGAGACATCCTGCCCAAATGAGGCAGCTCCTCGTTTTTATCTGGCTTACTTTAAGTGCTGGCTTTTTTTCCCCCCAACATCTCTTAGGAGACTATTTCAGATCCCCAGTTTCCCTTGTTTCTTCTCCCTTGATGGCTAATTGCTGATGAACCAGATCCTTGTGCGCTGGAAGAAGTACTTCATTTCTGAAATGGCCGGAGCCCACTGCTGGGTCGCCTGGCAGCACTCACCCAAGGGCCCGGTGCTGAGTGGGTGGCAGTAGCAGCCAGAGTCGCTCAGAGGGAGCCTGTGCTTTGTTCCCCAATACGTTCCATCGGTCTGTGGAGGGTTAAGGCCCCACACCCATGGGCGCCAGCCCCCCGTCACCTGAGCCAGCCTCTCCACGCTATCCTATTTGAAGGCTATGTAGATAGGGCTGCAGGCAGAGACTAAACTTGATTACCAGGGAGACAAAACACCATTCGACCTGCTGTGTCTATCTGGCCTATCTGGGTAGTCCAGTGCAGTGGGCTACACCCATTACTCAACACCGGTGAGGATCTGCTCATCCAGGGAAGAAAAGCTCTTCCCTTTGTATTCATTTCTTAGGGTAACCTTTTTGCATTTCACTTTTTTACTAAATGTTTGATAATTTTGTTTAATATGCATTAGTATAATGACACAGAGATTTACCTTGTTAATACATATGCATAATTATGGATGATGTACAAATATAAGATATATATGGCTTCCTTGGCGGCTCAGATGGTAAAGAATCTGCCTGCAAGGTGGGAGAGCCAGTTCGATTCCTGAGTCAGGAAGATCCCCTGCAGAAAGGAATGGCTACCCACTCCAGGATTCTTGGCTGGAGAATTCCATGGACAGAGGAACCTGGCGGGCTACAGTCCCTGGGGTCCCAAAGAGTTGGACTCGACTGAGCAACTAACGCTCTCACTTTTCACCGTATACCCATGCATATAATGGGGAGATATGTATTTTTAAGTTGCTGTTCTTTGTTTTACTTTGTATGGTTTATTTTCCTATTGGAGGATGTAAGCAATTAAAAAAAAATTAAAAATCGCTGTCGGATAAATAAAGCTCTGGCCTTGGTTCAGACTCACCTGGACTTGAATTTTGCTTCTGTCGCTCAGCAGCTAGATGACCTTGGGGAAGACGCTCTGGTTCTGAGCCTCCATTTCCTCCTTCGTAAAATGAGAATTTTCCTACCTACAAAGGTTGTGGCAGTTTATTGGGGAGCTTAGGAAAAAGTTGAATCCAGTGTTTCTGACAGAGTCCCTGGCTTCGAAAGTCTCAGCAATGGATAGCCACTACTGTGCTTTCTTCTTGCTGTTTGTATTTTGTAGTCACACATATTCTAAGCACTCTGAGCTTCCATTGAAATCTGACTTCAGGAGGCAGAAACGGAGCACACATTTCAGATGGTCATTTTGAATCCGAGAGGACAGAGCAAGAGAAAGCGTAATTATCTCAGTTTGTCACTCATCACATTTGTCAATGGATGTTTATAAAGCTGCCGACAAGCAAGGACAATTCCGAAGTTTGCCCACCGTCTTTTGCTGAGCGTCTGGACCAACTCCTCCTGTGCTTTTTCAAATGTTATCAACGAGTCCATAGGGTTAGCTGCTGACAAAGACGGATATTCCAGGAGGGGGAAAAGTGTGGATAGTAAACACTGGCCTCTCATGTTGGCTGAATAGAAGATAACAGCTTCAACTTGCCAGTGACCTAGAGAAAGTCTCTTCAGTGGATACAAAAGGCAAAGAACTGCAGTTCATTCTGCCTCTTCTGGACTACCTTTTGTTATGTTCATTATAGTTCCTTCCCTTCTAAGCAAATGTGACTGTTAACAAGGATGTGAATGATAAAAATGACATTATAAACAATATTGGCAATAAGGTATAGAAACATGGAATGGGCGCTATTGGTTCACGAAAGACCCTTCCCGAATCTTATTCATCCTTCAGTGCGACCTGATGAGACAGGTATTGCTATTAATTTACAAATGAAAAAATGAGTCTGAAAGGGAATCACAAAATTCATTCAGAAAAAATAACCTGGATCTCAAAAACTCGGGTTCATAATCAAAACCCAACAAGTGTAAGTTATTCTTCATCCAATCTCCTTTTTTTCACATAGAGGTACTTTGTTAACTTACTTTCTTATTTTTCTGTTTTTCCCTATTCTCAGTAAGAATGTTGACTCTGGAAGAGCAGGAAAGTTGACCAGCTTGCCACCATGGACTTGCGTCCTCAACAAGTCACAGTGGTGATTACGGCTTTTTCTCCAATCCCAGATCACAACGCGATTAGCACATACAGCCTGTGTATCAGATACAGATAGGTCCAAACTCCAAGGGCCCACCGTTTAAGCACATGCCTTCATGACTGCATATCCTTCGACAGCTTTGCTGAACAGTTGCATCGGAGACAGGACAGCCCACGAAGCCTAACATAGTAACTGTTTGGCCCTTTGCAGTAAAAGTATGTTGACCCTTGGCTCACAAGAACCAAGCAGAGATTGTAGATAAAGCAAAGATATATTTAGCAAGCAGGACCATGGCTGAAAGTTGGTGACAGTTGCAGGACAACCATGTTTCAAAAACACATACTCATTAGGTCAGATTAATGCCACTACTTAGCATAGAATGTATGGGGTGATCAATACTATTGTGTCCTTTTAAAAAAATGATGAGAAGATGTCATTGATTATATACTTACCAACACTATCAACATTTACCTCTGTGCAAGTAAATGCCAGCAACATAAAGGTTACCAATTGCATAAGAAGACTTAGATTTTCACCCAATTCTCAATCATTCTGAGACAGATTAATAAGACCTTTTCTGCACTTTCTCTCCTCTCCTGATTTCTGCCTTTGGGCTGTTTTGCTTTTCCTTCAAACTTCCAGGGGGAGGGTGGGCTATGCAAAACTTCATCCTTTAATCTAAGCACTTGTAAACCTTTCTGGAAAAATGCTATGTGCTAAAAAAAAATCTTCAGAGATAATGAACACTTTATTTTTAGATTTCTGTGTGGATTGCAATTATCTATACTCTGCAGGCTAATAATAGCTCAGGAAATCCAGAGCTGTCTAAAGATGACAGGGGCTTTGTTTGAAATCAAAACCATCAGAAACTCTCTTCTCATTTTGATGTACACATGTGTAAAACAACCAGTCCTTCATTGTCTTAAGAACTGCCATATCAAGCTGGGAATCCCATTGGAAAAAGATTTCAGAGCAAATATACGTGGAACGTTTGATGTTGGGCCACCAAAAATAATGCTTTACTTCCGTCATACTGTTTTACAAAATATGTGTTCACATTTTAAGGTTTCTGAATTAGAAATGTAGCATATAATCTGTCTGTGCAAGTAACATGGTACCCATCTTCCTACTTCTCCCAGCCCTAAAAAAGTTATCATTAAATCAAAAAGCACCTGACCGGCAATGGGATCTCAACTCAACAAAATGTATTCTCCTGGGCCACCAAAAGTGAATGAGAAGAAGTCCATTTTTCATGAAATATCTTGTCCGAAAGTAATCCTTGCTGCTGATAGAACAGGTCCAAGATGTCAAACCTCATATTTCTTCAGGGGTCCTAAGTCCCAAGGCAGATCTCTCTACCCACCTGTATGATGAGTCCCCACAAGGACAGTGACAGCACCAGGGGGAAGACACAACAAAATCGCTCGCAGTATCCAGGCCCCTCATTCCCAGAGCAAAACCATCTCTCAGCCCATCACGGCTTGCGTCCCCATGTGCTCCTTTGCTCTAAGAAGTTACCAGGTTCCTCCCAAAGCAAAAAGCCACGGAGACGGCACTGTTTTCCCAACAACCCTTTATCCCACGTTTTATTGCAAAATTAGCTGAGGGACAGTCTGTGCTGAGAGATAAATCCTCCTGTGACATTTCAAGGCTCATCCTCAGCCAGTTAGAACTGCCACTGTGACCGTGGCCAGACAGCACACATTCAAATCACACCAATTCCCTAAAAGCCCCCAAAGAAACTCCTTCCAGACCCACTGCAACCTCCAGTAGGCAACCTGATGGGCGAGTAGTTGTCTGTGTCCACTGATGACCCACCAAACTGCATCTCTGTGGCCAGAGATGAGGGCTGCCTGAAAAACAAACAGTGGAATCCCAAGACCGCCGACTCCAGAAAGGGAAAGCTCTTTACGGGAGCAGGGGCTCCTGAGTCCAGGACTTACTGCAGCCTCCAAATGCAGCCTTGGACCACACAGGGGCCTAAACTACTGGACAGATGAGTTAATAATGCTTGCTTCCTGACAGAATTGACTGTAGTGGTTAGCTTGTTGAATTGCACTGAGGAGTTTGGGATTGCAGTTTTTAAGGACAATTTCAGGTCAGGACAGTGAGTCTCTTCCTTTGCTTAAAGAGTGGCCCCTATATTCCTCACTTTTCTGGAGAGCAGATGAAACCATTCCTCCTTTATAGAGTATTCACAGCTTGGCATTTCCGAAAGGTCATTTTTATCAGAGAAGCCAGGAAAACTTACTATTAATACAATTAACCTGATGCACTTTGTGGGCTAGTTATATCAGAATATTATTGCATGAGCACTGTAAGTCTCATCACTGTCCTATGAAGAAGTAAATACCGCTGCTCCCATTCTTCTGGATAGATAAACTGAGACCCAGGAAAGATAATTCACATGCCCAAGGTCTCCGGTTTCAATTAAAATATTTTATTTTCCTTAGACAGATTCCTTTCATAAACACAAAAATTCCCCTTTGAGCTCCCTATTTTTAATACAGAGGCCACTTACATTGGAAACCTTTAGCCTAGGGAACTGCCAAACTCTTTTATGTCTATGACAGCAAGTCCGAGTGGTCCCCAGGATCGGGGAAGCATCTCAGGGGCGTCTCTAAGTGGAGAGGCTCCGGGGCCGCAGGCAGAGAACCATACGGCCAGCCTCATTTCTCAGCAGTGACAACCGTCTTCGGATCTGTTCTGAATCTGGCCACAGAGTAACTTTCAGAAAGTGTTTGTCAGAAATGTGTTCCCTCAGAAGAGTTCCCAGGAGAAAACCTCTCTTTCTCTCTGCACTAAAATAAAAACACCTCCTCCCCGTGATCTACACAGTCAGTGTCATGATGGGGAATCACTACAGTAAAAAAAAAAAAAAAAAGAAAGAAAAAAACAGAACCACAAACCAGTAGAAACAGCCCTGGGTCTCTCTTGAGGAAGTGACAAGGAGATCTACGTACACAGCATCCTCTCAGAGAAACAGGCCTGCTGTCTTCCGCGAAACTAAAAATAAGGATGAGAACAAGAAAGATTTATCTGAGTCTGAGAGGAAGTTCTGACATTACCACAGTGGAATCTCTCCAGAAAGTCTGCTCTTTCCTCTCCATTCACATCTCCATTTAGTGTTTCCCTGAAAACGTAGCTAAAGGGAACTATTCCGTCCCCACGGCTCACAACAATGGGATTGCCCAAACTATACACACTCCCCACTAAACTTGGCTAATTACTCACCAACAGCAATACCAGAGCAACAAAGCAGTTTCATGCATATGTGTTTGAGGACCCTTATTGTTCTAAGAGATATCTAATTATATGTTTCCTCTGGAATCTACCCCCTACCCCTCCCTACTTCCCTACGGGAGACTCAGTAACACAATCAAAGAAGATTCTAAAGAGGCTTGTCATATCCTGGGGTTTACAAGACGTGGTATTCAAAAGGCAGTGATGTTAATATTGTTTTACAGGATGCTGACTGCTTGGGGGGTTTGCAGCCATCTGTGTGCATTAACCCCTTTCTAAGTCGGGGGAGGTGCAGCGCTTGGCTCATCTGTGCGGCTGTGCTGATCACTGCTACCTGGCTCCCTCGGTCACTGACTCAGGCCAGACGTTATCAGTTATTAGTGGCAAACATCTCCTGGTAAGCTTTGGGCTAATAAGCATCTCCTTATTCTGCCCTAGCCAGTCCTCAGAAGAACCATTTTCAGCAGTACCTGGGAGTTCTCCAGGATTTGGCTGTAGAATATCCAGGTGGGTGAGGGTTTAAGAGCACAGATCTTATCAGATCCACCAGTTCAGACCTCTAATGGAGACCTATTTTTACTGATGGATAATCTGGCTACCATGTACATGAGTCAGTATTTTACTCTTTATTACATATGATAAAGTAATATTTTTGTGAATCTGATGAAGACTATGGACTCTGACTGCAGACAAATGTATGTTCTCACTCTCTCTTACACACACACACACACACACACACACACACACGTTATAATTCTAGAAAATTCACAGCTGTCCTGCCCCAGGCTAGGAAATTTCACTTTATTAGAAGTTTGCTAAGTCACTTCAGTCGTGTCCGACTCTGTGAGACCCCATAGACGGCAGCCCACCAGGCTCCCCTGTCCCTGGGATTCTCCAGCAAGAACACTGGAGTGGGTTGCCATTTCCTTCTCCAATGCATGAAAGTGAAAAGTGAAAGTGAAGTCGCTCAGTCGTGCCCGACTCTTAGTGACCGCATGGACTGCAGCCCACCAGGCCCCTCCGTCCATGGGATTTTCCAGGCAAGAGTACTGGAGTGGTGTGTCACTGCCTTTTCTTCTGCTAAATATTGAGTGGGTTTCACCCCTCCATCGCCCCTGACTTCCTATTATAACTATATCTAATGGATTTTTTAAATGGAAAAAACAGTTTAGGAAGCTTCATTGAGGCCTTCTCAATGGGCTTACAGATGCTAATAAGAGCATTTAAGAATATCAACAAAAAAAAACTTGGAAACAAAAAACAAAAAAAAATCTAGCTGTTACTTCAGTGAGGTGTATTTTTTTAAAGGAGTTACCACAAATGAATTTTAAAAAAATTCTTTGGATGGTTACTTAGAATGCAATACATGAAATAGACATTTATGTGATTAAAACAAGATTTGATATTACTACACTACCTAAAGTTGGCTTCCGTGGTGGCTCAGACTGTAAAGAATCTGCCTGCCAATGCAGGAGACCCAGGTTCAATCCTTGGGTCAAAAGATCCCCTGGAGAAGGGAATGGCTACGTACTCCTGGAGAATCCCATGGATTGAGGAGCCTGGCAGACTACAGTTCACGGGTTTGCAAAGAGTCAGACGTGACTGAGTGACTAACACTTTCACTTTCAATGGATGTTTATTTATTTATTAAATTTTTAAATTTTATATTTGGATATAGCTGATTAACAACACAGCAAAGGGATTCAGCCATACATATACAGGTATCCATTCTTCCCCGAATTCCGTTCCAATCCAGGCTGCCACAGAGTTCCCTGTGCTATCCAGAAGATTACCCATTTAAAATACAGCAGAGTGTACATGTATATCCCAAACTCTCTAACGATCCCTTCCTCTCATCTTTTCCCCCTGGTAACCCTGAGTTTGTTCCCCAAGTCTGTGAGTCTGCTTCTGTTTTTTTAAATAAGTTCATTTGTACCATTTCTTTTTAGATTCCACAAATAAAGGATGTCATAGGACATTTCTCCTTCTCTGTCCAACTTACTTCATCAGAACGACAGTCTCTAGGTGTCTAATGGATTTTAATGAGTCTTTAATGGTCTTGGACTTTCACCAAATGACTTCCTCGCTGGTATGAAGACAATAGTCCACTAACATAGTGTTTTATTTTAATCTGTGATTAACATTCACCCTCAGCTAACTTCAAGTAAATGGTCCTAGATAATCGGGACAGGCCTCACCCAGATCAGCTAGAAGGCCATAAGGACAGAACTAGACCTCTGGGCAGGAGAAGTCCCACCATGAACAGCAGCTTCAACCTCCACTAGAAGCTTCAGCTGCCCTGATAACCTGCCCTGTGGACTCTGGACTTGCCTAGCCAGCCCCACAATCGCATAAGTCAGTTCCCACAATAAGACCCTTAGTACACGCTTCCTACTGCTTCTGTTTCTCTGAACTTTCACTAAGACAGATTTTAATACCAGGAAGCTGGGTGCTGTCGGAACAAATACCTTAAAATGTGGAAGTGGCTTTGGACTTGGCTAATGGGTAGTCTGGAAGAATTCTTAGATGCATGATAGAAAAAGGCTGTATTTCCTTAAACAGGTTACTGTCAGAAATGTGGACAGTAAAAACACTTTTGGTGAGGTCTCAGAAGCAAGTGAGGAAAATGCTATTGGAAACTGGAGGAAAGATGACCCACACAACATAGAGGCAGAAAACATGATTGAATTGTGTCCTGTAGTGAGTGGAAAGCTGAAGCTGTGAGTTATGAACTGGGAATTCTGCTGAGGAGAGTGTCAAGCAAAGGGTGGGACACATGACCTTTCGTTTCTTGCTTGTAGTAAAATATAATGGGAAAAATATAAATTGGGGAAATCTGTTTGTTTTTTTTTTAAAAAGTGGATGAATTGGGAAATTTTTAGCTTATTTAAATTGCAAAAGATGCTAAAATCAGGAAAATATGCTTTGAAGAGAACAACAAGGGTGGACAGCATTTCATCAGCACTAAAGACATCAGCTGGGACCATTCAGCCACATCAACAGAAGCCACAAACAGATAGGGGTACATAAAAACGTTCAGTGAAGGCCTTTCTGCCTAATGATATGAATTCCCATGATATTCATAAGATACCCACAAAGTTTTGAGAAAATTTTAAGCAGAACTCTTGCCAACTTGGGCTGAAAATGGTGAAGATGTGACAGAACAAAAGAAAACCACTGGGCTCCCCAAAGTCTACAGGCAAGAGAAAGTGGAAGTCCACTCCAGTACTCTTGCCTGGGAAATCCCATGGACAGAGGAGCCTGGTGGGCTGCAGTCCATGGGGTCGCTAAGAGTCGGACACAACTGAGCGACTTCACTTTCACTTTTAACTTTTGTGCATTGGAGAAGAAAATGGCCACCCACTCCAGTGTTCCTGCCTGGAGAATCCCAGGGACGGGGGAGCCTGGTGGGCTGCTGTCTATGGGGTCGCACAGAGTTGGACACGGCTCCTTGCATTCTTCTCTCATTAGGAAGAAGAGTATTAATAGAACTCTTTTCCTCTGCCTGCCCTGCCACTGCATTCTAGAAGCAGGTGCCATGCCTTTTAGTTTCACAGGCCCATAGACGGAGTGGCATTTTGTCTTAGGAGGACTGTACCCAGACTGTCACCCATACCTGATTAGATGATGAAAGTTGGGACCTTGAGGGCTGATGATATTTAGGTGAGATTTCTTTTACAAGAGTTGATGCTGTAACTGGTTGAGAAATTTGAGGGTTTCAGGATAGGGTAAAGATATTGTGCACATGGATTGATATAAATTTTTACGGAGGAATGAGCAAAACCTAGTACATTATAAAATCTCTTTCAAAGATATCTACAGCCCTGGCCCTAGAGCCTGAGAATATAAGTTCATATGGAAACAATTTGAAAATGAAAGGTCTCTGCATATGTAAATGTTAAGGATCTTAATGAGCAGATGATCCTGAATCATGTAGTGGCCCTAAATGGGTGCATTCTTACAAGAGGAAGGCAGAGGGAGACTTGAATACACCTAGAGAAGGCAAGTGAAGATGGAGCACAGAGGTTAGAGATGCTGGCCTCAAAGGCTGGAGTGATGAATTACAAGTCCAGGACTCCTGACAGCCACTAGACACTGGAAGAGACCAGGAACGGATTCCCCTTTATGGCCCCTGGAGGGGTTGTGGCCCTACCAACACATTTCAGCCAAGCAAAACTGATTTTGATCTTCTAGGCTCTAGAACTGTGAGAAAATAAATTTGTGTTGTTCTAGCCCATCAAGATGGTGGTAATTTGTTACAGCAGCCACAAGAAACCAATACAGACTCTATCAAAAATGAAGATGAGGTACTTCTCTGGTGATCCAGTGGCTAAGCTCCACGCTCCCAATGCAGAAGACCTGGGTTCAATCCCTGGTCAGGGAACTAGACCAGAGGGGCCTCAACTAAGAGTTCACATTCCACAACTCAAAGTCCCGCATAGAGCAACGAAGATGGAAGATCCCACACGCCATAATGAAGACCTGGCAAAGCCAAATAAATAAATATTAATATTTAAAAATCAGGTGAAAAAGATATGACTTTCCTTGAAAGAGCTCATAAGCTATATAAGATGAAGAATCATAAAACTCCAACCCAGGACTGGCAACAATACAGATAACAATAAAGCAAATGAAGCGTGAAGAGCTTGGACTGTTTTTGCATCAACAGGATTCACAGAGAGCAAGGTGTGTGAAGCGGGCAGGAGGAAGGAGGCAGGGAAGTAGAGAAGACGATGATGCCGCACGTGGAAGAATCATGACATTTGTGGTTCTGAGAAGAGGTACAGCAGGGCTACAACCGGCCAAGAGCTAAAAATAGGATGCTACAGCAAGCAATCTCTTTGAGATGTTCTGCTGCTGCTGCTGCTGCTGCTAAGTTGCTTTAGTCGTGTCCGACTCTGCGTGACCCCATAGACGGCAGCCCACCAGGCTCCCCCATCCCTGGAATTCTCCAGGGTAGTGACTCTCAAATCGTGCTTTATGAGAGACATGGGAGGACTATAAAAAGATCGAAATCCACTTTTTTGTTGTTGTTGTTGTTTCCTGGTCTATCCCCATTCCTGAACTTGATGTTGGGAAAAGAGACTTCCCAAGAACACAGAGAGAGCGACAAAGAAAGGCAGGACAGCCCAGTGGGTAAAGGAAGAGCAATGGCATCTGATGGAGTTGAGTTTAAATGAAGTGCCTCTGTGTGTCCACAGATAAGTGACTGAAACTTTGTGAGTTCAGTTTAACCAACAAAGGTAAGGACGTCTGCCTTGCCTGGCTGTTAGGACAATTAGCTAATGTTTGCCGCACACCTGCACAGTTCCTTGAACTTAACTCAGTATTCAGTAACAGTAAGTAAGAGAGAAAGTCAGGACTCCCCTCTAGACAGCTGATGCTTCCCTTCCACCATGAGGCTAGAAACCTGTGTTCAAAGCAGAATGTGAAGTCCCTGTTGACACACCAAGGGTCTGGACTTTATGATACTGGGATCCATGGAGAGGCTTTCAAGGATGGAATAGCACAGCCTTTTCTGTGTTCCAGACAGATGGCTGTCTGGTAGTGGAAAGATCAGTCAGAAGGGAGGTAGTCTGGACTCTGCTGCAAGAAGTTCTGGGAGGTAGATAATGAAGCCCTGATTAAGACAGAACAAGAAGCATATTTCCAAATAGCGTGCTTGCTGATTTGAGACGATTTTTGAGGAGGCAGACAAGTGACCGCACACATGTGATGACTCAACGGCAGAAAGATGAGGCAGGCATGTTCGTGATGGTGAAGAGTTGGGGGCAGCCTAATTACACCAGGCTACTCCAGAAGGGACATTGAGCCTGGCATCTCTTCTGAGAGAGCTGATTATGAAATGTCACAGTGTTCAATGGCTGGGAATGTATGCAATGTTTACAAAGCCTGCCTTTCATGATTCCTAATGATGTGGACAGCCAGCTGCATATGTCACTCCAAGAGCCATACACTCTGGGCACAGATAGGCCAGCAGCAACATGCACGTCCCTAATCTGTTCCTTTGAGAGTGGAGACAAACATGCTCTTAGAATTTCAGCACAGGGGCATATCCTTGCAGGGGATGGCTACAAATCCATAATATCACACTGTACTTCACAACAAAGCAGAAACACAGAAATACACAGGCAATGAGTCATGTTCTGGAAAACAACTGAAATGCAGTATTTTTATGAAATGTTCATCCATCTGAAATAGTAAGATACAATGCCCTGAACCATAATCTAAGGTGGTGGCCACTTAAACTGCCTTCCCTAGGGAAAGAAACCATGTTGGCTTGAAGAAAGATGAAATGGAAGGGAACCAAGGGGTTCAAAGAGCAAATACCTGTTCATCTTCCCCGCCTGCTCCTCTGGCTATTTTCAGGCTTGTCTCATGCACTGTATTATCTGGGACTTTGTGAAGCTCGTCTTAAATCATCCAAAACCGGTATCATCAAATCCTCTCCCTTAAAGAAAGCACTGCATGGTGGGAGCCACACCACTAACTCCTCACTCCTTGACAGTCACCTTGAACTTGTCTTGACTGAGTTTCTGCTCATCTTTCACTCTTGTACAATTTAGATACTCAGGGCTGTAGTTGATATCTGTGTCCTGTTTCCATTTGGGTAACAAGCACGTAACCTAACTGCAACCTGGCAAAAACATATAGATAGATAGACACACACATATATATGTAACTTTGCTACATTGTGGTTATATATATGTTTATATGGGACTTACCAGGTGCTGCTAGTGGTAAAGAACCTGCCTGTCAATGCAGGAGACATTGACGCGGGTTTGATCCCTGGGTCGGAAGAGCCCCTGGAGAAGGGCATGGCAACCCATTCCAGTATTCTTGCTGGAGAATCCCATGGACAAAGGAGCCTGTCAGGCTACAGTCCACGGGGTTGCAAAGAGTTGGACATGATTGAAGCAACTTAGCATGACACATTTATATATATATATATATATGTTTAACAGACATACATAGATACACATACATACATATATATGTATCTAACTTTGCTAAACTGCGATTTTATATATGCGTACATATGTATCTATACATATTTATATAATAACTCATAACGTGAGACACATAGCTGGCTTTGTTTCCTAGAGAAAAAGATCATCATTATCAGATTCTTTAAAATAGTGTGTAATGGGAATTCCCTGGTTGTCCAGTGGTTAGGACTGGGCGCTTTCACTGCTGAGGGCCCAGGTTCAATCCCTGGTCAGGGAACTAAGACCCCCACAAGTTGTGCAGACAAAAAAAGGAGGAAAAAAAGCAGTGTGCAACTCCCAAATGTTGACTCTTGGCGTTAAACTTTCCTTTTTTCTCCCCACTCTCCTTCTCTCTTACCGCCCTCCTTTCTCCCTTTCTCTCCACATGCTTTCTCAACACACACTCCCACCCCTGCTCAATTGCCCCTGCACTGGAGGTTTTAAAGTGAATCGGGCTGTGCCCTCAATGCTCCGGGACAGAACATTCTGTTCCCGAAACTTACTGCTTCTTCGGCCAAGCTAAGTGGGTTCTCACTGGGTCTGACTCTGGGGACAGGACAAGCAGATTAAGTGGGGAAGATGCTGAAAGGGGCCGGCTTATGGCAAGCCCTGTGTTTGTCCCCTTTGTGTGGAGAAGGTCAAGTGGAGGCTGACTCACTAAGAGCACATCTCATTCTGTTTCCATTGCAGCCAAAGCCCCAGGAGGCAGAGGGAAGAACTGTACCTTCCTCCTTCACCTGTTATGCCCTCTAAGACACAGAGTCAAGGATCAAAGAGAACATGGATGATCAGAGATCCACCTGGCTCCTCGCAATGCTGGACTCATCTCCAGCCACTGAAGTCTGAAGGCTCTGAAATAACTGAACATCAGTTCATGGAGGGGGTGGGGAGAAACCTGGTTCCATGAACGAATTGGGTCCTGCTGAACTGGTAGATTCCTGAAGCTGGTGCTGTCTGTGAAACTGGGGTTCACTCTGCTTGACCATTTCTTTTCTTATTAATTGAGGTATAGGTGCTTTAGTTCCTGCTGTACAATGCGAAACAGCTCTATGTATACACTCATCTCTTCCCTCTAGAGCCGCCCTCCCTCCACCCAACATCCCACCCGCCTGGGTCATCACAGAGCACCGCGCTGAGCCCCCCGTGCTATACAGCAGGTTCCCACTAGCTGTCTGTTTTACACCTGGTGGTGTATATCTGTCAACCTCAGTCTCCCAACTTGTCCCACTCTCTCCTATCCCACTGTGTGCAAAGTCTGTTCTCTATGCCTGTGCCTCTCTTCCTGCCCTGCAAATAGGTTCATCAGTAGCATTTTTCTAGATTCCATATAGATGCGTTCATATATGAGCTCTGTTTTTCTCTTTCTGACTTACTTCAATCTGTATGACAGACTCTAGATCCACCCATGTCACTTCTTATCAGTTCTTTCCTCAGCTGCTCTGTGACCCTCCACCCCCTTTAATAAAAAGAGGCATCTTACGAAATGACTCTGCAGGGCTTTTGCATTCCCAGCCCTCGGGATGATGGCGTTCCTGGAAGAATTAGGGGTTCAGTGTGGCCTTCTGTCTCCTCTTCTCCTAGGCTCCCGCTGACCACACATTTCATTACTCCAGCTTCCAAAACATGCTTCCGATGACTTCCCTGTAAATGGACTTTCCAACTCCCACTCGTCACTCCCCCCCAAACCCCCAACTCCAACTCATCACCCCCCTCCATCCTCCAACCCCTTCTCCCTGGCATGCCTTCTCACAACCGCACAAGAGACTGAGAGCCTTGGCCTTCAGTTTCTTTGTGTAATTCACTCCATGGAGTTTCTTTCTCAATAAAGGACTTCATTTCTATTGACTTGCAAAGACCACACATTTCAAGTGCAGCCAAAACAAATCAATGTCACATGAGCCAAATAAATCCTTCTAAGGATTCCAAAGAACTAATGATCTGCAATCTTCTCGCCCTCTATATTTGGGTGAGGGCTGGTTACACTGTATGTGACCCCAAGACAATCTAAAATATTAAGCTGCTATGTAAAATATATACATATGTCCAAAACACACTTCTGGAGGGGGAAGCCTTTTTGAAAGATGTCCCTCATTGCATGTGCATCCAGTTCACTGTTTAGTCCTTCAGATCACACTATGTTCTTCAGTCATATTCATGAGATACTTGAATCCTATGAAAGTTGGCTTAAAAAAAAAACCCATTTATTAGACATTCAGAACAGGACCATTAAAATAGTTGTTACAGAATGAGATCGAAGGCTTTTGCTCTGCTGTTTGGAATGAGCTGGGTTAGCATCTGCCAAGTCTATTCTTGGCTCTGTTTTTCATGATTAGCCCCTCACTTTTCCCAGCTCAAAAATATAAACACAAACAGATAAAAATTACTATGTGACACTGTTCCTCTTTCACGCCCTGCTGGAACATCTTGAGCTAGGTTTGGTGTTACTGACCTCAGGGTAATTTTTTTTTTTTTTTTTTTTGCACCTGGGGTGGTAAATTATTTCCAGGTGAGGCAAACCCAGATGGCCTCAACTTTCCTGGAGTTGATGAAAATGATTGTACCTGCTTCAGAAAACAACCAATCAAACACCAGGGTTTGATTTACCATGGTAACATCTCAGCCAGTGGCTTCTGCAGTGTTAGTGGAAGATGTTGAATCTACCAATTAAAACTAGCAAATGACACCCCCTATCCGATGCACACACACACACTCGCATCACATTATTCTATGCACACAGCCAGCTGCTGCTGAACAAAAGGAAAAATTTTTTTAATTTTTGAAAAATCAGAGCTCCTACCTGGTGACATACAGAACAATAAAGCTGGTCTGTAACCCTCCTGCCACCATCTACCGCCGCACAAATACAGAAGATGCTTGAACTGTTTAATTGTCTTGGATCTCTTGTGATGTTCATATCCATTTGGCAAGGATACCCGATAACATAGGAGTAGGGCAATTTTCTCACTTATGAGTTATCAAATGTCTCCTAAGTTGGGCATATGCATTCAGTATTCTGTGATTATCAGATGCTATTAGATTGTCATGTATTTTCACTCTCTAGTTCATAATTCAATACAATTCAATTTCTTTCTGTTCAATTCAATTTGATTCCATCTAATTCAATTTAATTCAATACCTTCATTAACCACATACTCTATTAGTTACAAGCTGGTATGAAAATTAAACACAAGCCCTCCCCACACAAGGAACTTAAAATAATTGATCAGCTACTGTTTGAGGGACTTTTATAACTGTAGCATGAGCATACTAAACATTAGTGAGTATGACATCAAAGGTGTCAGGAAGGACTTTCATATGACTGTGACATATTGTGTGACAGAAAATAGCTGGTCCTGCTTATTTTATGTATATTTACTTATGAAGATACTGCATGGCTATCATGATTTTTGAGGAAAAATGCAGCTAGAATGAATACGTTTTGAAAGACAAAGGAAAAGAAGAAACAGGAAAAAAAAAAGTGTGCCGCAGCATGACAACATCTTCAATGCAGCATTAACAGTAAAAGGAATAAAAATCTAGCTGCATTTAAGTGTTTATTCCTAAAATCACTTAGATCTTCATTATTTTTCAACAGAGCAAAAGTGTTTGCTTTTGCAGATGTTCTAACACAAATATTCACTTTCCAGACTGATAAAAATAGCAGTCGTGTGCAGTTATGACCGCCAACACCATTTGTAGACACGTAAAATCAGAAAACATTAATCACACCAATATGAAGCAGGCAATGCATGGATTTCTGCAGCCTCATTATTCTGCAGCCTCAGGTCGAGACCCCATGGGAGAAAAAGGGTAGCAGCCATAGTTTCACAAGAGAATGTATATTCCTAAGGGAATCTGACAGTATATACTACTCCCAGGACTGGAAGTCAAAGTCTGCCTTTGGTTTCTACAAACAGTTTTCATCAATAACACGTGATGGGGCAAAGCATTTTCTGTGTCGCTCCACGTTTCTGATCTACTTTAGTAAATTTTCTGCTTTATCAGTAGCAAAAAGCTCTCTCTCCCCCAGCTTACATCAGTGAAGGATAGCACTTTGAATAGCTCACTTTATTTTAACACCTGTGCCTATTAAGTTGCTTCAGTCCTGTCCAACTCTTTCTGACCCCATGGACCATAGTGCACCAGGCTCCTCCATCTATGGGATTCTCCAGGCAAGAATACTGGAGTGGGTTGCTAGTCCCTTCTCCAGGGGATCTTCCCAATCCAGGGATGGAACCCGGGTCTCCTGCATTGCAGGAAAATTCTTTACCATCTGAGCCACCAAGGAAGCTCTTATTTTAATGTCCATGTTCCATTAAACGTGAATGTCTTCTTCATCCATGGCACATTAATTAGCATTTAAAATTTAGGAAGTTCTCACTCTAGGCCATGGGGTTGCAAAGAGGTGGACAAGACTTCGTGACTAAGCAACACTCTAGGCTAGACTCACTTAAGGAAGCAAAAATTCAGAAGACGCTCTCCCTTGTCTGTGCTTCCTCTTGTCCCATCCTTTACTCATGTGTTCATCAGCTCATCATCTGTGTAAGCTCGCCTTCTGTAGGCACTGTTGATCCTGCCCTCATGGAGCTTACATTTGCTTGGGAAAGAACAGATACTACACAAACAGTGTACATGAATGGCTATCACACTTGCCTTTTAGGTAGTAGAATCTTCTCAGCCAATGAAATCCTACAATGAAATGTCATCAAGTTATGAAACTGAGCTGTTTATTTGGGGTTGGGATGGGAGGATGTATAGAAACCCAGGATTGCAATCCAGGGCCCTGTCTTATTTCATGTCTTTTTCTATTTAATTGGAGTATAATTGCTTTAAAATGTTGTGTTAATTTATGCTATACAATGAAGAGAATCAGCCACATGCATATATATACATACGAATATATATATAATATATATATATGTGTGTGTGTGAATCTGAGTGAACTCCAGGAGTTGGTGCTGGACAGGGAGGCCTGGCGTGCTGTGATTCATGGGGTCGCAAAGAGTCGGACACGACTGAGCGACTGAACTGAACTGAACTGAACTGAACTGAACTGTGTGTGTGTATATATTCCCTCCCTGGTGGGCCTCCCTCACCCTCTACCTCCAACCCCTCTAGGTCATCATAGAGCACCGAGCTGAGCTCATCTCAGTTCTAACATCTCTCTCTTCTTCCTGCTCTCCCTGTTAAATGGCAAAGTTTGAGACGAGGGTATAGTTTAGTCATACTCTGTATTTACTGAATAAAAATAAATATGTTTCATTTTTAATTACAAAAGAGGAGTGTGTCCTATCTCTCCACCCACTGCAAGAGTGACTTCATAAGTAAAAATGTGCTCTCAAGAGTTCTTGCTGCCCTGCACCCCTCACCTGTCTCCCTCCCCTCCTGAAAGCATTGCACTCAGCATGGAAGACCCTCTGCTCTTGCAGCCTTCCTAGAAGATCCACTGCAGAACCACAGAGAGAACCAGCATTTATTGAGCACCTTTTGTGTTGTGGGTCCCATGCTGGATGCTAAAGGTACAGCAAGTGATACTGAGATGCCAAGGATGGATTACGGCCAGGATCGTGCAGGTGAAGAAGCAAAGATTCGGAGAGGGCAAGGAGCGAGGTCAAGGACACCCAGCTCCTGGCTGAAAGAGACGGGATTCAAACCCCAGCCCACTGGGTCTTATGTTCGCCTGCCGCTGCCTTGCTTCTGTGCCACTATGCTGCGCCTCTGTCACTGCTCCCCTGAATCACTGTCCGCCTGCATTTCTTCTCTCTCTCCATCTTCTTTGGCATCTCTCTCTCCCTCTCCAGTTCTCTCTCCCTCTCATATACACACGCTTTCCCTCTGCTTGAAAATACCCACTCCTGAAGTGGAACACTTGGAAGGTCCACTTGGACTTTCTCTTCCCCAGCCCCCTGACTGCTGTCCCAGGCTGCAGCTGCTGTTCCTGAGGCCACAGCGCCAGCAATGCCAAAAAGCTGTTTTTCTTCCACTCTAGTAAACATGTTTCTATTCACTTGTGAGTTTGCACATTTGTTTATCTGATGAGCCCCTACGACTGGAGGAGGAGGCCCAGATACTGTGTTAACCCCTCCCAGGCTATATGGCTCTCCAGCAGCGCGCTCTCCCCACGCCTACCTCGGCCCTGGACACAGGGCTCCACTGAGCTCAGACGCAGGGCTGGAGGAAGGAAGGTGTCTTTGAGGTGAGACTTGGAGGTGAGCGGGTGAGGGCATAAACAGAACATCTGCTTTCATTATCCGAAAACAAATTTAGTGCCAATAAAAGGTGTTCAAGTGAGAAGACTGGGGATGGAAATTGACAGAAACACAGCCATAGCTGATCCTACCTCTAAGGAATCAAATCTCGGACCCTTCTGACTTCATTCTCTGGCCTGCCAGCTTTTCTTAAACCTTTAGGATGTCAAATAATGCTGTCTTAAGTGGTTTATAAAAACTCACTCATTCAACCTTCAGGAGGGTTCTAATGAGTCACAGAGAGGTTAAATGACTTGATCGAGGGCACGCAGCTAGTGAGCAAGGGAGCCAGGGCTGAACGCAAGGAGTTAACCACAGCGTCGTGCCCGTTATTGACCAAAGGACACTTATTTTTAGACATATTCTGAGACCTGTAAGTGAATCGATGGTAATTTTAAATTTCTTTCTAAATAAATTAATGACCAAAAGCCTGACATGGTAGCTGAGTCCATGCTCTTCAGTCAGTTACTATTTGCCACCTGACCTTGGGTTAGTTATTGAATCTCTAAAAGCCCTGGTCTCCTTACCTCCTCAATAGGGGTGATGGTCACATGCAGAGGAGATAGACTGAGGGAATAATGTGTCGGAAGCGGTACCTCACTCTTTACTCTGGATGCCCATCCCTGGACAATGATATGTCAATCACAATGACACAAGCAGGGCCTTTTAGAGGATGGAGAAGAAACCAAACCAAATCAGATGAAACCCACAGACAAACCACATTCATTCGGCATGGATTTCAACTCTTGGCAACCACAGTTACTGCCAGTAGAGATCTGAATCTCTAAATGTCCACAGCAGTCACGTTCCCAGAAAAAGCATCATCCCCCTGCCCCGAGGGCAGTGCACCTTAAAAGACAGCTTCTGAGAGCTCTTGAGACTCTGCCCACATCTGTCCCATACCCTCTTCCACCCTCTTCCATCCCTGCCCCAAGCCCTTTGAAGTCTTCATCGGGACTGCCTACCTCTATTGTTCACCCCTTGCAGCATCAAGGTCCTGGGTGCCTTCCTAGCAGGAAGGGCAGCTGGTCACTTGCCACGACCTCTATCTCAATCCCATCATCTCACAGAATTATTTGGCTAAGTTTGTCATAAGCTACACAAACACTCGGACTAGTTTTAGGAAAGTCAGCAGCACTCCCTAAAGGGTCAGCAGTACTCCTCTCAAGGTAGATTGGTGATATCCCTAAGTCTCGAGTGGCTCCCAAGCTAGGGTGTCCCCTCTGGCTGCTCCCTCCTCCTCCCACTGCACCTGGGTCTGGGTGCAATAATGCACACTCGATCCACTTACCGGAGAAGGCAATGGCACCCCACTCCAGTACTCTTGCCTGGAAAATCCCAAGGACAGCGGAGCCTGGTGGGCTGCGACATGGAGTCGCACAGAGTTGGACTTGACTGATGCGACTTAGCAGCAGGAGCAGATCCACATACAGTCGCCAGCACAAAGACACACTGGCAAACTCACTCTACTTCCATCCATTTCTCCTCTCTAATGTGAAGATTACCACTATCACCTTCCCATCTTAAAGGAGTATTTTGAGTAGAAATGCTATAATAAACACAAAGTTGCTTTGAGATCTTCAGAGAAAGGATTTTATATGGAAGTGCATTCCACATTATTTGTTGTGTATGGCTAATTCACTCTGCTGTTGTTGTTCAGGCACTAAGTTGTGTCCAACTCTTTTCGACCCCATGGACTGCAGCACACCAGGCTTCCCTGTCCTTCACTATCTCCCGGAGTTTGCTCAAACTCATGTCCGTTGAGTCGGTGATGCCTTCCAACCATCTTGCCCTCTGCCTCCCCCTTTTCCCCCTGCCCTCAGTCTTTTCCAATTCACTTTGCTGTGCAGTATAAACTAACACAGCACTGCAAAGCAACTATAGAAAAATAAAAATGACGATCACTCAGTCACATCCAACTCTTAGAGGGCTACATGTCCATGGGATGGATATGCCCAGGAGAAGATGGTTGGAAGGCATCACTGACTCAATGGACATGAGTTTGAGCAAACTCTGGGAGATGGTCAAGGACAGGGAAGCCTGGTGTGCTGCAGTCATGGAGCTGAAAAGAGTTGGACACAACTTAGTGGCTGAACAACAACACAGTGAATTAGGGCTACATGACCATGGGATTCTCCAGGCAAGAATACTGGAGTGGGTTGCCACGCCCTCCTCCAGGGGATCTTCTCGACCCAGGGATCAAACCCGGGTCTCTTATATTCCAGGTGGAGTCTTTACAGTCTGAGCCATCAGGGAAGCCCAAATCAATTATATTCCAATAAAAATTAATTAAAAAATCATTTGACTATTTTCAATGACTATGACCCTAATAGGAATCAGTTGCTTTCATCCACAATAATGTAGACAATGGCTTTGTAACTAAATTGATGGATTTGCTTAAAGAAAAACAAAAAAAAAAAGGTAAGTCGAGACTATAAGGTGATAATCCTGACTCTTCTATGGAATGTATGCAGCTATAGATCAAATTCAGGCCGCTTCTATAGCAGAAGCCAAGGCACACTATTTTAATTTTATTTCTTGGTTGAATTTTGTTGAGTAACCCTATCAGTGCTACTGTAAATAGAGTCCAAGAATCAGTGCAACTACTCTGGGAGATGGTGAAGGAGGGCAGCCTGGAGTGCTGCAGTTCACGGGGTCACAAAGAGTTGGACACAACTTAGCCACTGAACAACAGCAGTAATTCTGGTGGGGAGCTGACAGCTGTTACTGGAAATGAAGTGAAAGTGTTAGTCACTCAGTCGTGTCCAACTCTTTGGGACCCCATGGACTATAGCCTTCCAGGCTTCTCTCTCCATGGACTTCTCCATGCAAGAACACTGGTGTGTATTGCTATCCCCTTCTCCAGGGGATCCTCGTGTCCCAAGGATCAAAACTGGGTCTCCTGCATTGAAGGCAGACACTTTACCATCTGAGCCGCCAGGGAAGCCCATGGCTACGAAGGGAACCCACCAGTTAGAGTAATCAGTCTGAGAAAAAAAGAAAGAGCGCAAGTCACTGCAGGCCTTCCATTTCAGGGGCACCTGGGCATCTTCAGAGATGATGAATGCTCTATCTGAGGTTCTGAAGCAAGCATTTGTTTAATGTTGTGGAATTTTATTTGGAAAGTCGGGGTTGGGGAAGAGAGAGTGTTTCTTCTTTGTTTCCTAGTACTTCACACTCAGAAGGTCAGTCTCTGCCCTCACTAACCCTCTCTCCCTTCTCACATGCCAAGGGACCATGTATAGGTTGGCCCAGAATCTCAGAACCCCTTTCTCTTGCATTAAGAGGGTGACTGGAAGGTTCCCTTCCGGAATTCCTGTTTCAGCGCCAAGATTATCCTTATCCTTGGCCTCAGCAGGGTGAGGAGAGCAGCTGTAAGAGTTATCAAGACCTGAATCTAGTGCCTGGGTCTGTCTTTCATTTTTTGGCCCTATCCTCACTTTGAACACGGGGAGAACAAGCCTTTTAAGAGGACAGGTTCCAGTGTCAATGTGGCTTAGACCAAACCTTATTTCTATCCCTTAGTTGGTGGGGGATCTTGGGGACATGAATCAACTCTCCAAGCCTGAGCTTCTCCCTGGTAAGGGAGGAACATGGCAGAAACTTAGTCCCAGAGTCAGGGCAAGCAACATTTTATATCACGTATGCCCAGTGTTTAGTTGATAAGTATTTGTGTCAATGGTATACCATTGCTGTTAGCAATTTCCATCAAATGCAATGCAAGTATCATAGAAAATTATCAAATGGTGTACAAATGAGATGAATAATACAGAAAAGTAGTATTGTTATTTTTTAAATTCTTATTATTTTCACTCTTGCTTTGGGTCTATCCTGGAAGTGACAGAAGACATTCTTTTTTGTTGTTCCTTTTTTTTTTTTTTACTTTACAATATTGTACTGGTTTTGCCACACATCAACATGAATCCGCCACAGGAGGAATCACAGCCTTTTACTTACATGAGACTTTGAAAGACCTAATGTTGTTGAGAAATACACATCTGCAAAACACTTTTCACTTTCATGCATTGGAGAAGGAAATGGCAACCCACTCCAGTGTTCTTGCCTGGAGAATCCCAGGGACTGGGGAGCCTGGTCTATGGGGTCGCACAGAGTCAGACACGACTGAAGCAACTTAGCAGCAACAGCAGCAGTACAAGTTTAAATGAGAATTTACACACACACAAACACAGACTCACTGAGCCTGGAAAATGATTGTGAAGACAGAGAATTAATTCTTCTGTACTTCCTGCTGTGCAGAAAGAGGGGAAGGAGGGAGCCTCGAAATCAAATAACATTTCCTTCAACTATGAAACTTGGAGTGAATAAGCGATTGACTTTTCCATTTGGTACCTTAATTCCTGTCTGTCAGACTTCCTGCCATGTCTTGCCCGGAAATGTTACCATCTATCACTCTTCTGGAATGAACCAGGCCAGGTACATCTCTCTGAATCTCATTCTCCCTCTCTGGTTCCCTGATAAGCCTGGTTAAACTGGGGGCTGTTGACAAGATTCCTATTTTCACCGATAAAGTACCATTTACACTACAAATGGCAAAGAGAATGGTAGGGTGTGTCATTTAAACACAAGGACCCCACAAGGGAAAGCAAGCCAGGACTTCCAAATATAAAATGCTGGCCTCCAAAATCAGAAGAGATGGAGGCGGGAGAGAGTCCAATTAGCATTCATGCCAGCTCTTACTCGGTGAAATCAGGGATCATAGCCTTGTGGATTAAGGATTAAGAGCAAATTTGGCTTAGTGAATATTCCTCCTCTGGATAAATGTCTGTTGAGGATTTAGAAAACATTTTTTTCTAAACCAGTTGGGTATTTTCTCAACATGCTAATATTTTTATTTTTGTTTCTTAATAATTACATCAACTTCCATATACAAAGCCTGATTTTTTTCCCCACATTTTAAAGGTGAAACCTCCTCCACCAATTTAATTGATCCTCTTGCCTCCAGTCTCTCCACAGCCAGGGAGAGGAGCAGCGGGGCCGCAGGGTGCAATCAGCAGGTGACCCCACCAGCGGGGTCAGCCCATCACGCTGTCAGCTCACACAGCACTGAATCCAATCTGCAGGGATCACAGTGCAATAAGCTGCCTGCATTCCCAAGGTCCCGACAATCATTTCTGAAATGGACTCAGCACTTGAGAAAGCTTTTACATGGCTTTGCCCCACACATTCTGGATCAAAACTGTAGATGGAGTGGCTGGGGGAACAATCCAGGGTGGCAGGGCTTAGCAGGGACTCTTCCTTCAAGGATGATCGGGGAGAAGGGAGCACCTGGCCCGTCCTGCTGGCAATCTGTCAGTCCTCCACCACCAAGGACTCGGTCCTTCCCCTTCTGCTCCCTCCCTCCTCACCCCAGAGACACCAGAGGCCAACATCACAGATAAATAATAGCCTCCAACAAAAGAGTGATACAGGGACTTCCCTGGTGGTCCAGTGCTTAAGAATCTGCCTGACAGTGCAGGGGACATGGGTTTGATCCCTGGTCTGGGAAGATCCCACATGTGACGAAGCATCTAAGTTTGCACACCACAACTCCTGAGCCTGTGCTCTGGAGCCCAAGAGCTGCAAATACTTAAGCCCACAAGCCTCAAAGCCTACGCTCCCTAGAGCTTATGCTCACAAGAGAAGCCACGGCAATGAGAATCCCCATACATGCAACTAGAGAGGAGCCCCAGCTCTCACTGCAGTTAGAAAAAGCCTGCCCACAGCAACAAAGACTCAGCATAACCAATACATAAATAAATAAAATTAATACGAATAAAAAATGATATACTGAGGGAGGGGTAAGAGGGGATCTTGGCTCACTGTGGCCGCTTCACTTCCTCCCCGTCCAGTCTCTCGGGACACAGCATTACCTGCAATTCCAGACCCCAAACAGACTGAAAATGGTAGCTGAGTGTGCAGATTCAGGATCCAAAGACCATGGATCCACACTCTGGCTCCAACCCACGGTCACTGTGTAACTCCCCAGGGCCTCAGCTTACTCATCTGTACAATGGGAATAATAATAATTTTCCCTTCCTTACAGAGCCACGGTAAGCACTGAATGAGTTAATACCTGTGAATGAGTTAATACCTGTGAATGAGTTAATACCTGTGAAATACTCAGGACTGTGCCGGGCATAAAAGTGTCATTATCATCATCATCATTATTTGCAGGTGAATGAAGACAGATATTATCTGTATTTTTCTACAGATGTGACTGAGACTTCGATTGTGTAGTCACAGAACTAGGATTCAAACCGACATATATCTGACTCTGGAGGGGAAATGCTTAGCCAAGAATCAGACTCCTCTCTTGGTCAAGGTTCTCCAAGCAGTTGGCACCAACACATGCTTCTCACCTCCTGACACAGGGTTTGGCTCTGACACATCAAGCCCTACTCATGAGTTCCTACCACCAGTTATGACACCTGATGCAGAGGGACGGTAAAGTTGCTTCCCTGTCTGTAGGGAGGAATCCCACGTGACTGTGAAAAGACAAACAGCAGGAACAGGCAAATAAGGACGAGAGGGAAATGCCCCCACCGTCGCCCATGCAGCGTCCTTTGCTCTGTGCTCTGCACTGGAGTCAATGGCCTTTCAGATGAGTGTGCTCAGCTGCTCCGGTCTTGGGAGGTTTTGTCCCTGGTGAAGCTGTGCCCTCCCTCTTGCTTAACCGCCTCCTCTCCATTCTAGAAGTGCCTGATGCAATGCCTCTTCAGCGTGGAGTTCCTGGCCTCTGCAGTCTAGACTCTTTCCTCTAAGCCTTCCACTGCACACAGTACCCCCCGAAGCCCAGATGTGCTGTGCTGTGCTGATGTCTCTCCTCACTTGAGAATAACACCCATGGAGGCAGGGGTGGTTTCTCCATGGTCTGACCACATGCAGCGCCCAGCATACAGTGAAGGATTACTGACTGCACCTCCTCCAGGGACACAACTGCCTGGCCTCTCCCTCTCCTCCTTTATCTCCTGTGAACCTATTTCAGGAATCTCCAGAGAGGACATACCATGAGAGGTGTGCTCGTCCACACTGGCTGTGAGGACCAACTGTGGACTGTCCTGTGCCTCCGTGAAGGAGGAAGCTCTGGGAGCCCTCCAGCTTCAGGTCCAGGCTCCGCCTTTCTAACAGCCCCAAACTGGGCAGCAGGTCTCCCGTCACTTCCCTGGATGGATATTTATCAGCCAAGGAGCTGGTGTTCAAGCATCACTCAGCACTACAGGAAAGGGACACCTATGCCTCCCTTCTAGCCTTCCTGCCCCTACCCATTTTCCTGCCAGTGTTTTTTTTCTTTAAACCCTAGATCACCCGACTCTGTCACACCGCCAGTGGCCTCAGCTAGGTAAATGCCACTGAGCAAATTTCCGGTCACCTCTGGGATGGCCCAACCCAGAAATTCAGAAAAAGGTCAGTGCAAAAGCTGGGAGGAAGACATGGATGGAATCTTTCCAAATAACCTGGAGATAGGTGGGGGGTCTTGTGAGCCCTGTTGGAGAGCCTCACAGGAAGGGACTCAGAAATTCAGAAATTGGGTATCAAGGTTCCCCTAAGTTGGAGCTCCACCTCCATCAGGTAGCCAGTACATCAAACACACAAGAGCTTTAAAGGCCGCCCTCCTGGCTGAGCTAAGTGGAATGCATGTCCCTCTTTGCTTTGTCTTCTCCTCCCTCCAGCTTTCCCCATGGCACCTCCAGCGGAACCCGGTGCTGTGCCTGTCTCCCAGGTAAAGTGCATCCCCACCAGCCACCAGGACTGACATCATATAACCTGGTCCCAGGCGAGTGAGATGAAATGAGCATCACCAGCAGTGCTGACAACCAGCAAGGCTGCAGGTGAAGGGCACGCTTCTCCCACCAACTGTGGCTTCAAGAGAGCCTTTGTTGACTTCAGAAGCTATGTTTTGGGGGGATGAGTCCTCTGTTCACTGGGGGTGCCACCTCCTGCCTCCTGTTCTTTGCCATCTCCATCTCTGCCTCTCCCAGCTCTGCTTGCAGGCAGGAGGCTGACTGGATAAAAGGACCCAGAGAAACTTCTCAGGAGTAACCAGTACCAACAGCGGTGACAGACGAAGGGGAAAAACTCACTCTCCTTTCTCCTCGGAAATGCTTCATGCCCACGTGACCCACAATGGTCGCCATTCCTGGTCCATCTGCCCACATCTTCCTCCAGGGGTCGCTTGTGAGTTTTGGCCGACATACTTTACGCTCGGATTTTTCTCTTCTGTGTCACACAGGTCTGAGCTGTTCTTTTTGTTGCTTCTCGTCAGTAGGCATGTGAAGTGTGCAACCCTGAAGTCAAGAAGGCACATCGCCCTGCAGTTATATTTTCCTTCCACTGCATTTCTTGTGGCTTGGTCATACCTGAAAAACTGCATTTCCTTTCTTTGGGGCTTAAAATTAGCAAAATACAAACAGAAATCCTCGGTCATAATCCAGGAGTCTTTTTCTCCAGGGTTGGTTATATGGAGTCTCTTACGGGACAATGGCTGACTCTTCCCATGTGTTCCCGCCTGGCCCCAGGCACAAGCCGGTGGCTGTTGTGTGTTTTAGCAGTTGCAGCTCTCGGGTTACTAACATCACAGTTCTTGTTAGTTCTGTGTGTTGATGTTGTCAGTGATGCTGCTTGGTTTGGTCTGGTTTCTCTGTTTCTCTGTTCCAAGAATGTCAGGATGCTAATTCTGAAACCAAGGTGACTTCTGCTGGGGTTTCTTGACTCTGGGTCCCCGTGTTACTGCCACTGCTATCCACCAATGCCTGCCTACCACAGTCACGCGCTTTTCTCACACACGGCTTCAGAGGGACTCTGGAACCGTGACGAGAAACAAAGGGCTCTTTCCACTTTGCTGTGTGAGAAGAGTCTGTTCTTCTGTTTCCAGAGGGAATACAAGCAAAGATTCACGAGCTTCGATGGCCCTGCTTTTCACCCCCCCCAATAGGTAATATCAGCCCCTCCATCCTTGGCAGCAAAGAAGGGTGCACCCGCTGCCAGATTCTGTGTGGTGTGGACCCAGAGACCGTTATACAGCCCAGGAGATAATCTGACCTTCCAGGGAGGCGCCTGGGCTCTGCGTGGAGCTGGAGGGAGGGGTGACGGATGTAGGCTCAAGGGTGGGGGGCACCACTCCACAAGCATACCTTCAGATTCAGCAGAAGAGGACGCCTGTGATCCACCAGGAAGCAGTGTGTTGAGACACTCAGGTTCATCCCTATACTCTGAGCTCATCCAAAAAAGCTGATAAAGAAGGAATAGCATCTTTCTCCTAAAAGTGTAGCTGAGAAGAATAAGTATGAGCATAAACTTAGGTGGACACACACAGCTGCAAAGAAATGATATGAAACTAATTAAAGATGAAATGTTAGGTCAGCATAGAGAATGAGGGAGTTAGGGCTACACAGGCAACCTAACCACACACTCAGGACAGCACACAGTTGACCCACTCAGCTCTGACCTTGAAAAGGACTCTCATATGGGCCAAGGGCAGGACGGAGTCCTCAAGACCATGCCGAGGAGCAGTTCACTGGGAAGGAGTTCTCTTCTCTTGGCCTCAGAACAGTGATGTGAGAAAACACAGGGGCCCAAGGGACAGCAAGGATGTCAAAGATTTGAGGGTGCACATTGTCCAGCCAGTCCAGGAGGGTCAAGGATGCTCATAGATGCTCATATCTGCTCAGAAGTTTCAGCGATGGCGACGTTCTGGCAGACTCCCTTAGTTTTGAAGTTTGAGAATTCTGGTTTTAGAAACTTGGGATTTTTGCTTTCAAATGATGGTTTGAAACTATGCCTTGGAAGGAAAAGAAAAATGGCATCTGATGTGGAAACACTGCTGTTCAAAGGCTTGTAGACAAGGTATGCATAAGGGATATCCAGGAATTAGCATCAGGCTTGCCTGGATATGCTGGCTGAAATCTGGCCTCAACACTAAAAGATTGTTTAGATAACTGAATAAGACTCCCTTCCTGGACATTCAGTGCCAGAATCATGTTCTTTCTTGCTTGAATGACTGATGTCATTTCAGATCCTAGTTTATAAGAGCATAGAAGACCTAGCAAAGGAGATTAAAGGATCCTAGATAGATGGATGGGTGGGTGGGGGGCGGTGGATGGATGGATGGATAGATGGATGAATGAATAAACAATGTACGAATGGAAGGATGGATGGATAGATGGATGGATGGACAGATAGATGGACAGATGGATAAATGGATGACTGGATGGACAAAGGACAGATGGTAGGCAGACAGAACACTCAGCTGCCCCCTCTGCTTCATGGCCCTTTCTTCTCTCTATAGAGTGTCTTGTCTCCACCCCTTGTAATGATCAGAATGACACAAAGAACATGGGGAGCACTGTCTGGGGATGATCTATTTTCTGTACTCAGCATGTTCCCGGAAACCTGTTGTCCCCAGGAGAACAGGTGAAAGCCTGACACTGTCAAAAGAGTGGTGAACGCTTGCTGCTTAATTTTTTATTAATGGTATTAAAATTTCCTTGCCTAAGTCATTAATCATTAGGTCATATGAAAGGCTTATGTTTATTCAGAGATAATAACTCACATCCTCACAGTAAGGATGTATGTTTTCTCCACTGGTCAGTGGAAGTGCTGCACTATTACATAAAGGGATAGACATTTTTTTTTCTTTTTTTTACTTATTTATTTTTACTTAGAACAGGTAGCTCAGTTTAACAAATATTTATTGAATGTCTCCGACAAAGATAAATACAATACAGTCTCTGCTGCAGACAAGGTCAGAATGATCCCAACAATGACAAAAACGCAAGAACTGTCATCGTTTCTTGGACATTTACTGGTTGCCAGCTTCTATGCTATGAGCAAGATCTTATTTATCTCATTTAATTCCCAAAACCATCCTATGAAGTAGATGCTCCTTTTATCCCCATTTTGTGGAAAAGGAAGGTTGAGTATGTCGAGTAACTCGTCCAAGGTCATGCAGTAAAGGATGGTTACAGTTCGGTGGGAGAGACAGGCAGCTGCATAGACAGTTGCAGTTTCTTAATGTATATAAGCAACTACTTTTCTATACACAACCAGAACAGCAGGATTCTCTCATCTCTTGATTTTCCATCCACACACTGCTGGGGACCCACCAGTAGATGTCCAGAGACAGTGGGAGTTCAGCAAGAGCTCAGGAAAAAAATGGTCAGGTCTTCCAGGTCAAAGAAAGTGAGTCAAAGGAAGTGAGCTGGTGACTGTGAACACTGAGAATTGGGCCTGCCCCCTGCACCGGGCATGGAGAAATTCCAGAACAGAAAGCAACCCCACTGCCAACTGACCCACACCAAGAAACACCCTCGGAAGAAACCCCAGCTCTGACTTAGCAGTACTCAGACTTGGGAGCTGAGGGCCCTCCATGCTTTTCCTTCTGGGTTGCATTTAAGGATCTGGTGGACTAACCACAGAATAGAATATTAAATAGTCATCGAAATTACATGTCTGAACAATAACCGCTCACACAGAAAATCATATCATGTTTGCAAAAGAAGCTAAATATAAGGGAATGTGCCTGAAGAATAACTTCAGACAGCTCTAGGTATAGAATTGTAAACTAAAAAAAGAAGTGTTATCAGTTTTTTAAGAGTGGTCTCATTCCCACTGCATCTGTGAGGGCTGGCCCATGACTCTACCCGGTCCACTCCTGTCTCTCCAAGTCCTTCTCTACTTCTCTTCCTTCCAGCAACCCTGTCAGCATCACCTTCCATCTCCTTCAGATCTGCAGCCTCCCATACAGGGCCAGAGCTTAACCCTTTCCTGCCTGCAGAGATACGAACCTGCTTACCACGGGACCACAAACCCAATAAGTAAGCTGTTCCTACAGGAAAAACCCTCTTCTCCCCATCTGACCGCAGCCCCTTCCTCTAGGCTTGCTCTATAGAGGCACACTCAGGGAAGCAGAGACGGTGCTGGAATTGGATCTCTTTAGGTGACTCTCACTGTCTACAACCCTATGAAGCCTGAAGGGGCTTCCCAGATGGCTCAGTGGTGAAGAATCCATCTGCCAGTGCAGAAGACGCAGGTTCCATCCCAGCGTCGGGAAGATCCCCTGGAGAAGGAAACGGCAACCCACTCCAGTAACTCTTGCCTGGAGAATCCCATGGACGGAGGAGCTTGGCGGGCTACAGTCCATAGAGACTGCAGAGAGTCAGACACAACTGAGCGACTAAGAGTACACACGTGCATGGAGACTGATTAACCTCCTGCCCCAGGAAACACTCGCAGCAGCAAGCAGGTCAGCCTGGTTCTCCCTCCTTTTCCAGCCCTTCTGCCCTGTATTGTTCATCTTTTCACACAGTTGTGGGGTGCCAGGGGGGACACAGAAAGAAGACATAATTTTGATCTGGAGAAAATGCACAGTAGAGATCCTGGGTGATTTTTTTTTTAATTGGAGTATGATTATTTTATAATGCTTTGTTAGTTTCTGCTATGCGATAAAGTGAGTCAGCTATATGTATACATATATCCCCTCCCTCTTGGGCCTCCCTCCCACCCTCCATCCTACCCCTCTAGATCGTCACAGAGCACAGAACTGAGCTCCCTGAGCTATACAGCAGCATCCCAGTAGCTACCTATTTACACCTGGTAGTGTATATGTGTCAATGCTATTCAATCAGCACTTTTAATCCTGGCATGATTCTTCAATTTGAAGGCTCTCCTCTCCTCTCAGACCCAGCGAATGCTGCTGAGACAACAGTAATCCCAGCTTTTTCTGAATATCCGGTACTGGGTCTGGTTTTCCCTGCGTTCAGCTATGGGGAGAATAACGCAGTCATGTGCTTGAACTGACCCAGTGGTACAGCCAGCAGCCATAATGGGTGAGCACTTTCCAATCTTGCAGAAATGATGTATGCGTGCATGCTAAGTGCATGCTTCGGTCACGTCTGACTCTTTGCGACCCTATGCACTATAGCCCGCCAGTCTCCTCTGTCCGTGGGATTCTCCAGGCAGCAGCACTAGAGTGGCTTGCCCTGTCCTCCTCCATGGGATCTTCCAGACCCAGGGATCAAATCCATCTCTCTTATGTCTCCTGCGTTAGCAGGTGGGTTCTTTACCACTAGCGCCATCTGGCACTCATTTCCCAAGCTGGAAAACCGAGTACTAACTCAGGATGGCTAATGTAAAATTACAAAGCCATAGTTACCATTTTACAGTTTATTAATCTGCCAATAGATGTAATTTACTTGACCATCACAATACAACAATATTCTCCCCATCTTACAGATGAAGAAATTAAGGTTCAGAGAGGCCCAGTGGGCTTCCCAAAGTCCTACTGCTGGAATTGGTTCCTATGTCTTCTGGTTCTAAATCCATTATCACTTAGAACCTTCCAGTGATTCAGGAACACAGTGGGAGTTTGCCCCAGCTTCTGGCATCAGTAATGCTCCTTCTTCTGTCCCCACTGAACAGAGAATCAAGACTCCTGAACCTCGAGCTTGCTGGTGATTGCACATTCATACCCACTGAGTAACAGCAATCTATTGCCGGGAATTATAGTTTAATAATCCTATAAGTCAGCACATTAAGGCCGAGAGACAAAAATAAAATGCATGCCTGTCCATATAAGCCTCAGGTTATTCTGAATACATGTGAGTGGATTTGACAAATGAACGTCCTTTGCTATCGGCACTTCAGGCTGAGCCTAGTGAACGTCCTTTGTTTCCACGTTCCCATCATCAGTTCTACCTGATTCTCCTCTGGTTCTTTCCATTGCCTTGACTACAAATTGAAAAAACAAAACAAAAGTAGTTCCCCTAAAAATGCCACCACAAGACACACACATACACACAGGCACACACACATACCATAAAACGAAGAGCAAAACCAGTACACAGGCGGATGTGTGCATTTTAAACAAAGGCTCTCATCTAGATAAATGTAATGGAACCCCCTTTCTTTCTAAATACTGGGTGTGGAAGACTCCAGCTAGTCTAATTTATGAACAGAAGGGCAAAATGAACATGCATTGCTAAAATGTGCCAGGAATTCTCTCAGGTACTTCCATGTAACCAACTGATTGAGTCTTTGCAACAACCATGGGACTGACTGTTACCCTTTTTTCATATGTATAAGGAAACTGGATGCTTAAGTGATGTGTCCATGGTCAGAGAGCTGGCAAAGCTGTGATCAATCTTACAAGGGACCCTTCTACTGTCAGGCACAGACCAAGCTCTTTCACAAACATTAATGAACAAAACAAAGACCCTACTTGGAAGGAGCTCATAAGCAAGTGAGGAGAAACAGACAACAAACAATATAAATTAGGAAAACATAAAATATTAGAAGGTGATGACAGCTGTGAAAAAAAGAAAACCTAGGACAGGGAAAGAAAAAGAATGGAGACTATGAGTGGGACTTAAGGCTGCTATGCCATCCTTTGTTGGTGGGGGGCACTGGGGAAAGTGGGGTCAGACTGAAGACCTGGGGGCGGGAAGCAGCTAGAGCAAGGGACCCCCAGAGACCAGCCTGGCCCCTGTATCCACAAACACCTTGCTCAACACAAATGCCCAGGGGCAGGGCAAGTCTGCAGAGCTGGGCCCCAGGAACCAGGCTTGAACAGAAAAAGGAGCAGGTCAGAGAGGTGAAGGATGGGGGCTTGCCTGGTGGAGCATCACCATGAGCTTGGAGTTCCTCCCTGGAGGGGAGGAATTGGACCTGGTGGAGGGTGTAGAGGACACAGAAGGCAGGCAGGTGTGATCTTTCAGGGCCTGCCTTTTGGGCTGTGATGTTTAATTTTATGTGTCAATTTGACTGGGCTAAGGGCAGTCCAGATAGCTAATTACATCATCCAAATAGCATCTCTGCCAGGTGTGTCTTGGCAGGTATTTCTTGGGGAGGTGAGCTTTCCAATCAGTAGGCTGAGTCAGGAGGACCCCCTTCACCAAAGCAGACAGGCATCATCCATCCAGCAAGGGCCCAGAGTGGACAAAAGGCACTAGGTACTCCTTGAACTAGGACATCTGTCTTCTCCTGCCCACAGAAGTGGAGCTCCTGGTTCTTGGGTCTTCAGACTCAGAGTTATATCATCAGCATCCCTGGATCTCCAGCATCAGACGGTAGATCACAGCAGCATGCCCTCAGCCTACATGACCTCTGGAGCTGACTCCTGGACAACTGTTCTCTTCCTATAAATCCTGCTGGTTTTGTTTCTCTGGAGAACCTCGGCTACTACCATGGGCTTCCTTCTCAGGAACCTGCCTGAAATCAGTCTTTCCTCTGCTGACAGGACTTCCAGGAACTTGTGCTGGGACACCCGGGGAGGACTGTGCCCAAGTGGCTTCAGGCACGGAAGGACCCCTGATCCTGGGCTAACACTACCCCCATACACTCACTCCCTCCTCCAAACAGCCCTAGGAGGCAACTCCCAACACCAAACCCATCCTTTGACACAAGGAAACAGACTTAGAGAAGTCCAGAGGCTCACCCAAGGTGGATCACGACTGCAAATTGCCCTGTTTGACTCAAAAGACCGTGTGCAGTCCTTGGGATAATAACAAATGCCAGACCAGAGAACCAACTTCTCTCTTTACAGTGAAAAAAAACTTCACTCTGCATTAAACCCTTAGCCAGAGATGGGTATGCTGTAAGCATCATTGGCCAAAGAATGCGTGGGGATAGCAAGGGAGGTCAAGAAAGGTAGATTGATGGAAATCATGCTTTATGCTCAGCGAAAATAAACTCAGACTGACCTTCATTACCACATTCAAACAGAGTGACATAGGACAAGAATTCAGAGAAACTCAAGCCGGGAAGGGAATTCACAGCACAGACAGACCTGGTTCTTCTCACCGACATCACTTGTGCAGGTAGAAAATCACCCACTGGCCAAGTGCATATGCGCACATGCACACGTTAATACTTTGTTTGCAGATCTGCCTATTTACATAGTTAATTTGGGATCTGTTTGCAAACACAAATTAGTTTGGTGCAATTACTTTGTGCGCGGACACGGAGTCATCCGCTTCAGCAGTTTAACGGCAGGGAGAATGGCTGCCTCGTAGCATATGGCTGTCTATATATAATCACAATATTACCTGCACATATTAGTTACATAGCAGTTACATTATAATTAGTGCTGGTTTTCAGCCATTCAAAGGTGAAAAAAAAAAGTATTTTAATTAAATCAGCAAGGTGTTTTGAGCAGAGAGAAGCGGCAGAGAGCTTAATGATTCATCGCACTCCATCAACTGAAATGGGACGGGCATGCCAGCACCTTCTTGCCTCCCAGGAGGGGCAATGCTCGCCTGCTAACAACAGTGGGTATTGTCTCTACATGACCTTGGACCCAAGATGTTGCCCGCTTTCAAAGACTCATCTGCAGGCCATCAAACAGGGAGTCAGACAACTGTCAGAGCTGAAAGGGGCCTCAGCCATGGTCTGACCCACTGATCACCAGTCAGAGAGGGTGACTGAGGCCCGGGCAGGCAAGGGAGTGGCTCTGGATGACACAGTTTAGGGGGGAAACCTGAGACCAGAACTCAAGTCTCCTGGCCTGTATGCCTGTGCTCTTGTTAAATACACCACCCACATCCGAACGCATCGTCCGTCATACTTCTTGAAATGCCCCACGAGGAGCATTTTCTCCTAAATTAAAATTTCACACATATTAGACACCCTCAGAAAATGAAGTGGTATCACACAATCCACTGGTGATGAATACATACTACCCCAGAATGGAGGAGCCTGTCCTAAGCCATTCAAGCAAGTGTGTTACAATCTTCAAATTTCTTCACATGGTTCCTAGTACTTGTGCTTCTAACAGTGCACTGGCTCCTGAAGGCAGTTCACTGAGATTCATTCAAGTGGAAGGAATCGAGGCCTGTCATCTGAGCTCCAGACACAGCATTCCCTGGGTGATGCTCGGCAGGTGACAGAACCTTCTCCTGACTTCTCTGTGATACTGAATTACACACTCAAATGCTTTCCTCTCCCCTTCATTATGAAAAGAAATCTTTCTTCCAAGAGGTGCTGTGTTAACATGAGCCTCAAATGACAAGAGGTGGTGACATAATCTCAACGTTGACATTGCCAGCTCTTCCTGGGTGGGACTGGACAGAATATTTCTTACACCCATCCCACCCCCCACGCCATTAAATACTGTCTCCATCTTTCTTCTTAAGGAGCAAATGTGAACTTGGAGCCAAGGGGAGGGAAGGCTCAGGATGCTGTTATAAACACCAGGACCATTCAGGAAGACGAATGGATAATCAACATCTCATCCCGCACCGTCCCTGTCCTTCCTCCCCGGTACACATTTAACACTCCAGGCCGAAGAGATTGAACATCCTTAGTTGCATAAGACAAGAAACAGACCCCAGGAGAACAGGAGAAGAGATTGCTGGTGTCCATCAGGAACAAACGACCATGTAATAACTCTGTAATTACACGGTAACGAGAGCAGATTGAGACTGTAAATTACATCCTTGTCACCTCCGGGGAACGACGCGGCTCTATCTCGCATCTACAGAAAGCAGCAGCGCATGTTCCATGGTCACTGAGAGATAAGGGAATTCTTGGCTGCTAAAGCAGATTTGCTGCTGATGACAGGTGATAGACAGACAGGCTGAAATCTGGGATTTAATGATTTTCCAGGTGAGACACGACTGCCTCACCATCCATAGCAAGACATCCCTTATCCAGGTAGCATTCTCTATCCTTCACATCAGAGGCACTGATGAAGGTTCCCCAAATTAGAGACAAAATGCAAAGGCTCCCCAGTACACGCACACAAAAATGCTCATGTGTGCATGGGCTCAAACACACATACCAACAACCAATTTACACTGCCTGGAACATTTAATCTGCAGACTTTTGAAACATCACTATTATAACATTTCACCGAATATTTTAATACTGCAAGGAATATTGTCTCTTTTTATGCAACATACTCTCTGGGACCATTATGCAGAGACATTAAGAAATTCTTTGTGGTAGATTATTCAGCAAATATTATTTGACAGCCGACTGTGCATATAGCATTCTGCTAGGTGTTAGAGAGAAAACAAAGACAAACAATGCTCAGTTCTCCCCACCCCAAGTATCTAAGTCCACTTACACAGATAACATAAATACATAAAAAGTTAAATTATAACTCCACAGGCAATGTATAATTATCTGCCAAATGACTGGAACAGACACGAGAACTATAGAAATAACAGAAAAAGGAAACTCACTTTGGGGTGGTATAATCATAACCATAGCTTCTTATAGATTGAAATGAACATCTAAGAGAGCTGAAATACCACTTTCACTCAAGGTCTGTTAGAAAGAGACTGTTCACATTTCTCTACATCCACAGTCCTTTCGGTTCTCCAAGAGCAAACCAAAAACCACTAAAAAATTAAAAAAAAAAAAAAAACTTTTTGTATTGGGTAGAGCTGATTAACAATGTTGTGATAAATTCAGGTGGACAGCAAAGGGACTCAACCATACACATGTTACATATATCCACTATCCCCCAAACTCTGCTCCCATCCAGGCAGCCACAGAACATTGAGCAGAGCTCCCTGTATTACACAGTAGGACCTTGTTGATTACACATTTTAAATATAGCAGTGTATAACATGTCCATCCCAAACTCCCTAAATATCCCTTCCCCTCATCCTTCCCCAACGGACACCATCAGTTTGTTCTTTAAGTCTGTGAGTCCGTTTCTGTTTCGTAAATAAGTTCATTTTTTGAATTAAGGAAAAACAGAAACCTTGGGAAGGAAAATATCAGAAACATGAGCATAAACAAGTTTAAAGCTGTGTATAGTCAAGCTGCAAGGAGACCAGATACATACTAAGAACGTGCGTGTCCCTTTAGTATTTGAGGACATTTTTATAACTTGGGTGGTATTATATCCACAGCAGTAGGAATGTTTGTTGATCAACCAAAGGACTCAGAAACTTGTCTGAGACAGGAATAAATGCAATTGTCAAGTTGAGAAAGTACAAAAGCTTTAATCAAAGCATCTAGTTAATACAGGGCACGATCCATGGGGGGTCAATGAGGGTATTTCTCCAAGAAACAAAGAGCCTCCCCTCTCCAGGTTTCTTGGCCCCTAAACTTCCAAATTTCCAATCACTATTCCTAACCGGCTGTCCAGGGAGGCGTGACATGACAGAGTTACTATAGAGCTACTGCTGAAGGTTAATCAGAATGGCCTCTTGGGTTTTATCTGGATTTAATGGAAACCCATTTGCCATCATCTGATTGGCACTTGAGCAGACTTTTGCCTGGCTGACCTTCCAGCCACAGATCTACAACATTTACCGTGTAAATGTTCCTCACTGAACTGTGAGGTGCACAGACTCACTCAGTATGGATCCTGCCATTAGTGACACTGCAGTTCAGGGCCCCCAGAGACCTTGAAGATGGAAACCTTAAACTCTACGGCCCACTGGTGTTGGTCTCTGGGTGATGCTAAGGAATGAGGGCACCAGGAGGTCTGCAATTCTCCATGGAAAAACTATAAAGAGTCTGTACCCTCTCTAGACCCTTAATAACTAGAAAGGTGTCAGTGGAGATTTTCTCTTTCTGGAATAAATCAGTGCTATCCCAAAGAAGATATCTTCTACAACCACCAGAATCCTAGTAAGATTAAAAAGAGTGGCACATTTTGATAGCGTTTTAGAAACAAAAGTCCAGTTTAACTATGTGACCGTGTGTATGTTACTTATCTTTGGGCTGTCATTTCCTTGCTAAAAAAGAAAAAGGTTGGGAGATATGGTCCTTCAGGTCCACCCCAGATTGAACATTCTATGAACTAGAAGGGCTGTAACAATCAGTTTTTCAAAATTTAATGAAGAATAATCACGTTCTTGATCTCAAGATGCTGATGAGACTCATGTTTAAACCAACAATTAAGGCTATAAGCTAATTCAGTCACCTAGGCTCCTAACCTATCTCTAGCTCATACAATATTGTCTCTCAAAGAACCAAGTGAGATCCCAGGGCTGTACTGTGACAAATCATGGTTGATCCAGAAGTCTCAGGGTACGCATTTAGGAACATCCTGGCAACACTGTGGAGGAAGCTACATTTCACATGATGAAACTGATCTCCAGGACGTGTCCCTGCAGGGAACAGCAGCATCAGGGGAAAGTCCAACTGCCCCCCAACACATGGGTCTGCACCCACTTCTGGGCGCAATTTCTTCCCCTGGTCAGATTTCAATGTTCATGACAAGACAGGACATCTCTCCCTACCAGGGACTTGATGTTATTTACAGTGGCCACAAGATCGATATCTCCTCCCCTGGAAATAAAGCTTTCTACTTTGCATTGGAATTTATCTTCAATAGCTGCTGGAAATCATTATCACACAATAATGTTCTATTCACTACTCGTGTTATCCCTTCAGCTGGGCAGATTGCCAGGCATTTGACTGCCTGACACTAAGTCCATTTGGTGCACGACAAAAATAAAACCTTGCATTGCCTGGAAATAACATGAGACACACTCATCACCCAGCCAGAGATGATTGGGCTACTTTCTCTTTCTAAGGAGTTGTCGGAACTCATGTAAATCATCCAGGCTCTTGCCTATAGTCATGAGCACACCCTCATTTTATGTGTACAACAGGAATGAAGAATAAGCTTTGGCATGGACCAAAGTGATCATGAATTCCAGAGGTGAAGCTCTGAGGTCTAAAAGACTATGTGTTTATCTCTATATCAAGGCTTAGCTTATCTTTACTGAGATACACTGTTTGTCATTTCTGTTAAATTTAGGAACATTTCTTGAGATCTTATTAGGTTCCGAGTACTGATCTAGGTACTTGAGGGGTGCTGATGAATACGGTATTCCTCCCTGGAGAAGCTGAACTAATAAAGTGAGGCAAAAAGATATACACAGTATGTCTATACAGAGTGATGAGACAGGTGAACAGCTGGCAGAGGACCAAGGACAAATACTTAATCCTGGTTATGAATTCAGGGCACCCTTCTCAGAGGAAATACTATTTGAATCAGATATCTTGAAGTAGAGCAACTTGAAATAAAGGAAAGGAGCATTCAGAGGACATCCTCTTATGGGGGTATCACAGGGACATTCAGAGGTAGATGGGTGTTAAGTCGGGACTGGTGGTTAACGTATCTGTAAGAAGGTTTGAGTCACTAGCATTTAAAGAAAGAATGGCAGCTCTACCTCTCTCCCACTACCAGGGGATGTTTTATGTTGGATACGCTGGCATTGAAGTACCTATTGGTCATGGATTTGAGTGTGGCAACCTATAACTAGAAATACTTTGATTACATTCAAGTAAGAGACTGTAGTCAGAGATGGTCCCGTGTGCAGCCCCTACACATAAGTGACAGTGAAAACCTAGGAAATGCATGAGATTTCCCACAGAGATGGCTAGCAGCTTTGGGTCGGGGACAGAGCCAGTGTTTAAGGGGTTTAAGCAGAGGCAGAAAAGTGCACCCAAGGAGACAAAGCCAGAATGTCTAGAGTGGCATGATGAAAACCAAGCAAGGACGCAGGAGTGCTGAAGCCACAGCTGGACAGGGGCTCAGGAAGGGCTGATTTGAAGGCAGTGATGAAAGAAGTGCTCGGCTGTGTGCAGAGTTGGGGAAGTTTGTCAGAGCTGTTTTCATAGATGCAGTTGTGAGACTATTAGGAATGAACAGATATAAGGAAGTAGATTTTACTCCATAAATGTCACTTAAGAATGAAATAAATGAACAGGAAAAGAGAGAGGGAGTAGAGGACATGAGCTTCAGTTGTGTTTTTTGGGGAAAAGCCAGTAGAGAACATGAAAATTTCGGGACTTCCACCCACAAGAGATGACATAGCAGAGTTCAGTTCTAAGTGAAATAGTATTTTTAATACCAAGACAAACATAAGCCTAAGTCTATTATAAGCTTTCAGGGAACCCTGTCTCCAGCCTGGACCTCCCTCCTGAGCCCTAGGTTCATACAGGCAATTGCCTGCTTAGCATCTCTACTTGAAAGTCCAATGGACATCAAAACCTTACGTGACCAAATTGGAACTTCAGATTCCCCACGCCCAGCTCCCAAACATGCTCCTTGTCCTGTCTTCCTACTTCACTCCAGGTCCTCCAGCTAAAAACCGTGGAGTCTTTCCTGTCCACTCTCTTCCTCTTGTACCCAACATCCAATCTGCCAAGCAGTCCCAAGAAACAGATCCAGAAAAGGACTCTTCCACATCATCCCAAAGCCACCATCACCTCTCCTCTGGAATACGGTGACACATTACTTATTCCTCACTGTTAAACTTCTTGCATCCAGCTAGTCCCTTACAGTCTATTCTCCTCGGGTTCCCAGAGTTACTCTTTGAAAACAAAAGTCAGAACAAGTCACTAGTTGGCTCAATACTCTTTGGTGTCCTCCCTTTACATAAAGAGTAAACATCAAAGACTCTCAGTGGTCTACAAATTCCTCCTGGTGCTAATGGATTGAATTACTGGGCTTGAGTCTTCTTCTTTCTCCTCCCCATGTGGCCGGGGTGTACTTTCCTGCCTGTTGATGTGGGGCTTGGCCATGTGACTTGCTTTGGCCTCTGGGATGTTTGTAGACAGAACATGCTCGGGCTTGAAGCTTGCAAAGTGCTCGGGTGGTCAGGCTTTCCTCTCGCACTTTCAGAATCTCCCTGGAGAAGAGATTGGGGGTGGGTGGCTTCTGGCTCTTCATCCTGGGGCCCAGAATGAACATGTGTGAAAGAAGCTTGAGCCTAATTTGCAGCCTACAGCCACTGCAGCCAATTTACAAATCCAAAAGTGAGGGGCAAAGATGCTGCTGTATGTCTCAGAGTTCTGCTTACAGCACTTCGTTGCCTCTCAACAATCAGCCATGCCCCGCCACCCCTAGAGAGCTACCTAGACAGCTGCCTCTTCTCTTTCCTGATTCAGGGTCCTCCTGCCACAGGCCTCCTGTACGTGTAGCTACCGCTCCCTACCCCACAATACCCAAATGGTCTCCTTCTTCACGCCTTTCAGGTCTCTATTCAATATCCTCTTCACAAAGAGGATTTCCAGGGCCTCTGTCTCAACCTCTCTCTGATCCTTTGCCTTGGTTTATTTTTCTCCATGGAACTCCATAATACAACGGACATGTTAAACATTTATTTATTTTTTAGCCAATAGGCCAGAGCCTATAACTTACTTTCGTACTTGCAGTCTGCTCAGTAATCAAACAGACATAAATTTAGGTTTCCCTGCTGACTTCCAATTCTCCATACCCTACAGAGCAGTGGTTTTCCAGCTGCTGTATGTGTACCATGAAGTGAAATGTGGAATGCTTCCATGAGATAAATGGACAGCCTTTAAACAAATAAAATATATTTAATTTTACTGAGGGTGAACAGATGAGCTGGGGGCTTGGCGAGTCACCAGTGAGAAGTGTCAGCAAGGAGGCAGGTACGGTGCTCAGGTGCCTATGGTCCCCGTCACCTCGAGAACCCTTGGGAGCAGCTCTGTGACTGATGCTTACAGTCATGACCTGAGTAACAAAATAAGATAAATGGTATTCACCACGCTTTGCTCAATAAGACAGAACAATAATATATATATTTTAGAAAAAGAACTCTATCAAAAAGGATTGTAATGTTTTAAGTTCAATTTAAAGGCCGACAGACAGCTCAGCTATATGACAAATTCATTCATGTGGAACACTGCGGGTGCTTCATAAACAAGACTTTCTTCTATAAACATCAGGATCTGAAATGAGTTTGCTGATTATTCTTTCCCCATGAATAATGAGCAGAATTGATTTTTTACCCACTCCTCTTCTCTGACCTTAGGCAGCTTTCTTCTTTTTCTCTTAAAAAGGCAGTTTGTGAAAACAAACACGAGTAGTTATGAGTTAGAGTCTATTTCCACCTTTTCCCTGTTAAAGGCCCAGATGATTATTTTCTGCCTGATGAACTACATGGACGGAATATCTTGAGTGGTAATTATTAGAGCAAACAGTGGTTCTAATTTCCAGTCCAGCACAGAAGTTACGGCTCCTGTCACACCACAAGAAAGAAGCTGAGCAAACTGAAAACCAACAGCTCTCCTTGGACCCATCAGAGAACTAAGGTCACAGGGAAAACTGCTGCCCTGAAACCGAAGGGACAGACAGGTGCATACAGAGGGTCCCAACCCACAGGGGCAGAATCCCAGGAGGAAGCAATTTCATGGGGATCAGCACTGGGAGAGAAAAACTTACACTCTTATCCGGGAATCACTAGAGGAGCAGCGTGGACCAGTTTGAAGGTTAATAACCCCAGGAGCTCCTGTCTTAGTGATGCTTCTACACACATTTGTCACGTTACCTCCAGTAGCCCCACCAGGTTTCCACAGCGGAGATCAGGAAGAATCCCCCCTTACTTCCAGTAGGAAGACAGAAAACGGGGTCACGGTAAAATCCATTCAGGGCATCCTGTTCTTCTGAACAAGGCGTGATCATAAGAGAAATTATTTCACCATCAGCTAAATGACCAGGCAAAAGAGAATACCAAACTGCACCCACTCACCTAAGGAAGAGGAGAAAACAAAACTGAGAAGTGATTATAAAGGTCACAGTCCAGGGACCTGGGCTCACCACAGTGCTGAGACCTAATCACAGGACTCCAGATGCTTTCTCTCCACATCTCACACACCAAAGGGGGGTCCTATATATAATAACAGGAGACCACCGCTGAAATAATGGTGCATTTTCTCAGACGCTATGTGAGAAGTCTCTAGGGAAACCCAAAGACAAGAGGCAGACAAAAACAAGGAGACCAAGGGGAAGTCTCAGCCTTTGACACCTATAGCTAAGGCAAAGAGAAGAGTGTCTAAACCCTAGCCAGATAAACATAGAGCCTTACACTGAACACCTGTTTAACTCAGTTCCCTTTACCTCACACATTTTTTATGGCTCTCACCAAAAAAATTATAAGACATACCAAAAGACAAAAAGGATAGTTTCAAGAAACAGAGCAAGCATTAGAACCAGACTCAGATATGGCAGAGATATTGAAGGTATGAAATTGGGAATTTAATACACAGCTATGATTATTAGTTCTATATTTAGATTTTTAAGAAATCTCTATTGCTTTCCATAGTAGCTGCATCAGTTTACATTCCCACCAATTCTACACCTGCATATGTATCAGAAAAAAAAAACACATTAATTTGAAAAGATACAAGCACCCCAAAGTTCACAGCAGCCTTATTTACAGTTGCCAAGACACAGAAGCAACCCGTGTCCATCGACAGATGATGGATAAAGAAGATGGGGTGCATATAGACAGGAAGTCCCAAAGCAAGACTTTTAAAGAAACTAGTGGAAGAGGGACTCACCTACAGAGGAGAAAGGGTAAGATTTACATCAGACTTCTCTTCAGAAAACACACAAATGAGAAGAGTGGAATGTGTTAAAAGTAAAGACCCACCAACCTCAAATCCTGTACCTAGCAAAATTATCTCTCAAATGTGAAAGAGAAATAAAGACTTTCTCAAACAATCAAAAATTGGGGGAATCGGTGTTCAGTAGAAGGGCTTTGCAAGAAATGTCAAAAGAAGTTCTTTGAAGAAAAGAAAAACGATGTAGGTCAGAAACTTGGATCCATCTAAAGTCATAATATTTTGTTTTCACATTTCTTACTTATTCAAGACATCCTGTCAATCAGAGATTCTGATCTGCATGAGACAATCAGCACTAATCCAGTTGGTGTTGTTCCAGCTGAAAATAAAGAAGCTTGACACGTTGGTTTCATATGTGTCCTCACCAAGAGGCAAAGAAAACAGCCATCACAGCTCTGACATTGTGATGATACCTGGAGGGCCTGCAGGGGTCTCCGGCAGAGACAACTAGGCAACTCCATCTGTTCCGAGGCCTTGGACTAGATTGGAATAATTCTCTGGATGACTTTAAGTTGTAAGCTTCATCCCCATCAGAAAGCACAAGTGTGGATGAAGTCCAAGCAATTCAGACTTCCACATCTTATAACCAGAAAACGGGAGTCAGAATGATCATGGATACAGGGCAAAGGCCTTGACATTGCTGACTGTATCCTCGTGTCACCTATCAATGTTTTTCCCCAATCTGCTTTGCCCAAATCAGTTCCTCAGTTCCCAGTACCATTTCTTTCTTCAGAAGTAGAGACACAACTGCCTGCCCCCATGGCCCTTCCGCCCGATCAAAATCCAAGCTAAAACTGAACAAAGCAAAACCACAGCAAAAATAGTTACACTGTTCTCAACACCAATTGTTGCCGATAATATCTGTGAATTATCAGCACCAGATCCTAGTCTCACTCTGCCACACACACTAGGATTCTCTTCAGCACATTTACCACCTAATGAAAGCGGATGGCAAAGCTACTATAGATAAAAGACCAGCTGAAGGAACAGAGAATTTCCTTGGATGAAAATAGTAAAGAGAATCATTGAACTGTGTATTTCGGACATTCTTTAACCTAAAGAAGAGTGTCTGTAACGTGAGCTAACAATGACCTAAGAATCAGGGACCTCTCCTAAGTGGACTCCAGAATGGTTTGCACACATGACTATTCATACCTCCAATGAATGACACTTTCCCGGGAGACGGGGAGCAATGTCATAGACAGCTGCTTAGCAAGACTTCCTGACAATGCGGAGAAGATGTGAGCCCAAAGGACACACTTGAGCTTCCCCTGCAAGGGGAACGTAGTCTCAGTAGTAGCAACATTATTGGTATGAGCAATAATTACAATAATTATGAGCATATTCACAGCACTTTGGTCTCAGCAAAACGCACCACATTCATCATAATGATTAGCATTTCTACAGTACTCTGTATTTCCCAGACACACTCTGCTCATTAATTAAATAATGCTGGCAACTTACTATTCCTGTTTCACAGACATAGACACAGAAATGAATTGACTGGCCCACGGCCACGTGATGAGTCCACAGCACAATCGGGATTCCATTTCTAATCCCCAAGTCTCTGCTTCTGTCTTCACTCAATACAAAGCTGGGTGGTGCTTCCAGTTAAAAGGGAAAGAGGAGTGCCTAGGACATGAAACACAATCACTCTCAAAGCCTTTGACTGGCTGTTAAGTGCCACAGAAGCTGCATGGAATCTACTTTCATGAAAATCTTCAGGGGGAAAAGCATTCATCAGAAATCCTCCTAGGTGGGACTTCCCTCGTGGCCCAGTGGCTAAGACTCAGTGCAGGGGGCCCGGGTTTGAGCCCTGGTCAGGGAGCTAGATCCCATATGCTGCATCAAAGATCCCATGTTCTACAACTAAGACCAGACACAGCCAAGTAAACAACTGGAAAAAAAAAATGTTGGGTTTTTTTTTTGTTTTTTTTTTTTTTTAAGAAATCATCCTAGGTCAACAGTTCTCACCCTGACTCAAGCCACAACCCCAGTCAATTCAGAGTCTTCTGGATGTGGACCCAGCAAAGAGTACTCTTTTACGGTCCTATAAGGACTTTATATTTCTATTAAATGTATTTTTTTATTGTGGTAAAGTCATATGATATAAAACATACATACTATTTTAACCACATTCAACTGTACAGTTCAGTGGCACTAATTCACATTATAGCACAATTCTCATCATCATCCACCTCCCAAATTCTCCCCCTTCCTAAACTGAAACTCTGTCCCCATTGAACACTAACTCCCCATCCCCCCTCCTCACCTCCCTATCCCCCGACACCTGGCATCTACCAACGTACTTTCTGACTATGAATTTGACCATTCAGATTGGCCATCTGGAAAATCCCAGAGGGTGGCCTTGGTTGAGTAAAACTGCTAGCCTAGGAAAATGGGTCCAAACTTCAGGGGGCATCAGAATCACCTGGAGGGCTTATGAAAGCACTGATCGCCTGGCCCAGGCCCCACAATTTTCAATACAGTGTGTCAGAAGGAGAGCCCCAGACTTTGCATCTAACAAGTTGCCAGGTGATCCCGAGGACCCCCTTGTCCCAGGGGCACACTCTTGAAAGCTTTGGGCTAACGTATTTCAGATGCTGACAGAAAAAGTACCAAATTGCTTCCAAAGATGCCTTCAAGCCCAGGCAATAAGTCGTGGACAACCAGACAGACTGATGTGAGCATTTATGGTGTGGTAGAAACTGGCCAAATCCTGGGCATAGGGCAAGGCTCCCTGCTCCAGTCCCCTTGCTTGCAGGGAGGCTGAAGGCACTATTGAACCAGACCACGGAATGAGGGGAGAAGCACCCTGAAACGTCCTGCTCCACCGCCCTGCCCTCCCATTGCCCAGTCTCCTAGCTCTGCTTTCTCTCATTTGTGGCCAGGTGCCATGGAACTCCGAGACAGAGGTGTCACCCATAAGAAGGAACTGTGGTCCAGGAGTTACCAGTTAGCTAAGAGACACGGGTGGGTCTGCGCAACCCGATGCAAGCAGTAAACGGGGCAAGAACTGACTGTCTTCAATGTAGCCTCTGAGATTTCAGGGCTTGTTTATCTCGGCAGCACAGCCTGGCCCATCCTGACCCACACGTGATGATCAGTGTACACTGCTGTGGTTGTTCCTAACGCGAGAAAGAGGACCAAGGGAAAAATGCAGAAGAAAGTGACAGCCATACTACAAGGAGAAGGACGAGGCTGAGTCAGAAGGTGACCACTTCAGGGAAGCCTCAAACACCCCCATCCCAGCAAGTATGAGGCCAGACCACATCCAGACAGTCTGCTGCAGCCCAGAGCTTTCAGGACCAGACTGGAAACACGAGGCAGGAACTGACTAGTGGACCATACCAACAGCAAAGGGCACAGCCTGGGGGGTCGATGGGAAAATGAATAGATCAAAACGTTTCAAAACACATTCTCTTGTCCTCCCTTCTCTGAGTCTCTTCAATTCCCACACTGGCAACGATGCCATTCACTTCAGAAAAATATCCTAAACCAGCCTGTGGGACAGACGGGTGCTATTGGTGAGCAGATCCCAGGAGTCTGGAGACTCCGAGAGAGCAGGTATCTGGGTGGGGTCTGCTGTGGCCGAAACAGTCAGGGGTGGAGGGAGGCAGTCTGGCCGCCAGTCCGCACCCCAGTCCAGCCAGGGTGAGTGCCTTTGCCAGGGCGTCTGTCCTTTCCTCAGGCCCAGCTGTGACCAGAGCGCCCAATTTCACAGCTGTTCAGTTTCAAATCGTACTTCTGTTTCCCAGCTGTAGTGCCATATTACTCGAGTTTGTTTGCCATCAGCTTTAATTAAGAGAGGTTTAATTTTCCAACATTATTTTGGCTCCTCCCTGGCCCAACACCCACATGAAGAGACGCTGCTGTTTCCCGCCTGCCCCCCCCCCCGCCGCCCCGCTCCCCAGCATCCAGTAGGCACATGCATATGCCCAGTAAGTAACACAGGAGATGCTTCCCTTCCCCTCCCACCCCAGGGACATGAGGGCAGAGGCTCCACCCTGACTGCAGTCTCTGGTGAGTGACTCTCCCACAGAGCCTCATGACAAAGGTGACTTCCTCTCTGCAAACCCGGGGCCCCCTTTCATTTTCCACCACCTTTTCCCCAAGTCTTCCCACGAGCTTCCCACGGAGTAAGCCCGAAGAACTCAAACTTGATTCCAGTCTGATTATCCAACACGGCCCTATCAGCTGAGACAGCAGCATTTATCACATTAATAGGAAGGGTAGAGGAAAACTGGGATCTCATCCAGCAGGAGTGCTTTTATCACATGTTGCACTGTCTCACAAATCCAATTATCACCAGCTGAAGGTCTTAACAGCCCCCGAATTGCAGCTTTCAAATCTTAAAGGACCACGCTGCACATTTTCTGAGATTCTTCCCGTGGTACGTGACTCATTGCAGGCCTGGCATCCTGTCTTCATGACGAGTTCGGGGCTGAAGCTGCCTATGGTATGTTCATCCTGAGTCGAACCAGTGAATTCAAGAGATGCTTAGACTGGGGACTGCCACTGACTCCACACTACTCAACAAATGCAAGCCTCTGAGTTTGCATCCCTGTTGAAGGTGGCGTGTTGGAAGCTCAGTGGAGTAAGTCTCTTAGGTGACTTCATGGAGACTGACAGACAGCGGGAGGGTCTCCCGCAGGGGTTCCTGGGACTAGAAGCTTGCTTACAGATTTTGAGAATGTGATAACAAATGTCATGTGGGTCCTGAAGAAACATCACCCAAAGTGACAAATATAAAGGTCTGAGATCTGTATTAAACAAAACCCAGTGACTCCTGCTCAGAAGAGAGACTGGACTTTGTCGACCAAAATGTCCACTAAAAAAGTTATAAGATGCAGAAAGAAACAGGAAATTGTGATCCATACTCACAAAAAAGAGGGATCGTGTGGTGTGCTGTGTGATCAGTCATGTCCAACTCTTTGCAACCCCATGGACTGTAGTCCACCAGGCTCCTCTGTCCATGAAATGTCCCAGGCAAGAATACTGGAGTGGGTTGCCATTTCCTCCTCCGAGGGATCTTCCCGCCCCAGGGATCGAACCCACGTCTCCTGTGTCTTCTGCGTTGGCAGGTGGATTCTTTATCGCCAAGCCACCTGGGAAGCCCAGTTCGGTTCAGTCACTCAGTTGCATCCAACTTTTTGTGACCCCATGGACTGCAGCACGCCAGGCTTCCCTGTCCATCACCAGGGAAGACAAATTTCACAGGGAAGCCCAAGAGAGATTATACAGTTTAACACAACTGGCAGAAACCACCATAAAAGTGAGGGAAATTGAACAAAGACAACCATCTGAGAACACCCCCATGGGAAGCTGCTGAACTTGGCAGAGACCTGTGGACTCTGTGGTGTTCTGGCTGCAGCCAATGCCCAATCATGTGAAGGTTCTTCCAGAGCAGGGCATGTCCTGGGGACGGGCAGCTCCCCTACCAGGGTAAGGGGTTCCCATGAGCTGGAGCTGTGGGTGACGCTGCTGTTGCTGTTGGTGGTGGAAATGACATCTTCAATGGCTGGAGGAAGTACAAGCATCCTACGGGCATGAGGCTTTGGTTGGGGCTGAGCAAATACAGCCTGCAAAAGCACTCCAGTCAGCCATTCAAGCATCACTGACTCTGAGCTGTGAAGACAAGCCAGAGGGACACCCAGGACTCCAGCAGGAGATAAAACCAGGACAGATTTGAAAATAGCCTGGTCTGTGAATGTGCTCCCTACCCCCACACAAATCTGGCTTCAGCTATTGGAACACAACCTCTGTTGCATCACTGGCTAACAACTCGGCCCCACAGAGCCAGAGGTAACCGTAGGAGGCTAGGCTCAAATATTAAAACACAAATATTTTTAAAAAGCTGAGGAAAAATATGAGTGACTGCACACTGCCCAGCAGAGAAGACAGATTTCACAGGCTATTCCAGGCAGTTAAAGAAAAAAACGCAAAATAGGGAAAGTAGGAACTTTCAAGAGGCCACATGATCCAGATCGGCCACAATGCGTCTTCCAAAATGTCCACTAAAAAAGTTATGAGATGCAGAAAGAAACAGGAAATTGTGATCCATACTCACAAAAAAGTAGGCAATAGAAACTCTAAGTATCCCCATATGTTGGGTTTAGCAGTCAAAACTTCCAAGCAACTCTTATGTATTTTAAAAAGTAAAGAAACCATGCTTTTTACAATTAAAGTATGACAACCATAAATTAGTAAATAGATTTTCAAAGCAGAAACTGAAATCACAAAGAGCCAAATGCAAACTCTGCAACAGAAAAGTATATAATGAGAAAATGAAACTTTAACTGGAGGACTCAAGAGCAGATTTGAGAGGGCAGAAAAAGGATCCATGAATTTAGAAAGAGATCAACAGAAAATATCCAAACTGAAAAACAGAAGGGAAAAAAGACTGAGGAAATGTGAAAAACCAAGCCTAGAGTAACACCATATACTTAATAGGAGTCTCAGGAGAAGAGAGAAAGGAATGGAAGACATATTCAAAGAAGTAACTGGCAGGGAATTCCCTGTGATCAGGACTCAGTGCTTTCACTGCCAAGGGTCTGGGTTCAATCCCTGATTGGGGAACTAGGATCCTGCAAGCCATACTGCTTGGCCAAAAAAAAAAAAAAAGAGGAAGAAGAAGATGACGAAATAGCCATTATATAATAAAAAAGAAGAAGCAACTGGGAAACCTTCTTACAGCTGATGAAAAGCATTAGTCTACATATCTAAGAAATTCAATAGATCCAAAGTGGGATAACTCCAAAGAGATCCGCATCTAGACACATAATAATCAAACTACTGCAACCAAAGAGAAACAGACAATCATGACAGCAGCGAAAGGCAGCTGACGGCAGAGCAGCGATAAGCAGACGCTGGCTTCTCATCTGAAATGGTGGAGGCCCGGCCAGGGGTGTGACATAGTCAAAGTACTGAAAGGAAACCATGTATAGACTCTTAGCCGAGAAGTTTCCATCCAGCAGAACCTGAAGGTGGAATATAACCATTCTCAGATAGACAGCTTGTTGTTAGTTGATCTAGCCTACAAGCATTACTAAAAAACATCCTTCAGGATGAAATGACCAGATTGTGACTTGAATACACAGGAAGAAATGAAGAACACAAAAAAGTATACATACAGACATCCTGTAAACATAGAATCACATAAATATCTCTATAAGTATTTTCTCATTTCTTCTCTAATATAATTAAAATATAAAAATGAATAAAGAAAAATTATTATATTTCATTGGGTCTATAACATATACAGATATAATACTGAGTCGGCCAAAAACTTCCTTCAGATTTTTCCATAACCTCTTATGGAAAAACTCAAACTTTTTAGCCAACTGAACATATCTGACAACAGTATAGCAAAAAAAGGAAGTAAGAAAATACAGATTTAATAGACCATGTTTTCTATATTTTATCAGTTAGTTAACATTAATCTAAAGTAGATCATAATAAGCTAATCTGGATCATAAAATCACTAGGCCAACCAATTAAAACACGACTCAAATATATAGATAAAATGTCAATAAAAGAACCAAAATAATACACTAAAATATTTATTTAGTACAAAGAAGTCAATTTAAAAGAAACAGGAACTTAAAAGATAGGACTCATAAAGAAATCAAAGAGCAAAATATCAGACATAAATCCAAATGCAAAAATAATTATAATTAAAATTGAATGGCAAAAATAGTCCAATCAGAAGTCAGAGATGATCAGACTGGATAAAATTAAAACAAACACTTTAGAGACACACCTTAGATTCAGGCTACAAATAGGCTGAAAGTAAAAGGATAAAAATGTATTGTTCAAACAGTAGCCATAAAAAGAAGGCATCCAAATTGGTGAGGAAGAATTTTAATATCAGGCAAAACAGATTTTAAGACTAGAAACATTCAAAGACCAAGAGGAACATTTCTCATGTGAATGTATGGCAAAAACCACCACAATATTTTAAGTAATACACCTCCAATTAAAGTTAAAAAAAAAAAAGAACTCAAAGAAAAAGTTCATACAAGATGTATTTCATGAATGGTCCATATATCAGGAGGATATAAAATTTATGAAAAGTGAAGGTGTTAGTCACTCAGCTGTGTCCAACTCTTTGCAATCCCATGGACTGTAGACCACTAGGCTCCTCAGTCCATGTAATTCTCCAGGCAAGAATACTGGAGTGGGTTGCCATTTCCTTCTCTAAGGGATCTTCCTAACCCAGGGATTGAACCCAGGTCTCCCATACTGCAGCTGGATTCTTTACCATCTGAGTCACCAGGGAAATCACTATAAAACTTATAGATGTATCTAAAAAGAGAACCTCAAAACACAGCAAGCAAAAGCTGACAAACTTGCAAGAAAAAAGGAAATAGACTAATCAACATTTAAAGTTGGATATTCCAATACCTTACCCTGAATAACTATGCTGCTACTGCTACTGCTGCTAAGTCACTTCAGCTGTGTTTGACTCTGTGCGACCCCATAGATGGCAGCTCACCAGGCTCCTCTGTCCCTGGGATTCTCCAGGCAAGAACACTGGAGTGGGTTGCCATTTCCCTCTCCAATGCATGAAAGTGAAAAGTCAAAGTGAAGTTGCTCAGTCGTGTCTGACCCTCAGCAACCCCACGGACTGCAGCCTTCCAGGGTCCTCCGTCCACGGGATTTTCCAGGCAAGAGTACTGGAGTGAGGTGCCATTGCCTTCTCCGCTGAATAACTATAGAACAGCCAACAATCTTAAGCAACACTATTAATCAACCTGACCTAAAGATATATTTGAACACTCCAATCAATGTCTGTAGTAGATATGTTTACTTCAAATGTGCAGGGAATATTCTCCAGGACTCAGTAAGTGGTGGACCAAGAGAATTTTCAACATTTGAGAGTGTTGGGGACTTCCTGGCAGTCCAGAGGTTAAGACTTCACCTTTCAGTGAAGGGGAGTGGGATGGATCTCTGGTCAGGGAGTTAGATTCCACATGCCTTCTGAGCAAAAAATCCAAAACATAAAACATATGCAATATTGTAACAAATTCAATAAAGTCTCTAAAAATGATCCATATCCAAAAAACATCTGTTACAAAATAAAAATAAGAAGGTTGAATCACATTCCCAATAATGACATAATTAAACTGTAAATCAATAACAGAAATCTGGGAAATCCCCAGACACTTTGAGAGTAAGAAATATACATAATGCATGGATCAAAGAAGGAATAGCAAAAAAGAAATAGGAAATATTTTGAGCTGAATGAAAACAAAAATACAAGACATCAAAATTTATGGGACACAGCAAAAGCAATCCTTGGAGAAAAATTTATAGCTGTAAACACCTATGTTAGAAAAGAAGAAAAATCTCAAATAAATAACCAAAGTTTATATCCTAAGAAACTTCTAGTTTAGAAAACTAAATCAAAATTAAAGAGAAAAAGAGAAATAACAGTGATTTAGAGAAACATCGATGACATAAAATGAGAAAAACAAGAGAGCCAGTTAAACAAAAAATTAAGTATCTGAAAGATCAACAAAATGAACAAATCTTTAGGTATAGTAACTAAGAAAAACAAACAAAAATCTAATAAAAAGACATGATCTACAGACCCTAAGCTTATATGACTATAAACAGATTAGAAGGAAATCTGTATAACAATTTTATGTCAACAAACTAGCCAATTTAGATAAAATGGACAAATTCCAAGAAAGACACAAGTTACCAAAGCGACTCAAGAAGAGATGAAAAAATATGAATAGAACTAAATCCAACAAAAAAGTAAATAATTAAAACTCTCCCCACAAAATAGCCCTGTGATTTCACAGTTGCCATGTGTGCATGCTAAGTTGCCTCTATCATGTCTGAATCTGTGAGACCCTATGGACTGTAGCCTGCCAGGCTCTTCTGTCCATGGGATTCTCCAGGCAAGAATATTGGAATGGTTTGCTATTTCCTTCTCCAGGGTATCTTCCTTGACCCAGGGATCAAACCTGGGTCTCCTGTATTGCAGGCAGATTCTTTACCACCTAAGCCACTAGGGAAATCCGTGATTTCATAGGTGCATTCTATCAAATATTTTAAAAAGAAAAATATTAATTGTTCATAAACTCAAAATATAGAAAGATAAATACTTCCAAACTCATGCTTTCAGGCTAGCATTACCTGATATTAACTTTAGACCCATGCCTCCCCCAAAAAAATCACAAGAGGAAAAAAAAAAAAAAAAACAGAAACGCCTTTAACAAAATATTAGTTGGCTGAATCAGGCAATATGTAAAGAGAATTATACACCAACACCAAATGGGACTTATCACAGAAATGGAAGCTTGATATAATATTAAAAATCAAATAATGAAACATATCATGTAACAGAATAAAAAGAAAGGTCACATGGTTGTCTTAACAAATAATTAAAACACATTTGATAAAATTCAACACCCAATCATGACAAAAAGAAAAATTTCTCAACCAAGAGTATTATAAAGAAATATCCTCAATCTATGGAAAATCCACAGCTAAGATCATTCAGTAATGATGAAAGACAATGTTTCTCTCCAGGAAGGAGGCAGGACATCCAATTCTGACATTTTTATTCAACAATGAGCCAGAAGTTCTACTCATTGCAAAGAGAAAGAAGAAAAGAAAGAGAAAGAGATGAAAGACATCTAGATTGAAAAGGAAGAAATATAAAAGTCTCTATTATCCTTGGATAGAATCCTGAATATAAATATGTTAAAAAATTCACAAAGAAACTATTAGAACTAACAAACAATTTTCCAAAGTTGCAGGAAATAGCATGGATAAACAAACATGAATTGTATTTCTGTTTATCAAAGCAAGCCAAACATGAAACTCAGATAACAATTCCATTCCCAACAGTATAAAAAAGAATGAAATACTTAGTCTACCCTGAAAATGATAAAACCATGTGGAAAGAAATTAAAGCAGATCTCAATAAATGGAGAGACATTCCATGTTCATGGATTTGAAGACTCAATATTGTCATAATGGCAATTCTCCCCAAATTGATCTATAAATTCAATGTGATCCCTATAAAAATCTCAGCAGGCTGATGTACATTGACAATCTGTTTCTCAACTATATATGGAAATGCAAAGGATAGAGAAGAGCAAAAGTAATTTGAAAAGAGAAGATCAGCATTGGAGGACTCACACTAGCAGACCTCAAACTCACTGTAAAGCACAGAAATCAACGATGCATATTATTGGTGCAAGGACAAGCATTTTAGATCAGGGGAATAGAAATGAGATTCCAGAAATAAATCTTATTCACAGGAAGAAAAGAAGAGGCATACCTTCCATATAAGATGAGTTGAATTTTGACAAAAATGCTAAAATAATGCAATGGGAGAAAGAGTATTTTCACCACATGGATCTAGAACGGTTGAATATTCATGTGCACACAAATGAATGTAAATCCTTACTTCATATCATACACAGAAAATAACTCAAATCGGATCACAGATCTAAATATAAGAAACAAAACTTTACAATACTTCTAAATGAAAACGTAGGAGAAATTCTTCATGACCTTGAATTGGGCAAAAAGTTTTTAGAAATAATAGCAAAAGAAAGATCTGGAAAAGAAAAAAAAATGATAAATTGTGCTTCATAAAAATTAAAACTACTGTCTTTAAAAAAAAACACTACTTAGGAAATGAAAAGACAAGTCAGAGACTGGGAGAAGATATTTGCTAATCATATACTTAATAAAGAACTTGTATCTACAGTGTATCGGAGAAGGCAGTGGCACCCACTCTAGTACTCTTGCCTGGAAAATCTCATGGATGGAGGAGCCTGGTAGGCTGCAGTCCATGGGGTCGCTAAGAGTCGGACATGACTGAGCGACTTCACTTTGACTTTTCACTTTCACGCATTGGAGAAGGACATGGCAACCCACTCCAGTGTTCTTGCCTGGAGAATCCCAGGGACAGGGGAGCCTGGTGGGCTGCCATCTATGGGGTCGCACAGAGTCGGACACGACTGAAGTGACTTAGCAGCAGCATCTACAGTGTATAAAGTATTCTTACAACTAAAGAACAAAAACAGCATGAAGAAGAAATTGCCAAAAGATTTTGAATAAATACTTCACCCAAGAAGATATATGAAAGGCATTAAGCCATGAAAAGATGTTCAACATCAGTCATTAAAGAAATTTAAATTAAAATCACAAGGAGATACCCCTTGTGGTTTATACACCCCTAGAATGGCTATAATCAAAAAGAGATAAAAGCAAGTGTTGGTGAGGATGAGGAGAAGATGGAAAACTCATAAATTGCTACTGGAAATGTAAAATGTTGTAACCACTTTGCAAAAACATTTGGCAGGTTCTTTTAAAGTTAAAAATAAACTTACTAAATGACCCAGTGATACCACGTCTAGGAATCTTTTCAAGAGAAATGAAAACATATGTTCACATAAAGCCGTGAAGGTGAATGTTCATAATAACATTATCCAGGACAGTCCAAATCTGGAGACAATCCAAGTAGCTAACAACTGGTGAATAAATAAACAGACCATGTTATATCTTTAATATAACAATAGCGTATTATTAAGCAATGCAAAAGAATGAATTACAGGAATGAACCTCAAAAACACCATGAAAGAAACCAGATGCAAAAGCTATATATTCTAAAATCCCATGCATATAGGATATCTAGAAAAGGAAAAAAACGTGTACATACAGAAGGTAAACTAGTGGTTGCCTTGAACTGGGGCAGAGATAGACAAAACAGATCAACTACACACAGGAAGACGGAAGAATACACAGAAGAAGTATACAAAAAAGATCTTTTTTTTTTTTATTTTTATTTTTTATTTATTTATTTATTTTTAATTTTTACTTTACAATTCTGTATTGGTTTTGGCATAGATTGACATGAATCCAATGACCCAGATAACCATGATGGTGTGATCACTCACCTAGAGCCAGACATCCTAGAGTCTGAAGTCAAGTGGGCCTTAGGAAGCATCACTACGAACAAAGCTAGTGGAGGTGATGGAATTCCAGCTGAGCTATTTCAAATCCTGAAGGATGATGCTGTGAAAGTGCTGCACTCAATATGCCAGCAAATTTGGAAAACTCAGCAGTGGCCACAGGACTGGAAAAGGTCAGTTTTCATTCCAATCCCAAAGAAAGGCAATGCCAAAGAACGTGCAAACTATTGCACAATTGCACTCATCTCCACACTAGCAAAGTAATGCTCAAAATTCTTCAATTGAGGCTTCAACAGTACATGAATTGAGAACTTCCAGATGTTCAAGCTGGATTTAGAAAAGGTAGAGGAACCAGACATCAAATTGCTGATACCTGTTGGATCATCAAAAAACCAAGAGAGTTTCAGAAAAACATCTACTTCTGCTATATTGACTACACCAAAGCCTTTGACTGTGTAGATCACAACAAACCGGAAAATTCTTAAACAGATAGGAATACCACCTGAGCTGCCTCCTGAGAAATACGTATGCAAGTCAAGAAGCAATAGTTAAAACCAGACATGGAACAATAGACTGGTTCCAAATTGGGAAAGGAGTACATCAGGGCTGTTTATTGTCACCCTGTTTATTCAACTTATATGCAGAGCACATCATATGAAATGCCAGGCTGGATGAAGCACAAGCTGAAATCAAAATTGCTGGGAGAAATATCAATAACCTCATATATGCAGATGATACCACCCTTAAGGCAGAAAGTAAAGAGGAACTAAAGAGCCTCTTGATGAAAGTCAAAGAGGAGAATGAAAAACCTGGCTTAAAACTCAACAATCAGAAAACTAAGATCATGGCACCTGGTCCCATCACTTCATGGGAAATAGATGGGGAAACAATGGACACAGTGACAGACTTTATTTTCTTGGGCTCCAAAATCAGATGGTGACTGTAGCCATGAAATTAAAAGAGGCTTGCTGCTTGGAAGAAAAGCTATGACCAACCTAGACAGCATATTAAAAAGCAGAGACATTACTTTGTTGACAAAAGTCCGTATAGTCAAAGCTATGGCTTCTCCAGTAGTTACGAATGGATGTGAGAGTTGAATCATAAAGAAAGCTGAGCACTGAAGAATTGATGCTTTTGAACTGTAGTGCTGGAGAAGACTCTTGAGAGTCCCTTGGACTGCAAGGAGATCCAACCAATCCATTCTGAAGGAGATCAGCCCTGGGATTTCTTTGGAAGGACTGATGCTGAAGCTGAAACTCCAGTACTTTGGCCACCAGATGCAAAGAACTGACTCATTGGAAAAGATCCTGATGCTGGAAAAGACTGAAGGCAGGAGGAGAAGGGGATGACAGAGGATGAGACGGTCAGATGGCATCACCGACTCGATAGACATGAGTTTGAGCAGGCTGCGGGAGTTGGTGATGGACAGGGAAGCCTGTCGTGTTGCAGTCCATGGAGGTCAAAGGGTCATACATGACTGAGCAACTGAACTGACCTGAACTAAACACACAGGAACAAAGGAACTTCCTGCAGTGATTAGAAATGTTCTAAAAACTGAACTGTGATGATGGTAACAAAACTCAATAAATTTACCTAAAAATAACCAAGTTTTACACTAAGGTGGGTGAATTCTATGCTGTTTAAGTTATATCTTAACAAAGCTATCACAAAGAACAACAACACGACAGCAAGCTGAACCTTTCACTAAGCTGTCTCCCAAAGTCAGACCTTGGTGACTATTCCTCTCTGCCTGAGTGGAAGCGGGAATGCTGGTCCTGATCCAAAGGACCTCCATCAATTTTTTTTTTTTTCTGGATCCTGTGTATTCCCAACTCTCTCTGTTTTTCCCAAGTCCTCCACTAGCTTCTCCCCTTTATTGCTACATGTCTTAGAAAAAGGTCTGTAATAGACATGGCCATTTCCCAGTTTTCATCCCACAGTTGGCTCCAGTGGGGCTCCTCCTCCATGGTGAGAGTAATGCTCCTCTGGTCCATGACACTCTAAATAGGACAGCTTGTAGATAGATGCTTTGTAGGTTTTTCTTTAATAATCCCTTCTTAAAAACACTCTCTTCTTGATCCGTCAACGTCACTGTCTCTGGGCTTTTCTCTGACTCTCAAAGCCATTAGTTAGATAAGCTTCTTTGACCATAGGTCTTTGTGGCCCCTTCCTTGGTCCATTCTCGACTGACCTGACACAGCCTCCTTGTTGAAAAGCTTCACCTACCATATCTGATGACTCCAAGCAAGTTATCTCTAGGTGACCCTCTCTTCTGCGTTTCAGGTCTATTCGTCACCTGCTCTCTGAATAATTTGAATCTCATAATCACTCTAAACACAGTAGGTCCAAGACTTCATCCTGCACTGTTTTTCACAAATCCCTTTCTTCTTCTGCATCTGTGAACCTTTGCCAGTCTAAGAAGAAATCTGGAAGCTGCTTAGCAGCCCTTTCTCTGTCCCTGATCCCTATGCTAGACTGTTCCCCAGTCCTAGCCTATCATGTCTAGATTTTGATTCTATCTTCTCCTTTCTACTCTCCCCTACTACTGGCTTCATTGTCCTTATTATTGTATCATTTTAGCACTCTTGATGGAGAAGGCGATGGCACCCCACTCCAGTACTCTTGCCTGGAAAATCCCATGGACGGAGGAGCCTGGTGGGCTGCAGTCCATGTGGTCGCGAAGGGTCGGATGCGACTGAGCGACTTCACTTTCACTTTTCACTTTCATGCACTGGAGAAGGAAATGGCAACCCACTCCAGTGTTCTTGCCTGGAGAATCCCAGGGACACTGGAGGCTGGTGGGCTGCCGTCTCTGGGGACATGACTGAAGTGACTTAGCAGCAGCAGCAGCAGCATTCTTGAATGAGCCTTTAAGTAGTCATTTTAGATCTCTTTTTTTATATTTTTATTAATTAATTTATTTGTGTTAATTAGAGGCTAATTATAATATTGTAGTGGTTTTTGCCATGCATTGACATGAATCTCTTTTTTAAAATTAATAAATAAGTTGATCAATTAATCAAAAGGAGGAGATGTTAAAATAAACAAACAAAAAGGAGACCAGCCTTGAAAACTCCCTAGCTTATTTTGCAAGATGAATTTGACATGGGCCATTTCTTGCTCATGCCTTTATGTAAAACTTTAACTGTTTCTCAAAGTTGATATCAGGTAACTACTAACCAATTACCTATCATTTAAGAAATTTCTAACAAGATAACCAATCACCTTTACACAGTCACTGTTTTCTCACTATATAAGCTGCTTTATAACAATACACCCCTGAGCCCCATTCCATGTTTTAGTCTGAGGAATCCTGGTTTACAAGCTGTCCATTTATTGTGTGCACAGTAAACTTTTATCAATTATCACTTTGCTATTTACTGGTATTACTTTCTTATTTCTGAACCTTTGATAGAGAAGAAAGAAGTCAAAATTCTAAGCAAATGAGCAAGTAAGGTCCTATATGTGCTTTAACAAAATTGGGGCTTCCCTGATGGCTCAGCTGGTAAAGAATCTGCCTGCAATGTGGGAGACCAGTGTTTGCTCCCTGGGTTGGGAACATACCCTGGAGAAGGGAACGACCACCCACTCCAGTATTCTGGCCTGGAGAATTCCACGGACTGTATAGTCCATGGAGTCACAAAAAGTTGGACATGACTACCCAACTTTCACTTGGTTAGTACTGCTTCAAGAGAAAAAAAAATATTTAGAAGTGCCCTATCAAAAGACGCTTACTCCTTGGAAGAAAAGTTATGATCAACCTAGACAGCATATGCAAAAGCAGAGATATCACTTTGCCGACTAAGGTCCGTCTAGTCAAGGCTATGGTTTTTCCTGTGGTCATGTATGGATGTGAGAGTTGGACTGTGAAGAAGGCTGAGCACCGAAGAATTGATGCTTTTGAACTGTGGTGTTGGAGAAGACTCTTGAGAGTCCCTTGGACTGCAAGGAGATCCAACCAGTCCATTCTGAAGGAGATCAGCCCTGGGATTTCTTTGGAGGGAATGATGCTAAAGCTGAAACTCCAGTACTTTGGCCACCTCATGGGAAGAGTTGACTCATTGGAAAAGACTCTGATGCTGGGAGGGATTAGGGGCAGGAGGAGAAGGAGACGACAGAGGATGAGATGGCTGGATGGCATCACTGACTCGATAGACATGAATCTGAGTGAACTCCGGGAGTTGGTGATGGACAGGGAGGCCTGGCGTGCTGCGATTCATGGGGTTGCAAAGAGTCGGACACGACTGAGTGACTGAACTGAACTATGCCGTCTTTATCAACATACACTTTCATCGTTGGGCCTCTATCGTACCCTCTAAGAAACTCATTATTTCAGACTGTGCTAACTTAAAATTCTCAGTAACCTGGAGATGGGCTGGGCTTAAGTCCACTTTTGCATTTATGCAAAAAAGCATTGATTAATTACAGTGGGAATGACAAGACAGCGCCTTGACAACACTGTGTTAGCCATTAATTAACTTTATGTTCTTGAAAGTAATAAAACTGCGTTTCTTTTAAAAGGCTTTATAATTAGTCTGAACCACACAATTTAACACTTAATTATATACCAGCTTCTATTGTTCTCTAATTTCTTCTTTTCTTCCTTTCTCTCTATCTCCTTCCTTCCCCAACCCCATCTTCCACGTACGTGTATGGGGGTGACTACACAGTGCATTAACTGAAGAATCCAAATGAATCAAAGGACATCAGCTCTCCTTCATGAAGCATCCTGCTCAGCAAGGAAGATGAAATCAGTACATAAATGACTGTATTATGTGGATGAAAATGATTTTTTTTCAGGAGTTTTAGATAAAAATCTTAAGTGCTGAGAGAATTCCCAAGAAAAGAGTAATTACTTCCTAACTGATGGAGAACAGGGCCTAGGGATAAGAGAAGACACCTGTAGAGATGCGGATGGGAAGATTGCAGCACAAGCTTGGGAAGAAGTCTGCAGAAAGACACAGAAGCAGGAAAAGGCAGGGGCCTACCTAGAAACCATGTGATGCCCAGAAAGACCATTTCAGATCTCTGAATTCAGATGTGTCTGGTTTGGAATAGTGGCTCTGCCAGTTACTAACTTTGTAGCTTTGGCCAAGTTGCTTACACTCTCTGAGTCCTAGCTTTTTGTTCTTTTGTTTTTATCTCAGCTTTGCAATGTGTATATATTGCATCACAGAATTATTAAGAGCATTAATTGGAATAATGCTCATAAAGATCAGGGACATTGTAAATAAGGAAAATGTAAATCATCCATGCAAATATCCTTTTCTTACAAGTAAAAAGGCCATGTCAACTATAGACAGCCCTGCTGAAGAAATAGCTGGACAGGCGCAGAGGTATCTCTCACCTAGCTCGTGGTGAGGCACCGATTTGACCTTGCCAGCATCTGCTTTCTGTTCCTTAACAGAGATGCTTGATTCCTTCCATTCCAGAGCACTGCCAGCATTCAGGTCACTTCAAAGAGAGGTCAACTTCTTAAAATTCATTTACTTATACTTCAAGAAAATGTTAGCAATACTGTGAGAAACTACTGTCTCATACATGGAGTTCCTCATCTCCATGTACGCCTTTATTTTTTCAAGTCACAGGATCATTACAGAGTTTTCACTAGAGGTGATTTCATTCAGCTCTTCACTTTATGGGACAAATTTAACAAAGCATAGAACTAATTGCTTTTATGATATAAGAACTACTTCTTATGATAGGATACCAGTCATATAAGAAATAGTCCCATGCTTGTTGAGGTTTATAATTAATCAGGTATACAAATGACTCACTGCCAGGTTATACACACAGTGGCAATGCCCATAAGAGATACATGAGTATCCAGTCACTTTCCATTACAGAATGAAGACCAAGACCATTTAGAGATTATATTAGACTCACTTCATGCAGACTCACTAAGTGCAGTCCCAGGGAAGTAGGAACTTTCCTGGCAGTCCAGTAGTTAAGACCACCTTCCAGTGCAGGGGGTTCAGGGTTGATCCCTGGTCAAGGAGCTAAGGGGTTCCCAAGTGGTACAGAGGTAAAGAATCTGCCTGCCAGCACAGGAGATGCAAGAGACACAGGTTCGATCCCTGGAGCGGGAAGATCCCCTGGAAACGGGAATGGCAACCCACTCCAGTATTCTTGCCTGAGAAATCCCAGGGACAGAGGAGCCTGGTGGACGACAGGCCATGAAGTCGTAAAGAGTCAGACATGACTTAGCAACTGAGCACGCATGCACGTATGAAGGTAAGGTCCAACACGTCTCACAGTCAAAAAATACCAAAACATAAAACAGAAACGATGCTGTAACAAACTCAATAAAAGACTTTAAAAATCATCCACATCAAAAAAAAAAATCTTAAAAAAAAATTAGACAAGTAACTGAAACTAAGAGAAGTCTAGGAGTCTTTCCCAAGAGCTGAAGTGGAACCCGAGTCTCCTGACATCGAGTAAATGCTACTTTCATCGGGAAAGCTTAAGAGGGTCAGCAAGGAGCCACGCTTTTGAGAAAACTGTGCAGTTTTGATAGAGAAAAATAAGGGAGGGGGAAGTTTTACTTAGGAGGAGACAAAAAGATACTGGTAAAGTCCCTGGCTGGGAGAACTGTATGAGGCCCCTTCCATGATTGCTGAAAGTACCACCCAGCTGCCATGAAGTGCAGCCGAGTGGAAGACAAGAAGTACAAGTGGGAACTTAACAGGGAGCCTCAAATGCCAGGATGAGACAGGAATGGCCATTGAAGGGGAAACTCATTGAAGTTTGCTCAAGGAGAGACTAGACAGGATCAAGGCATTCTTTCAGCACAAAGGACTGTACCCAGACACGGAACAAATGGGAGGTTTGAGACTGGAAATGAAGAAATGAGTTAAGACACCATCCTACGAATTCCAAGGAGGAGTCAAGTCGTCGGGAAGAGCAGTGGGGGCTTCTGAAGGAACTCAATCTTTGTACTGCATCCACCTCCTGGTAACTTCAGAACTAGACCCACAAGCAGGTGGTCTAACCACAGAGAAACGGAACACTTACATTCTTCCTCTTTTCATATCTAAGTGATTGAGGCGAGCTGGACGTTTGGGACTGCAACTGTATTAGACACTGTTTGAATTTCAAATGCTCGGTTTTGTGTTCAATATCTTTTCAAGGGAATTGTCATTTCTGAAACATTCAGATCCCAATAAAGAGTAAGTACAAAACTGGCATGATTAAATACCATGTGAAAGCCATGGCAAGGATGAGCACTTATTTGGATGATCTAAAAATTCCAGAATTATCTGTACGGACGTTTATAGTCTCATCACTGGTTTGAGAAGCCAGCCCATCCCTTGACTTCACTCACCAGGCAGAACTGGTACGGTGTGCCTGTGGTCAGCTCAGTGAGCCTTCACCGTCACTGAGTCACCTGGCCAGCAGTGAATGTAGAAAAAAAAGGCTCAGCCTTCTCTATGGCTGCATTTCCTTAAATACCCAAACTCGCCCTTTCTTTGCCATCATTCTGTACCTCTAAGAACTGGCATCATGATCACCTTCCTACAAAACTGAACGGGCAAAACACACCGATGACAGATTGTTTTAATCACAAATGTAATAACCCATCATGTCTCATGGAAAAAGAAAGAGGGCAACAGGGAGGCAGTTTGGTCCAGGAGTTTAATAAAAGCACACTTTCCTCATTAGGAATCTCATAACACCATCTTCTAAACGTGGAATACAGAACACAGCTCGGGAAAGCAATGGGTCAGACCCAGGGCTCCGGAGAAGTCACTGAGAGTTTGCACTTGGTCCATTCTCCCAAGAGGAGAACCTCCAGAGTTGCCAGGACAGCAGACAGCCCTGGCCTGGCCACAGCATCAGGGTGGAAAGGGTCTCTCTGCAACAGGACCTGATCCTCCCTCTTCCTGCTTGCAGGCATCCTCCTAGCCTCCTGTCCGTGCTTCACATCAGCACATGCACACACACCTGGCAGACAATTCCACCGGACCTGCTGTTCCAACCCCAGGCCATACCTGTGTCTAAAGACAGCCAAGTACACTGCAAGGAGCAGGTGAGCGAAGGCAGGTAAAATTAGGACATTTCCCTAGGCGGCAAGAATTAACTTGCAGGACCCTTGCAGGCACAGGTGTATTTCAGGAGAGCACACTGTGTGCTTAAAAATGCTTTTTAGAAACACGCTTCCAATTGCAGCTTTTCCTAACAAAAGATGGGGGGACTTGCGCCTGAGGTAAAGTTTCCAAGCTGCCAGGCAGAGGGAGGGCTGGGCCACGGGAAAGCAAGACACAGACCCCGTGGCGGCCACCTCCCCTCCACGCCAAGATGCAGCTGCCCGCCTTTCTCTCACCACATGCATTTCCACCTCGGTGTCCCGCTGCGGAATTCTCTCCAGTGATAAAACACTCCGCTACCTTCATTTGCTCTTAATTAAAAAGGGAAAAGAAACTCCTAGGGCTCTGACAACAAGGGAAAAAAAAAAAAAAACAAGGAAAGGAAAAAGTTAAAGGGAAAGAAAACGGAATGCTCTTTGAGTTGGTGGAATCAAAGGGTCGGAGCCTGACGGGGCAGGTGAGAAGGGATGAAAAGAACATGGAGTTGCTGAAAACGGTTTCATCTTTCTGAGCAACGTGGGTTCTGTGAAATAGATATGTTTTTAGGGGGAAATGGGGCCGAATGGTAAAGAACTTGCCTGCCAATGCAGGAGACATGAGAGACGCAGGTTTGATCCCTGGGTCGGGAAGATCCTACTGACTCTAGTATTCTTGCCTGGGAAATCCCATGGACAGAGTGGCATGGCAAGCTGCAGTCCATGGGGTCACAAAGAATTGCACATGACTGAAGCGACTTAGCATGCAAGCATGAATGGGGGCATCAGTATTGCTAGAAGGAAAAGCAGAAGGTTAAACAGAGCAGTCCACTGCCCTAGGCACCCTCGTCTGATTTCCACCCTGCATGGTCCCTATACCAGCACTGCGGCTGTCTCTCAACAAATGCTTATAAAAGCTCTACCTTGAGACTTCTCTGGTGGTCCGATGGTTAAGAATCCACTGTGCAATGCAGGAGATGTGGGATTGATCCCTAGTCAGGGAGCTAAGGTGGGCTTCCACAGTAGCTCAGTGGTAAAGAATCCACTGCAATGCGGAAGGTGCAGGAGACACGGTTTCAATCCCTAGGTGGGGAAGATACCGTAGAGGAGGAAATGGCAACTTGCTCCAGTATTCTTGCCTGGAAAATCCTATGGACAGAGGAGCCTGGCGGGCTACAGTCAATAGAGTCGCAAAGAGTCGGAGACAACTTAGCAACTGAACTCTCTCTCTCTCTCTCTCTCTCTCTCTCTCTCTCTCACACACACACACACACACACACACACACACACACACACACGGGAAGCTAAGATTCTATATGCTGCAGGGCAATTAGGTCCTGACACCTCAGCTAGAGAAGATTGCCAGCTGCACCAAAGACACAGCACAACCAAAAGAAAAATTTATAAATTAATAATAAAAAATAAATAATTTGTTTAAGAAAAGCCCGACCACGGACTCCACACTATGATTAACACTTTAACAGGATTTGGGGGAAAATAAATATGCAGTCAGCAATATTAATAGCTTTAATTTCCTGCATCCTGCTCGGGATCAGCTATAATATTAGCACTAGATATCCACAGGCTCTTCATCCGCATAACAGTCCTGCAAGGAGAGGTTATGACATTCAGCACATGGGTAGGAAACCAAGGCTCAGAAAGACAAAAATAATGGCAATAAAATTAAAACAGATAAGTCTTGCCCAAAGAGATCCTTCCAAGGAACTGGCAAGTGTCCGAGTTGAAATGTAACCTGGCATCAATCTCAGACCATAGTCCATGCTCTTCCCATTGTTTCACGTCCCTGTTCACTGAATGCATCAAACCCCAGTGTCCTCTCTATTCTCACTTAGTACCTTCAGATGTGCCCTCTTGCCTCCTGACTCCAGGGCTGGGCGGAGTTTTCACAATTTCCATATTCCAAAGACTAAAGTGCACTCTAAACTCCCAGTTCAGGCTGCTCAACGCTTTCATTTCCAGTCCCCCTGTTTCATCTCTCTTTGGCCTCCTTCACAACCAGCCTAACCCCACCAGGACTATTCCCACCATCTGCCTCATCCCTACCTTCCATGGGGAAGAGCTTTTTAGGAAGTAGTTGTTCTTCTCCCATTATAAAGTCAAATTAAGTGCTTTAGCTGACCTAAGAATAAAGTCCAGCTCTGATGGACTCTATACCTGACATGCATTACAATGTGCCCCAGATTCGTAAAACCCGAAGCACATACCAAGACACCTCAACATGTACAAAGTGAATGCAAATAAGGGTGAGTGACTACTCCTTCACAAAAAGCTTTACCATGGCTTTCCTGAAACAGTAAGCTTCTCTGATGCACTTGCGTTAGGACTTGATTTTCCCCCAGGGATATATCCTTTGCACAGAGCAAAGCAAGCTGCAATGAAAGGCAGCATGGAAAGCATCTGCCTGGAGACCTCACATCGAGGGCTTATTCACCGAGTGCTGAGCTCTTGCCCAAACCTCTTGTTCTTCCTAACATTTAGCGGGAGGCAGGCCCCACTGACTGTCCTGAGGGCCCTCTTCTGTTCACAACCTGGCATCAAGTGCCAGTCTATCTGTGCTCACAACCCTTGTAGGAACTGTCACTACTCCCTTACTTCCATTTCATCAAACTACCCTGAATACTCATTGGAAGGACTGATGTTGAAGCTGAAGCTCCAATACCTTGGCCACCTGATGCAAAAAGCCAACTCATTGGAAAAGACCCTGATGCTTGGAAAGATTGAGGGCAGGAGGAGAAGGGGACGACAGAGGATAAGACGGTTGCATGGCATCACCAACTCAATGGACATGAGTTTGAGCAAACTCCAGGAGTTGGTGATGGACAGGGAGGCCTGGCGTGCTGCAGTCCATGAGGTGGCAGAGTCAGACAGGGCTTAGTGACTGAACAACAAACTGCCCTGCAGAATGCAGAGCCTCACAGCTAAGCAGGCACTTTGTAGAGCCAGGCTTCAACTCCTGATTATCTTCTGCTTTAGTATCAGAGCCTGTATGAGTCAGGATAAGTCAGGTCATTTGTCTGACTTATATTTGTCTTTTACACTTGTATATTTGTCTTTTATACTAGATTCCATCATAGGTCAGCACATGGAACACAGTGGGTGGGGCTCATTCAGTCCCCTCACTCAGGGACCCAGGCTGATGGAACAGCCACAAGCTTGAAAGCCATTATTTGCCATGACAGGGTGAAGGCAGAGCTCTGGGAGACCCCACATTGGAAAGGAGATGTTGAAACCATCCTCCAGATGATACAGGTCATTTCCGCTTGCCTCCCACTGGCCAGGACGAATGGCACAGGCCTCCTGGACAGCAGAGGATTACAATCCTTCCCAAGGATGTGGTCGAGAGAGCTCCACCGGTGCAGCACTGGTGTTCCCTGGGGACCCCAGGCACTGTGGTGCCTCCCAGACTATCCTTTGACCACAAACCTGGCCCCTGGGGAAGAGATGCATGAAGTAAGTTCCAGATAACCCTGGACATGCTTGTTCTGTGGGAGAAAGAGCCCTATTGGTAGTATATCACTGATTAGACCAGCCCCTTAAGACTTGTCCCCAAAGGAAAAGACTGCAGAGCTGTCCTGAATCCAGCATGGTACCTGGGCACACCTGTCCTGCGGGATGCCCCCTCCAGGGCTCTCCTGAGGTGTGAGCCCCAGATCTCAGGTGCCTTGCTGGGGTTTCCAATCCTACAGAAGTTCCCATGTCCCATGATGTTCTTGCAATAGGAGCTTTAATGTATTTCAAAGGGCGGCTCTTTTCTTTCACATTCTCTTGGGTCTTATTGTTGGCAGTTCTCCTCTTTCTTTTGGGTGAGGGGTAGGTTGAAACAGGTTCTACTTCCCAAATTTCTCCTCCTGCCTCCAGCCTTTTCACGAGGAAGAAAAGAAACACAAGCAAATCAAACTGTCTCTGTTAAATCCATGCCCATTCCTCTCTCCTTACGCTTTCTCACCATTTTGGGTTGAGAGATGCAGGTGCTAGGTCTCCCTGGGTGACTGGTTTATTTTCGAGCCAGGAAAAGATTGCAAGGTAGGTTTCTGTCAACTCCTACACCTCCCTGAATGCTAACACCAAGCACCCTTATTAAAGGAGGTGTCAGGATGCATTAGCCAAATGCAACGAGGCTTCCAAAAGATGGGAACAGCTGACCAGGAAAGAGCAAGGAAAGGGGCTGTGTTTCTGGCAGAAAGATAAAAAAAAAAAATAACACAAAGATACCTCACTCATCTCCATCAGTGGGGTAAGGTGAACACTGGGAACTGAACCACACAGATGGAGTTACAATCCTTTATTTTCCATTTCTTCAAAAGATGTCTTTCTTATTTAATGTTATTTTATAATTTCAAAGGAAAAGATGTATTTGTTCTCTTAAGGAAAAGAAGAAAGATTTGAGTCAGAAAGATAGTCTGTAAATCTAGGTGTGCTAATAATGTATGCTAAGGATTGAAGCGAGTGAAACAGATGAGCGGGGGGGACAACGTCTTAGCACCTTTTCCCCCTTTTAAAAAGGGGACAATGGGGAACTTCACTGGAGAGCCAGTGGTTAGGACTCTATGCTCCCAAAGCAGGGGACTTGGGTTTAATCCCTGGTCAGGGAACTAGATCCCATAAGCCACAACATGAAGTTTGCATGCCACAATTATTTTATTTAATAATAAATAAAATTTATAAATAATAAATAAAATCATCTATTTAAAATTTTTTAAAAAATAAAAAGAGAGGGAAAGGAATATGAAAATAAAGACAGTGCAATGAACTTGCTGGATTGTAGAAAATGCAAGTGACAAAAGGGAAAGGAGACTTGAATCCCCACGGACACAAGAGCATTACACACGACCACTCATTTTACACTCACAACGCATGTTTGAGTCTCACTCAGCAGCCCTTCCTTTCTTCCAACACTCACTCACTCACTAGTTCATGCATTCTAAGAGAATTAAAATTGGCTTCCTACTCTCTGCCTGGTGCTATGCAAAGAACTGAAGACAAAGAAAAAAATAGACCTACAGCCATCGGGTTGCTTCTCTTCTGCTGAGGAGCAGGGTTGGAACACAGAGACCATAGTGTGAGAACATGGAGATGCAGAGAGATGTGTCTTGCCTAAGCTTGTCTAGATTCAGGCTTAGGTGTCTCTGGCACATCTAAACCCAAATTACCCCAATCTGGCGGGCTGCCAGTCAGCTGATGGGATTCTAGCTCCAAAGGTGCCGAATCTCCAAGTTGGGGTCTAGAGACCAGTAAAAAAAAATTGTTTAAACACCCTTGGTGAACCTAATCATACGATCAGCCACACCAGTGATGTCACTCCACAGTGTCACCCCTGCTTCTTTAGCCCCCACGCCATTTCAGCCATCATCAATAGCACAACAAAAATAAAAACAAAAAGAGGATCTGCTTCTCTGAAGCCTCCAGCGGTCATTCTGGGCGGGAAGGTACAAGAGGGACAATTTTCATGGATGGGTTTATATATATACATAACTCATTCTAAATGTAACTTTAAAAGTCATCTCCACTTCAGGCCTTAAATTTCTCTCCATGCTGCTCAGAGGACAACCAATAATGTCACCACTTAGAAGTCCCCCAGGAAATAAGTCCTTTTATCTTACCATCCACAGATACTTGAAAGCTGAATCAATCTCTGAGGCAGCCTGAACTTCACAGACATTGAGTGATTGTGATTCTACCACAGATATGCCTAGGCTCCAGCTGATACGGTGTGTGTGTGTGTGTGTGTGTATGCACGCGCACACACCCATGAGTGAAAAACTTCCTTAGCGCCCAAATGCAGTAAAATTTATTGTAGCTGGTTACAGAGGACTCCAATCAAGGGGAACCAGGTTTCAACACTGACAATAAAGGAGCACAAAGACAAGTGACATCAATGATGAGGTGAGGAAGTTAAGTGCACAAGGGAAGGAGCTTTCAGAAAAAAAATCCTAGGCCCCAGGGAACAAACAGATGTCAAAACCACCATCTTTACTTAATAAATAAGACACAGTTTTGATAGATTGAATGACACAAAAAGGAAGGAGAGGATCTGAAGCAATTCAAAATGCTGTTTGTATTTTAAATATTTTTTCTCTCCTTTGATCCCTGGATCTGGAAGATCCCCTGGAGGAGGGCATGGCAACCCACTCCAGTACTCTCGTCTAGAGAATCCCATGGTCAGAGGAGCCTGGTGGGCTACAGTCCATGGGGTCACAAACAGTTGGACACGACTGAGAGATTAACACTCTCTCCCTCTCCCTCTCTCTCTCTCTCACACACACACACACACACACACACACACACGCCTTCTCACAGAGAACATTACAGACAAGAGTACAGGATGAGGTGGTATTCCAAGGTCTCACATGTCTTGCCACCATCACAATCCTGACACCCACCAAACCCCATATACACAAATACTGTCTCTCCTTCCCTACCTTGTAATTCCCCTTGGTGTAAACAGTCTAAATTATTTATATCTAGATTGAAGGCATCTTTCAGTCTGACTGGGACTAGAGTAATCAAAATATAATTGTGCTATAGATATGCTAATACTTTATGCTAATGTTTGATTAAGAAGGCTATTAGGCCAGAAAAATAGAGAGGCGGTCTGGGCCACCCAGGGGCTAAAGGATGTTCCAGAAAAAAAGGTCACAAGAGAACCTTGAACTCACAGAGAATCTGTGTGACTGAAAAACAAATCCTGAACAAGAAACATTTTAGTGAGGCCAGCTGTTTAAGCAGATAATCTGAGAAAGGAGCTTGCTAATAAGTGAAGGACTTGGTCTAAGCACTTCTTATGAGGAAGGTGTACTTATTCCTCAACTTGATGAAACTGTTACTAGTATTTTTCCCCATTTCCACATGAGTTAATATAGGCATTGAAAGTTTAAATAACTCACCCCAGATCACAGAGTAAGGAAGTGGAAGAACTTGGATCTAAACCCAGGCAATCTGCTGCCATAAAATTTAATAGATTGACTGAGATTCTTAAGTAGAGAAATGATTCAGGAGAATCAGGGGTATTAAAAGAACAAAAGGAAAGAAGAAAACATAAATCTGTGCCCACTAATGGCAGAAAGTTACACAAGCAATGGTCAGAAACTGCTTGGCAACAAGCCCAAAAGCACCACTTCATTTCTCTGCACACGGTTAACAGAGTATTAATTGCATTTCCTTAAAAGAAATTGATACAGTTGGGTTTATCTTGGACCACTGCCACTCAAAACTCAGCTTCTTATCCTCTTTGCCCCAAATTTTCCCTTCTGATATCCTTCTAATTCAGCTGCTTATCAGTAAACTCCCATTCCTGAATTCCCATTAAAAGATACGATATCTTGCTATAGTAATGTTCCAGATAACCGAAGAATTATTGAAGGTGATGGCTTTCCTACAATAAAGGTGCCAGGAACAGTTCATAAGGAGGATCTGGCCAAGCCTATGTCACCTTCCCACTCACACCTGCAGTGGATTCCTGTTGCCAAAGGGAGAAGTCCAACAGGCTTCAAGCTGACATGCGAAGACCCTGCAGGGTCTGAAGGCAGCTCACTTCTGGCGCCAGTCACCTGGCCCTGCCATCAGCTCCCCTCCCAGCACATTTCATGTATCTGCTCTATCTAATGGACATCTGGATTGTCCTGCCACTACTCTTTCCATCAAATCGTTCTACCCATGTAGATTCCACCTTTCCAAATCTTTCCCATCCTTCTGGGTTCAAATTTATCTCCTTTACACTGCCTTCCTCAGCCATCCATGTCTATGTAGCTACTCACTCCTCCACTTCCATGATCGTCCTTAAGATTACTTAACAGTTACTCATGTATGATCTTGTCGGCTCACTTTCCACTGACATCTGGTGTGCGCACGCGCGTGTGTGTGTGTGTGTCCCCATACATCAGCTATGAAGTCTTGTCCCTGCAACAGTATTTCTGGTCATTAGAAGGCTGGTACTAAGATACATGTTTAAATTCTCCTTGCATCTCTGCCACACCTGGTATGCTACTTTGTATACAGTAGACACTCAAAAAGTGTTTGCTAAGTTGAAGGGTGTGTGTGTGTGTGTGTATGTGTGAGTGTGTGTGCATTAAGTCAATTCAGTCATGTCAGACTCTTGGGGACTCCATGGACTGTAGGCCACCAGACTCCTCTGCCCATGAGATTCTCCAGGCAAGAATACCGGAGTGGGTTGCCAAATGCCCCAGTTGGTATGGCAACATACAGAGATGTGTTTTGTCTTTAGTAATCTAAATGCACGTTTTCATCCTATAACACAAATACCCTCCAGATCTGATCCCTGATTTCCTCTCCAGCGTCTGTGTTGCCCAGTGTTTCTCTCAGCTGTTCCTCAGCAGAAAACCATGAACGCTGCACACACGCTGTTATACTTTTCTGGGAGTTCCCCACGCTGCTCTTTCTACCTGGAATGCCCTTTCCTTATTTTGTCCTCTTGAAGAAAAACTGCTAGAAAGTCACTGCTTATCCCTACCGATTCCTTATGTATCACTGCATTTTCCACAGTGGTTAACAGGGAACCGACTGTGCTTTCTTCCTGCCTTATTTGTTTAGAAACTGCAAGAAGACAGAATTGTTTTTATTTATCGCCACATGCCTGCACATTGGCGTAGTACCTCGTGCATAGACTGTGCTTTGTGTGTTGAACCAGTGAACAAATAAAGGATGAAATATAGACTGAAGACCAGAGCTCTTTCATAAATTTGTGAAGGAGTCTGTCATTAGCCAGCCCAGTGGAGAGTGAGATAAAACTGTGCCACACCATGGGATATAGAGGCATACGCTAATATGAAAAATGTACTTCCACACACTCACGCCCAGTGCTCTCCAAGTTCAAGTCATATCCTCCCATAATTGATTGGGTTGCTGAAATCCCTGGGGGAAAGCCCTCTATGGTAAGTAAGTTGGAGCAGCCTCCACAGGAGCAATAGCACTGAAATAAGGAAAAGAGGAGAAGCAAAAAACGACGCTGAAAGGTGAGAGTTTGCAAAGACAGAAAGCTGACTATATGGAACTCCTTTGCGAGCACAGGATGCTCCTAATTTTGACAAAGGGATGTCAAATCTGTGCCTGTCTTTGGGAGGAAGTTACTGGGACAGGGCAGTAAGCTTGACACCAAAATCAGTCACAGAAAAGATACCAGAGAGGGATGACTGGGGTAAGGGCCATGCCTAGTGAAGAGCAGGTTCCATTCTCTCAAACTGGAGATCTGCTCACTCTCCAGAGTACAGACACAACCAGGAGCTGCCTGGGCTCATGGTTCCCTTGATGCCTTAAAAGAGATGTGATTAAGCCAGGTGGAGAAAAAAAAAAAAAAAAGAAAAATCTGTTAAAAATCACCGGTATAGAAAAAGGGGAGGAGGAGAGGAAGAAGAGAGAAATCAACCATGAAAAAGGAAAGAGGAAATATAGCCAGAGACACAGAAAGCCTGTCAACTCTCTCCAAACTGTAACAAAAGCATAGGAGAGATAGTTTCTCTTTAATGAATGCTTTGATCAGCCACAGTTGATATAATAATTATATAAAACTAGAGCAAGACAGAAATAGGATGAGCTTTTCTCTTACATAGCCTGTAACCTTTGTGATTGGTTCATTTATTTAAGAAAAGAATAAGTCCCTTCAAAACAGAGGCATATGTCAGCAGAGAGCCTGTTTTTCTCCCGACTTATGCAATGCCTGGGTCCCTTTTCCTCCCCACTTCAGATGGGCTGATCTACCAGCCCATGGCTCTGAAAGGAAGCTGATGCTGATGGAGCTCTCCTCTCATGTGTCTTGGTCTGATTTCTCAAGTTAATCCACTGCCTGGCAGCAGGCCCCTCATCCCTTCCCTACCCCAAGCTTGTCGCCCCCCTTCACTCAGTTCCCCCACCCATCTCCACCTAGCTGGCTGTCTCCTAAGTAATGAGAAACCTCATGCTGCTGGAGGCGCTGACTTGGCTGATCTCCAGAGAAGGCGGAGAGAGCATCATTTTTTTTTTTTCCAGAATGATACTCCCACAAGCACGTGCTCTTCAGAAATAGCAGGGGAGAGAGGTGGTTGCCATGGGAACGGAGGCGGCCACACAAACAGGAGTAGCACATTCCTCCCAGGGTGGGCTGAGTAGAGCCTCCTTGCTTCAAGCACCTTCCGAGCCTCTCTGAAAACTTTCCTTGCCTGAAAAGGGAGAAGTCCAAAGTTGTGAAGGGTGAGTCCGGCCTAACATCCAAATTTCAGTGAAGAGTTTGACAGAGCCTCAGCTTGTTTGACTTGCGATGTACTTGAACAAAAGCTTATGAAAAGTTGATAATGGCACAAAACAGCATCCCATAATATCCACTGCTGTTTGGTTCTCTGCCAGTCACAATCAGAGAATAGCTGGGATGGGGCCAGCGAATGGTGTGCCCCCTGATGATAGCGGTCCCGCACTGGCCCATCATTGGGTGATAACGACACACCAGCACAACAGTAGGTAGAAGGTGGAGGAAAGAAGGGCCTGCAGGGAGGCAGGAAGCCAAGGGATCTGCAGGGAGACAGTAGGTGATGCTGAGGGGTGGGGGTGCGGGGATGCTGTGACCATCCACGTGGACAGTCTGAGACCGTGTCTCTAACTCCCGCTGATTCAAAAAATAAGTCAATCAGCGTTCAAATACCCAGGTTTACGGAAATAATTCAACCAGCTCTCTGGTAAAATGCATACAAGCAGCTGGTTGATGAACCAGAGTTCTCTTTGTAGGAATGGCTTGGAGAACCATGGCCCCAAGCGCAGCCTTGGCTGTGAGGTGGGACAGGAGGCCACGGGGAATGCAGCAGAGCTGGAAGCCGGTCCCTGCCACATGCCCACTGCTGATTTATTGGGACTGGAACAATTTGTCTAAAGCTGTAATTTTAACTACCTCCGTGCCGAACAGCCAATCAGAGGGCTCCCTCCACGCAGCTTTTACGAGTCCCCATAAAAGCAGCAAAATGAAAACTCAGGGGCCCTTAAAATATACTCCAAGGGCTTCTGCAGTGCAATTGGAGGCTTTTATGACTGCTGTCAGGACTTTTATGACCCCGTAAAACCAGGCAGCAGCCTGGCCGGAGATGAAAAGTGGCCCCACCGTCTTAAAGTCTAAATGGTCTGTGCATTTACAAGGCCTCCAGGAAAGATGGAGGAAACACCGCTGGGGGTCTGCCTTGAGCGAAGGCAGGTGTGGGTGGGGTGGAAGGATGGGGAATGAGGGGGAGGCACAGAAGGAGGGGGACGGGAGGGGAGGGAGGCAGGAGAGATGCACGTGAATGCGGTGTTGCAGTCTTCAGCACTCGAGAGCACCAGAATGCCACATCCCAACACTATTCACCAAACACAGAGGGAGCTGAGGTTCTGCAGACAGACCCATAACTAACAGGGGCTGAGCAAGAAAGCGCCTTCAGTGGAAAGATAAAAAATGAAGCCGCCAGGGAACCACAGGCTCCATAGCACTTCTTCAAGGACATCTTCCCATCATTATGACACCTGCATTACAGAAAAAAAAAAAAAAAAAAACACAGAGAAAAAAGAGGGGCCAGAAAGCCAGCCCAGAGCAATTTAAGTGTTCCATGCAGCTCAGAGAAACTTGCCCACTAGGGTGAGAACACCTCTGCCCAGCTAGAGCCCGCCTGATGCTACAAACCCTGCAGGCTTCACTCCTCAGCTAGGGGCACGAATGAGGCTCATGCCCATCGGCCCCTTCTGAGTCACTGTGGCTGAGACAGCCTCATCCTGTGCCTGCATCTGGAATCTTCAATCATGCAAATGTGCTAGCCAGGCTGTGTGTTTTACACATCCCCATGAAGAGCCAGCATTACTCTGCAGAGTCAGGGGCCAGGGCTGGGGTGCAGTGTGGGTGCTCCTGGTGGAAGTGCTCAGGGCGGAGCAGGGGCAGTGGACTGGCAGATGGGCTCACTCTGACCCGCAGGCATCCACACACAGAACCTGAGCAAGACAGAAGTGACAGAGGCTGACCTCAGACCACACAGAGTACCCCAGACACAGAGGCTTTGTCCCTAGAGTGGCCAGGTCAGTGCGGACCAGGACGAAGCTGACAGCAGCCCTAAAGGGTGACCAAGGAGGCCTTGGCTTTTCCAGGTTGGAGAAGACAGATAGACAGGACAGCAAGTGACAGGCTGCACTGAGTGACTGCTGTGTGGGGTGGGTCCCTCCGTCTAGAGGGCCAGAGCAGGGGTGCAGGTCAGAGGGTGAGGTCAGGAAGTCCTGGAAGAGGACACACAGGCACATTCGGGGGCATGGCTCACCTCAGGGCTGAGACCCCCCGTGGATAACTCTTCCTCTTCCATCACTCACGTTCCCAGGAGTCTTGGTAAGTGCGAAACAGGTATGAAGAGAAGAAGACTCAGACCCCAGACCCAGACCCCACCATATAACTTGAGACAAGTCCTAAACATTGTGAACCTCCTTTTCCTTCTCATAAAGTGGAGGTAACAAACCTAGGCAGCAAATTAAAAAGGAAAGACACCACTCTGCTGACAAAGGTCCATATAGTCAAAGCTATGGTTTTTCGAGTAGTCATGTCTGGATGTGAGAGCTGGATCATAAAACGGCTGAGTGCTAAAGAAATGATGCTTTCAAATCAAGGTGCTAGAGAAGACTCTAGAGAGTCCCATAGACAGCAAAGAGAGTCAGCCAGTCAATCTTAAAGGAAATCAACCCTGAATATTCACTAGATCCTGAAGCTGAAGCTCCAGTACTTTGGTCACCTGATGCAAAAAAACTGACTCACTGGAAAAGATCCTGATGCTGGGAAAGACTGGAGGCAAAAGAAGGGGAAAACAGAGGATGAGATGTTGGATGGCATCACCAACCCAATTGTCATGAATTTGAGCAAGCTCTGGAAGACAGTCAAAGAAGGCAATGGCACCCCACTCCAGTACTCTTGCCTGGAAAATCCCATGGATGGAGGAGCCTGGTAGGCTGCAGTCCATGGGGTCGCTAAAAGTCGGACATGACTGAGCGACTTCACTTTCACTTTTCACTTTCATGCATTAGAGAAGGAAATGGCAACCCACTCCAGTGTTCTTGCCTGAAGAATCCCAGGAACGGGGGAGCCTAGTGGGCTGCCAACTATGGAGTCACACAGAGTCGGACACAACTGAAGTGACTTAGCAGCAGCAGCTGGAAGACAGTGGAGGACAGGGAAGCCTGGCATGCTGCAGTCCAAGGGGTCGCAAAGGGTTTTGGACATGACTTAGCAACCAAACAACAACCACAATAAAGTGGAGACAACACAGCTCCTCATGTGGCTGCTATAAGGATTAGAGGAGAACAGGAAGCGGGGTTTGAACGGCCTTCTAACAGGTGGATATGAGTTTTTGGTGCTGAACGAGAAGGAAGTTCCTGGTGGAGGAAGCCCTGATGCAGAGGTCAAGGTAGGCAGCTTCTCTGCAGAGAACATCAGCTCCTTGTAGGGAAGCACGTGTGTTAAGTCATTGGCTGAACATGTGTGCTGAACATGCCGTGCTGGGCATGGAAGATGCTGGTCAGTGAGCTCAGGAGACAGGAGCTGGCGTGAGACCAGTAAGGTGGCTGCATTTCCTGCCTTGATGTTTGGCCCCACCAAATCCATTCCTCTCAGAGCAGTCCAGAGTTGCCTACTCAAGTACAAAACAGAGCCCATAAGAGAAAGTCCAAGTCCCCTGAGGCAATCCTTTATGGGCTTCCCTGAACTGCCCCCTACAGAGGTCCAACCAGGATCACATATAGCCTTGGCCCTTCCATCTGCTGGCTCTATCCACATCCCATCTTCCTCACATCCACGATGTCTGCGAGCTCAACTTGTACCTGCCCACCTCCCTTTCATTCCCCAGCCTCAGCATAGATGTGGTTTCCCCTGAGAAGCCTCCCTGGCTGGCCCCCAGTGCCACCACGTCCCCAGGACTAACCAAGACTCACAGCCACACTTTCCCACCCCTCCAGTTACTTCTTTCACTCACTGGACTCTCAATTCCAAGTTCCACATTTGTCCACACTGGAATGTCAGCCCCATTAGAGCAGGGCGCTGTTGGCACAGTGCCTGGCAAACGATATGAAAAATAAAATTCTGTTAAATTGCTGAATTGACCTAGCCTGGAGACAGACTGTGTGGTGTGACCGCCTAAGTTGTTTAGATGGTCGACTATTGTTAACAGGGAGCCACCAATGCTGGAAGCATCAGCTTAAAGACCTAGAAAGACGGCTGGGAAGAGGGTGTACAGAGAACGGGGCATCTGCTGGCTTCAACCAGGCAGGGAAGAAACAAGTCTGACCTGCCACAGTGGCAGTGTGAATGCAGATGAGTGATGAAAGCCATTCAAAAAATAAACTCGGCAGCAAAGGGAAGTAAAGAGGGAAGAGTCTAGGATGACCCCAGGTAGGTGATGGGCTTAGGAAAAAAAAAAAAAAAAGAATTCAGAATATGAAGCTGGAAATGGTGCCCAATCTGTGCTCCTGTTAAATAGAAGTGTGTGTGAGACGCACAGGTGGAAATGTCCCTCAGGCAGCTAGAGATTAGACTGGTTTCCGGGAAAGGCCAGATACATAAATTGGGGAGTTAGTGGTCCAAAGGCTAAAATCACTGAAGTGGAAGGAAACAGTCCTTGGTGTCCATGCAGAGCCAGAAGAGACCAGGGGGTTTGTGACAAAACTCTGAAAAATATGAGCCTTTAAAGAAACCAGAGAGGAGTAACTGCCTTTCTTAAACTTCTGCCAACACACTAGCCCTCATTAGCTGGCCCTGTGTCTCTTTACTTATGGATAATATTACTCATTTTTGCACCAGCAAATTTAATAAGCATGCTAATTTAATATAATTTTATTGAGTGCCTACTTAGTTAAGGGGTTAGCTCTCCTTCCTGGGGGCACCCATAGTACTCTGTGGACCTTCACTGGAGCTCATCACTGTCTGCCACAATCTTTTTATTTGTCTTTCCATTAAATTATGAGCTCCTTGAGTCAAAAATTATGGATTTCAGGACTCCTAGCCCTGCCTACAGAGTGTTTACTCAGTGAACGCATGAGTGAAGTTTACCATCAGATAGAGAGGAAAGATAGATGAAAATAACTTTAAAGGCTAAAACTGCTCTCCTCAAGGTCATAATTCATTTGCTACCAGTCAGACTCACAGCATGTCTTTGACACTGAAAATCTGGCTAACTTCATATGGTTAATTCTGTCTTCTTTAAAATCTCTCCCTATGTTTTATGGACACCAGTCTCTCTTGACTTATATTCTCCTTCCATTGATGTGTCTCGTTCTCAACCTTCTTACCTCCCCTCCTACTTAATCTTCAATGTCCCCCAAATCCATAGACTTACTGGTCCTTAATCATACCCACCCTAGGAAATCGGCACCCAGAGTCCTCATCTGTCATTTGCAAGCAATGCTTACAAAAGCATCATCTTCAGCTCAGAACTCGCCTGCACTCAGCTCCCTTCTGCTCTTGTGTCATCTTCCATCCTGTCCTAAGTCCCATCTGTCATCCTGTATCACCTACTAATGACCTCAATGAAAAAAAAAAAAAGTGGAAGTGTTAATTGCTCAGTTGTGTCCGACTCTTTGTGACCCCATAGACTATATAGCCCACCATCCTTCTCTGTCCATGGAATTCTCCAGACAAGAATACTAGAGTGTGTATCCATTCCCTTCTCCAGAGAATCTTCCCAACTCAGGGATCAAAGCTGGGTCTCCTGCGTTGCAGGTGGATTCTTCACTGAACCCCCAGGGAAGCCCTGGTTACCTCATAACCCAAGCCCGAAATATGCGAGTTTCTCTAGATGCACTCCTGTTAGTGCAAGTGTCTGTGCCCAATGCACAGTGAGTCCAAACAAACTGAAACGTCGGAGCATGGAGCAGAGAAAGGCTTACTGCAGGGGCCACGCGAGGAGACCGTTGGCTCATGCCCTAAAAAGCCTAGAGCTGCTGGAAGGATTTTAACAAAGAGTTTTTAAAGGGCAGAGGATGGAGAGGGGTGTGTGATCAGCTAGTGCACAATTCTGTGGTTGGCTGATGGTGAGGGAACAGGGCAGGGTCACAGGGGTTAACTTCATCGGTCCTTAGGCTCCAGGAGGCCTGGGGCAATGTGCTCATGGTCATCAAGTAGTTAACATCTTCCATTAGGGGGTGGAGGGTTCACATCTGCAAAACAACTCAGGAAACATGCATTGAATTCTGTATCTGGGTACTTCAGAGAGGAGCTGAAGCAGAGGATATGGGGGAAGGTCCCCTAGGTTCCTGCTCCGTCACACTCCTCGCCCCCCTGCCCTGCTAGATAGAACTGATGACAAGCTGTCAGCTCTTCCTTCTAAGCCCCCCTCTCTCTCCTGCACGACTCCCGCCTTCAGTGAGAGCTTACACTGGCTGAATGTAATAGACTGCTACAAAGTCACTACAGCCTCACCTCTTTTTCAGATCACCTGCTCACACGGGTGTCCCATGATACAAACCTACCCCGTGGCCTTCCCTTCTTCCTCCCAAGGTTTCCTCTCTTGTTTGAGATAAAGTGAAAATTCCTTAAAAGGATTCCGGCACTACCAGGACATTAGCATCAATTACTGAATTTTTAAATGCCGCCCCAAGGACCCCACTTCAGATCTACTGACTCAGAAAGTTGAGCAGGTACACCCCAGTTATATGCTGCTGCCTGTTTCCAAAATTCCAGAAGCTATCATGAGACACCTTACCAGTGGACTATCATTTGAAACCCACATAGATAATCCATTTATTTGTAAAATTCCCAGTCTCCCTCCCTGGGAAGTTCCAAGGCAACCAGTCTCCTGGCGTCTCATGGTCCCAGAAACAAAGCTCGTGCAATACAACTTGCCTTCTTATCACAAAGGGGTACAAGAGGAGGTACCAGGCTCAAGCTGACCCAAGAGATTTCCTTTCGGAAAGAATTTGTATGAACAGAGAGAGGCACTCAGTCTTTCCAGGTGGATCTACGTGTAAGATGTAAGATCTCAGATGATGGTCTTATCCTCTGTCCATCACTGCATTAAAAAAAAAAAAAGGAGATGAGCAATTCTGCAGAATGAGGGCAATAAAAACCCACAAAGAGGACATAAGAATGGAGTGGAGGTCCCTGGTGGTATCCCTGTCCTATTTTTGAGGCCAAGTTGTAGCCTCACATGTACTCCGGGAAAATATTCAGCATTTCTAAGCAAGCTTCCTTTCTTCCTGAGTTGGTTTCTACACATAAATTCAAAATAGCACAGATTAATAACCATGGACTTTGAGTGCTTCATGAAATCGACTTCTATCTTACTTGTCTCCCATCATCCCCAACTCTTCTCCTCCTCCCCAACCCCCTCCACTTCCACCATCCTTACCTCCTTGTCACGACCACTGGCGCCTTGCTCTCCTGAGCATGCTATCGTGTGAAACAGGTCTACAGTCCCCTCCCTCTACATTCTTTATCTGGGCAATTAGCCTTCTCATCCAAGAAGATTCATTTCAAGGACCACCTCCTCTAGAAACCCCCTACCAGGATGTTTAAATCTAGAAAAGGTATTCTTTTCCTGTGTCTTAGAAATGCTGTGCTCATATCCAACACAGTTTTTGTCACATGGCATTTAGAAACGTTGGTTGACATGTCTGTTTTCCCTCAAGGACTTGAAAATGAAGAGTAAGGGGCCTGCTAACAACCTTAGCTCTCTGTCATTTAGCACAGCTCTGGACTCAAGAGAATGGCCTCATTTAATGTTTATTAAATGAAGGGCTGAACTGATTTCATTAACGAATCAGTTATTAGTTACTAAATAATCAGAAGAGGGTGCCAAATGAAACAAAGGTCAGAAAAGTGACTGTCTACAGCCAGTAATGACTCACTATCTGACTTCTAAACCAGATTCTCTTATTCTGGAACTATTGCTCTCAACTATGCCGCAGAGGACACGTTTCAATCTTAGAGGGGAAAAAGGCAGGTCAGATGGAAAAGGGCTCTTTCAAAACTTGATTCCAGAGCATTGCCCCAAGACAGTTTAACTCATCTCTTCAGGGAGGACTCCTCAGTGTCTGGGAGGGTGCCGCATCTTCTCTGGGGCACACACTCCAGCCCTAGCTGCATCGCATGCACGGATAGAGCTGAACGGGTCATTTGGCCCATTTATTGTGCAGTATCGGTTTTCCTGGTAACTGAGGCCAATGTTTTTGCTCAGTTTAGGCAGTGTGTGCATCACACCTGGAGAAGGGCAGGGCAATCCACTCCAGTATTCTAGCCTGGAGAATCCCCATGGACAGAGGAGCCTGGCGGGCTACAGTCCATGGGGTCTCAAAGAGTTGGACACGACTGAGCAACTCACACACACACACACACACACAAACACACACACACACACACACACACACATCACACCTATAGAATGTGATCTATCAGGTAACTGGGTCTAGGATGCACCCCCACACACACATTCTAAAATCAGACAAAGATTCACAACAAAATATTATTTTTCTTCTTTTTGAGTAAAGTGTGCATGTGAAAAATAGTTTATAGAGCTCAGTCTCTGCCTCATAGGACATGAAAATGTGATCCTTTGCTAGCTCAGACAAAATCCTCCATGCTACATTAGGCTTGATACCAAATTTTGTACTTGCAAGCTTTTATCAAAACTGTATGTCTGAAATCTTAATAACACAGGAAGGTGGATTCTATTTCTCCTCTCTTTTCAGGTTTACCTCAACAGAATCAGAACTAATTCCTGATTTGAAACTCAGCAGTTTTAGCAGGGTCTGTAAGAATCTTATGTCAAGGTCCTGCAGAGGATTGAAGGGACCTGATTTTATTACACACACACACACACACACACACAAATACCCTCATGCACCAAACTTACAATCTTAACAAAAAAGAATCTAAAATAATTGAGTATATCCACTGACAGAAAGAATACCTTGGTCAAATATTGGTCACCTTAAAAAAGTATGAAACAAATAAATGGAAATTTAAATCCACATTCTAGAGTACACTATAGCTGAAACATTCTCTGTTTGTTCCAGTTACAAACATTCACATATGCAGCAAGGCCACGAAGAGCATCAGAATTAGATTTAGGTTAGGAAGTGAGTCAGATTCAGATTTCAGTTCAAATTTAGAATTTGCCATTTACCAGCTATAAGACTTAAAATGTTTTAAAAAATAACCTTAGGGGTTTTTTTTGTCTATACAATGTAGTGGATAAGACATATTTTGTTGAACATATGGTTACTTATAAGGATCTAAATTAATATGAGGCTCTAAATCACCATTCTAGCTACATATACTAACAGCAGGGAGTAATGGCTATATTGTTCCAAGAATCTTCAGCTTCTCTGAAGGGTCATATATTTCACCTCTGACAGTGACCTCAGTCCAGGCCATCCAACTTGCTTTGGCCAATGCAATGGGAATAGAAATCTCTCGTGTCACTATGAAATGAAAGCTGTAAGAGCCATCATGAGTTTCTGTCACTCTTTTCTCTCTGGAGTCATACTGCATGTCCCAATTAAACCTACTCCTTCAAATTGTGGTCCAGGAATTAAAGAAATAGCTGGATTGGGGTGGGGGCAGAGAAAGAGAGGGGAGGATCGAGCAGTGTTTGTGAATACATATAAATATATACATATACATATACATCTATCCCATCTGCCTGCACATACATCTGTATCAGTAGGCAGACAGAGTACACAGAGTTGTAAGCCATCATCGTTGTAAGCCACTGACATGTTGGGGACATTTGTTATTGCAGCATAACTTAGCCAAAGCTGACTAATACACATTAGTATCTCTCTTAACTAATTTTCATTGAAATACCCCATCAGATTAACTGATGCTCTCTATTTCCTCTGCAAAACATACTGAAAGTCCAAAGTTATTAGACTAATACTTAGTATATTAGCACTTTTCTGATCCTACAAGTTAGGCAAATAATTGCCAAGAACCAATTTCTTTTTACCATGCAGAACTACTGTAATTTCATACTGTAATTTCTTTCTATGACGTGCAAGTTCAGCACATTGTTAAGACTTGATAAAAACAAGTCACTAAATACATTGCTGTTGAGTTTTTAAAAATCAAATGGTAAAATGTATATCAAAGTGTTGATAAATTACAAATTGCCGTGTTGATATATGAGTTGATATCAGTTTGTCAATTAGCATGTTTTTGAGCAGCTACTCTTTGTTAGACACCATGCTGGGAATTACACGAAGCATATAACACAGAACTAATTTCAAAGGACTTTAGCCCAGAATATTGTAAAAGGAAACCAGCATCTTAACCAGCAACATATCTCAGTGACTGAGCCTAGTACCAATAAACAGCACTGCGTCCATTAAAACAAACAAAAAAATGGTATAGAATGTTCCAGCCCCAGTATATCTGAGTTAACAAGGTCAGGAAGATGGTGCCTCTTTCTATTTTATTTCATGTTTCTATTATCATTGTTTATTTATCCATTCCAAAACAATGCAAGTTCATTACAACAGGCTTAAAATAAGGAAATATATTAATGTTTTTGTTGTAATGATTTAGTTATTGAAAGCCTACTTGAAACAGAAGACTTTTGCTAAGAAGCCTCCTTGTTGGAGCACTTTTTGCCAAAGACCAGTTGCCTAACTGCCTCCACTGCCAATCAATTCATCAGACCCTAAAAACTGTTAAAATGAAGGCACTGCCAATGGGACCACACATCAATTTCTCTAGAGAATCCCTGATTTAAATGGATGAGTCAACTTTCATTGCTTTGACTTGGGGGGGTAAAAATCTGATCTCGGGCAAAAGAGGTGATGACAAAACCCATAACCCTACCTCACAATGTCTAGAAACATCATTCACGTGAAATGCTTTCACAAACACAAGCCATCGCCAATCAATATGTCATTAGGCCACAAGGAATAGCTCCCTTTTAACTCAGAATCCCATTTCAAGATGGAAGAAAGGAAAGGGCAATGCCACATCCCCAGAATTGCCCAGCATAAAGCCAAACATGAAGAACACCAGCCCCCTGGGACAGTGGACTAGAGCTGGACATGCCCAGTGCAAAATGCCCACTGCGGGGTCAGCTTGAGGAAAGTGAGATGTGAACACACGCTCCTTAAGGGCAGACATCACCCTGGAGACTTCTACAGGTTTCCAGTGCTGAACTCACTGTCTGACATGTAACTAGTGCTCAGTAATTACTCCCTAAGTATAGCAACCAGTTCTTGATGGATTGAGTATCCAAGGGAATAAAGCAAGACATCAGAGTACCTTGATTTTTCACCCTTACCATAAAATGTCAAGCATCTGGATGATTTGATAGAAGCCTAAATTATATAAGTATTCTATTGCCTGAATGGGTGAAATTTGTATTGTAATAGTTTCCTTATACCCAACCCATCATTCAAGGCATAGCTCAAAGGTCACCACCTCAATAAAGTCTTTCCTGTTCCTCAGCATGCGGTCTAGGGCTCCAGTCTCTTTCAACACTGGCAAGAGTAAGTATTTTCAAATTCTGTTTTGCAATCCATAGGTTTTGCTGCAAAAACACTTTAATAGGTCAAACCAAATTAAGAAACAGGATAGAAAAGAATAGGATGAAAAAGAAAAAATAGGGAATGGGATGGAATGGAATAGAACAGAATAGAAGGATAGAATAGAACAGAACAGAATAAAATAGACTAGAAGTACATTAGCAAGATTCACATATAAAGTAAATACTTCTGATTGTCTATGTGAGCGTGTGTGTGCATGCACACATGTGTGAGTGCTTATCTGTACAGCATTATAATTAGAATATGCTTATTTCTAAGGGTAGATAGAAAGAATTTTGTAAATCACTGCTGAAGATTAAAAAAAAAAAAGCCAGGTAGAGTGTAGTAATATCTTGTCTCTACCAGTTGTAACTTTGAACAAATGACTCTGCCTTTTGGAGCATTGGTTTCCTCATCTATAAAATAGGAGATCAGCCATTTATTTTCCAATATTACTCTACGGATTAAAATAAATAAAATAATGTAAGTGAGGTTCATATGCCATAATAGTGCTTTAGCAAAAGTTTGTTCTCCCTTATTTCTCCTTGATTTACCTTAAACATTGCAACTTTTAAAGATAGTTAATATAGTCATTTTTGCCTTATTAATTATCTGAGTATGTGCTTACTAGCAGATTTCTGCTTACAAGCATTTAAGTTTTTTTTTAAAGCAACAAATAAGAATCATTTATTAATTCAATGACTACTTACTAAACTCCTTTTACAGTCAGACACTGTTCTAGGCAATAGAGAGACAGCTATAAACACAACCAGTAAAAAGTCCTGGATTTCATGGAGTTTTAATCCTAGATGAGGAAGAAGAGCAAAAAACAAAGAAGTAATATGCTGGTAGATAACATGTTAACTGTTGTTGTTTAGTCTCTAAGACATATATAATTCCTTGCGACCCCATGGACCCCACTAGGCTTCTCTCTCCATTGGATTTCTGAGGCAAGAATACTGGCATGGATTGCCATTTCATTCGCCAGGGGATCTTCCAGACCCAGAGATCAAACCCACGTCTCCTGCTTTGACAGGCAGATTCTTTACCACTGAGACAACAAGGGAGCCACAGCTAATATGTTAAATAAAACATTAAAACGTAAGTGAAGGAGAGAAAGTGCTCAGTGGAAGGAATTGTTACTTTAGGATGGTTAGGAAAACTCTCACTCTGGGGATGTTATGTATATATGTGTCCCAAAGACTTCATGACACAGCAAATGTTTAATGAATCAGCTTGCAAAAGAATAACACTAGACCCAATCTTACATCATATACAAAAATCAACTTAAAATGGATTAAAGACTTGAACAATCACCTAAAAACTGGAAAAGCTCTAGAATAAAACATAGAAAGTAAATTCTTGACATTGGTCTTGGCAATGAGTTTTTAGACCTGACACCAAAAACAAAGGCAAACAAGTACAAATAAACAAGTGAGATTATACCAAACTAAAACAACCAGCACACAGCAAAAGAAACTCTTAATAAAATAAAAAAGCAACCTATAGAATTGAGAAAATATCTGCAATCCATGCATCTGACAAGGGATTAATATAAAAACTGTACAAGACAAAATATATACAATTCAAACTGAAAAACCAGTAATCAAATTAAGACTGGGCAAAGGACTAGAACAGACATTTTTTTGAAAGAAGACATACAGTTGGCCAGCAGGAACACAGAAAGGTGTTTAACATTACTAACCATCAGAAAAATACAAATCAAAATCACGATGAGATACCACCTCACACCTGATGCTCTTGTGCTCAGTCATGGCCAACACTTTGCAACCCCATGGACTGTAGCCCACCAGGCTCTTCCGTCCATGGGATTCTCCAGGCAAGAATACTGGAGTGGGCTGCCATTTCCTTCTCCAGGGGATCCTCCCAAGCCATGGACTGAACAAGGGTCTTCCGCATTGCAGACAGATTCTTTACTGTCTGAGCCACCGAGGAAACCCTATCAAAAAATGAGAGATGGCAAGTGCTGAGGAGGATATACAGAAAAGGGAACACCTGTGCACTGCTGGTGGGATTATACACTGGTACAATCACTGTGGTAAACAGCATAGAGGTTCCTGAAGAAACTAGAGAAAGAACTACCACCCAGTCCCGTTCAGTTGCTCAGTGGTTTCCGACTCCTGCCACCTCATGGACTGCAGCACGCCAGGTTTCCCCGTCCATCACCAACTCCTGGAGCTTACTCAAACTCATGTCCATTGAGTCAGTGATGCCATCCAACCATCTCATCCTCTGTCATCCCCTTTTCCTCCCGCCTTCAATCTTTCCCAGCATCAGGGTCTTTTCCAATGAGTCAGTTCTTCGCATCAGGCAGCTAAAGTATTTTAGCTTCAGTTTCAACATCAGTCCTCCCAATGGACATTCAGGACTGATTTCCATTAGGATGGACTGGTTGGATCTCCTTACAGTCCAAGGGACTCTCAAGAGTTTTCTCCAACACCACAGTTCAAAAGCATCAATTCCTCAGTGCTCAGCTTTCTTTACATCCAACTCTCACATCCATACATGACTACTGGAAAAACCACAGCTTTGACTATATGGACTTTTGTTGGCAAAGTAATGTCTCTGCTTTTTAATACACTGTCTAGCTTTTCTGCCAAGGAGCAAGCGTCTTTTAATTTCATGACTGCAGTCACCACCTGCAGTGATTTTGGAGCCCAAAAAAATAATGTCTGTCACTGTTTCCATTGTGTCCCCATCTATTTGCCATGAAGTGATGGGACCAGATGCTATGATCTTAGTTTTCTGAATGCTAAAACTTTTTCACTCTCCTCTTTCACTTTCATCAAGAGGCTCTTTAGTTCTTCTTCACTTTCTGCCATAAGGGTGGTGTCATCTGCATATATGAGGTCATTGATATTTCTCCCAGCAATCTTGATTCCAACTTGTGCTTCACCCAGCCCAGCATTTCAAATGATGTACTCGGCATGTAAGTTCAATAAGCAGAGTGACAATATACAGCTTTGATGTACTCCTTTCCCCATTTCAACCCAGTCTGTTGTTCTATGCCCAGTTCTAACTGTTGCTTCTAGACCTACATACAGATTTCTCAGGAGGCAGGTAAGGTGGTCTGATATTCCCATCTCAAAGAATTTTCCACAATTTATTGTGATCCACACAGTCAAACGCTTTGGCATAGTCAATAAAACAGAAGTAGATGTTTTTCTGGAACTCTCTTGCTTTTTCAATGTTCCAAGGGATGTTGGCAATTTGATCTCTGATTTCAAGGCAGAGGAACCAGAGAGCTACCATATCAATCCCACTTCTGAGTACATATCCAAACAAAACCATTATCTTGAAGAGATACCTGTATTCCCATGTCCATTCAAGCATTAGTTTCAACAGTCCAGGCATGGAAATGGAACAGGGAAGAACAAATCTAACTCCATATCGGATCTGTTCCTTTTACTATAACCCTTGTGCTTTGTACCTGTGCTTAGTCATGCTGACTCTGCACCTTTCGTAAAAGAACGTTGCCTGCAAGTCTGAAATATACAGGAAAGCCCATTCCCAGGGCTCTGCCCTTTAAGGGTATAACTCTTTTCCATTCATAAAAAGATTTGAAAAAAAAAAAAAAAACATAGAGCAGAACAGAGAATAACATTTGTTTTGCTGGAGGTTTTCAGGAACCTCATGAACTGACCTCTGCTGTAAGAACAAAGGAGTCCCATATGAAGAAGTTTGCAGCAAGCAACCACACACCCTCCTCACCTTGTCTTTAAAGATGCTTTGCTGAAAACATTCAGGGAGTTGGGTTTCTTAGGGTACAAGTAACTCCTCTCTTTGCAGAACCCTGCAGTAAACTTTCCTCTGATTTAAACTTTGATGTTTAAGTTTGTTTGGCCTCACTACGCACTGGGGACAGGAACTTGCCTCCTGTAACAGAAACAACCTAAGTGCCTGTCAACGGTTGAATGGATCAAGACTGTGACAAATATATACATAGGGTTAGCCAAAAAGTTTGCTCTGGTTTTTGCATATGTTATAGAAAATGAATGGCTCAGAGATTAAAGCGTCTGCCTCCAATGCGGGAGACCTGAGTTCAATCCCTGGGTTGGGAAGATCCCCTGGAGAAGGAAATGGCAATCCACTCCAGTATTCTTGCCTGGAGAATCCCATGGATGGAGAAGCCTAGTAGGTTACCGTCCATGGGGTCGCAAAGAGTTGGACACGACTGAGCGACTTCACCTTCACCTTATATATATATATACATATGTTAACCCTATATATATACATATATAGTTCTGTGTATATATATTTTATATAATTTAACATAATTTATATATAATTTAATATATGATATTTCACTAAATATATACATCTATCAGTCCACTCTGAAGGAGATCAACCTTGGGATTTCTTTGGAAGGAATGATGCTAAAGCTGAAACTCTAGTACTTTGGCCACCTCATGCGAAGAGTTGACTCATTGGAAAAGACACTGATGCTGGGAGGGATAGGGGACAGGAGGAGAAGGGGACAACCAAGGATGAGATGGCTGGATGGCATCACGGACTCGGTGGACATGAGTCTGAGTGAACTCCGGGAGATGGTGATGAACACAGAGGCCTGGCATGCTGCGATTCATGGGGTCACAAAGAGTCGGACACGACTGAGCGACTGAACTGAACTGACAGCTTTAGCATCATTCCTTCCAAAGAAATCCCAGGGCTGATCTCCTTCAGAATGGACTGGTTGGATCTCCTTGCAGTCCAAGGGACTCTCAAGAGTCTTCTCCAACACCACAGTTCAAAAGCATCAATTCTTCAGTGCTCAGCCTTCTTCACAGTCCAACTCTCACATCCATACATGACCACAGGAAAAACCATAGCCTTGACTAGACAGACCTTAGTCAGCAAAGTAATGTCTCTGCTTTTCAGTATACTATCTGGGTTGGTCATAACTTTCCTTCCAAGGAGTAAGCATCTTTTAATTTCATGGCTGCAATCACCATCTACAGTGATTTTGGAGCCCAGTAAAGTCTGACACTGTTTCCACTATTTCCCCATCTATTTCCCATGAAGTGATGGGACCAGATGCCATGATCTTCGTTTTCTGAATGTTGAGCTTTAAGCCAACTTTTTCACTCTCCACTTTCACTTTCATCAAGAGGCTTTTTAGTTCCTCTTCACTTTCTGCCATAAGGGTGGTGTCATCTGCATATATGAGGTTATTGATATTTCAATCTTGATTCCAGCTTGTGGTTCTTCCAGTGCAGCGTTTCTCATGATGTACTCTGCATAGAAGTTAAATTAGCAGGGTGACAATATACAGCCTTGACATCCTCCTTTTCCTATTTGGAACTGTTGTTCCATGTCCAGTTCTAACTGTTGCTTCCTGACCTGCATACAGATTTCTTAAGAGGCAGGTTACGTGGTCTGGTATTCCCATCTCTTTCAGAATTTTCCACAGTTTATTGTGATCCACACAGTCCAAAGCTTTGGCATAGTCAATAAAGCAAAGATAGATGTCTTTCTGGAACTCTCTTGCTTTTTCCATGATCCAGCGGATGTTGGCAATTTGATCTCTGGTTCCTCTGCCTTTTCTAAAACCAGCTTGAACATCAGGGAGTACACGGTTCATGTATTGCTGAAGCCTGGCTTGGAGAATTTTGAGCATTATTTTACTAGCATGTGAGATGAGTGCAATTGTGCGGTAGTTTGAGCATTCTTTGGCATTGCCTTTCTTTGGGATTGGAATGAAAACGGACCTTTTCCAGTCCTGTGGCCACTCCTGAGTTTTCCAAATTTGCTGGTATATTGAGTGCTGCACTTTCACAGCATCATCTTTCAGGATTTGAAATAGCTCAACTGGAATTCCATCACCTCCACTAGCTTTGTTCATAGTGATGCTTTCTAAGGCCCACTTGACTTCACTTTCCAAGATGTCTGGCTCTAGATTAGTGATCACATCATCATGATTATCTGGGTCGTGAAGATCTTTTTTGTACAGTTCTTCTGTGTATTCTTGACACCTCTTCTTAATATCTTCTGCTTCTGTTAGGTCCATACCATTTCTGTCCTTTATCGAACCCATCTTTGCATGAAATGTTCCCTTGGTATCTCTAATTTTCTTGAAGAGATCTCTAGTCTTTCCCATTCTATTGTTTTCCTCTATTTCTTTGCATTGATCACTAAAGAAGGCTTTCTTATCTCTTCTTCCTATTCTTTGGAACTCTACATTCAGATGCTTATATCATTCCTTTTCTCCTTTGCTTTTCTCCTCTCTTCTTTTCACAGCTATTTGTAAGGCCTCGCCAGACAGCCATTTTGCTTTTTTGCATTTCTTTTCCATGGGGTGGTCTTGATCCCTGTCTCCTGTACAATGTCACAAACCTCATTCCATAGTTCATCAGGCACTCTATCTATCAGATCTAGGCCCTTAAATCTATTTCTCACTTCCACTGTATAATTATAAGGGATTTGATTTAGGTCATACCTGAATGGTCTAGCCGTTTTCCCTACTTTCTTCAATTTAAGTCTGAATTTGGCAATAAGGAGTTCATGAAGCCCCATGGATGAGGCTCCTCTGTCTCCAGGCAAGAATACTGGAGTGGGTTGCCATGCCCTCCTCCAGGGGATCTTCTCCACCCAGGGATTGAACCCAGGTATCCCACACTGCAGGCAGATTCTTCACCATCTGAGCCACCAGGGAAGCCCATTTTATATATAATTTTATACATGCTATTCCACCATTTATATATTCCACCATTTATATATATATATATATATATATATATTCAACCTTCAAAAAGAAGTGAAATCCTATCATTAGTGACAACATGGGTGAACTTGGAAGGCATTATGTTAAGTGAAATAAGTCACACAGAGAAAAACAATTACCGCATGGCATGACTTAGGTGTGAAAACTAAACAATAAATGAAACTTAAATGAAAGTGAAGGTCACTCACTATATCATCCATGGAATTCTCCAGGCTAGAATACTGGAGTGGGTAGCGTTTCCCCTCACCAGGGGATCTTCCCAACCTAGGGATCGAACTCAGCTCTCCAACCAAAAAAATCTCACAGAAACATAGAATCAAAAATTGTTGCCAGGGGCTGAAGTCAGCAGGGGCGCGGGCAGGTGGTGTGGGGGCGTGGAGGGATGGTGGGAGAAATAGGGAGAAGTTGAAAAAAGAAATAAGCTGTCCAGGTACAAGATAAATAAAGTCTGATGGTCTAATGTGTAAGTTGGTGACCAACTTACATGCTGATAACACTGTTTTGTTTAATTGAAATTTTCAGTGAGAGTAGAACTTAAGTGTCCTCATTAAAAAATTAAGGCAAATATGTGAGATAATGGATATGTTAAGTAACTTAATAGGGAGAATGCTTTCTTTCTGTTGTTATTTTTCTGTTGTCAAGTCATGTCTAATTCTTTGTGACCCTATGAACTTTAGCACACCAGGCTTCCCTGTCCCTCACCACCTCCCGAAGTTTGCCCAAGTTCATGTCCATTGAATCGGTGATGCCATCTAACCATTTCATCCTCTGTCACCTGTTCTCCTTCTGCCTTAAATCTTTCCCAGCATCAGGATCTTTTCCAATGAGCCAGCTGTTTGCATCAGATGGCCAAAGTAGTAGAGCTTCAGATTCAGCATCAGTCCTTCCAAAGAGTAGTCAGGACTGATTTCCTTTAAGATGGACTGGTTTGATCTCCTTGCAGTCCAAGGGACTCTCAAGAGCCTTCTCTGACACCACAGTTCGAAAGCACAATGTATATGCATGTCAAATAATCACACTGCTCAGTTTAAATGTGTTACAATTTTATTTGTCAATAATACCTCAATAATGTTGGAAACAAGTTTAATCAACTAAAAAAAATAAAGTGAATGGAGGGGGAAAGAAGCAAACGCTATAAACAAGTACAGAAATGGAAAGGAAAAAAACAAGCCCTTTATTATTCTTTCTGTGGTCTGAAATATGACTTAAAATCTGGGAAAAGTAAAACCAAGCTTCTGTGAGAAGTATATTTAAAAGCAGGTGTGTTGAAGAAGGATGCCAAATCCGTCACAGCAGATGACTTTCATCCGATTTTTGCTATGCTATTTTATGTTAACAGCCAGCACAGACATGTCCTTGGAAGCTACATCTTTAGTGGCCAAAGGACCTGTCAGGGTTGATGTTTCAACTTTGAAACAGTTTCCAATAGACCAGATGGGGTTCTTTGGAAAAGAGTGTAGGTTTCCTGAGAGATCTTTTTTAATTCAGACAAAAATCAGGCCCAAAGAGATTAGCATCATTCAGTCCAAAACAGGGTCAGATTTCAAAGGTCCCTGACTCTGAGGAGAAATAACCAAGAATAGTGATTCATTTATCCTGTGCTTATTAAGTAGTTACTGGGTACTTGGAGGGCTAACTTGAATAATTGCCAGGAGCCTGCAAGACTCCTAGGACCATGGGATTCTCCACGCAAGAATGCTGGAGTGGGTTACCACTCCCTCCTCCAGCAGATCTTCCCAACCCTGGCATCAAACCCGGGTCTCTTCCCTCTAACCTGCATTGGCAGTTGGGTTCTTTACCACTGGAGCCACCTAGGAAGCTCTGCAAACTTGGAAGTCACATATTAAATGGCAACCACTCACTATGCAACATCCCTGAGTGACCTCGAAAGGTAGAGCCTCCCACACTTTACACCAGAAGCACCACCTCGAAGCTGGGCTGTGGTGGTCAATGAAACAGAGGGAGGGCGCGAGAAGGCTGGAGAACCCTGTTTTGCAATAGCAGGACATTTGGTACCATTGTCACTCTGGATAACTTCAAAGGCAAACTCACTGCTTGCTGAGCTGATAACTATAGAGAAATGGATTGAAAATGCCAAAATACCCGAGTGTATTCACCACCTGTTTTCACCAATGATTACAAGAAAGAGACCAGCTCAGGAAAGAATGTACCAGTTTCAAGAAGATATTGAAATGAGAGAGAGACTCTAGAATGAGAATGACCTTAATGTAACCACATAAAGTTGAGAGAGAGGAGCATGGGGGCACAGAAGGAAGGAAAGAAGGTTGGCTTGAAAGTGATATTGTTATGCCTTTGATATTTTTTCATGTGGCAAATGGATCTGCCTGAAAACAAACAGCAATATTTATGGCACTTCTGAAGCAATCGTGTAGCCAAAGAAACTCTGGGTCTACTCTGAAAGAGCCCACAACTGTAAAACAGCTGCCAAGCTCCCCAACACGTCCTAACAGGGAAGAAGCTACGTAAACCCCTCAGCCCAAGCAGGTGCTCCACGGTGTTCACTACAGACGCAGTCACAGAGAGCATGGCACAGAGAAGAACCGCCCGGGGGAGTGAGATTTCCAGAGTGCAAGACCAAGAAATTCCTCCAGGGAACAGAAGCTGAGAACAGTGTCTCCAAGTGCCAGGACTTGGGTATCACTACCACCACGGACCAGTAACTGCTCTGTATCTCCAATTCTCCTCCTTTCCAAATTCTAAAATCCCTAAACGCCCACTGTGAGGATCCTCGTCTGCAAGCCATTAAAAAGGATGCTTTATTAAATGCTAGCAACCTTTATCACTCTTGTCACTGTTGTTCAGTCGCTAGGTCCTGTCCAGCTCTTTGTGACCCCATGGACTGCAGCACACCAGGCTCCCCTGTCCTTCACTGTCTCCCAGAGATTCCTCAAACTCATGTCTATAGGTCACGGGTCACTTCTTGATGAAAAGCTGTGTCTAGACATGAAGAGAGGGAGTAAATACGACCAAGTGAGCTTGGACGTTGAGCTGTGTGCAATAGCTGGATTTGTGCTGTGTGTTCTCAATACGTGAATAAGGGTGCTGATGGATATTTGGTTAAAATACTGTAGCTACGCTGACCAGCTACTACACACCAAAATACATTTCCCATTTTTTTCTTGGCATTAGGCTAGACCCCTTTCCTCAGGCTCTGCAGTCAGTGACTGCACTTTAGCTAAAGAAATATGGAAAAAAAAAAAAAGAGAGAGAGAGAGACCTGTAATATCATGACCCTTGAGAACCTCCAATGGGTAGTTCTCTGTGGGCCTCCTCTGGGTTTGGCTGGAAGGCTGACCTTAAATGTCACAAATTCACGGCAGCAGAAACTTGTCAGCCTGGGTCCCCGAGAGTGAGAAGCAGAAGCTCTCTCCTCACCAACAAGCAGAAACACTCATTTCAGTGGATGTGTGCTCACTCGCTTCAGTCGTGTCTGACTCTGCGACCCCATGGAATACAGCCCACCAGGCTCCTCTGTCCATGGGATTCTCCAGGCAAGAATACTGAATGGGTTGCCATTTCCTTCTCCAGTGATGGAACCCACGTCTCTCGTGTCTCCTGCATTGGCAGCCCGATTCTTTACCCACTGAGGCAAAGACTGACAAAATTGTAAAACCAGGGGCTTGATGCTATTTAAGCACTGAACATAATCCTGATAACCACCCATCTCTGTCTCCCCAGCTCCAGCATCTCCTCTCAGTGCACCCACAATCAACGAAAGACTGAAGATCCACCATCAGTCATTAAGAAAAGGGTCTATTGGGGTCAAGATAAACCAATCTTTCCCCACCTTCAGACATTAGGTAGGTCTGTTTTCTTCTCCAGCTTAGGGCATGAGTTTTTTTTTCCAAAAATTACTAGGAAAAAAACATTATTTTTCTCTGAATCAGTAAGGAGATAGTCAGGACTCAGTGTGGAAACAAAAAGAAAAAGAAAATCTGGGTGAGCCCTACATGAGAAACAAAGGACCCCCATCCCTCAACCTCTGATTCCACAGGGATTCTTTAGGTAAACGCACATCATAAGCCATTTGATCCTGAAAGTTTTTCTGCAGAAAGGCAAGATCGGGTCCTCTCTTTGTATTAAACCTTGCCTTGATTAAATTGGCTTTTTTCCTTAGTTTCCAAAGCACTGAGTAACTAACAAGAAACGGTTTTAATAGAGCCCTAGATTCTAAAGCCATGGGCAACACAGTCTGATTCCTTTATGATATGTAATGAATAAAAGGACCCAAATCATTGCTTTTTAAAGTCATCTATGTAAGAAGTATAATAATCTCCCTCTTTTCTCCACCCTCCCTTCCTTTCATTGTATACATCCCCAGTGTTTCTAGCTTTGAAGGGTACATATTAGAGAAGCAGATACTCTGGTTTTCACAGGAGAGCATCCCTCCTGGGAGGACCCTCTCCTCTGGGCAGATCCCCTTGCATGGCCGCAGCTGCTTCTGCAATCTGAGAAGCAGATATATCTAACCCATCCCCATCTCTGCTCCCCCCTTCCCCTCCCCCTCCCCCTTCCTCCCTTCCCTTCCCATCCTCTGACTCCTTTTATCTTTGTCTGTGCTCCTTCCTCCTCTTTACACTCTCACTCTCTGTGCCTTCTTTTACAAAGAAACCCCACACTGGTGAGCATCGCCAACTCTTCTCCAATCCGGGCAAGTGCCCACGTGCTTGCACGCTGAGTCAGTCGTCAGGCCCAACTCTGAGACCCCATGGACTGTAGCTCGCCAGGTTTCTCTGTCCCAGGGATTCTCCAGGGAAAATACTGGAGTAGGTAGCCATTTCCTTCTCAGGGGCTCTTTCTGACTGAGGGATCGAATCCATGTCCGCTGCACTGGCAGACAGATTCTTTGGCTTCCCAGTGGCTCAGTGGTCATCAGGGCGCGTTCCTCCGTACAAATGACAAAAAGGAGGAGAGAAAGCCCTCCTTTGCCTGGTAAGGCTGCTGTTGCTGCCCAGTGCCATTCATCCACAGTCGTGTCTCATCCTCTTCCTGGCCCTCGAGGTGGATGGGCAGTCTCAGACCCAATTTCAAGTTGTGGTTTAGGGGGTTTATATCCTCTCTTTTTCGAAACCCCATCTGAAACGAGCTAGAACACTTTCCAAACCCTATCCCAGCATAAAGTACTGAATGTTCTAACAAGAGAGAAGAAACAAGGATGCTGTGTGTCTGCTCTGGCCTTCTCTTACCACAGAGACACTGCAGAGGTGCCAGAAACACAGAGAAGGCAGAACATGTCCATAAAAGTGTTTTATTGTAATTGCTCAAACAGCTTCATGCCAATGAATCACTCCTCGGTGGAGGAAGAAACGCCTGCAGAGAGATTCATCAAGACCACTCCAGCCTGTGATTGGAGAGAGAGAGGGAGGGACTGCAGGGGGCTTCCAGAGAGTTCCTGGTCCATCAGAGACACACTCGAACTTCCCAGGTGGAAAAACTGTGCCTATTTAACACCTATGCAACCTGAAACAACGTTATTCTTCTCTTCCTTGGGCCTCAACAGGTAGCCTTAAAAAATCTGGAGCAAAAAGATAATGAGCATCACTAAACTGCGCAAATTGTTCACCTTACTATTCCATCTGAAATCATATTTACTGAATGCCCGACACGCCAAATCTCACTTCCCTCCCTACGTCAAAACAAATAGATCCCAATAGGGATTAGTGAGGTTGTAAAATAATCAGGAGATTTTAACTTACTGTAAACACATACACACATACACTTGTACACGCACACACATGCTCACTACCCTTCCAAATTGCAGAGCTACGAAATCCACTGTAAGTAACAGGCAGGAAGAGGTTTGTAGAACAAGTATTAATCTTACTAACAATAACAGATTCTGATTCAAACTCTAGTCTTTGAACACACATCGGGCTACTTGCAAGGTCAACTCTTGCTCTACTCTGCCCCCCAGTTGGTCACAGCTTGCTCATGCCTCTGTTGTAGGATTTATCACACTGGATTATATTGGTTTATCTTCTTTTCTATCACTGAACTGAGTGTCTTAAGGGCCACAATCAAAGCTTTTTCTATTAATAAATCAGGGGCTCAGCACAGTGCTTGGCACCTAGGAGGTCCTTCATTGACTATTTGTGAATTAAAATAATATATAAAATGATGGTGTGGTCTCCCATTTGTTTTTGAGAGTACAGTGAAAAGTCACTTCATTTCTATATGGAACACTGTAAAATTTGAGTAATTATCCCTTTCTAATTTTATTTTAAAACATTTTCAATCGAAGTATAGTTGATTTACAATAGTGTGTTAGCTTCAGGTATACAGTAATGCTGTTCAGGTGTGTGCAAATATATGTGCGTACGTGCTCAATCATGTCCAACTCTTTGCATCCCCATGGACTGTAGCCTGCCAGGCTCCTCTGTCCATGCGATTCCCTACACAAGAATACCCAAGTAGGTTGCCATTTCTTCCTCCAGAGGCTCTTCCTGACCCAGGGATCAAACCCAAGTCTCTTATATCTCTTGCACTGGCAACTGGGTTCTTTACCACTGAACCACTTGTGAAGATATATATATATACATATATATATAGCTATATATATGTATGTATATATACATATGTATATGCATATATAAATATATATATAAATGTATATATGTATATATATGGGTGTGTGTGCTTTTTAATTCTTTTCCATTACATGCTATTACAAGATACTGAATACAGTTTCCTGTGCTATAAAGAAAATCCTTGTTTATCTGCTCTAAGGACAGAGTTTGTGTCTACTAATCCCATACTCCAAATGTATCCCTCCTCCACTCCCTTTCCCTTTTGGTAACTGTAAGTTTTCTTTTTGTCTGTGAGCCTGTTTCTGTTTTGTAAATACGTTTATTTGTACTTTTTTAAAATTCCACATATAAGTGACATCATATGATATTTGTCTATAACTTCACTTAGTATCATAATCTCTAGATCCATCCACGTTGCTGCAAATGGCATTATTTCATCTTTTTTTAGGACTGAGTAGCACTCTATTGTGTATATGTATCACACCTTCCTTATCCATTCATCTATCAGTGGACAATTAAGCTGGTTCCGTGTCTTGGCTATTGTAAATAGTGTTGTAATGAACACTGGGTACACATATCTTTTCAAATTAGAGCTTTGTCTTTTCCAGATCTATGCCTAGGAGTGGGGCTGCTGGATCTTATAGTAAATTCATTTTTAAAGATGGTTCTTTGATATTCTATAAGTAAGTCATTATTAAACAATTTGGGGGACGTTAGAGGAAATCAATAGACATCATGCAATTCAGTGTCCTGCTTTTAGTTAAAATTTCCATTTTCAAATAGGAGTCTGGCAAACAGACATTGGCTACATCTACCGGGGCCAATGTGTCTTCCCTGGTGGCGCAGATGGAAAAACGTTTGTCTGCAATGCTGGAGACCCGGTTTGATCCCTGGGTCGGGAAGATCCCCTGGAGAAGGAAATGGCAACCCACTCCAGTACTCTTGCCTGGAAAATCCCATGGACCCTGGTAGGCTACAGTCCATGGGGTTGCAAAGAGTTGGACATGACTGAGATACTTTACTTACCAGGGCCAATAAGCACCATCACTCAAGTTGAATTTGACTTCACAGCAGAACCCAGCATCTCAGAGGCTGTACAGGAAGTTAATAAATTCATCCTGCTCTGGACACATATGCAAGACATCACTTTGCCAACAGCTTATCTATCAGATAAGGTCTGGCTGCCAATCCAGTGAAAGTAAAAGTCATTCAGTCCTGTCCAATTCTTTGTGATCCAGTGGACTATACAGTCCATGGAATTCTCCAAGCCAGAATACTGGAGTGGGTAGCTTTCCCTTCTCCAAGGGATCTCCCCAACCCTGGGATCAAACCCAGGTCTCCCACATTGCAGGCGGATTCTTTACCAACTGAGCTTTCAGCGAAGCCCTTACAAGTAACCAACTCTTATTTCAAAAATACATGAATAGAAGGAACCAAGGCATCCATATATTCTAATAATACCAAATTTCCTCCTGACGTCCATTGCCTCTACTTCCTTCTCTCTGATCCTTTTTCCTCGTCAATTAACTTTAAAACTATAGTCTGTGTGGTTTCTAATAAGCAAGTAGTGAGTTGTTGTATATTAGTAAGACGAAGCTCAAATATGACTCAGTTTACTCAGCAGCAGTAAAGTCAGAAAGTTGCCTTTTTGGTCCTATGTGCTTGTCTTTATTAATTAACAAGGGCAAAGAGCAGTGAGCTCCTTGTTCAGAATGGCCCGTCATATTCACGAAGGGCTATTATCATTAATTGCCATTAGTAATTAGATGTCACCAGCTCCATTATCATATCCACAGATTTTTGAATGTTTGAGCCATAAAGTCTGAAAGTAAAAGCACTGTCAAAAATGAATGTCAAATATCTTTCAATGTCACACCGTCTTCTGGGTAGAAAGAATGACATCGTAGTGCCTGCTACTTTCTGACCACTTTTGAGTTAATAATGAGGCAAGTGTCTCTCAAACAGCCTCAAACAATCACACCTTATTGGATTACCAGATAATGAATTAATGGCCACAGAGAGCCTGCCCAATCAAATCGTAATTAAGCGGGGCAGTTGGGAGGGTTCTGTAGCTCCCTTTCATCGCACCTCCATAATTCTTGTAGGCTGTCCTTTCCTCTCGTCAGAGATTTGTCCAGTTTCCTGATGCCAACAGAGCAAACCACCTAGATCACTACAGAGGGTTGGCAAGGACCACTGGTTTCTGGAAACCTCAGGAAATTACCATGCCACTTGCTAATGAGGCCACTGCACATCTGCTTCAGTTGAAATCTCAGTCTTAGCATGTCCTGAAATCTAGGAAATGGGCAGCCTTACCTCTGCTCTTCATCAGGGAGATTGACTGATTGAGTACCCAGTAAGCAAACTGGGGCACAGTAGGGAGTCTCATAGTCAAGTCCAGCTGGGAAATCTTCACTTTATGTGTTTCAGGGTGCAGCCTGGACAGAACAGAATAGGACTGCAGCCTGCCAGGCTCTTATGTCCATGGGATTCTCCAGGCAAGAATGCTGGAGTGGGTTGCCATTTCCTTCTCCAGAGGATCTTCCTGACCCAGGGATCAAATCCATGTTTCCTGCATCTTCTGCTTTGCATGTGGATTCTTCAATGCTGAGCCACCTGGAAAGCCCCCAACCTTTCTAGAGACGTGAGGAAGTGTTAAAAACAAAAGAATATCTGGAAAGCCCTTTAACTTCACAGATCTATGAGTCCTATACATGCTTCCTAACTACATTCCAATGTGTCACCCCAGCATGTCACCATCTCTCTGAGCCTCAGAGCCCCCACTTGAAAAATGAGGGAATTAGACCAAAACCCTGACAAGAGGTGTGTTTCCTAAACCGCATTCCAGGCCACTTGTTTGACCCAGATATTAATAGGTGTTTCTGATGAAAGGGTTTCCGAGTCAGGTACAGATACATTCAAGGTGAGAAACAAGGTCAAACATGCATGCATGCACCTCAGAACCGAAGGATCCCACACAGCCTTCCACGCACTAATGCGCACTGCCATTCTCCGGGTGCTGGTTATATAAGCAACTTCTGAACACTTAACAACCTAAGGAAGCCTATTCCGATAGAGTACATGTGAGGCTGGTTGAGGAACTAATACCAGAAATAATAGGGTTCCAGACCAGTTCCATAAATCCCTCGGGTTCTGTTGGGGGCGGGGTGGCCTCCAGGGTCAGATGGAGAAGGAAGGCCTCCAACTGCACCTGCCCTTAGCCACCACGGGGCTACTGGTTTTTTCCTTCTGATTTTTTCTGTTAGCTTTCACTTCTTAATATTAGATAAGATTGGTTCATAAGAACAGATTCTCTGACCAAACTTATTTGAAGTCCTCCCCACTGCAAGCGTTCTATGAGCCTATCACTGTTTTGAAGGAGTCTGAGTGCTGTGCTCAGTCATGTCTGATTCTTTTAGACCCCTTGGACTATAGCCTGCCAGACTCCTCATGGAATTTTCCAGGCAAGAATACTGGAGTGGGTTGCCATTTCCTCCTCCAGGGGATCTTCCTGACTCAAGGATTGAACCCTCAACTCTTACACCTCCTGCACTGGCAGGCAGATTCTTTAAAACTGCACCACCTGGGAAGCTCTTTCTGTTCTGAAGAAAGATATGTGATAACAAAATACCCAAAAGACTAACTTCCTGGAGTTCTCTGGACTCAAAGTATTACTATTTTGTTCCAAGTAATCCTGCCTCCACAACTGCTTCTTCCAAGGTCACACCTTCTATTCCAAAGAATAAATTCTACTTTACTTTCTAAGCAGGCTTTTTATCTCAGCTGCAGAAACGATGTGCATTCTCATTCTTAACATTCCAGAAGGTATATGGACTCCACACACCCCTGCTTTCCTCCGGAGCACCCAGAGCCCCTGGGTATCAGTCCAGCTCCCTCCAGTACACACCCTCCTGACTCTGCAACCATTCTAGGCAACTTTCTCTTCTCTTTGGCTCATGACTGATTTTCTCCAAAAAATTATTTGATGCTGTTCTTGCCTATCAGAGGCTACATTATGATGCATTGTTAATCACTCCTCAAGAATGGAGATTGGGGGCCACCCTCTCCATTTTCTTTCTTGAAAGCAACTCACATTGCATTGAGTGACCAAGGTTTGCACTTCAGATCTCCATGGGACACCATATTTTTATAGGATGAAACCAAAAGAAACAAAATCTCCTGTGTGTGACTATTTTATGATGCCAGCCCTTACTGGATATATTTATATCAGCCATTTACCATCTCACACGAACACTGTGTGCAAATGGCTTTAGATATTCAAGGTTAAAAGTAAATATGTCATACGACATCACTTACATGTGGAATAAAAAATGGGATACACATGAACTTATTTGCAAAACAGAAATAGAGCCACTGACCTGGAAGACACACTTGTGGTTACCAAGGGGAAAGGGTGGGGGTGGCTATTAACTGGGAGATAGAGATTGACATATACACACTACTATATATAAAATAGGTAACTAATAAGGGCCAACTGTATAGCACAGGGAGCTCTACTCAGTACTCTGTAATGATCTATAGGAGAAAAGAATTTAAAAAGAGTGGATCTCTGTGTGTATATATAACAGATTCATGTTGCTGTACACCTGAAACTAATACAACACTTTCAACTATACTCCAGTAAAAGTCTTTTTTTTTTTTTAAGAGTAAGCTCATTAATGAACTTGCCGGACCTTAAAACCAAAACCCCTTTCTCCTTTATGCGAAGGAAGCAACTGCTCAAGAATGCTATGACTTCCACTGCCCAGGGCTGAAGAAGCAAGCAGGCCGCACCTAAGTGATGGGTAGGGCCCACTCTGAGGGCAATCAAAACACACAGAACTACCGGACAGGAACAGAAAGCCCTTGCCGGACACGCACCAGCTCACTGCCTTCACAAGAGGACAAGCAGATGCTCCTGGAAAAGCACAACCCATGGGGAGACAAAGCCTAGCCCTGAAGGCACAAGAGGCGGAAACTGTTAAGCTTAGTTGGCTTTTTTTGTTCTTCCATTAAACATGCAGCAAACTCATCTGCTATTCTCCAGCTCTATCAAACATGGTGGTGAGAGGGATGGTCAAGAACAATCAATGTGCTTCTGAGGGCTGGGCACCGGGGCCTCCGTGTGTTATATGCCAAATAGGTTTGATTTCCAATATGCATGCATGCATAGAAAGCATCCGACGGATGGGGCTGACATTTATATTCTGCAGGAGGACCGGCGGGGCTGGTCACCCCCTGCTCAGGAGTGGAAGTAAATGTCAGCAGAGATTAGCGGCCGTGTGCTACCCACATACTCATAGCCTCATCCGTGGTATATCTCTCCTGCTGCTCTTCATTTAGGTAACAGTTGTGGGAAATTTAACACACTTGTGCTCAGAGGGAGCAAAGTTAGGGAAATGGGAGCTGTATTAGCACGTGGGCATCTTTGCCAGATTTTTTTTTTTTTTCACTACTCCCTACATTGGCTTGTTTTCCTCTCTAAATTAGAAACAGAGGCATGGGGAAGACTTTGAATTCTGAGAGTATGCCCTCAAACTGCAGACCCTGGAGCTGCAGAGTGCATATGGTCTTGGTTATTTACACTAGTAATTGGATCCATGGGTTGTGAATGCGGTTACCCCTCAGCCGGGAGGGGCTGGAGCAAAGAGGGTGATTCTGCCGCATCCTTCTGAGTTACCTGTGTTTTACCCAGGGTGCCCATCTCATAGAGCCAGAAACCAGGAACAAGAAAGGAAGAATTTAGAAAACTGAATGTATCAGATGATTTCTCTTCTGAATGCGAAGAGAACATGGAAAACTAAGAGGTGTAAACAGCAGCTTCTAGGCAAGAGCTGACTGACTGACGGCTGTCCAGCAGACCAGATTCCCTCCCACCAGCCCGACTGGATACAGCAAAGGAACAATAAGGATCAGAACAATTCATTGCCTCCACTCACCCATTTCCACATCCAAGCCCACCCACGGCCCTGCTCTTGCTGCTTTGACTTTATGCCATTATATCAAAAGCCAATATACGCATTCAAGATTCTCCAAAATTACAAAAATGAAAAAGATCGGCAATTAAACTGCACCAATGATACGCTCTAAATACATTAAGGCCACTTAATTATTTTTGCAAAGGTAATAAGACCCCGTGGACACAGGCCAGGGTCCCCTGAGGAACTCTGGCTGTTGTGGCTGGCAGCGTGGGGCTCTGAAGCAGCCGTGGGGTCGCTGGTCTAGGCCATCTGATCCCTCATCCCACACAGAGAACACCACAAAGCTCTCCATGATAAATGGCAGGAAATTCTGGGCAGAACTTTTCCCCTTTCCTGGTGACAGTGTGTGCATGCTTAGTAGCACAGTCGTGTCCGACTCTTGCGACCCCATGGACTGCAGCCCACCAGGCCCCTCTGTCCATGGGATTTCCCAGGCAAGAGTACTGGAGTGGGTTACCATTTCCTTCTCCAGGGGATCTTCCTGACCCAGGGATTGAACCTGAGTCTCTGGTGTCTCCTGCATTGGCAGGTGGGTTCTTTACCACTTCCATCCCACTGACCTATTATAGACAGGAACAGAAGGAAGAGGTAACCTGGCCAGGACAGCCCTCTAGGAAACCTGGAGTCCATTTTAATGAACTTAAAGTTCTTCTTGGGGTCCTGATGACCCAGCAGACTGGTAAATACACAGCATTTATTCCACATTAATTTGTGTGTTACACATGTATCTGTCGGTTTATTTATTGTTTTGAATCGGTTCAGCTTAGAGAGTGCACAATGGTTTAGACTTCTCTGACAGAGCTGGTTTTAAAAATGACTCTCTGCCTCAAACGGACAAACTCAGAATGACAAAGCTGACTCACAATTCACTCAACAGTGCATGAAAATCATTAGACATTCTTTCATTTAGAATGATAACGGTGAAATTGGTAAGTGGTGCTTATTTTTAATCCTGAAAAATATCTTAATTGACTGCCCCTGATACTATGCCTGGAAATTTTCACAAGAACAAAAGACGCGCCAGTTTACAGTCTAACAACGGAGGAAGAAAATGTGGTAAGAGTGTTTTGGTCCAGGAGAGCTTCTGAGAATCTTAAGGAAACCATGAGATGTGTACCACATGCACCATCAGCACAATAGGGACCCAGGAGAAAGAACGCAGAGGAAGAGGAAAAGCATCCTCCCGGGTGCTGAGGGTACAGTGCAGCACAAGCCCAGGAACAACAGACGGATGGAACAGGCGAGAGAGCTCGGAAAAATCACAGAGTACGTGCAGGAACTCAGCACAGGAACAGGAGCCCCACAAAGCACAGGATGACTGACTGTTTAGGAGATGATCCAAGAAAGAACACTGGCTCACACCGTGGGGAAAAACCAAAGCTAGATCCTTACGTTTCGTTACATCAAGGTTATACTATGTTAAGCTGGGCTTCATATTAATTACCTCGATGGGAACAGTATAAAGCCAAGAAAAAAATATATTTGCTTTCACTGGAAAAATACACACACAGAGTTTTTTTCTTTACAAATGTAAAATCTTTTAATCCCAAAGTCCAATAAAGACAGTAACCTTAGTATGCCCATTTTATGGACAGAAAACTGAGGAGCCTCACTAAAGCCACAGAGTTAGGATTTGAACCTAGGCAGTTGGGTTACAGCATATACATTCTTTATATGCTTAATCATCATATAAGGCACCATTGACAAAAGTAACATATATATATATATATATATATATATACACACACACACACACACACACACATACATATTGCAGGAGACTCAGGTTTGATCTCTGGGTCAGGAAGATCCCTTGGAGAAGGGAATGGCTGCCCGCTCCAGTACTCTTGCGGGCTGCAGTCCATGGAGTTGCAGAGTAGGACACAATTGAGCAACTAAGACACATACACAAACATATACATATATATTTTTCTTAACATCTAAAGCTCAAGAAATTAATATTTGGAATAACAAAAAAAAATTCTTACAGATCTCTAAGAAAAGGCAGCAAAATTAAACAAAATAAGCAAAAGAATCTCTGCCTTATACCAAAGAAAAAGCCATAAAGCAAACAAGTCCATGAAGAGAGGCTCGCACTCAGCAGTAAACTGAGAATTACAAAAGAAAGTAATGATGACCTATCTCTGTGCCCGTGAGCACAATATACAAAACCAGGAATCAGGAAGTAGATAAGAGTAAGTGTTGGTGAGGATGTGGCAGATGGGGACTCACAGCGTACAGAGGAGTGCAGACGTGTAATGCCTCATGGAAATGCAATATGGCAGCTCTTCCTACAAGCCAGCATGTGGAGTCCCGTCACCCAGCCATGCCATCACCGGTTCTGCTTCCTAGAGGCCCTAGGAAGCAGAGTGTGTGAAAGGGGGTGCCTGCCATGGAATTGTGTGAGATACAAGGAAGTTGGAAATAGCCCTGAAGAATCAGAGGAATGGATCCATCAGTGAGATGTGCATGGAGTACATATCATGCTTCGTGCACATTCATGCACACTCAACGAGATTTATGGAACACATTCACGTGGGGAACATTGTGGGAAAAGGAGAACAGGAGTGAAACTGGAGATGCAGGGAAAATAAGGAAGTGTTTTTGAGGGGTCAACCAACCCCTTTTCAGGAGTGAAAGTGTGCTGTGTACTAAGGAATGAGATTAGCTCAGCCCTCCGCCACCCGGCATCTGTATGTAAATAATGAAGAATAATGAGAGGACGAGGCAACCTGTGGCTTGGTGACAATACTTAATAACACTATTTTGCATATTTGAAAGATGTCTCTTGAGAAATCTGTATGCAGGTCAGGAAGCAACAGTTAGAACTGGACATGGAACAACAGATTGGTTCCAAATAGGAAAAGGAGTATGTCAAGGCTGTATATTGTCACCCTGCTTATTTAACTTCTATGCAGAGTACATCATGAGAAACGCTGGACTGGAAGAACCACAAGCTGGAATCAAGATTGCCAGGAGAAATATCAATAACCTCAGACAGGCAGATGACACCACCCTTATGACAGAAAGTGAAGAGGAACTAAAAACCCTCTTGATGAAATTGAAAGTGGAGAGTGAAAAAGTTGGCTTAAAGCTCAACATTCAGAAAACTAAGATCATGGCATCTGGTCCCATCACTCCATGAGAAATAGATGCGGAAACAGTGGAAACAGTGTCAGACTTTATTTTTTGGGCTCCAAAATCAGTGCAGATGGTGACTGCAGCCATGAAATTAAAAGATGCTTGCTTACTCTTTGGAAGGAAAGTTATGACCAACCTAGATAGCATATTCAAAAGCAGAGACAGTACTTTGCCAACAAAGGTCCATCTAGTCAAGGCTATGGTTTTTCCTGTGGTCATGTATGGATATGAGAGTTGGACTGTGAAGAAAGCTGAGTGCCGAAGAATTGATGATTCTTGAGAGTCCCTTGGACTGCAAGGAGATCCAACCAGTCCATTCTAAAGGAGATCAGCCCTGGGTGTTCTTTGGAAGGATTGATGCTAAAGCTGAAACTCCAGTACTTTGGCCACCTCATGTGAAGAGTTGACTCATTGGAAAAGACTCTGATGCTGGGAGGGATTGGGGGCAGGAGGAGAAGGGGACGACAGAGGATGAGATGGCTGGATGGCATCACTGACTCGATGGACGTGAGTTTGACTGAACTCAGGGAGTTGGTGATGGACAGGGAGGCCTGGCATGCTGCGATTCATGGGGTCACAGAGTTGGACACAACTGAGTGGCTGAACTGAACTGAAGAGAATAGATCTTAAAAGTTCTCACGGCAAGAAAAACAATGTGTAACTATGTTCGGTGACCAGTGTTCACTGGGCTTACCCTGCTGATTACTTAGCAATATACACATATTGGAAGCATTAAGTTGTACACCTAGAATGAATATAATGTTGTGTCCATTATACATCAATAAGAACAATATAAAAGACTCGCGAGTGGGTTAGGGATGGATAATGAGCTAAGAGCCCAGGAGGAGAAATTGGAACACCAGTCGTGGTGGAACAAGATGCAAGGGTGAACATTGCTGACTCCCAAAATTGGGGACCACAAGAGTGTAAACAGCTGCTGCCTCCACCCAGGAGTCTTGGGAACTGGGAGCAGACAGGTAGGAATCAAGCAGCCCAGCTGGAGAAGGATAAAGTCCAGAAGAAAGTGATGATGACATCAGGCATGACAGGTGAATGACAACCGGGGTGAGAGAACTGGAAGGTCTGTGTGGAGTCAGAGTTTACTCTGTGCAGAATTGGAGAGAGGCCCAGAGGAAATCAGCTTCACTCCAGGCTCACTGGCAGCTAGAACATGGAAGCAGACAGGAAACACACAATCGAATCTCATGAACGATACGAGCAGAGCTAAGGAGAAACACAAAGAAAACCGGAGCTATGGTGAATGTCTTTCTGTGACAGGAAGAACAAATCTGATTCTGTAATAGATCTGTTCCTTTTCCTGTGCTTAGTCATGTTGGCTCTGCACTTTTTGTGAAAGAATGTTGCCTGTAGCCTGAAACGGAGCTTCCCAGGTGGCACTAGCGGTAAAGAATTCATCTGCCAATGCAGGAGATGAAAGAGAAACAGGTTCAATCCCTGGGCCTTCAAGGAAGACCCCCCTGGAGAATGGCATGGCAACCCACTCCAGTATTTTTGCCTACAGAATCCCATAGACACAGGAGCCCGGTGGGCTATAGTACATAGAATCACAAAGAGTCGGACACAACCGAAGCAACTTAGCACCCACACATAGCCTGAAACAAGGGTATAGCTCATTCTCAAGACGCTGGCTTTTAAGGGGATAACACTTTCCCATTCACACAGAGATTAAAAAGTTGCAGAATAGAAAATGATATTTTTCTTGTTGGAGGTTTACCTATGTGGATGGCTGCAAAAACAAAGGATTCCAACACCAAGAAGTTTGCAACAACTAACCACAGCGCTCCCTCACAAGGCCTTGAAAGAGGCTTTGCTGAAACCCTCCAGGGGTTTGGTGGGTACAAGCCACTCCTCTCCTTGAAGGACCCTGCAATAAGCCTTTCTTTGCTCCAAACGCCAAGATTTTGATTGGTTTTGCCTCACTGTGTGTCAGGCACACAAACCTTGAACAGTCTTTCCTGACCTGGACTCAGGAAGACAATTATGATCTAGTTATGATAAGGCATGGGTGAAGTCTCTACCTGCATTACTTTCATAGCCTTTATAAATGAATTATTGTTTTTCTCCTTATGTGTGCTCAGACGCTCGGTTGTATCTGACTCTTTGCAACCCCATGGATGTAGCCTGCAAGGCTCCTGTCCGTGGGATTCTCCAGGCAAGAATACTGGAGTGAATAGCCATTTCCTCCTCCATTCTCTCCTTATACTAAGATGAAAACATAGAAAGGGGAGAGAGGAGAGAGGATCCTGGCGTTAGAGAGAAATTTCAGTCTAGAATAGGTTATCTTTTTAAAAATGTAAAGAGCGTCCATTCTGTGTAGTGCTTGAAATTAGACATAATAGGAGGACTTCAAAGGCATGGATCTGCCAGTGTCTAAAGTACTTCTCTTCACATCCTTTGCCACTAAACCCCAAACAATGAACCCCTGACATTCATTATGGGGCTCTAATCCATAGTAAAAGGCATGGAAGATGTACCCTGCCCCTCCCCAGCTTCCAAAGTCAGCAGAGTAAAGCATCCTGATCTCTAGAGCTGATGGGCAAATGGTACAGGTCAAAAAAGATACAGTTTTGAATAATTACAGGGGCAAAAAAAAAAAAAAAAGGGCATGAACAAGTACACATAACTCATACAGAGTAAAGCTAAAAGAATGGAGTAGAGTTGAGGTTAGGAAGACAAAAGCCTTGAAAGGTCCTGGGGAATGAAGCCTGCCTTCAAACACGGAGCACTCTCAGGGAACCCAACAAAGACACCTGGCTTCTTACTTCACTTCTGATCAAATTCTCCTATAAAGACTTTGGCCTTTGTCCCGCTATTCCTTAAGCAGCCTACCACCCAAATGGAAAACAGAATTAGTCCTCTTCTGTTTTTAATCTTGAATTGCATTGCTAATTGATTTTTAAAAGCCCTGCCGCTGTACTGCCTTTGCCCTATAATTAACCGTGTTTGATCACAATGTTTCAGGGACAGAAGTGGAGTCTCTTTGCTTGCTGACAAACGAATCCATCAGGTGGGTCTCCAACATCACTGGTCTTCAACAGGCACAAAGTGCAGCGGAGAGACAGGGAAGCAGCTGAAATCCTCATCCAGAGAATCAAGGGGGTGGAAGGCTGCTTGTGTTCCGTCAACTAAATCCAAAATGAGAGGAAACGTGTGATTTGGGCTTCCTAGGTGGCGCTAGCGGTAAAGAACCCACCTAGCAATGGAGAAGACAAAAGAGATGCGGTTCCGTCCCTGCGTCGGGAAGACCCCCTGGAGAAGGACATGGCAACTCACTCCAGTATTCCTACCTGGAGAATCCCATGGACAGAGGAGCCCGGTGGGCTGTGGTCCACACGGTCACAAAGAGTAGACATGACTGAAGCGACTGGACATGCACGCACGCACACATGTGTGATTTAGGACAATGAAAAAGGAATTCCACCCCCATGCCCTATTAACGATCTGAGGAGGCTGATGGATAATAGTCCATGGCATTGCAAAAGAGTGGGCCTGGTCTTCGTGACTAAACAGCAAAAAGATTCCACTTGGAAAGGCCACTGTTCTCTCACTACAGCACCTGGCCAGCCAGGAAGACCTGGCAGCAAAATGCACAGCATGGGGAAGACGCGGACGCAACCAGATGAGGAGACAGAGCGTGTGCGGATAAGAACACAATATAATTCCTACCCTTGGACCTGACACCTGACGACTATTTGACCAACATGGGGGCCATGTTTAACCCCCTTGTAGGCTTGGAGCTTGCCTTTGCAGGCCCATTTGTGGATGCTGGCAGTGGCCAGCCACACTTCAGTGTTATATTTTCAAGAAACAGTTGTCAAGTATGGAGCTGAGTGGAGAGGATTATGTACCCTCTAGCCTGGCCATGCTCTAAACACAAGGCCCGGTGTTGTGGCCCCTCTGTGGGCAGCACACACTCTGGAAAAGCAGATCTCAGCTTTGCCAACTGGGTCAGTTCCCAGTTCTGTTTCTCTGTGATGCAAGTAAGTCACTTCACCTGGTTAGGACCGACTTTCTCTGTTCTCAGTAAAAGAGGGAAACCTTCCTCATTTATGTCAAAGGATTATTGTGATTCTTCATCGTGATAAGGTATAAAAAAGCAATTTTCTGTCTATGTCTCTATTCCTGCCCTACAGATAGGTTTGTAGATTCTAGATTTCATCTAGATCATCACATATATGTATTAATATACCATATTTGTATTTCTCTTTCTGACTTACTTCACTCTGTATGACAGACTCTAGGTCCGTCAACATCAATACAAATGACTCAATTCTCTTCCTTTTTATTGGTTGAGTAACATTCCATTGTATATACGTACCAGGGAGCTCAGCTTGGTGCTCTGAGGTGACCTAGAGGGGTGCGATGGGGCAGAGGGGGCAGTGGGGAGGAAGCGCAAGAAGGAGCAGATAGATGTATACTTATAGCTGATTCATGTTGCTGTACAGCAGAAACTAACACAACATAGTAAATCAATTATACCCTGATGATAAAAACTTTAAAATGTGATTTTAAACCATAAACCATTCTTCTTAGTCAAATAGCAACTAGCCTGTGTTATGACAAGGCTAGATACTACACTGCGTCCCTTCTCATCTATTCCCATACAAGGTGAGATGACTAAAATTATTTAGTCTGGGGAGCCTCGGGGATACAGCAATCCCATCTTTCTATCAGGATGGACTCAGCTCTCTCTGTCTCACAAGTTTTCTCTGAACGTGCCAAACAGTTAATGGAAAGAGCAAGCTTCTCATGCTCCTTGGTTCAGACAGGAATTTTCTGAGACATTGAAAACTCTCTTTTCCTTTCCGGCTGCTGTCAGCTATGCCCCCAGGAAGCAAAGCATTAGAAACCATAGCCATGCCTCAAGCAGTTAAGAGAGAGAGAGAGAACACATAAAACCCTTTTTTAGGCTTAAATTATGTTTTCTATTCTATTGATCTGGTGATTTCTGTTTTGAAATGGGTGGAAGGGAAAATTGGTTTTGCCGCCTTTTCCCTTCTCCCCTTTATCTAGCCCCTCCATCCCTGCCCAGTCCTGGTCTGCCGCAGGCCCCCACTTTCCCTGCATGCAGCTACTGCATAGGCTCGCCACTGACCCTCCCTGGGGCATCCCCATGGGACCCCCAGAGCAGCATCTGTATAAAACAGGCAAACAAAGGCACCAAGGAAACAAGCCCTGCTGAGATTCTGTGACTCCTAATCTCCAAAAATATTAATAGCTCCCCATCAATCCAAAATAAAGTGTTCAAGCCACGGGCACGGCAGATGAGCCCATCCGTGATGTGTGGACCTCTCTCCTCTCTCTGGCTGCCTCTCCTCGTTCCATGGTTTTAAAGCCCTTCTACGTGCTTATGACTCCACACTGGAAGCCTTCTGCTGGGTCCTCTCCCTAAGGTCCAGCCTCTTTACATTCATCTGCCCACCTGACATCTCCACTTGGCTGTCTAATTGTCAAAGGATCCTACACAAAATAGCTCCAAAGCCTTGCCAACAAACTTGAGTCACCCACAATATTTACACCCCAGATATTGGAAACTTGAACATAAAAAGCCCAGGGTTACCTTTGACCCCCATGTTTCTCTCACACTCTGCGTCTAACCCATCAGAAAATCTTACCAGCTCTCCCTTCTAAGCACACCCAGAATCTGGTCATGGGTAGCAGAGCCCACCGAAGCCACCTTCCTTAAAACCGTCAGCTACTCGAGCCACCGTAATACCCCCCAGCTAACCTCACACCTGCCCCCACACAGCGTCCAGACTAACCCTTTCCAGACACGCACCACTCCTCTGCTTCAAACCGGCCAGTGCTCCTTGTTTCCCTTAAGGCTTGACATGCTCTGGACTCCTGGCCCCTCTCCCACCTCCAGCCTCACCGAGCACACTATAGACACACCCTTGCCATGCTGGCCTTCTGCCCTTGAGTCCTCAAGTGGCCTGTTCTCGCTACCTGGAATTCATCCCCGACACAAGATACCAGTCAAATGTCACCTTCCTAATAACTTACCTTCAATGCACTGTCTGGGTCTGTTCCTGTTTTCTGCTCCCCCCGACCCCGGCTCCGACCTCCGCCAAGGGGGCTTCCCTCGTGGGTCAGATGGTAAAGAATCTGCCTGCGATGAAGGAGACCTAGGTTTGAACCCTGGGTCGGGAAGTTTCCCTTGAGAAGGAAATGGCAACCCACTCCAGTAATCTTGCCTGGGAAATCCCATGGACCAGGGACCCTGGTGGGATGTTTGACAGTCCATGGTTCGCAAAGAATTGGACACAACTGAGCAACTAACATTTTCCACCCCTAAGCATTTAGTACCTCTCACATTCTGTATAATTTATTTATGTATCATGTTTATCCCCTGCTTCTCTTCACTAGAAGATAAGATCCATAGGTCAGGTGTTTCATTCACTGTCATGCCCTAAGCCTCTTTAGCAATGCCCTCCATAGCAGTCACTCTGTAGATTTTCCTTGACTGAATGAACGAACTACAAGTCCCGGTTGTTTTAGCAGCCTCACCTTCCACTATTCTCTTCCCTCTAGAGTCTAACTAGAAAGAATTATTTGTCATTCTTTTATCACATAAACACACACCCCGTCCTTTTGAGGATGTTACTCAGCCTCAAATAACTCTTCCTCCCACCATCATCCCCAGAAAAATATAACTTATTCTTTTAGATTCAGCTCAAGCACAATTCCTTCCCTTCCTCCCTTCTTTCCTCCCTTCATCCTTCACCTCCTCCTTGCCTCCCTCCATCCCCTCCTTTCTACAAATATTTTAGCATACTTTATGCAGTATATACAATGTTATAGACAAGGTAGATTTTTTAAAAAATCAGACAGCCCACCTTTAATGAGCTTACAGTTCACTAAAGGTTTCTCCAATGACTCCAGATGAATAAATCACTCTGAAGCTTCACTTGGTGGGTGGCAGCCTGAGATGGTGAAGGGAACACTCAGTCTTAGGGGTCGGGAGAAACCGAGTGCATATTCCAGCTCTGGCATTTATCAACTGGCTTATGCAGGACGTCCAACCTTTCTAAGCTTACATTTCTACACATTTAAGGTGAGGATTATAATTCTACCTACATAATTCAACTAAATAACAATTAGTAAATAACTGTAGCATATCATATACTATGTAATAATATAATTAATGCCAGATAATGAAACCGAATAGTATCAGATGCCTGTGTAGCAGAGTTGACAGTCAAGCATTAAGGCCCTTCCCCTCCCCCAATGGCAAGCAGTTACCTCACGTCTGTGTCATGACCTTATTTCATTTGCCTCACTCTCTGATGGCTTTGACAGTAAAGAGTCTGCCTGCATTGTGGGAGACCTGAGTTCAATCTCTGGATCAGGAGGATCAGCTGGAGAAGGAAATGCCAACCCACTCCAGTATTCCTGCCTGGGAAATCCCATGGACAGAAGAGCCTGGCAGGCTGTACAGTCCATGGGGTCGCGAAGAGCTGGACGCGACTGAGAGACTAATGCTATAGTATTTAGTTGTCTGTTGCCCATGAGTCCTGAGCAACTTGAGATATCCCCAAAGTACAGGGCTTTGTATGCTGTAGACTTCATGACAGTTAAGAACGGCCTTGTGGACTCAGTGGAGAAGGAGGGGGTGGGACGAACTGAGAGAGTAACGCTGGCATATATATACGCTACATGTGAAAAACAGTTTCAGCTAGTGGGAAGCTGCTGTACCACACAGGAAGCTCAGCTCAGTGCTCTGTGATGACCTAGAGGGGTGTGATTGGGGGTGGGGCGGGAGGGAGGCTCAAGAAGGACGGAATATACTATACACATAGCTGATTCACATTGTTGCACAGTAGAAATTAATACAACGTTGTAAAGCAACTATACTCCAATTTTTTTAAAACAGAAATAAATCTCCTATCCTTCTTGAATTGTCCTTGTGTTCCTGTATCCTTTCAACTGTCTTCGCTCTTTGCCAAACCCCTTTCCCCATCACTTTATTATTCATTTCATGGAACCTAAAAATTCTCTCTCCCTGTCTCTCGCTATGCTCTCCCTGGCCCCACCTCTCCCCCATCACCGCCTCATGCCCCCTCCCTTCTCCGGTTCCCCAGGTTGCAGCACAACCTCCCCTTCCCTCTCCCCCTGGTCATCACTCTCTGTCAGGCTCCTGTCCGCTCAGACCAACCCGGGGAAGTTTTATTGATCTCTCTGTAATGCCCGAGCGCCTCTGAAGGTTAAGGTCAACGAGAGTAAAGCATCGTGCTGAACCACAGGACCTAAACCTGACTTCTGTGTGCGGGGTATCAATTATTCAGAGTTGTCAGATCACAGGGCACTTGCCACCTGAGGCTGCCGGCTGGGAAAAGGACAAAGATCACAGGGAAGGTTAGGGTGCGGAAGATCAGAGTATCCAGCTAGTGCTCACACCCTGGGGAGCCCAACAGTGCACCAGGAGGTGGACAGCAAATAAGGTCTACCAATGGTCATGGGAAGCAAGGCCACCAAAGAAGCTAGTAACACCCAGTCTTCTGGGCTTTGGACAGTTTTCTTCTCTCCTATAACCCCATGCATGGTTGACCTTAATTTTTCTGGTCACTATCATGGGGTCGCAAAGAGTCAGACACAACTGAGCGACTGAATTGAACTGAAACAATTATAAAAGTGTGAAAGTGTTAATCACTCAGTCGTTTCTGATGCTTTGTGACCCCATGAACTGTAGCCTACCAGGCTCTTCTGTCTATGGGATTCTCCAGGCAAGCATACTGAAGTGGGTAGCCATTTCCTCCTCCAGAGAATCTTCCTGAACCAGGGACTGAACCCAGGTCTCCTGCATTGCAGGTGGATTCTTTACCATCTGAGCCACCAGGGAAAACCCAAAATAATTAGGAGTCCTTCATAAATCAAAATAAACTCGGATAATGGTAGATTTTGTCATCTCCACCATGCCATGGCTTATTTTGCTGACATTTTAAAGGCTCGTGGGCCATCTCTACAATAAATGTATAGCACAGGGAATTCTTTTCAATATTATTAATATATAACAATCTAAATGGGAAAATAATTTGAAGAAGAATAGATACATGTATATGTATAACTGAATCACTTCACTGTACACCTAAAACTATTACAACATTGTCAATTAACTATTGTTGTTTCTTATTCACTCAATCATGTCTGACTCTTTGCGACCCCATGGACTGTAGCCCACTGGGCTCCTCTGTCCATGGAATTCTCCGGGCAAGAGTACTGGAGTGGTTGCCATTCCCTCCACCAAGGGATCTTCCTGACCCATGATTGGAACCCACGTCTCCTACATTGGCAGTTGGGTTCTTTATCACTGAGCCACCCAGGAAGCCCCTTGATCAACTATACTTAAATAAAAAATAAAAGGTTCCGGGGATGATCCAGAGAGATGATATGGGGTGGGAGGTGAGAGGGGGGTTCAGGATTGGGAACTCATATACACCGTGGTGGATTCATGTCAATGTATGGCAAAACCAATACAGTATTGTAAAGTAAAATAAAGTAAAAATAAAAATAAATAAATAAAGGAACTACAAAAAAAATAAATAAAGCTTCCTTAAAAATAAAATAAATGTATGGATAATTTTAGTTAAAAATACATATAAAACAAAGAGCTGTGAGTTAGAATTCTGGGGGAAATCTCATCAACCTGCCTCATTCTAAAGAAACCTGCACTTTAGAATAATTGACCCATCAAAGCAAATGTTATTATCATGAACTATCTCAGCTCACTGCCAATGCTTTTGCACATGCAGTTTCCCTACTGGAAAATCTCTCCTCCCACCTCCACCTGGTTAGTACCTAATCATCCTCCAGCCATGTCCTTACAGGTCACTTCCTCTGGGATGCCCTTCAGTCTGGCCCAGAAGCTCCTCCTAAACCAGCCATAAATCACAATTCATGATACTATGTGACAAGTCCACCAGAAGGAGCAGAACACCAAGTGATCAGACACCCAGACTCGAGACACTGCTTGGCTTGAATCCTGACTCCATCTCAGTGTCAGCTTTCTCATCTGTACACAGAGGAATCATAATAGTAGTTTCCATCTCAAAGTGTCATTTAAAAATGACTAAAATGCATGATACTTACAAAAGGCCTGGGACATAATTCATCCTGTGAAAGTGTAGCTGTCACCATTGTTATTTTGCCTGCAGAAGCTCTACCATGGAAGCAAAACAGAGCTATGCTATCTATTGAGGTTCCCAGGTGGCTCGTGGGTAAAGAATCTGCCTGCAGTGCAGGAGACACAGGAGATGCGGGTCTGATCCCTGGGTAGGGCAGATCCCCTGGAGAGGGGAATGGCGTCCACTCCAGTATTCTTACCTGGAGAATCCCACGGACAGAGGAGCCTGCTGGGCAACAGGCCATAGGGTTGCAAAGAGTCAGACGTGACTGAGCAGGCACACGTGCAAGCTATTCCTTACAGATTCTGTGCCTCTTCTAGAGCCTACAAACATCCTAGGAACTAGCCACTGAATGAACGGCTGCTCTCAAGTCAGGACTAGCTCTCCAACAGTCACCTGGCCAGTGCCTCTGGCTTGAATCCTTTTACAAGTTTTCAGGGAAAAAGAAAACTGTCACGGTCACTTGCATTTCTGCACATCTTTACAAACAGAGGCCCCAGACGTCTTTTCACAGATGTTTGCAGAGTGAGTAACCTTGGATGACAGTTAGTACCTTCCTCCAGAGCAGAGTAAATATATTCTTTACTGTCCTGTATAATAAAGACAAGGTTTCCCTACTAGGTATATGTTAGGGAGGTTTGCTTTTAGAGCAAGACATCCAGATTCCTGAGCTTGGGGTTACACAGCTGTGATGCAATACCCTGTATGCACAACACCCTGGCTGGCTGCTCTCTGTCACAGCTGTGGACTTGGGAAGCATAGGAATCTGGTGTGAGTGCGAGGCTTGTGTACATGCTGTGGTGGACGAATGAAGTCCTCTGTTTCTGGCCCAGGGGGTCTCATGTCTCCCATCAGCACCCATGAGCCTGTTAGCATGAAAGTTCAACTCCCAGACCCTCACAGTTCCTGACAACAGACTGTGGCTCTTCCAGGAAAGATATCATCCCTTTCCAGCCATTTATCGGATAATGAGCAAGACAAAATGAATGAGGCTTCATAGAAGCCCTTCCTGAGAATTCAAGATGGTGCTCTGACCACTCCTGAGCATGGCATCTCTCCTTCCCAGAGCAGCAAGCCCAGGCCAGCGGGTTGGTCCATCCTCCAGCAGTAGCCTGACCAAAGGGAATCTAGAGGATTCAAACTCAATTCTGGTCAACCTCCTGGTTCTGTTGGACTGACAAGGTTTAGGATCAAAAGGAAAATGGCCACATGGCTCCATACTCTCTTGCCTGAATCCCTCCACCATGGCCCACACAGGTTAACATGCGGACACAGTGCGTCTTTGTAACTTTTATAACAATGTCCACCATGCTCTTACACCTGACTCTTCCAGATGAAAGACCTAGGTGCAGACAGGCGATGACTGGAAAAGGTAAAGTTATAGCTGCTGGATATGATATTCCAATTTTTTGGAGGTAGGGAGCAAAAACCCAGGCACCTGGGAGGGAACACCCCAGGCCCTCCTGGGAAGAACAGGAAAGAAGCAACATGAGCCACCTGCTTGTCTTTTAAAGCCACTAGCAGAGGACTTCCCTGGGAGTCCAGCAGTTAAGAATCTGCCTGCCAATGCAGGGAACAAGGGTTCGATCACGGGTCTGGGAAGATCCCATCTGTCACGAGGTAGCTTAACTTGTGGGCCACAACTACTGAGCCCATGCTCTAGAACCCAGGAGCCACAGCTCCTTAAGTCCGAGAGCTGGAGCTCCTCAACAAGAGAAGCCACCACCGCAAGGAGCTCGTGCACTCAACTAGAGAGTAGTCCGTGCTCGCCACAGCTAGAGAAAGTCCACGTGCAGCAACAAAGACGCAGCACAGCCAAAAATAAAAGACAGATACATAAAGATAAAACTAGTAAAAAATAAAGCCACCCACAGAGCTGTCTTCACAAGGAAAACGACCCGGTGCAACTCTCCTAAACTGCTGCCAATATCTTAATTCAACTGACTACCAATCTGCCATCACATCCGATTGCCCCGACCAGTTTGACTGATACTCCCCGGAACCTTCTGAAAAGTTTATCAGGATGGCAGGCGATAGCGCTGCTCCTGCAAGGCCCTCACTACATACCTCTCAATGCCACTTTGTCTCCCTACCCCGCTCCCAAAGTCATGCAAACTGCCTGTACACCCACTTGGGCCACACACATCGCCCTTCAAGGACTTAAAAAACCAACGGGATTGATGGGAACTTGAAGGGCAAGCTGCTCACTCTGCAAAGAGTCATGACATCCTTAATCTCTGGCCCAGGGGTCTCGTGTCCCCTGTCAGCATCCAGGAGGCAGGATATCTTGTCTTTGTAGGGCAGTCACATGTCTTTGCATTGAGGGTTTCTGTTTGTCTTCCAGAAGATACCATTCTCTCAGCAACATAAATCTGACCGAATGTCCACAGTATATGACAAGGATTCCCTAGAGCAGGACAAAAGCAACGTAAGCAGGCAAGTTCCGGGGCTTCCCTCCATGTGCCTCTGAATACATGCTGAGGTGCTTGACTTCACGTTACAGAACAGAACTTCACTCATCCAAATTTAACTTATCATCTGCAAAGCTATTTTGTTTCTGATACAGAAAACAAATCAGGGTGGAGGGCGAGCTGTCTGTACGTGTGTTTGTGTGTGTGTGTGTCTCTGAGATCAAAGCCATTGATTTCAGGTTGACGTTGCAGAAGTTCTTGATACAAATACATTTTGGTTTTTCTAATGTGATTTTTCTCCTTGATGAACAGAGGTATAGGGTGGAGTTGTTGAAGTCAGTGCTAAATAATGAACTTAGGTCGAATACCTGCAGTGAGGGCTTACCTATGGGTAATCTTTGTGGCCAGGAAGGCTCATTTCCATCCTGAATGGTCGCTACTCTTACCACCCAGAGGGGCCTGGAACTTCCTATCAAAGTTGCTGTGGGCGAGTAAAGGCAGGTCCTCTGCCCAGTGCTCCTTTCCCTGTGGCACGGAGGCTCCCAGGATGCTTTCCAAGTGCTTTTTATGCTCTGTGTCTCTAAAGACTGCTAAATTGGGTCGGATGTGTGGGATTAAGCTCACCTCATAAAATTTGCTTGAGAAAATCTCAGATCCATTAATGCTTCATAAAAATTTTACAAGGTTTCTGCTAAAGGAAGGAAAACAAACAGAGGTGGTGTCGGCATCTAGGCGCTCTTTAAATCAAACATTCCCTCTAATGCATTTTTTTTATGGCACCAATCAGAAAAGCAATCAACCATGAAGCCTGAGGCCTCTCCTGCTTCCATTCCTACAGCAAAATTTCCAAGATCTTTAAACACTTTACATGAAGCCCCGGGAGAGTGTGTGTGTGTGTGTGTGTGTGCGCGCATGCGTGTATGTCTCCACCTGTCTATCCATCCATCATTCATCTTCTACATCATCCTTTGGAAAAAGTCTCTCTCTAAAAAACTACATTAATATTAAAATTTCATACCCTCCGATTTCAGATTAAGAAAAGAGGATAAGATGATAAAATAATCTTCCATATTTCAAAATGTTCCAGAGTGGCAGAAGAATAGAAAGAGTGGATGTTTAAGATAAGTGGGATGGCCTTCAAAATACTCTTATGTTTATTATCCTTATTCTTATTTGGGTTGTTTCAAACATAAATAAATAGAATTCAAGAGTAAGAAATAGTGTCCAGGGTCTGAAGATGCATGAACCCTGAAATGATGTAATAAGATAATTCAGAGTGATTTTAACATAAGCGATCATAAGCTAAAGGGAAGCTGAGCCCAGCCAGGAGAGCCCAGCCCTCTGTAGTCAGAGAAGGGTTGTGGCCAAAGGTCCAGTTTGACAAGTGGACCTGTGGAATGAGGCCAGAGTGGAACTGGTCTCCTGGGATGAAAAAGAAACTCCAACTCCCCCTCCCCTTTTTTCTCCTAGTGCTTTCCTTCAAAGCCAGGGTCTCTGAAAACTTGCCTTTTCATAAAAACAGGCAACTAGAATACAGACACAATCAAAACAGTCCCCAACAATGGCCAGACTGCTTTCTTTTATCTTCATATATATTACAATCATCTACTCTTCAAAACAGCTCTGTGAAATAAGGCAACCACAGTACCTTGAAAAGAAAATAAGAGCTGTGCTAAAATAAAAACTGGTATTTGTTTAACTCCTACATGACCACCTCGTAGCTCCTGAGACCACAGACCTCTACAAACCTCAGTTACCCGGTATGTAAATTAGTGATACTATTCCCTACTTAACATAAGAAAGATGACCAAGATTAAACGAGGTAAGACTCTAATGCTGGGAGGAATTGGGGGCAGGAGGAGAAGGGGACGACGGAGGATGAGATGGCTGGATGGCATCACTGACTCGATGGACGTGAGTATGAGTGAACTCCAGAAGTTGGTGATGGATAGGGAGGCCTGGCGTGCTGTGATTCATGGGGTCACAAAGAGTTGGACACGACTGAGTGACTGAACTGACTGTACTGAACAGGGCAAAACTTACAGGGCTTCCCTGGTGGCTCAGAAGGTAGTGAATCTGCCTGTAATGCAGGATACCTGGGTTCAGTCCCTGGGTCAGGAAAACCCTCTGGAGAAGGGAAAGGTAACCCACTCCAGTATTGTTGCCTGGAGAATCCCATGGACAGAGGAGCTTGGCAGGCTACAGTTCACGGAATCCCATGACTGAGTGACTAACACACAAAGGGCACAAAGCTATTGTTGTCCAGTCGTTCAGTCATGTCCAACTCTTTGGGACTCCATGGACTACAGCACACCAGGGCCTCTTTGCCCTTCACCATCTCCCGAGCCTACCCAAACTCACGTCCATTGAGTAAGTGATGCCATCCAACCATCTCATCCTCTGTCATCCCCTTCTCTTCCTGCCTTCCATCCTTCCCAGCATCAGGGTCTTTTCCAGTGAGTCAGCTCTTTGCATCAGGTGGCCAAAGTATTGGAGTTTCAGTGTCAGCATCAGTCCTTCCAATGAATATTCACAGTTGATTTCCTTTAGGATTGACCGGTTTGATCTTCTTGGAGTCCAAGAGACTCTCAAGACTCTAATCTAACCACAGTTCAAAAGCATCAGTTCTTCAACACTCAGCTTTCTTTATGGTCCAACTCTCACACCCATACATTATTACTAGAAAAACCATAGCTTTGACTATGGGGACCTTTGTTGGCAAAGTAATGTCTCTACTTTTTAATACACTGTCTAGGTTTGTCATAAAGTAGACAGTGCAAAATAGATGCTTGAGGAATAAAAGTGCACACATCCAACCTTTTGAAGAGTTAGGGGATATGATTAATGATACCGAGCTACTTAGCTGCAGACCCTGGGATTCAATTCTGAGCCCCACACAGGTGTGGGCTGACCTTGCCGAGAAGGGGGAAGGCCAGGTACTTGTGCCTACTTTCCCTCAGTTAAAGGAAAGATACTAGGAGAGAAATGCAAGTTTTAAAGGAATACAAGGGAAGCTTGTGAACATGAAGAGAGAGCATGGTTCCTGAGCTGGAAGGACCACCCTGCATGGAGCCTTCTCTGCACTGCGGCCCAACCACAGGGAGACAGATGTTGAGAAGAAGCTGTGCTCGGTGGTGCCTGAAGGCCAGGGGGCTTTTCCAGATTTCCTCCTCTTAAGATCCTCCCCACTTGGCAAAAGTGAAAAATCTGGCCAGAGACCCAAAGTAATGATAGAGTATCTTAAATTATCTGAGAAAGCCCATTGAAAGCACCACTGTTGAGAAGAAATCAGTTCAAACAACAAGCCCATCATCTTTTCCCATCTCCCTCCTCCCATTCCCAAATGCCTTTTTAATGCAGATGGATGTAAGTGTATCTTTAACAGCCAGGACTTTCAGATGCTCTGGGATCACCGTTCAGACTGAGGTGTGGGAGCATGTGTCTTCTCCCCACCATACAGACATGGAAGTGAAAAGAAGCAACCATCCACAGCAGAGGTGAAACTAGTATGTGGAGTTCCCCTGTCCTCTCTGCCTGCCTCTGGGCAGGTCTCTGGAGGGCTGGCTAATGCAGGTTTGTGGCATTTGCAGAGAGGTCTGTTCTGGAGAAAATCAATGGCAGACTCCCCGACTCCAGGTATGAGACACTGGCTTCCCCACCAGACCTGAGAGTTCTGGAGCACGGTGTTCAGACAGGAAGTGCCTTCACGCGGCCCCTGCCCCACAGGTTTTGTAAATAATTCAGCAAGACAAGAACAGAGCTATCTTCCGAACAAGCTGACTTGCCCCAGGATTTTTAGACGTCGCCGAGTGCTGCTCTGGTTATTTTCTGCCATTATTTTTAAAAGCTAAAGCATGCCCAACAGTGGGATTGCTGGGTCATAAGGCATTTCTATTTGCAATTTTTTAAGGAATCTCCACACTGTTCTCCATAGTGGCTGTACTAGTTTGCACTCCCACCAACAGTGTAGGAGGGTTCCCTTCTCTCCACACCCTCTCCAGCATTTATTGCTTGCAGATTTTTGGATCGCAGACATTCTGACTGGTGTGAAGTGGTACCTCATTGTGGTTTTGATTTGCATTTCTCTTATAATGAGTGATGTTGAGCATCTTTTCATGTGTTTGTTAGCCATCCGTATGTCTTCTTTGGAGAAATGTCTATTTAGTTCTTTGGCCCATTTTTTTATTGGGTCGTTTATTTTTCTGGAATTGAGCTGCAGGAGTTGCTTGTATATTTTTGAGATTAGTTGTTTGTCAGTTGCTTCATTTGCTATTATTTTCTCCCATTTGGAAGGCTGTCTTTTCACTTTGCTTATATTTTCCTTTGTTGTGCAGAAGCTTTTAATTTTAATTAGGTCCCATTTGTTTATTTTTGCTTTTATTTCCAGAATTCTGGGAGGTGGATCATAGAGGATCCTGCTGTGGTTTATGTCAGAGAGTGTTTTGCCTATGTTCTCCTCTAAGAGTTTTATAGTTTCTGGTCTTACATTTAGATCTTTAATCCATTTTGAGTTTATCTTTGTGTGTGGTGTTAGAAAGTGATCTAGCTTCATTCTTTTACAAGTGGTTGACCAGTTTTCCCAGCACCACTTGTTAAAGAGATTGTCTTTACTCCATTGTATATTCTTGCCTCCTTTGTCAAAGATAAGGTGTCCATATGTATGTGGATTTATCTCTGGGCTTTCTATTTTGTTCCATTGATCTATATGTCTGTCATGTTTGGGAACGCATGTACACCTGTGGTGGATTCATGTCAATCTATGCCAAAACCAATACAGAATTGTAAAGTAAAAATTAAAAATAAATAAATAAATTTAAAAAAAAAAAAATAAAAAAAAAATAAAAGCTAAAGCATGGACTGTATATTTAGGAGGTGAACGTTGGTTCCAGTGAGTTAGGGGAGGATGTGTCACGGGCGGGAACGCTGGCACAAAACCACTGTCGTGAAGTCACGGCAGCGCACTGAACGCGGGCCGGCTGGGAGGAGGGGAGGGTGTGCTCTTCCTGATCATCTAATGAGCGGATGATCTAATGAGTGGATTTCCCAGACCATCTAATGAGTGGATTTCCCAGACAATCTGTTCTTTTTATTATTCATGTGTCTTTTGAGCCGTTGCCTTCCGGAAAACTAGGAGAATTGCCCTCGGTTTGTAATTTGCCTATTTGTCATATTATATTTTAAAATAAACACATGAGGCATCCTTGCTACCTGATCTCTCATCAAGGAGAGGGAAAGCCTATAGCTCCAGACAGAAGCCAAGCCAGGATTTACCTGTGCAGGTAACTAGGCAAAAAGATCAGCGCTTCAATCAACAAGTGGAGAAAAGTGCAAACTCACTACTATGAAAAGAAACGCAATCTGAAACAGTGACCTGGCATGGCTACCTAACAAACTAGCAATGTCAACAAAATGAGAACAGCAGTCCACAAGCACGGATGGGCAGGGGATCGAGGGAAGCTGTGGGCCTGCGAGGCCCTTCCGCTAGCAGGGCACAGCAACACCCCCCTGGGCAGCCTGACAGCAGACACCAAGAAGTTGTGGGGGTCTGCACACTCTCTGCTACAACTTCACTTGAAAGAATGCATCTTGGAAAGAACTCTGGTTGTGAACAGACTCAAAAGTGAAGATGTTCATTTGAATGGTATTTACAACAGCAAAACCATAGGAAATAACCTAACTGTCCAGCCATGAGGATTATTAGTTAAATGAACAATGATCCATTCATAAAACAGGATTCTTGTAGCCACAAGACATAATTTATAAAATATTCAATAACACAGAAATATGTTCTATATTATAAATAAAACATATGTATAATTCTATATTATACACATAAATATATTTATATAAATATGTTATACATGATATATTAAATATATTGTATATTATACCTATTATTTTATACATATTATATATAACATACACATAATATATAATTATATAATGCATGTATTATGTATAATACATGTACATATTATATATAACAGATGTTATATTCTTATTGCATATATTACACATTATATATTATATACTATGCATATATGTAAAACATATATCAATACATAATGTTATGTTATATGATATATACATACTCTATATGTAACAAAAGATTGTGTAAGGTAGAAATTAATTTTTGTAAATGAAAATTATAATTAGATATATGACTGCATAAACACTGAAAGCATACACATGACTATTTAACAGTGATGAACTGTGGAGGATAAATTTCAAATAGATAGTTTTAATTGTATAAGCATGTGTGTGTCTGTTTTCTTATCAGTGTTTCCTAAAACTTCCCACAACAAACATAATGATTTGTTAAAAAAACACCACGCAATTTACTCTAGAAAAGCTGACTGAGCATGCACATAGTTTCAGGCACGACAGGGAGAAATTATTTCTATCAGGCAAGCAGGCTTGGGAAGTCCTAATGGAAGGACGCACACCATCCTGCCGCGGCACCGCCAGCCCTGAGCGAGCCAACTGTAGGCTGAACGTGAACCTTATGAAGTGCACAGGAACAGCAGGGCAACCTCCTCCCTGCACAGCTGGGGCTCCCACCCACTTCCAGGGAAGGCCCGGCCAGCAGCCTGGGTGCTGCAGAGCCTCAGCAGGGGTCAGAGGACAGCAGGATAGTCCTGCCCCACCCCCGCCCCCCATAAGTCTACCGAGGCTCCTGGTTCAGTGAGAGAAGCCCCCTGTGCTGTTTGCAACGCCTGTGCCACTCCCGTTCCCCAAACTGCTGACGTCTGAGTCCCAGGCTCCGTTTGGTGCCAGGAAGCATCCTTCAAGGGGCTGTCTCAGGGAAAGGCGGTCCTATTCTAAATCCCAGCTCTGACAGCATCTCAGCCCTGAGAACGCTGCCAGAAGATGCTGTTGCATCCCTCTGCCTTGACTAATTTAATTACAAGTCTTTAAATAAAAGGAACTCACTTCTCTGTCCTGACACACAGTCGGAGAGCACCAGAGGCCCTGGTGGATCCAGAGAGCAAGGAATGCCCTGAACTTGCCCCCCTCTCAAGAGCGCCTTGGCGAACCAGACTCCCCACGCCGGGCTTGCTTCTCACTTACCCTCCTCTTTGTTCTCACCTGTGATCCCTCTATCTTTTCTTTTTTCAATTTATCCAGCTCTTTTTAGCCTATCAGCAATTTTCCATTCTTCCTACGCTTTCCTCCTTCTTTTTCATTAAAATCGGAATTGCTACAGAACTGACTATTTTACATTAAGTCCGGACTCCTGGGGCCATTTTGTACTTTGTCCAGCACTGAGCCTCAATCTGACCTGGTGCCGACCAGACCAGTGAAAGTGAAAGTCGCTCGGTGGTGTCCAACTCTATGCAATCTCCATGGACTATACAGTCCATGGAGTTCTCCAGGCCAGAATATTGAAGTGGGTAGCCTTTCCCTTCTCCAGGGGATCTTCCCATCCAGGGATCAAACCCAGGTCTCCTGCATTGTGGACAGATTCTTTACCAGCTGAGCCGTAAGAGAAGCCCAAGAATACCATAGTGGGAAGGCTATGTCTTCTCCAGCAGATCTTCCCGACCCAGGACTTGAACTGGGGTCTCCTGCATTGCAGGCGATTTTTTACCCACTGAGCTATCAGGGAAGCCAGATCAGACTAGCAACACCACAGGAAACCAACCACACAGAGCCTCCAAGTCAATGGAATCACTTACCTAGAGAAAGTGCCTTCCTTTGGGTTTGGAGGCAGAACTATCCACTTTCCCCAAAATTTAACATGATTTTAAGACACACTTCACTGTCCTTCATGCCCCTAGGTAGATGCAGGGGTCTGCAGAGTCCGTTTTCAGTACTAAGTGCACACACACTCACTCACACACACTCACACTCATGCCACAGGGACTTGGCTTCCGCCATTCTAAATGTCCTGGCTATTTCATCCACCACCATCCCCACCGCCCCCCCACAACAAGGAAAAATGATCTCAATTTTTACTCCTAAGATATGGGGTGAAAATATCTTACAAAAATAATGGAGAAAAACAGGATATATTACGCCTCTATTTTTGGACAACTTAGCACCTCATCTTCCACGTTTATTGCAACATCAAAGAAATGTTGCCAGGACAACAGACCATCCGGTCTTCCTGATGCCTGAAACCAGCCAGAATCTGACTCCTCCAGCTCAGGCTCTTCTTGCCAGCAGCTGGAGGAACCTGAACAGGAATCTGAACTCTGTCTGGGAGCCATGATGATGGACTATGTTCTGCCCTTGAAAAATTGATAAAACAGACCCCAAACAAGTTGGCATGAGTTACTAGGATCAGGGACCTTAGAATTACATGCCATCTCACTCAGCAGAAACACAACAACTTTGTCTTTCTTCCCTTTACCCTGGTGGATCTTCAGCAAAGGTAAGAAGAGAGAACAGAAGTGAAGTACCAACTTGCAGTCAGAGGTACCACACCTGTGAACAGGTGGGCCTATTGATGGAGTGTAACTTGTAATAAGGATCTTCTCAGTAGAATAAGGGATGTCCTCTTTTTTAATGAAAACTGAGTTCAGTGCTTGTGTGTTCTGCCTAAATCTGAGTTGAAAAATGCAGCCACGCTTTCTAGAAGATAACTGAATCTAATTCTTGACAACCAGATAATGAGCAGTGACAGCTGATGGAGATGCTTCACAAATACAGACACCTGTTTGCCTATATACAGAAAGGATTTAAGTTCACTATGGGGTGGGTGTTGGGGGATACAGTTAAAATGTCTGTGACTTTGCATGTATTGGTTTAAAAAACATTTCCTGTATTTGTGCGTCCCAATATGTATGCCCACAGATAAACTACAAGTCAGATTAAACTTGTAGGAAGTAGAAAGATGCTTTCTAAGAACCTAGATGTTAGAAGGAAGGCACACATACAAATAATTTATAATACAAGTGAGAAGGTGGAAAGTACCATGAAAATTATAATGAGATTCAGAGTGTGGGTGCTCAGAGGAGGATGCACTGAGTCAGTAGCAATAGAGAGTAATGTGGAGAGTCTGACATGTTTGCACAGGGGAGGGACACTTAGGCTGGTCCTTGGATAGTGTGTAGGATTTGTGGGTTAGCAGGGAGGCATTCCTGGAGGAGGAATTCATAAACGAGGACATAAATGCAAGAAAAGGGAGGTGACGGAGAAAGAGAAATGTCATATGACATCCCTTATATGCAGAATCTAAGAAGAAATGATACAAATGAACTTATCTACAAAACATAAACAGACTCACAGAGAATGAGTTTATGATTGCCAGAGGGGAAGGACGGGAGAAGGGATAGTTTGGGATGGACATGTCCACACTGCTATATTTAAAATGGATAACGAACTGGGACCTACTCTAGAGCAAAGGGAACTCTGCTCCATATGGGGAGTCTAGATGAGAGGGGAGTTTGGGGGAGAGTGGATACATGTATTTGAGTCCTTTTGTTGTCCACCTCACCTGAAACTATCATGGCATTGTTAATCAGCTATACTCCAGTATAAAATTTAAAAAATCTAAAAAAAAAAAAGAACATGGGGGCAACAAAGGCGAATCAGACTTGATAGGAGTAAGACGCGAATGCTGCTTCCTCGTTCTGAGCTTGTGCAGGTTCTGTACCTGCATTAGAACCAAGAGCAACTTCTGACCCATCAAAGCAGACAAACCTTGAAGTCCTTGTCTTCCTGCTGGGTGGCATGTAGGGGGCAGGCGTGGGAGGAAGCTGGACTTTGACCATTGAGCCCATCCCCTCTCTCCAGTCCAGACAGCTCTCTCCAGGCCTCTCCTGGTTTCCAAGTGGAAGGCTCCTTATTCCTGGACCAGGTTAACGAGGTAGAGAGGGAGCATCTGCTTCAGAGGAGGCCGTCAAGTGAAAGGCAGTAACGCTGTCTCCAAACCAGCTTTTCATAGGCTCTTAGTTATCATTTAATTTGGCTGCAGTGTATGGAATTAGGCTAATGGCTGTTAAGTGGCTAAGGCACAAACATGGTCCATCTGCCGAGAAGGCTCCAGGCCATTGTCTATTTCAAAGGCTAAGGAAAAAAGATGAGCCAGACATACTGTTACACTGAGAGCCTCATCAAATGCCTTTTTATTCACCCTCAGATCTTATTTCTTTCAAAGCTAGTGATTTTCCTGGTACCATATTAAGAGCTCAAAATCAGGGCCTAGCTGCTGGGCCATTACCACAGTGGAAAATAGGCTATCTTTATCTAATCTGCAGGATATTGTGATAGAAAAAAAGCCTGGGTAGCAGCAAAATGATTCAGTCCATTAAAAAATATATATATGGAGCAACTACAATGTTCAGAGTGTCACAAGGAACACAAGATAGGATCCCTGACTTCAAGGCGTTTCTCATCTTAGATGGACAGGAGGGAATAGAGCGTGTGTAGGAAGAGCTCTAATGAGTGGCCAGCATTGCCATGACTTCCAAGAGGACAGAAAGGAAGAAGAGAAGTCGTGTCTGGGAAGACTGGAGGGGAGAGCTGGCAGAGTGAAATGTTTTGAATTGGGCTTTGAAGAGAAATAATAGCTTATATTTATGGGACTGCCTCTATGCCAAACCATTCAAACATAAGATTTTACTTAATAATATCCTGGTAAGACAGGTGCCATTATTCCCTGCCCTTCAACAGATTTTTAAACTAAACATAAGCTCAGGGAAGAGTTATCCACTGGCCAAGCAGACTCAGGACTTGACCAGATTCTATGTTCTTTTCAAGCTGAACATGAGTTTGAGCAAACTCCAGGAGATAGTGAAGGACAGGGAAGCCTGGCGTGCTGCAGTCCATGGGGTCTCAAATAGTCAGATATAACTTAGTAACTGAATAACAACAATAACATTTTCTGTTATCTGCTAGGGCAAATCAGTCTCCCTACTTTTTTTTTTTTTTTACATATTTTCTAGGCAGGTTCAGTTCAGCTCAGTCGTGTCCAACTCTTTGCGACCCCATGAATCGCAGCACGCCAGGCCTCCCTGTTCATCACCAACTCCCGGAGTTCACTCAGACTCACGTTCATCGAATCAGTGATGCCATCCAACCATCTCATCCTCGGTCGTCACCTTCTCCTCCTGCCCCCAATCCCTCCCTACATCAGAGTCTTTTCCAATGAGTCAACTCTTCGCATGAGGTGGCCAAAGTACTGGAGTTTCAGCTTCAGCATCATTCCTTCCAAAGAAATCCCAGGGTTGATCTCCTTCAGAATGGACTGGTTGGATCTCCTTGCAGTCCAAGGGACTCTCAAGAGTCTTATCCAACACCACAGTTCAAAAGCATCTAGGCAGGTTACCAGCATTTATTCTTTCAAAATTTTGAGACCATTTAAAAAATGTAAAGAAAAACAAAAGTCTTATTTGAGCAACCTGATTGTAACTGTTGGCTTCCCTAGTGGCCCAGACTGTAAGGAATCTGCCTGCAATGCAGGAGACCCGGACTCGATCCCTGGGTCTGGAAAATCCCCTGAAGAAGGGAATGGCAACCCACTCCAGTATTCTTGGCTGGCAAATCCCATGGACAGAGGAGCCTGGAGGGCTACAGTCCATGGGGTCCCAAAGAGACGGCACGACTGAGCGATTAACCAACTACAGGACCTAACTATGCAAAGAAAGGGATGAGGTTAAAGGGAAGTGATATTATATCTTGCCCAGGGCAGCACCTATAGCCTTAAGGCCAGAGACAAAATTGCATTTATCATCTTGCCACTTAATAATAATAAGATAGTAATAATATTAGTAAAAAGAATAGAAATCGTTGAGAACACACTCATAGGAATGTTGATTTCAATGTTTTTCTTTTTTTTAAGAATTGTTTGTTGGCTTTAATAAACAGTGCTGGAGGAAATAAAAGCAAAAACTTAAAATAAAAAAAACAGAAATCCTACTAGTAAAAGTTGACATTTATCAGATGCTTATTTCATACCAGGCTCTGTGTCAAGAGCTTTAAATACATCCTCCCATTTCAACCTTACTATCAACCTAAGGAGGAACACTGAGGCTTAAAAAGGTAAATGAAACCAATAACTAACTAATACATGGTCTGGCCATTAGTCACATTCAGATCTGACTGCTGTCAAAGCCCACGTGATTAAGGGGTATGCCAGCTTCCCCTCCATGTGGGTAACTGTGAGGGGACACAGTCCAGGGTGCAGATATAGTCAAATGAGACCACCAAACCAGAATCAAGAGAGCCCTTGGTGTCCCAGCATCCCACAGATGTTGCATGCATTCCAAATGCTTGGTGCATCCTAGGAGCATCCCTGCTTCTATCTCCCCTCTCCCTTTGGGCTTTCTTCCCTCACCAGCCACTTTCTGAGAGCTTCTATTTATGTGCCAGGCTCTCTGCCAGGGGCAGGGATCCAGTGAAGGTGGACAGACGCAGTGCTGAAGACAGGAACGCAGACCCTACGGATCATGAAGATAGAGATCGGACCCACAGGGCAAAGAAAGTTCCTCCAGTGGACCGTGACGTTATCCCACACTTAATGTGTGCGGTGAGGATGGAAAATAGTATCAGGTCTGAGGCACCCGGCTCATCAGTGTCAGGTATGGGAGGAAATCACGGGAGAGCATCGAATAAAAAAACAAGCAAAGGCGGAAGCTGTACATGGAGTCCAGAGGCAGCAGAGACGCCACGGAGCAGAGTTTTCCTCTGCAAGAACAACGCACCGTGGAACTGCCCGGCGACAGTCTGGCAACTCAGTGAAAAAAACGTTGAGTCCAGACTTCGTCCCAGACACATACAGTCATTTTTATACAACAGAGATGACAATTCCAATTCAAGGAGGAGATAGATTACTTAATAAATGATGTTGGGGCTATGAGCCCATTTATACAAAAGATAAGCTTGATCCCCCTCCTGATATAAGATACATTTCAGATGGATCAACAATTTAAATATAAAATTAAATCCGTAAAGACCATTAGGAAACTATTATAATTCATATTGTTCAATATCTTGAGGAGGGGAAGGGAAAGATCCCATGAACTCAGAAGTCATAAAGGCAAAGTTTTTTGACTATGTAGAAATAAAGTAGTTTATGTAGAAAAATATATCTGATAAACAAAATAAGACTGCAAACAACCAAATGGTAATTTATAATATACATGACAATTAGCAAATCACCTTAACATATTATGTATTCTCACAAATCAATATTAAAAAGATGAAAAAACAGATAAGTAGGCAAACAATATAAACAAGCAAAGATAATAAAATAAAAATGCCCAGTGACTCTATGAAAAGACATTTAACTTTATAGTTAAAGAAATATAAATTAGCCATTTCTCACCTACCAGTCTGGTGAATGTAAAAAGCTATATTTTCTGGAAACTGTCATACAGTCAATGGGATTGCACATTACAACAACCTATCTTTTTGCAATTTTACAATATTTCTTAAACTTTTAATTTGCATACCATTGATCTCAGAAATTCCATATCTAGAAGTTTTCCTTATATAGACACATGTATCCACCCAGATGCTCTCAGTGGCCTTGTCTGGCAAAGCAGAGGAAAGAGAAACAACTTGCATGTGAATTTATAAGGAAGTAGCGACTCAGCAGCAGCAGCAGCAGTGAAATACAGGATGGCATCTTAGAAAATAGCATATTGTTCATCAAGGTAAAAGAAGTAAGATTAATTTATTCATGCTGGCAAGGATGCATGCAGCCAAAATGCTGTTTGTAAATGAAAGAAACCACAGATCAATACATATAACACATTTCATTGTGTACGATTCATAATGTATTCATCATATTGGGTAGAAATTAATGTGAAAATACATGCAAACTTAGACTCCTCTGAAAAGGAGGAAAAAAGACCTCTCTAAGCAAACTTTCCCTGATTCTTAAAATACTGTTTAGGTTTTCACAATGAGCATTAGTCTTTTTCTCCCTTTCTTCTTCTTTTCCTTCTTTTAAACAATAGTAGTAAACTTTTTTATTTTCATTTTAGAAACAACAAAGGTGAGGAAATATGCTCATTTGACTTTTGATACAATTTATTTTAGCTAGGTGCTTTCTATCTAAAATCAGGGCCTTGGCATTTGCAACACGGATGGACCTAGAGATCGTCATCCTGAGTGAAATAAGTCAGAGAAGGAGAAATATCATATGACATCCCTTATATGTGAAATCTAAAAAGAAGTGATACAGAAATGAACTTACTTACAAAACAGAAACAGATTCACAGACTTAGAGAATGGACTTGTGGTTGCGGGAGGAAGGTGGCCGAAGGGAAGAGAGAGGGAGTTTGGGATGGACATGTACACACTTCTATATCTATTGGACGGCCGATAAGGACGGGGAACTCTGCTCTCATGTTATATGGCAGCCTGGATAGCAGGAGTGTTAGGGGAGGAATGGAAACACGTATATGCATGACTGAGTCCCTTGGCTGTTCACCTGAAACTATCACAGCATTGTTAATCAGCTATACCCCAATATAAAACAAAAAGTTTAAAGTCTCAGAAAGAAATAAAGGGTGCTTTATTTAAATAAATAATAAAAATAAATAAAACATAAAACAAGGGACTCGGTACGATTTTTCACATCTTTTCAGGCGACTGTTTCTAGGATTCAGAAAGAAGACTCTCTTCTAAAACGCACATACGGCTGCCCAGCGCAAGTCTGCTGAGGATGGAAAGCTGTGCAGCATCCATCAGTGGTCCGTTTCCTCGTTTCACCCTGTTTCCTGAGATCTCTCATGCTGCCGGCAAGCCCCTGCCTCCCAGGCCTGTTTATAACCTCCTTCCATCTGATTTGTCTCCCCTCCAGCCCGATTCCCTGGACGGCTTTCTCATTCTCCTTCTGGCCAGAGTCTGGCTGTGACTTCTGGGTTCTATCCGTCTTCCTTTTAAGCAAGCATCCCCAGTTCATTAGCTGTATACAAAGTACAGATACATTCCATCCATCACCCCACGCCACGCCGGTGGCCGTGCCTGGAATGTAAGTGTCTGCCTGCAGTGGGAGACACTTAATAGGCAAGATTGCTTATCGCTGGCAGCGAGCGATCTGCCAGACGCCATCTATTCATTTTAATACTTCTGTCTCCCGGAGATTTCAGGGTGGACGCATCACAGCTAGCGATTACATTTACCCTTCCGTGTGGGACTCCAGGAGGGTATCAGGAGGTCACTGCACGATTCAGAGGCTACCTCTCAGGGGCAATTAACCAGGTAATGGACCCTATTTGCCTTTTCTTTTTGACAAACATTGGCTGGCTGATAATTCCCTCTGAGGTTAATTCCTCAAATTATTTTGGAAATATTGAGGCAAAAAACTTGGAACACCCTTTTAACCTTTTCCTCTTGGGCTTTCAGCTCTTACTATCTGTAAAGAACAGTACCTGCTTACATGAGTTTAAGGCCTCATTCTAGATTCTCTAACTACACTTTAATTGCCAATGGACCAGAAAGGACAGCTGAGGATGCCCAGGGGGTCAAGAAGCTGCCCCCAACCAGGCCTGGTGGAATGAAGGGTTCTAAGTGGGCTCCAGGCTGGATATGCCCAGATGTGTGAGGATACTCAGGTTCTGGCTTCTGGCGCTGCTTCAAATTAAACACCTGGATGCATCGTTAAGCGTCATAGCAGACCTCCGGCTGTGTCCCCATGTTGTGTCCCTGTGAGACAGGAGATGCTGAGGAAATAGGGCAAGAAGAGACTTTGCCTTGCACACATATTTAAAAATCAGACTCAATTTATACTATTTTGTGAGTCTCTCTATAAGGAAAACCTAGAAAACACATACTGCTGTCTTCCTGGATTTGTACTTGGAGATAGGAGAAAACCAAACAAAAACAATGAAATCCTGCAACACACCAATGGGACCGTGTTTAGTTCAAAACTCCAGGCATGCAGCCCAAATAGATGCAGGCTGGGCTTCATCCTTACACAACAGGGGGGGTGATAAAACGCATGTACTTAGTCCTGCATCACGAGAGCCAAATGACTCCAAACTCAGCTAATCCCATTCTCTCCCAGTAACAGTGTTTCGATTCTACACGCTACATGTGTCAACATGGTGATGCTGTGGAAGGATGCATTTCCACGACACCCCTTTGACTTGATCAGGCATACACCCCAACACATAAACGCTCTGTATACATTTGCTTACATAAATAATTCATGACACTGCAAATACCTATCCCTGAGCAGCTTCCAACTCTCAAGCTCGGTAAGCACGCTCATGCTCATCTTAAACAGGAGGAGATGAAGTGCATGACGCAACTCAGATGGAGAGGATGCCAACCCACGGGGACCCATTTCGAATTAGTGAGGAGTGAGCTACTGGATTTCAAGAGCAGCAGGCGGGATTTTATTTCAAGGGCAAAATGCTGACATGACAAGCTGATAGCATCGCTCCTTGAGTGGAAGCAAAGCTAAGGCAAGGATGGGATGTGGAAGTTCAAATCACTGGGTGCATTCCCAACGTCTCCTGCGTGGACCAGAGAAATCACCCAAGCTCTCAGCCTGCAACACAGGTTATTTGGTGACCCAAACACAGTTCATTAAGAATACACTGCTCACCAGCAGCCCCTTCCTCCCATGTCGAACGCAAGATGAACAAAAGATTAATAAGGCACAGAACAGACTCAACTACCTCAAGCCCACGTCAGGCGATATTTTTTTTTTCTTAACAAATGGAGAATTTTACTCGGTGCCTAGTAATTCTGGATATATAGCCCTTCATATTTTCCAGGCAAATTGTCTTCCCCCCAGACAGGGGCATTTATCTGCTAGCAAAAGCATATCACTGTCATATATGTTTGAAAATCGCCAGGCCTTTTCTAAGCTTTCACAAAAAAGCCGGGGGAAGGGGGGGAAGAAAACTTGTTTCAGAAAAGTTTATGAGCAGGACAAGCTCAATTTTCACATACAAGTAATGCTCAAATATGATTTTTATAAAGTTCCTCCAAGAAAGAATCTTCTTTAAGGAATATCAATCTAAGAGGTAATTTTTTTTTCCCCTTTTAGGGAAAAAAAAAAAAAAATGTGAGTCAGAATTAGAATGTCTTGCCAGGCAGTAAAGGGAGCAGCTCTGGGCCGTCACCATGGATGTGTGATCGAATGATCAGATTCTGACGCTGTGCTTTTGATTATCTGCATTTTGAAGGATATTCTTGGCTTATTTGTGATCTAATTTGGCAAGACATTTCTAATGACAGAACTGGCATCTGCAGAGAAAAAGAAAGACAGAAACTTGCATTTCTCAATGGTTTTAGCCCTGCTAAGGGGGCCGATGTGATGGGAAGGGATAGGGCAGAGACAAGAGGCCTGAGCTCAGAGGGCAGAGGGAAACAAGAGAGGCAGCTGAGCTGCAGCCTGCAAGCCCCTTTGCAGCCTCCCTGGACCACCCTGGATGAGAGTGTATGCATTTATGTCCCTCCTCCCTCTCTTTCCTCTTCTTTATGTTTTTGGGGTAATGAGGTAGTACAGAGGCTCTCCACGTGCGGTCCCTGAACCAGCAGCACCCAGCATCATCTGGGAACTTGTCAGAGAGGCAAATTCCCAGCCCCGCCCCTGCCCCCAGGCCTAGTGAATCAGAAACTCTGAGGGTGAACTCAGCAGGGAGAAAGGGGTAAAGCGGTGATTCCAGGTGATTCTCACACTGCAGCATCCATCAGACACACCTGAAGGGTTTGCTAAGATGCAGAGTCCTTAGCCATGCCCTGCCTGCCCCCTCTGGAGAGCTTCTGGCATCTAGCTACCCTGCTCCTCCTCTGCGTCACAGCCCAGAGTGGACATCTCGGACATGGCTTTGGCTATGATGAGCCTAGATCATGTGTCTACACCCAAGGTGCCAGGGAATGAGCAGAGCAAGTACAGGAGTGGAGGTCCAGAAGGGAGATGGACCCATGGCTGGCCCACAGCACACACCACAGAGACTCTCCAACAGGAGAGGAGTCCGGAGGCTGGGTAACCAAACTGGTAAATACCCACCACGAGGCGGGATGGTGGCAAGAAGGTTCAGGAAGCAGACTCAAGGATGCTCCTGAAAGGCCCCTTTCCCTGAGGACCCCACCCCCAACTGTGTCAAAGTGGCAAAGGCAGGGGGCCCAGTTCGTATGAGTCTCTGCCTGGGATGCCCAGCCACTCTCTCTCATGGCTGAAGCCTGCGTATCCCTCAAGAGCCGGGACAAACACGGCCCCATGGAGTCTTTCCGAGACTCCAGACTCCTGCTTTTGCTGTCAGTGGAAACAACGTTCCCTGTGCACAGACACTGTTGCGTGTCCACCAAACCATGATCACTTTGCTCCTGGGCCCAGAGCCAGCATGCCTTTTTCCAGTCCCTTTGCATTGAAGTGGGGACATGCTACGGTTCTGGGCTCCACTTTAGGGCCTGGACCCAAGAGGGATACCTAATTCCCTCTCCTCTCTCCTGTGTCCACCTGCAAGGAAGTGAAGGAGCCAGCAGAAATGTGTCACTCGATGGAAAGAGCCCAGGTGCCTGAGTCATCACCTGGAAGAGGCCACCCAGGGGACCCATGACATCTGCAGTGGACGCTGCAAGAGGAAGAAATTAATGTGCCCCATGCTACTCACTACGATTTGGAAGTTGTTTATTACAGCAGCTAGTAATAGTTACGCACTAATCAACCCTCCCTTCCATTCCTGCCAAGCCGTTTGTACCTGCCTCTGCTCTCTCACTTCCCATTTACATTATGGTTAGTTTTTAAAGTGCTCATCTTCCCATAAAATTATAGGTTTCTTTACTCTACTTTTTTTTTTTTTCATCTCCAGCAAACATTAAAACCCTGGCATAAAATAGGTCATTGATAAATGCGTGCAGAAGGGAAGAGAAGATGCCAGGAAAAGGAAACAAGTAAAGCAAGGAAAATCAGCTATATACAGTGGGATGACGCTCAGGAACTATAAGTGTGCTCCTTAATGTGGATTCGTATGCAGCCAGCACCTGCCCATTTGAAAAGACCTACACTTCACTTAGATTGAAGGGCAACAGAGTCGAGTGGAAACACAAGAAGTGAGTTGAGAGCTCAAATCGATTATGTGGGTTCTTTTTTTATTTTGTTTTGATCACTCTGAGTGAATAAGACTTCCCTGGTGGCTCAGACGATAAAGCATCTGTCTACAATGCGGGAGACCTGGGTTCGATCCCTGGGTTGGGAAGATCTCCCGGAGAAGGAAATGGCAATCCACTCCAGGACTATTGCCTGGAAAATCCCATGGACAGAGGAGCCTGGTAGGCTACAGCCCATGGGGTCGCAAAGAGTCGGACACGGCTGAGCAACTTCACTTTTGATCACTCTGAGTGAATAAGACCAGCTCCCCAGTACTAACAGTAGGAACCTGTGTTGGTTGAGCTGTGTTAGGTGCTTGCCAAGCTTTACCCCAGTCCTCCTGACACCTCTCAGACTTGTAGCTGGAGTGAAATGGAGTCTGAGATGCCTGAACCTGCTCTGTCCCATAATGCTGGGGGCCGGGAGCCCTGCCGCGCTCTGGAGATGCAGAGACCAGACGTGCACTCCCTGTTCTCCAGGTGCTGAGGGTCTCAGGGGAGAAGGAAAAGTAAAGAGACTCTGAGGAGACGCATCACAGCCTGGAAAGTGCTGCACGGATGCAGGAAGCCGCTAGCCCATGTCCAGCCTGGGGACCCAGAATGGTTTAGTGAAATCGAGCAGGGGCCCAGGGTTCAGGCAGGCTTGGATTCGAAACCCAGGTCCCAGCTGGTTAGAGACAGGACCTGAATCCCTACCCCTGGGCTCTTTTCCGTGTGCTCTTCTGAATCCTCAAAGGAGCCGGGGCTGGAAAGAGAGGAGTGGTCAGAGATGCAGCCCCAGCTCTGGGCCAAGCGGATGCTGCTCTGCCCACAAATACAAACTGGAAAAAGGCCAGACCATGAGTGGAATCAGAGCGACAGATGTATGAGTGACTGCCCTTTAAGAAATGTGCAAATAAAAACACGATGTACAAGAAACTGTCAAATGTGTCTCTCCTCTCTTTAGCCTCTAGGGCAGGGGTCTCCAAACTCTGATATCTAATGCCTGATGATCTGAGGTGGAACTGATGTAATCATAATAGAGATAATATGCACAATAAATGTAATGTGCTTGAATCATCCCCAAACCTCCCTCCCTCCACCCAGACTGTAGAAAAAATTGTGTTCCAAGAAACTGGTCCCTGGGGCCAAATAGGCTGGGGACCCCTGCTCTAGGGCATTCTTCCCCTCTACTCTTGAACCCACCCACATGCTGTGTTCATTCCATCATGTGACCTTATCTTTCTGGTCAATAGAATCAATTAATAATAAAATTTTAATGTATTTGATGGGATGGGTTCACCTTGATAAAACATTTTGGTAACTTGCATACATATTCATAAATGACATCTTTAAAAAAAATCACTGTGCCAACTCATAAACTGATTATGTCACCAAAATAAGGTTAGTCAATTTATCTAAATAATGTTAATGCTTCAAGGATGCAGCAACACCAGGATAACATGCAAGATTCAGCATCAAATCTCTCTTTCACATTCATTAATAACATTTGTTGGGTACAAAGAGTGATTGAGCCTGTGTTTGGCGTGAGGCACTCAAAATTCCAGTAAACTTACCCAGAATCAGAAAGAAGGCATCCTGTCTCTAAGAATCACAAAGACTTGTTTAAAGAGATAAAATAAAGAAACATTGCTGAAAGCTTTGGGACAATCATTTGGGATAAAAGTGTCTGTAAATGTCTGAGACTCAACTTAGTGAACTATGTCTGTAGATGCTCCCCAATAAATGGACTGGGAGATAACAGTGTAAATACTATGAAAATCTGCTCATATGTATACTTGGTATTATCTGGAAAACACTTGGGACAACCAAGTAAACACAGGCCCCCATCCAGTAAATTTATCCAGTAAATGATACCAATTAATGTTTTTACTTGTTTGATCTCCAACAAGCATTCCCCATACCCATTCTTCCATAATCAACCATTCCTGGGAATAGCCTACAATATTACATTGCTAATCCATTATATTATACAGTGCTATGTTATGTTACATTTTATTAGATTATACAATAATAAAACAGATTCGTACAACAAACTATTCAAACAAGAAGAGGAGATACAGGTAAAAATCTCAACAGTAATGAAGTAGCCTGATGGTTTGATTCTCCTTGAATCAAACTTGGTAAGTTACCCCTTGGTACCCACAGGGCATTGATTCTAGGACCTCCACAGATATCAGAATCCAAAGATGCTTCCAAATCCCTTCCTCAGCCCTTCATATCCACAGGCTGCACATCTACGGACAAAGATGGAAGACTCTATCGTCAGATGTCTATATCCCCAAGCCACATCCATCCTACTGCAATGTGGTACCCATCCCTCCTCCTGTCTTAAGTTGCCCCTGTGTCCACAAAACATAGTATCATGCTTTCAAGGGAGTAAAAGAGGAATCTTAAAAATCCACTTCATATGCTAAATTCCTCATACTCCCAACTAGATCATTGGCAAATGGGTAAAACTATGCAGTGAAATCGTCCCAGCTAAGTTGTTTATAACAATGTGAGGACTTCCCTGGTGATCCAGTGGTTAAGAATCCACCTGTCAATGCATGGGGGTTGGGGCGTGGGTTCAGCCCCTCCTCTGGGCAGAGTCCACATGCCACAGGGCAACTAAGCCCGTGCTCCACAACTACTGAGCCTGTGCGCCAAAACAAGAGAAGCCACGACAGTGGGAAGCCCGGCAACCACAACTGGAGGAGGCCCTGCTGGCCGCACGTAGAGAAAACCCCTGCTTCGCAACAGAGACCCAGCTGGGGCAAAAATAAATAAATAAACAAAGACTTTAAAGAGAAGAGTAGGGGTGGAGATTCTGAGAGAGGAAATTGTCATCACACTGAAGGTGCACCCTAGATTCCCTCAAAGGCCTGCCCTCCACTTACACTCTGCCTCTCACCTCTGCCCTTCTGCATCACAGTTACCCTGTCTCTACTATACCTTCCTCACCTGCAGGCAATTAAACTTTTGTTAGCATGTCTGAACACATCAACAAACACACAATAACTTTTATTTGATTTACTTCTCCAATTACCACCATCTGTTTTTGCATTCCTGACCTACTGCTCACCTGAAATCCCTATTGCCACCATCACTAAGCCTTCATCTCATTCAATTGCTACAGAGTCCTCAAGCTCATTCTACTTGCCACACAGCAGGCCAGAGAGATGAGTTGTTGGTGCAAGAAATAGTGAGTTTATATGGAAACCAGTGAGTTTATTCAGAAGATGGTGTTCTAACGTCCCAAAGAACCATCTTCCATGAGTGAGAATTCAGGCTTCTTTTATACTAAGAGGGGAGGTGGTAGGCTTGGTTGTTGCAAACTCCTTGCTATTGGAATCCCTTGTTCTTGCAGCTGTCCATTTAGGTCTGATCGCAGTGTTCCTACAAACCTCCAACAAGACAAATTATTCTCCGTTCTATAACTTTTATCTCTCAATGAATGGAAAAGTGTTAATCCCCTTAAAGGTCAAGCTTTGGGAATGGGCTAACTCGCATATTACAGGCTCTAGGCAACATTCTTTTAATGATTCATCTGGAGCAAAGGCAACAGAATGCAAAGTTTAAAGTAAAAGGAAAAGATCCAGTATGGAGTCAGATTTGTCCTTCAGTATGACACAATCCCATGGATGTGTCCATTTTCCCGTTTTTCAGACTCCTGGTTGCGGCAGCATCCCACAAGTTTGGTAACTCCCTATTAGAACATCTTTTGCTCCTGTCCCTTTGATTCCACACTCTCCTGGTTTTCTCCCTGCTCGACTGGCTGCTGACTCCGTATGTTTTCTTTTCTCTTCCTCTCTCAGACTCTAATCCTTGATCCTTCACTCCAGAGATACCCTCTCCTTATTTTGATGGTTTTATCCAGCTTCAAGTTTCTAAAAACAAATAGAAGTTGATCTCTCCCAAATTTATATCCGCAACTCTCATCTTTTTTCCCGAGTTCCACAGTCGTAAATTCACTTGAAAACTCCTCTTGATCCTAAATCTTGCACTGAGCAAACCTCAGATGGCCCTCTCACTTCCTCCTCTCCTCCCCGCACCTACGTCTTCTCATCTTGTTCACTTCGGTAAAAGAATCGCAATCCATCAAGTGCTCCAGTCAAGCAGCTGGAAGTCATCCTTGAGTCCTTCTATTCTCTCATTGCAAATTCCAGCATAGTATCCTACAACTCTCCTCCGAAACACGTATTTCCATATCTACCTCTCTCTATATTCACTGCCACATCCTTGGTCCAAGCTGCCACCTCTCCCTCTCGTTGGCATGACCACAGAGCCTCCACAGTGATGATTTATCCTTGCTCCCTCCCACTTTGCATGAAATGTAGAGCAGCCAGGGTGTTTCAGAAATAGACACATGGCTGAGCGATTTTTTGACTTAATACCTCTTCTCACTTCTTTCCATTGCACCCAAAGAAAATGCAGAGGCTGCTCCCTGGCCAGCAGGGCAGGGCAGGAGCTGGTGCCTGCCTGGTTACCTGGCCTCTCTTAAGGCACCGTCACTCTTGTCACTGTGTGTGACCACAGTGACATCTTCTGTCTTCCCCAAAAGGTGACACACAAGTACAGACGCACAAGCTCTGTACTTATTTGCTCCTCATTAGAATTCCATCCTTCCTTCCAGGTTCTCTGCCTGGCCGGCTCCTTCCCACCCCTCAAGGCTCACTTCAACGACTTCCACCATCAGAGTCCATTCCAGGCCACCCTGACCCACTTATTTCCCATCACATCACTGGCTCCTCTTCTTCTCAGCCCTTGTTTAATTCTGTGGTTATCATCTGCTTTTCCCATGAAGATGCTAAGATGTGAGCCTTCACGAAGGTGAGGACTTTCCGGCTGTGTATCTTGATCACCTGGGTACTCCTACCACCTGGACGAATGCCAGCACACCGTAAGCCCTCAGTGAGTGTTAGGTAAGTGAATAAATGAAGGAAAGAACCATGTGTATCAGCTAAACTGATAGCTAGATGCCTATCTTCACCAAGACATAACAAAGAGCCTAATTTTGATTATTCCCTGGTGGCTCAAATGGTGGAGAATCTGCCTGCAATACGGGAGACCTGGGTTCAATCCCTGGGTTGGGAAGATCCCCTGGAGGAGGGCATGCCAACCCATTTCAGTATTCTTGCCTGGAGAATTCCACTGACAGAGGAGCCTGGCAGGCTACAGTCCATGGGGTGGCAAAGAGTCAGACATGACTGAGCGACTAAGCATAACACAGCACACAATCTTAGACAAGAAGCAGTCAAGAATAGAGGACAGGCTATGCACAACCCAAAAGAATTTTTCAGCTTTTCTCTGCCCATTGAGACATTTTGCTGAATACCCCCTAGAAAATAACCTTAATCCACACCTCAAACCCTTTATTATAACTCCAACACAGGAGCCATCTCCCTAAATGGAATGCTGGATATAAAGAAATTATGATTTATTTCTACAGTTAGACCCACAACCAGATTATCATGCTATTAAGTGCAAAGCATCCCCTTGCCTAGGTCAGTGGATAACTAGAGAAATGGGAATGGACCTGATTGAGAAGTCACTTTCAGATGAAGAAGTCTGCAGCATCCATGAATGACTTTGTGATTCCATTCACCTCTGCCCAAGAAACTACCCAGAAGACCTCAATCACGTTTGCAGTGATGAGACGATCTCAGCACATCCCACACCATCTGCCTACTGCACCCTCCCACGGAACACAGACCATTGTTAGTCTGTGTGTTTCAGAAGACTTCAACCATGGATGCCCAGAGAACTTCACACTCTCTCTCCCTGTCATATCTGTCTAATAGAACAAGAATAATACATGGAAAATGAAAAAAAAATTAATAGTCATAATAAATTATTAATTCAATTAAAGGAGTAGCCCAATAATGATTCTTTTTCATTGCATTTATTAAAAGGGATAATTAATTGCTAAGATAGTATTAAAACACACACACACACACAAACTGCTGACTTCAGTCCTAAGTGAAAGTGCAGAGCTTCTGTTTCTGCAGGAATAACAGAGGAGGCACTAGATACAGTCACAGACGGGCACTCACCATACCTCTCCCTGCCTCTCTTCATTTTCACAGCTGAAACCTAGAGAGTTAAAATAGTAGGATGGACACTTTCCTTATGACCGAAGAAGAATCTCCTTTGGAACTATAAAGGAAACTTGGTAACTGGGGTGGGGAGGCCACGTTATTTAACTTCTGCGAGCTTCACTTTCCTTACCTATTGTTGTTGGGTACTCACTAAGCTGTGTTCCACTCTCTTCCAATCCCATGGACTGTAGCCCACCAAGCTCCTCTGTCCATGGGATTCTCCAGGCATGAATACTGGAGTGTTGTCATTTCCTTCTCCAGGGGATCTTCCAACCCAGGGCTCGAACCCACCTCTCCTGCATTGCAGGCGGATTCTTTACCACTCAGCACCAGGGAAGCCCCTCCTTAACTACGGAGTGGTAATAACAGTAGAATCTATTGTATAGATTGTCATGAGATAGATGTAAACACCAGAACTCTAACTGGTACATGTAAAGTGACTGACAAATGCTGGTGTTAACTCTGCATAAAATCTATGTGCTCCTTGGTTCCAATACAGACATATCACAGGTAGGGTCTCTTTTTCAGCAATGACTGATCTTGAGAACTAGCTCCTTCTGGCCAGTGGTTTGATAATCCACCACTTAGCATATCTAAGGCTTGAGAAAAAGACACTCAAGGGAACAACTTGCTTAAAAGATACTCAAACCAAAATGAGATTAAAAACATGCATTTTCCAGCAATACCTCAGTTTGCTGGTATCATGTAGAGGAATGCAATGTATCATTTAAATGAATGTTGAGACAAACTGAAGTTTAATTCTATATGCGCTGAAATGATCACCTTAATTTTAACCGACTTTGATGACAAATTGCTGAAAATATATGACTCCCTTCAATGCCTCGGGAGACCGAATAGGCTGAATGTAATTTAATATATTTTAAAGTGTTGATGTCTCAGGTTCTTCATTCTGAACACCAATTTTTATATTGATACATTTAGGAGTTAATGAGATATTTAAGAATCTGCTCTCTCTATATAAGTACAGCTGTGATTTCCTTGATTCTTCTCTTTTTACCATTCCTAGTTATTGCAATACCTGAGCAAAATTACCATTCTGCTACTTTAACATTGATTCCGCAAAAGAACAAAATATCAGAATTAATGACAGTGAATGCCAGTATTTGATTTAAAAGTGAGCTTGTCACAGTCTGTCTGCCCACCCTTTGCTCTTTGTTCTACAGAAGACAGGGCTTGCACCTAGGACTGAGTCTCCTCTGTCCTCCTGGACTAAAACTCTACAGGTAAGAAGACTTGAGAAGGAGACCCTAAGTAAACACTATTATTCTATGTAAGACTAAACCAGGTCCACAGAAAATAAATCTGACCCTGAGAGGAAACAGGAGGGCTGCAGAGGCAATGTGATGAATCAGGACAGGGAGTTCTCCCCCTTCCTTCCCCTCCTCACCAAATCCCTATCGTACCCTCTTTTTGGGCTTCCCGGGCGGTGCTACTAGTAAAGAACCCACTTGCCAATGCAGGAGACACAAGAAAGGTGCATTCAATCCCTGTCAGGAAGGTAACCTGGAGGAGGGCATGGCAGCCCACTCCAGTATTCTTGCCTGGAGGATGTCATGGACAGAGGAGCCTGGTGGGCTACAGTCCATGGGTTTGCAAAGAGTTGGACATAACTGAAATGACTTAGCTTGCATGCACCTTCTTCCTATTTCCCTTATTATCTGTGGTCAGCATACACACACACACACACACACACACACACACACACCCCACTCCAATTCCAAAATAACTCTATCAGGAAATTTGGATATGGACTTAAGACACCGAATCACCAAATGACTTTGGGGAAAATTTTTAACTGGGATGACCCTGAGAAATGGGATGGGGAGGGAGGTGGGAGGGAGGGTCAAGATGGGTAACACATGTACACCCATGGCTGATTCATGTGAATGTATGGCAAAACCACCACAATATTGTAAAGTAATTAGCCTCCAATTAAAAAAAAAAAAAAGAATCTCAATTGCATAAGCAAAGTAGAGAAAGGGAGTAAAAACCAAAAAATAGGTGCCCCTGAATGGGTTTTAAGTAGGGGAGGTCGGGCGACGCTTTCTAAATCAGAACATCCATGTTTGATTCAAAGCAGTAATATGGCAAATCATTTTCTGGGTGTATCTCAAAATGTAAGTAATTCATCATGGAAACACCACAATAATGAAAGTCTAATAAAACCACAGTGTTCTGTTATTTTAAAGTAACACAGAGTACAAGTATCGTAGTCAGTCATATCCTTAAACTTATTCCATCAGCCTACTCTGCTTAACCATCAAACATATCTGTAGCATCTCTCAATCTTAATGCCTCCCCACTGTCAAATCTGCTGCCAGCTCTCACCTGGATTTCTCATAACCTTTACAGGTATCAGAGTTTCCAATTCTCAGCCTAATAGACTAACACCCAAATGGCCACCAGCACCATCTTGTTGTAACTGAGGCCATGCCACAGCTCTATTTAAAGTGCTTTCACAGCAGGAACTTCCCTGGCGGTCGAGTGGTCCATTGGGAGACTTCACTTTCCAATGCAGGAAATGCAGGTTCGATTCCTGGTCGGGGAATTAAGACCCTACATGCCTTGCAGCCAAAAAATAAAGCATAAAACAGAAGCAATATTGTAAAAAAAAAAAAAATCCAGTAAAGACTTTTAATAAATGGCCTACGTTAAAAAAAAAAAATCTTAAGAATAAAAGAAAATGTTCCCATAGCGTGCTGTCACTTAAAGAAATGAGACAGAAATCCAGTACCTAACTTTCAGAGCCTTGCCCATCTGACCCCACCCACCTCATCCTGCATTCCTCCCCTCTGTCCACTCAGCTCCAGACACAATGATCTCGTTTCTCTTCCTCCAGCGCATGAAGCCCATCCTCCACGCCTGGAGGGGTCCATTCCCACACCACTGGGTCCCCATTGGATCTCAGCTCAGATGTCACTTCCTCTCAAGAGACTGTCACTAACCCACCAACCCACAGCAGCCGCTCAGGTGGCCTGATCATAGCACTTCCTGGGAGCTCATATATTTGTACAGGTCTGTTTGTTGGTTTCCTCAAGAGAACAGAAGCTCCAACAACATATTATGTCTCCTAGTCACTGCAGAATCCACACCACATGCGTGTAATAAATATTTCAATGAGAAAATGAATGTTTATTCTGCACCAGGTACTGCTAAATACTTTATATGGACTATTTTATTTAATCCTTAGGACACATCCCTACAAGGTAGTTTCTATTAATTACTATTCTTGTGTTACCAGAGAGGTTAAGTAAATTTCCCAGCTGACACCCGAGTCCATTCTCATAACCATTCCTCTATATTCTCTCTATATTAACTATAATATCCTCTGGAGCAGCAGCTCCCCTACTTTGGGGCACCAGGGACTGGTTTCATGGAAGACAATTTTGCTCTGGGCTGTGGGTGGGGGAATGATTTCAAGGTGACTCAAACATATTACATTTATAGTGCAATTTATTTCTATTACTATTACATCAGCTCCACCTCAGATCATCAGGCATTAGATCCCGGAGGTTTGTGGACCCTGCTCTAGGGAATAATGTCCCTCATGGGTCTCCCCAATACTATAAAAAGCCTTCCCCTTCATTGGAAAAATATCAAAGCTAGTCCCTTGGTTTTCATGCGGGGTTTATTTTACGGTGTCCTAACTTCTTTAAGGGCCTCCCAGGTAGCAATAGTGATAAAGAACACGTCTGCCAATGCAGGAAACATAAGAGCTGCAGGTTCCATCCCTGGGTTGGGAAGATGCCCTGGAGGAGGGCATGACAACCTACTCCAGTATTCTTGCCTGGAGAATCCCATAGACAGAGGAGCCTGGTGGGCTACAGTCCATGGGGTCGCAAAGAATCAGACACAACTGAAGTGATTTAACATGCAGGCACGCACACATACAACTTCTTTAAAATCAGTGACTCCATACCCAGCACACATGGAAGCTACAATTGCAGAAGCCTAAGGCAGTTGCCAGGAGCACCAGGAATCAATGGTTGGCGATCAAACCCCTTCCTCCAGGCTTTAGGCATTAGGCCTCGAGCAGCTTGCAGAAGTGTCTGTACTTCTGACCCTCATTTGTAAAATGGGGATGGACACACAGCTGTGAGTGTTAAGTGAGGTACTATGTATGGCAGGTGAACAGAGCAGGACCAGAAAACAGCAAGACTTCACGAACGTTCACTAGAAATTTTATTATTACTAAACACATCTCTACCTACTTAATCACCCAGTCCATCCGCATTCTCACCGAGCTTCATCACCTAGATGACAATAACCCCCATGTACTTACTGCCCATGGCACTTTCCTATTAAGACAGATCCTTCCACTCCCTCTGCTTTTGCTTGGCTGAAGGTTAAGAATCCTGAAGCTGGGCAGCAGAGCATAGGGAAGCGCTAACTATTTAATAAAGATCAGTGATGAGACCTGGGCGAATCCACACACAGTCCGGAACCATTTGTCTTATGCTCTGGAGGAGGAATCTGTATGCATAGCATTAAGTAATCATCGGGCAGCCGGAGCGGAAAACAGCAAGTTCGGTTTCTTGGGCCTAGATAAATAAATGTCTCTTCCTTAGCAAGAGCAAAGCCACTGGGGGAAACCAAAGTATCAGGGACCTGGAATCCTTCCCTAAAACACTGAGGTGTTTGGAAAAGTGCAACCTGGGTTTTTAACCTGGGATGCAGGACAAGCAGGAAAGAGCAAGGCCTGCCCCAATCATCCGAGTACAGTTGAGACAGGCTGGGAGCTGGGATCCTTAGCCGTAATGCATGCACCTGGACACACCTCTTCTCAAGCTACAAAATGCAAAGAAGCTGTATGGGACCAAAAACAACGTGTGCATCCGAGTGCATGCCTGCTCAGTCAGTCAGTCATACCTGACTCTTTGTGACTGTGCACAGTTGGGGCAAATTCTGTACCCAAAAGATACAAAGAGACCAAAAAACCCAACTGCCACTTTTGAGTAGCCTGAAGCAAAAACAGAGTGTCGGGAGGAAAAGCAGGGCACTGCCCATGCCCTGCACTCAATACCACCAGAGGAGTGGGAAGACCACCTAGGCCACCCCTTCAGCCCGACCGACTCCTGGACCCACCCCTACCCTCATCCCATATGTGGAACAAGCCCACCTCACGGCAGGGAGCAGGCAGGGAACCTGCTGTTTGTTCTCGCTCCCCTCTGCTGTAGCAGACGCCCCAGTAAAGCCTAGCCTGAATTTCCTGTCTGGCCTCTGGTCAATTCCTATTAATTGGGCCAGGTCAAGAACCCTGGTCCATAAGGCAACCGGAAGTGCTGAGCCTGCAGGAAGCTGTGGGCCAACAGGATCGGAGCTGCGTGGGAGACAGGGACACGGGGACACGAGCTTGCAGGCCTCCCCAAGCCCCCCGACAGTCAGTCCAAGGCCGGGGAGCCAACTGGCAGTGGCCGCTGAAGTCACAGAGAAACAGCGCAGCCCTGCCAGCTCTCGGTGACAAAAGAAGTGTTTATAGCAGGCGCGCTGACAGCTGTCCGAGTGCCACATTTATTTACAAAATGTTAGTTAAATTACTGACAGTTGGCGCCGTGGAGGAGAAGCTGAGAGGAAAGCTGACATTTCTTGATCTGGCGGGTGCTCACAGCTCGGGTTCTGCTCCCCTATCCACTTATTAATGCCTTTATCTGCTGGTTGGTTTATCTATTTACAACTCCTGCCTTATTCCCCTGCCATTGCTTTCAAGAGGCTGTAAGGCGTCCCAGCAGTTAAACTGCCCCATGCAAAGTGGTTCCAAAGGCCCCTGGGCTAAATGCTGCCCTGAGGATGGACTGGACTATCCCTGGCTCTGCACCGGCCCAGACCAGCCTCAGAAGCTTCCAGAAAGCTTCCTGAGGACAGCTGTGCATCTCCAGCCAGTTCTCTGCAGCGCCCACCCACCGATGAGATGTGTACGCTTATGAAGTCATGAACAATCCCATCATCAGCACCATCTCATTACTCCTCATGTGCTGATCAGAGACAGGTTTCCCATGATGAAGCCGGACAAAGCTCTTCCATTCTTTATTCTTTCTGGCAGCAGCAATTAAGACAGGACGAAGAGCGTGGCTGACAAGTGAGTATCAGCACTGTGGCTGTAGAGAATGTTAGACCCTGGGATATATTTCTGACACATATGCACAACAGCCTTTCCGCAAAGGCGGAAAAAAGTATGCACTGCCTTAAATGGTGTCTTTCACTGTTACCCTAATGCGTTTCTTCTGATGTCGAAATAATGTGTTTTCTTTGACCATTTAAAATATACAGGTATGTGAAGAGTAACCCCATACATAGGCCTTGTCTGACATTGCACTTGAAATCGTGGCTTTCACCCCTTCCCTAGCTCCCCACACTCCATCTTCTCCACAGCCCGCAGCACCAGCTAATATTGATAGAATCCAGATTTTGGATGGAGAGTAGGTCCCCTACATACAAAACCTGCAAGTTGCAAACTTTCAAAGACATGAACATGCATTCCATCACTGTCAGATGTGGGTGAAGCTGCAGCCTGCCCACCATCTCCTATTGCTTATGATCCTTCAGCTCTACTATCTCCCATCTCCTCCGCTTCTCCAGTCAGTCACTCTTGTCTGTTCACTGGGGGCCAGCCCCTGTGTGCCTGCTGTTATATGTACTAGTGTCTTTTACAAGGTACTGTAAGATTTTAAATGCTTTATTTCTGTCTTTGCTTTTTTATGTATTATTTGTGCAAAAAGTATTATAAACCTATTAGAGTGCAGGACTAAACAGTCGATTGTGTTAGTTGGGTACCTAGGCTAACTATGCTGGACTTAACAACAAATTGGTCTTAACAAATGCCCTCTCAGAGTGGAACTTGTTTGTATGTAGACCACTTACTGGATCTTGTTTTTATTTGTCTCCTTCTCCCAGAAGAAAGCTCCATGAGGGCAGGGATTGTCTTGTTAACTAGCAGATTCCACAGTGGCTAGAATTCTGCCTGGCACATGGCTGGCAGACAATCAATATCTGCTGAGTAAAATCAAAGGTGACCTGGCCACACACAGAATCCTCTGCTTAGTCTGTGTCTGGGAAGACCCCAGACCCTGACTCAGATGTGAAATGGGCCAGGTCATGGCTGTGGGGAACAGACCAACCAGCCCAGAAAGCCCAGATGCCCTCCAGGAGAGGGCCAGCTTCAGTGACCTGCTGCTGCTGCTCCAGGCACAGTAGTGCTCTGGCCTTACAGCCCAGCCACCGCAGCCCCCTCCAGCCTCATCCCTGACGTCCCAAGTCCCCTTCTGTGCCCCACAATGTGCCCCTCCCACAACCCACACCATCGCTGGCTCCCAGACCAGCGGTGGGGTCCTTCTCCAACTCTTCCCATGCCCTGATTCTGGTGAGGCTGGAGGCTTGTCGAGGCACCATGCCCTATATATCCTGGTAGACCACACGGGGCCCACCAAAACCACACACACAATATAGTATGTGTGCAAAAAGCCCTAAGACCCAGATGGAGCATCATGGGCTCAAAGGGTAGGCTGTTTTTACTTTTCTTCGATTTTACAACATCAGCCTTTTTCCAATTTTGGAAAACCAAAATTTAATTTGTTTTAATTTAATAAATACAGAAAACACAAGAAGAAAATCAAAGTCACTTATAATTTCCCGACCCTGAAGCTGTATGAGCATCATCATGCTGGTAGAAAGGCCTTCCGCTGCTTATTATTTTTTGCAGGCATTTGTGTGCACACACTCACATTCCAGGGCTTTGAACCATTTTTGATTGATGAATTATAGACCAGTTAATTATCTGAAATGACTTAGAGGTCTGCCTTTATGCACACTCAGATGATATTAATTTAATTATTAAAAAATACCCGATGTTAAATGAAAAACACTTGCAGGATAATAAATAAAATTTATTTTTACATAAAGAAAAAAAACAAAACTGTATCCAAAACAATATACTGTTTAAGGATATTTCTAGATTTGGTAAAACTTCTTTAAAAAAAGGAATGAAATGATCTAAAAGTTCAGGGCTGTAGTCAGCTCCTCAGAGACAAGGTATAAAATAGTGGGAACATAGGAGGTTTCACAGCTTTTAAAAGAATAAGGGGAGGGCACATAAGCGAACAACTGGTTATGTTTTTTAAACACAGACATGATACATGTACTTGACATATAAAATGTTTCATAATAAAAAGGAAAATAATCCATGTTTGGCTCGCAGGATTCATAAAATTTCCTGCTACTCAAGTAAACATTTCATCAAACCATTACTGAGGGCCTGTCATAAGCCAAGCCCATTGTGAGGGGCCCTGAAGATCTAGCTGACCTCAAAATGAATACAGAGGAAGGAGGACCAATCTCAGGCCAAGGAGTGACATGCATCCTTTATCCCACCCACCTGCTTGGTCCGTGACCCACCCTCACTTTCTGTGCTGTGCTTCGTCGCTCACTCATGTCCGACTCTTTGCGATCCCCTGGACTGTAGCCCACCAGGCTCCTCTCTGTCCATGGGATTCTCCAGGCAAGAATACTGGAGTGGGTAGCCTATCCCTTCTCCGGGGATGTTTCTGATCCCGACTTTCAAGTAGAAAAGAACTTAGAGGGACTTCCCTGTCAGTCCAGTGGTAAAGACTCTGAGTTGCCAATGCAAGGGGCACAGGTTCAATCCCTGGTCAGAGAACCATGGCCAATAAAATATACTTTTTAATTATATCATATAATCTACCATTTAAAACAAGTAATAGAAAATAACAAATTATGAAATTAATAGAAATTATAGAATTAATGATACTTTCTACGTGGTGCTAGTAGTAAAGAATCTGCCTGCCAATACAGGAGATTTATGAGACTTGAGTTTGATCCCTGGGTCAGGAAGATTCCCCTGGGGAGGGCACGGCAATCCACTCCAGTATTCTTGCCTGGAGTATCCTATGGACAGATGGGCCTGGTGGGCTTCAGAGTTGCAAAGAGTCAGCCACGACTGAAGTGACTTAGCACTCATAGAATTAATGGAATAGTTAAAAATATATTTCTGATAGTAACTATATGTAAAAAGACAAAAACAAGAGTATGTTTAATTAATATTTTATCGGCAACTCAGCAGCATTATTGTGAAATACAGACCAAAAGCACCATCAGTACAGACTGTAAAGCAACAACCCAGCATCAGCCAAGGTAATAATTACAAAGCAAATGAACAATAATTACTTATTTTTTTAAATTAGTGAAAAAAAGTTTCAATTAAAATAAATAATAAAATAAGAATAGCAGATTTATGGCCTTTCTGCTAAAGCATTTATCACAAATCATTCTTCCAGGACATTTCATCAACCTCAACCATCATAAGACCGTGAGCAACAGGGGCCTGGTGAGACAGCCAAGGCTTTGATCATAAATGAGAATGAAAATCTAGTGATGGCACACTGCTTATTCACCCAAGAAACCAGTGGCCTTGAACTTGGGGGAATTTCTTGATCCATCAAGGACATCCTCACAATGTAACAGCTGGAAGTGGCTTCTTACTTTGTGAATCATTGTGAGTCTAACCAAAAACAGAGATGCAGGAAAAGAGCTGATATGACAAGGGGCTCAGGTGATTCAGGGGCTGGGGAGCTCACTAAGCCTGGTGTGGGCTCTGGCCAGTCCCTGACGCAGGATGCAGGTCATATACGGGCTTGGCCTTACAGTTGAACAAGGGTGGGACATGAAAATCATCATAAAATAAAGTTAGAAAAATGTATCAATATGCAGTAACCAAAATGATCAAACTGCTCCGGTGGTTTCCAAAACACTAATGCCAAACTGGGAAGTGGTCGCTGTGGACCTGAGATGACGGTGGCTAGATCTCGGCTCCGCCCTCCTCTCCTCTGCCTGCTGGATCCAAGGATGCCCCCACCTGTGCACCTGGGTATGGTCTGTGTTTCTGTCGGGAACACCCTCCCCACCTCTACATACACACACTCCCTTCACTAGGTCAGTTCTCACTCAAAGGTCCTGTCTCAGAAAAATCTCCAACCAGTGTGTCTCCAATTAGCACCTACTCTCCACTTTCCTGGTGTTATTTAAGCCCCATTGCACAGATAAGAAACATAAAGACTCCAAGAGGTTTAACAGTTTCCCAGATCAAGCTGAGTTCCAGCTCAAAGCTACCCAACTCTGAGTCTGTCCTCTTTTTCCCATTTGTAATTTTCATTTTGCTTTCCATTTAGTTTCCCCATTTTTGCCCAACTTTCTTTTTCGCTCATTTTCAATGTTTTTTATTGAAGTATAGTTGATTTACAAAAACCTCTATGGATTCCATCTTTTTTCCACTACAGAACACATTCTCAATGAGCATGTTTTATGCAGACAGACAAGAATTGAGAAGCCTCTATGTTTAGGCTCTGCATTTATGTATTATACCTAACCAGGCTATAAAGAAAATCCACAGGGCAGGCATCTGACTATCAGAAGCTGACCTGTGTCGACCCATCTCCTTTAAGTCCTATAATTTCATGTCTCTGTTATAGCTTCAAACAGTCAGCCCTTCTCGGGGTCAAATTGCACACTATCAAGGGGCCCACCTTTCGTAATGCTTTCTTTTTTGTTAGTCAGGAAAACCTGAATAGGCTGTGAATAGGATTTTGCTGTGAATAGGATTTTGAAGGTCTGTTGAAAATGTAGGCTTGAAGGGACAGTATCAACAGAGTGAGCCTCAGCCAGTGCATTTGGTCCAACTGGACAGACGGGCACCGGCTCTAACATATCTTAGGTGAAAACAGAAGGCAGTAGAGAAATCATCTGTTTTGGGTACAAATTCAAAACATTATATATCTAAACCTCTCATCTAGGCTAATTCTCCAAGTCTTCCAACCAGTACTCTCGAAGGTCAGGCCTGTCTGCCCTACAGACTAGGGGGCGTCTGGGGAGGGGGCAGGACCTGGCCTCTGATGACTCCTGCCACCTGGTTGGAGCCAGTCCAGCAGCCCCGGGGGCTCCTTACAGCCAGGCAACAGTTATTTTCCATATAAACGGTACAAGCTAAGCAACTATTTTTTCAATATCAAGATCACCCTAAGGGCATGGAAATGTCAAACTAGATGGTTAATAAAGTTGGTGCAAAATGCTCCAGAGGTCCGATGTTAAATTCTCAGGCACACACGGAGGTGATCCAAGGAGAGAAGAGATGTAAAGACCTTACCTTCTTAGCATACTCAGTGTGTAGGCTTGATTACCGAACAGAGATATGAAATATGTGCTAAATAATTCTTCTCAACAGCTCATTAGGCCTAATCCATCTCTGATTTCTACAAGTCCATTAATTCCAAATATGTGTCTGCTATACATACACACATTTGCACACGGTCGTAAAATGCCGGCTTAATTTCATGATGTAATATCCTGGAAATGGCAACAGGTAAGAAGTCAGATCAGATATTGGGCAGATTTTAAATGTTTATACTTTTCGTATGTGATAAATGAAGATGACAAAGAATAATGAACCCAAGAAAGATGACATTCCAGTTAAAAAAACACGAGACTCACACGACTAGACATGTGTGAGGTGGGATCCAGACAGAAAGTACCAGCTGCTACACAACCACGATGCTGTGAGAGGCTGGACAGTCTCCACCAGGAAACTTCACATGGGAAGTAACATCAACACAGGTGCTGGATTTGTTCAGGTGGGATTTTTATTTATTTTCTCATCTCCTAAAGCTGAAAATGCTTTCATCATGTGCTTCTTCATTCTGATGTTATTCTATTTCCCAAACATACTCAACATCCTAAATCCGCCTTTTCTCATGCCTTCAGTTTTGAGACTGCCTCCTTCTCACCCTGCTCTTCTTATACTAGATCATGGAACTTGCCGATTCCTCTGCCTAGAATGTGTTTCCTGCTGATCCCCATAGAGCTGTCCCCACTATTAGGCCCTGGACCACCCTGCAAATGCCCCTGCCCCTGCACCCCACCCATATTTAGCTTTTCACCACGCAGCATGTTGTTTGTCTACTGATTTCCGTGTTGACAGCTGGTGCCCGTCTGGTACAGTTGTGCAGGTTGTGCACTGCTCAAAGAGTACCAAGTAGAAGAAGCTGCATTAGTGCAGGTCTGTCTCTCCAAACAGGAGTCCTAGTGAACGTGTCGGGCTGGAAGAAGAGCGCCTATAGCTAAGTGGTCGGTGCAAGTTGCAGGCTGGGAGAAGGTTACTCTCCTTCACTCTGTACAACCTGTAGTTCCTGTTCTCCTGTGGGGAGGGAGGGACTGGGACCTAGAACAATGCCTGGCCCACGAGAGATGCACAGTAAGTGGTGCCCAAGCGACACATGGATACAGTACAGAGTCAGGAAGGTCCTAGTGGCACAGTGGTAAAGAATCTGCCTTCTATGCAGCAGATGCGGGTTCGATCCCTGGGGTGGGCAGACTCCCTGGAAAAGAAAATGGTAATCCACACCAGTATTCTTGCCTGTGAAATCCCATGGGCAGAGGAGCCTGGCAGGGTACTGTCCACGGGGTCGCAAAGAGCTGAACAGCACTTAGTGACTAAACAACAACAGGAAGCTCCTATCCTGGGCCAGCCACTGTTTATCATCCTGAAACAACAATGAAAGCAAAAGGATCCCACCTCTGGACCGCAAAATCCTGGGGTAGAACCACTTCACACCTGCAGTCCCTGCTCGGCCTCTGTTTCTTGCAGACCTGCCCACACAACGCCTTTCTCTCTTCCCTGTCCCTGTCCCCAAAGCCACAGGTGACGGCCCCACCACCCGGCTGCTCTTTTAAAATCTGCCCTCTGACAGCAATTCTCTCCTTCCTCTTCAACATTTTAAGGAACAAGCCTAAAAATCATCCCATCTGTCCCTTTTGTGTGTCAATTAAAACACTGAATGTTAGAATATCTCCAGCATAAAAGGTTACTCTAAATAAGACACCTCCAGCCATTAATGAGCAATTTGTCATCTAAAAGGTATTTCAACTAATTACAGCGTGTCTCGAACCGCAGCCATTACAGACATGTGCTAATTTACTTCAAGGTAGAACTTTTCTTTGTCACTGGTTTTCACAAACTTGTAGAGTAAAGCAGACACATGACTTGGTTCAGAGATGTAAAGACTCAAGCAAAGGGAAATCAAACATGCAGATTCAGTGTGAAAAGGCCATAGTTCCTCCTTTCAGACACAGGCAAAAACCACCAAAAGCCTGGGCAAGAAATTTTAATAAGTGCTTGAGTTTGGATTTAAAAAAATTGATCCGTGTATTTCTATGCTGCTGAAATCAGACAATATGACTTACAACAGTTGTGCTGAATTAGAGAGTAAAGCTAGCTACTGTAACAAATGAACTCCAGAATCACAGAAGCTTATCACAAAGGAAGTATATTTTAGTGCATTTTGCCCTCATGCACTAATCTAACGAGTGAGGTTCTGGGTCAGCTGGAGGGGCAGGGGCTGAAGCCCTCTCTATGAGAACATTCGATCACTTGGCTCATGAACCATCTGCCAAATAGGCCACGGTTCCCAAGGTGCTTTTGGGCACCAACATCCAGATGGTGCAAGGCGAAAGAGTCTGAAGTCTTTCACACGGGAGATTTTTAGGGGCCAATCCAACAACACTTTTGCTCACCTTTGGGTAGAACTCTGTCATCTGGCCACAGCTAAATTCAAAAGAGGCTGGGAAACACAGTCAAGCTTTGTGGCAGAAGGTGGGTAAAAAACTTTATATAAATATATATATATATATATACACATATACATATAGATATAACAGATCTAAATATATATATATATAGTATATATTTATGTGCTGTGCTGTGCTTAGTTGCTCAGCCGTGTCCAACTCTTTGCAACGCTATGGACTGTAGCCCACCAGGTTCCTCTGTCTATGGAATTTCCCAGGCCAGAATACTGGAGTGGGTAGCCATTCCCTTCTCCAGGGGATCTTCCCCACCCAGGGATTGAACCCAGATCTCCCACATTGCAGGCAGATTCTTTGCCATCTGAGCCACCAGGGAAGCAACTACACTCCAATAAAAATTCTTTTTAGAAAAAGATGTAATCAGTCTCTACAACTTAGATATTTGTCAACAGCTAAGAATCTCTTCCTCAGATGTAACAAACCGAATGGAGCAGAATGGATCTGTTCCCACTCCCCACGTGGGAAAGGGGCGGGAGTGGAAACACTGATTTTCTCAGCAGCATCTCATGGTGGGTTGTGACAGAGCTGCGACTAAAACTCAGGTCACCCTAGCCCCAAACCACTGCTCACATTCCCAAGACACTGAAATTTGCCAAGACTCTTCAAAATCCTCCACTACAAAAATGCCCCTGAAACGGTAGGTCTGCACCAACCAACGCCAGCTTGGGCTCCAGCGCCCCAATTCTTGTTCCACGTGCCTCTCGGCAGTGCCCCCAGGGTCACAGGACGCATCAGCACGCTGGGCCCACAGCGGAGACGCTCTGCACTCCATCCTTCCCCAGCTAAACAGCGCTAACACTGAGTGCTAGACACTGCTTGCGATGCCCCATACTTCACTCAGGGGTCAGCATTCCTATGATCAGTTCCCTTAAATGATGACAAAACAGAGGCCCAGGGAGGTGGATCAATGTGCCAAAGGTCACACAGCGGCAAAGTGGGGTAGAACCAGGACTGGGACCCCAGAGAACGGTCTGGCCTCAGACTCTGCACTCCATCCACGTGCTCCACAGCCTCAAGATACAATTCCCCTTTTCAGGAAAGTGTCAGACAAAATAATGGACATTGAACAATGTGTTAACTTTCAGGCTCACAGGCTGCTTTCTGCCTGACTGCCATTTCCTTCCCTCCTCCCCAGCCCAAGTTTATAGGCTTTAAGCTAGAAACTAATCCCGATTTTCAAGTGTTTATTAGATTTTCTATAAAACCTCTTGTGAAGCTGGAATTGTAAAGGTCCTCTTGATTCTGGGTGTGTAGACTTTATGAAGTATGTCACGCTACCCCGCGACTCCGTTTGCAAGGCCTGACCCACCTGCAGTCTAGAAAACAAGGCTGAGTCCCATACACCCCACCTCTGAGCTCTGTGTAAAAACCCCAAACCTAGGCCAAGAAAGAGTCACTCCTGAGTCACCTTTTTCCAATAAAGGATAAATACGTCTCACTATTAGCAGCTTACTATGATTCCTAATAAAGTTCTCATTCACTCGAAAAATACTCCTTGATCTATGCCATCTTCCAGGCGGTAATTTAGCCACTATAAATGAGAGTAATAAAACCAATGGCCTTGGGGATCTCACATTTTAGTGGAAGAGGCAATAAATAACTATCAGATAAATAAATAACAGAATTTCCTAAGTGTTTAGGGCTATAGAGAAAGTTAAAGTTAGGTGGGGGGATGGAGTGATGTGAGGGTATAACTATTTCATATGGCATGGTCTGGAAGGTCCTCTCTGAGAATGGAAGACTGGAGCAGACACGTGAGTGCCATGAAGTAGCCACCCTAGTGGGTCCTGGGAGAGGAAAGAACGTGTCCTCAGCAAGAATGGACATGCTGGGTTCAAGGAACAACAAGGAAGGTTGGTGAGCAGGGCAGGGAGGACAGCGGATTATCGGCGCACACCAGGTAACACTGTCTTTTACACGCATTTCACTCTCAATATAACCAGAAGCCACTATAGGACTTAAACAGAGGGACGAGATTCCATTCATGTTCTGAAATGATAACTGGACCTACTAGGTGAGAATGGACTCTGGGAGAACAGACATAGAGGCAGGAAGACCAGATGAGATGCCCCTGGAATGGTCCTGGAGAGAGCTGAGAGTGGCTTTCGCTAGGGCGGCCATGTTCCAGATGGCGAAAGTGATCTAGCTCAGGATGTGTCTTAAAGACACAGGATTTACTGATGGACTAGATATCACACAGGAGAAAAAGAAAAAACATCATATCTCTTAGGTGTTGGGACAGAGCAGCTGAATGAAGGGTGGTGTCTGTGCCCAAGACGGGGCAGACTGAAGGAAGATCAGGTCATTGTTGGCTGGCAACGAGTCACAGGGGGCTGGTATCGAAAACAGCACTTGGGGCAGGCTTTGAAACATCTGAGTCATGAAAGCTGATGCATGGATTAACACTAGGATGGACAGCCTGGAGCTCCAGACTGAGGAAGGCTGCTCAGGACAGAGAGCAGACACGGCAGCAAGAAGCAGGCTGAGAGTGCATAGCATGTGCTGAGTGTTACAGTATTCTGAGAGATGGGGAAGAAATAGCCATAAGCCAGGACCAACAGCAAGGAGAACATCTCTTCACATCTCAGACCTCATGGAAGCAAGGACATGGGGGAAAAATAACCACCACTGATCTGACTCTGAAAAGTCTTAGTCACTCAGTCGTGTTTGACTCTTTGCGACCCTGCCGACCATAGCCTGCCAGGCTCCCCTGTCCATGGATTTCCTAGGCAAGAATACTGGACTGGGGTGCCATTATCTTCTCCAGAGGATCTTCCTGACCCAGGGATCAAACCGGGGTCTCCTGTATTAAAGGCAGATTCTTTACCATCTGAGCCACCAGGGAAGCCTGTGAGCTGACTCAAGGAGTGGAAATCAGACAGGAAGAGGCAAGTTTCAGATGAAGCAAAAGCTGGGGGAAGGTTCAGAGAAGAGACTGCGGATGTGAGGATATCCCTGATGACAGATCATAAAGACCAGAGGATGATAAAAAGGTTCGGGAGATTAGAAAGAGGTTTGCAACCAGGTCAGATTATTGGATGGACAGAACCATATGGTGATTAGAATCTAAAAAATGATACACAGTCTGGGACAACTCTGACTTCTGAGGTGGCTAAGATCACTGAGAAGTAAGATGCAGTAGGTTTTGTCCCAATGGTCCATTAAGAAAAAGGAGTAATCAGTTCTAACTGCATCACTACCCTGGGTCAGCCTCCTAGATGTGTGTGACGGAGGCTAGGACCTGATAACCGGGAGAGGAACAGTCATACCATGAGCATCATACGTGATGATTTATTTAAGACATCTCTCTATAACACCCAAGTGTATCAGTTTCTGGGGCTGTTATAACAGTGCATTATAACCTGCATAGCCTGAAACAACAGAAAAATACAACTCACAGTTCAGGAGGCCAGAATTCTGAAATCAAGGTGCTGCAGACACGCTCCCTATGAAACCTATAGGACAGAATTCCTCCCTGCCCCTTCTGAGCTCCGCGGCTTCCAGGCAACCTCTGGCCTTCCTTGGCTTGCAGCCCCATTGCTCCAATTTGTCTTCATCATCACATAGTTAGCTCCCTGTGTGTCTACCATGTCTCCACAGGTCACCTTCCCATCAGGACACCAGTTGCACTGCACTGGGGTCCCACTGGACTCCAGTGCGAACTCTTCTTTATAACTACTTCCAAAGCAGGTCACATTCTGAAGTTCCGGATGTGAGGACTTCAGTATAATTTTTGACTGGGAGGGAGTGATGCAATGCAATTCATGACACCAAAGTGCTCTTTTTTTCCAGTTTTCATGTATGATGGCTGAATCCAATTAAAAATATTTTGCATATATTCTCTTTCTTACTTTGTTCCTCGTGGGTTCTGACCAGTTAGAATTGTTTTGGATTGAGCTTTCCTGATAAGTAAATTTGTCCAAAGATGATTATTCTGAGGGCAAGAGCACTTTTCCACTCATCCACTACATTACAGCCTGTTTGAAAGCCAGAGAAGATCAAGAAATTATTTCACACAAACATATCTCACTTTCCTCTGTGGGGCCAACAAAGCTTTATCTGAAGGTTGATGTCAGTTTTGTCATTTTCCATCAGTCTCATGGTTGCTGCTGCTTTCATTAAAAATTCTATTATTTTTAAAAATCCATCAGCAAGATGGTAAGATTAATTCATATGTACATAGTACAAGACAAATCTAACCTCTCTAAAGCTTTCTAAGCCAAAACATCTCACACTGACAAAGCAGCAAGTTGGCCAAATACACCCAAATCAACCCAAATAACTCAACCACATGAATCAGTGAGATTTGGGAGAAACAGATCATGAACAACTCAGACTGCTATCTATAATTTAAACTACTTTGAGCCCTGTGGCACAGAGTTGCAGCGAAAAGGATGGTTTCTGTGGTTCCTTTAGTTCTAACATCAATTTCTATGGGCTTCCCTGTGGCTCAGGCAATAAAGAATCTGCCCGCAATGCAGGAGACCCAGGTTCGATCCCTGGGTCGGGAAGATCCCCTAAAGACGTGAACGGCAACCAACTCCAGTGTTCTTGCCTGGAAAATCCCATGGACAGAGGAGCCTAGCAGGCTACAGTCTATGGGGTCGCAAAGAGTCGGACACGACTGAGTGACTCACACTTTCAAGATCAATTTCTCAGCCCAGGCACACCGGTCTTATCCCAGAACTGTACCAAATGCAGAGAGACCCTTTTATATTTTCACCATTGATATGGGGGTCCTGAGATGGCCTCTCAGTGAAGAGGTGAGGATGAGGGGAAATGCAATCTCAGGGCTTCAAAGCTAGAAGAGCTTAATCTCTCTGCCCTACTTGAGTGTCATCCCTACCCTGCTTTGCCAGCTGAGTCCAATGGACCTGCCATGGCAGAATCAGTCTTCCATGGCAAAAAGGTCTACAAATCCTAAATCTGAACATCAAATCCTGACCCCACTATTTGTGCCAGGTAACCTGTGCCAGGTAAGCTGGACAGAAAGGAGATCCAACCAGTCCATCCTAAAGGAAATCAGTCCTGAATATTCACTGGAAGGACTGATGCTGAAGCTGAAACTCCAATACTTTGGCCACCTAATGCGAAGAACTGATTCACTGGAAAAGACCCTGATGCTTGGAAAGGTTGAAGGCAGGAGAAGGGGATTACAGAGGATGAGATGGTTGGATGGCATCACCGACTCAATGGCCATGAGTTTGAGTAAACTCCAGGAGTTGGTAATGGACAGGGAGGCCTGGTGTGCTGCAGTCCATGGGGTTGCAGAGTCAGACACAAAAGAGCAACTGAACTGAACTGGGCTCCAAAGATCCTTTAGCATAATTTTCTTTTTTTTGGTAGGAAATTCATCTTGAGAGCCATGAACTGTCATAACTTGCTATCCAAGAATCTGTGATGAAAACTAAAGACCTTTCTCCCCACTCCATCTCTGATATAAAACAGCTCAAGAAAGTATGTGAACAGAAGATTCCTAGGATCTAAGCAGATGTGTAGGAGAAACATCCAGAGAAGTATGAGCTGGGTGAAGAGGCATTCTTCTACTCATAGATCTTCCAGAAGCCAGTCATAGCTCATCCATCAAAGTGTGGGCAGTGTTTAAGCTGCAACAGGTTTTAATGAAAATTGCTACATGTGTTACTATTATGTATACACATACATTCATATATGTTTACACACACACACACACACACACACACACGGAAAGAGAGCTATAATTCTAGACTAAACTTTGTGTACATTATTTCATTTTAACCCAAAACAACCCTTTGAGGTAGGGAGTGGCTATCTTCCTTATGCAGAAGAATTTGTAAAAACGGCCCAAGATGACACAGAGAAAGTCAGAGTTAGCGGAATCCTGTCTCCCAGGCCATTTTCTCTCTGGCACACCACTACTGCAGGAATACCAATTAGAAAGATCTTGTCTTGTGAAGAGCTTTGTTTCCTTCAATTGCACTCCCCGGAAACACTCCTCCTGTTTCCTCCCTGCCTTTGGTTTCCACCTGTGATTTGAAATTGCATCTTAACCCAACTAATTCTTCCTTTCCTAAAAATACTATCACTTGACCGTTTAAAAGATGTCAATGGCATTATTTATTTATTATAGCAGGACTCCATCAATCTGCTCCTGAAGAAGCAAAATAATCTCAAAGAATGCAAAAATAACGTTACATTTTACCCTTTAGTGGAGACTCTGAACTTAAAGAAATATGATGTTCATATTACTTAAAATGTTTTCAAGTTTCCCCAGGAGAGATGCCAATGGCCCTATTTCTAGTACAACAAAGAAGGGCATTAATAGGTTGAGCTATTACCTATTCACCTCCCAATGCCTGGGCATCCAGATAGACTGGCTTGTGGAGTCCTCACAGGCTCGTGTTTCCATTGAAATGTGTTCAATGTGAACTCTCTGTGAGAGAGCCCAAGACTGCTGATACCTGAAGCAAAAGGCTGGTGGAAGAACCTGGAATAAAATCCTTACTCTGAACAATCTATGGAGATTCTATGATTCTCTGATGAGAAGGGACCTCTAGAGGCCAGCTGGGTCATTCCTTATGCCTCCAGGTCACACCAAACGTTACACAATCCCATGATGCCACAGACCACCCGAAACCTTACACACTCCATCATGCCACAGACCAAACCTTACACACTCCATCATGCCACAGACCACACCTTACACACTCCATCATGCCACAGGCCACACCAAGCCTTACACACTCCATTATGCCACAGACCACACTCTTACGCACTCCATCATGCCACAGACCACACTCTTACACACTCCATCATGCCACAGACCACACTCTTACACACTCCATCATGCCACAGACCACCCCAAACCTTACACACTCCATCATGCCACAGACAAAACCTTACACACTCCATCATGCCACAGACCACACCAAGCCTTACACACTCCATCATGCCACAGACCAAACCTTACACACTCCATCATGCCACAGACCACACCAAGCCTTACACACTCCATTATGCCACAGACCACACCAAGCCTTACACACTCCATCATGCCACAGACCACCCCAAACCTTATACACTCCATCATGCCACAGACCACACCAAGCCTTACACACTCCCATCATGCCACAGACCACCCCAAACCTTACACACTCCACCATGCCACAGACAAAACCTTACACACTCCATCATGCCACAGACCACACCAAGCCTTACACACTCCATCATGCCACAGACCAAACCTTACACACTCTATCATGCCACAGACCACACCAAGCCTTACATACTCCATTATGCCACAGACCACACCCTTACACACTCCATCATGCCACAGACCACACTCTTACACACTCCATCATGCCACAGACCACCCCAAACCTTACACACTCCATCATGCCACAGACCACGCCAAGCCTTACACACTCCATCATGCCACAGACCACCCTAAACCTTACACACTCCATCATGCCACAGACCAAACCTTACACACTCCATCATGCTACAGACCAAACCCTTACACACTCCATCATGTCATAGACTACCCCAAACCTTACACACTCCATCATGCCACAGACCACACCAAGCCTTACACACTCCATCATGCCACAGACCACACTCTTACACACTCCGTCATGCCACAGACCACACTCTTACGCACTCCATCATGCCACAGACCAAACCTTACACACTCCATCATGCCACAGACCACCCCAAACCTTACACACTCCATCATGCCACAGACCACACCCTTACACACTCCATCATGCCACAGACACCAAACCTCACACACTCCATCATGCCACAGACCAAACCTTACACACTCCATCATGCCACAGACCAAACCTTACACACTCCATCATGCCACAGACCAAATCTTACACACTCCATCATGCCACAGACCAAATCTTACACACTCCATCATGCCACAGACCACCCCAAACTGTACACGCCCCCCATACCCAATTCCTAAAACACTTTCAGAAAGGGAGTTCTTGTGCCCAGGACAAAAGAACAAAAATGCACTTGGTTTCTGGGAAGAGACGAAACTGATGACGAAGAAAAGCAACAGAATGGGGAAAGTCCTTTGTTACAAAAAGAGCAGGCGCCTAGAAAACAGACAAAACCTGTCCAAGCCCAGACACTGTCTGCACCTGACCATGGGGAAACGGCTGGGAAACGGCTCTCTCTGCCTTCCAGTCCTTTGCTTTTCCGACGTGTAAAACTGGAATAATAACTGGCTCTGCCTCGTGGAGCAGCTCCGAGTGTTCAGAACGTCTCTGCTGGTAGGGTGCTCAGCGCCTGCCTGACACATTGTCCCACACAGTCGCAGGCAGAGCTGATACAGGCTAAGAATGCTGACTTCAGTGGCCGAGAGGAGAAGCAGTTGGGACAGAGCTTGGTAGTAAAGGCTGGCCAGGTCCGTCGGAGGCATCCCAGGTGGCGTGAGGCCTGTGCACTTAGAAGTGCAAGATGTCCTTGTCTCAGGCACACAGGTAAGCAAGGGCTCACAGTGTGTGATGCAGTGTGGGCTGGGGGTCAGCTCCTCCTCACTCTGCAGGAAGCTGTCCTTGTGTGAGCTGATGGTCACATCTCACTATCTGGAAAACTAGATGGCTGAACCCCCTGGTCTCTGCCATTCTTTTCTCAAAAGAAAACAGAAGCATTTCTGCAAACCACCTAATCTTATAGGTAAGGAGTCCCCGAGAACCAGGCTATCGCTCTGCACCTTCTTCGGGTTTTCCTATAAACCCACATGCCCTTTTCCTTCCGTCCAGCATTTGGCTGCGTTTTCAGCTTTCCCATTTTAGTTTTTGGCTCCTTAACAGGCTGAGTGTGCTTCCAAGAGCCTCCCTCCACAGTCCCATCTGTCCAGGCTCTTCAGAGCCTTGGTCCCCCGGCAGGAGGCCTGGCAAAGTGAGTGCACAGAGGTCCATCCTGGGAGAGGCCAGGGCAGCACCCGCTTCCCAAGTGGCATTGCTATTCTGCAGGAGTTAACTCAGAAGCAACGAATCAATAGTTACACGACCAGACACCCACTGACAGCAGCCTCCAAACAGACAGAAAGAAAGATGGGCAGAGAGGTGCCTTTCTGTGCCCCTCTTTATCTTGAAAATATTCATTTCCCTGAGATCTATCTGGGGCTGAGTACGTTCTCAGAGAGTAGCAGCTCTTCAAAAGCTTAAGGACTGGGCAGGAAAGTGACCTGGCAGAAAGATAGCATGTGTCATGGGCGCGGTTATGAAATAGCAGACAATTGACACAGACCATTTGTGATCTGGACAGAAGGACACCAGTTCAATGACTTCTGTGTAGCTGTGCCCTCCTCAAGAGCACCCTCATGCCCAACACAGCACGACCCAGACAGAAATGACACTGAGCCAGGAACACACCCAGGCCAAGGACAACACTGAGCAACTGAGGACAGAGGGCAGAGAGGGCAAGGAGGAGATGGTGATCTCAGACCCGCATGTCTTCCACCACTCATGCAAGCGTTACATCCTGAGCACCTAGCATCTCCCAGATGCTGCACAGGATAAGACAGGAAAAGACAGAGAAGACACCGAACCCCAAGGAAGTTACAACCCAGTTGGGGAAGACAAACCCACGAGCACATAACCAGACACACGAATGGAAAAACTGCTCTGAAAATAATCTAGGATGACATGCCAGCCCAAGCCTGGTGGAAGTGCTAGGGAATCACTTTCATCTGGGTGTCAGGCTAGAGGGAGGGGATTCCATCTGAGCTGAGGCCAAAATGATGAAGAGCCACCGCCGTGGGAAGAGCTGAAAGAGGGGCACCACCACAAAGGGAGCCACATGTGGGAAGGCTCTCTAGCAAGAGTAATCTTTCTGTGTTCAAGAAACAGAAAGAAGATCAGGGTATCCACAGCACAGCGAGGGAAGGAAGCCAGGCTTTATTAGCAAAAACCCTGGTCCAAGTCATGCACTAGGAACTAGGGACAGAAAGCTGAAGGCGGCATAATTCTGGCTTCAAGAGGCCACGCAGTAGCTGGAGAGACTAACAGAGGACCCACCAGCTTTCAGAATGAAATGTTAAAGGCTTTCCAAACCTGAGTAACACGCTGCAGCCTCCTGCAGCGGAAGAGGCCCCGCGGGGTTCCTCAAGTACGGAAACCACATTGTTCTCTGCTATCCCCTGGAACTGCTATATGAAACCCCACTTCCGTCTTATACATTTCTCAGACTTTTTATTCTTAACTCTTTTTTTTTTTTTTAATAAAACATCCCGCAGTGGCAAAGCCTCGAGTCTAGGGACAGGACAGAAAGTATAGTTCAGCTCTGATACCCACTTACCAGATCTCACCCAAGGAGACAACTGACTTCACCAGTTGCCTCGTTTGGGGAATCTATGAAAATGTGACACGCATTCATCAACGTTGTCAAATGACATGGTGACATTTAGTGATAGTCTAATTAATGAGAGCCACACAGCTGATATCTCAGGCTCCCCTGATCCCATCAGAGCAGCACAGTCATGTCCACTGGGAGGAGGATACTGTTCTCTGACCACATGCAGACCACCCACCCACCCATTAATGTACACAACGTCCTCCACGGTTGATGACCTGTTCGACCTCTGCGGCAACAGCCCGGCCTTGTGAGTTGGACCCAAGGTCCTGGGTGAGAAACCTCAGCCTCAAGCCTTTCCAGACCCAACATCCAGCTCACGCCCTTCAAGTAAGAACCATTCCACACATCTTGGTTGGACCAAGGTTGTATGGAGACTGAGTGATGTTTTGTTTTGTTTTGTTTTTAGTCATCTCATCTGTTCAGTAGACATCTGAGGGCACATGGCGCTCCAGGCACAACAAACAGGATCCCTGCTTCCAAGAGCTCGCTGCTCCCCAGCCACAAGGAGAGGGAAAAAGGGAGGTGAACGACACTGCAAGACAGGGCAAGAGAGAAAACGAGTGGGGAGACACCAAGCACTAGAGAAGAGTCATCAGGAGCGCATAGGACGCGCTGGGGAAAGCTTGTCGTGCAAAGTCACGACTCGGCTTTCCAGCTGGGCCACTCGCTAACGAGTGATCTTAGGTAAATTCCCCTCTCTGTGTCTCAGCGTCCTCATCTATAAAATGGAGATGCCTGCGTGTGTGCTCAAGTCATTTCAATCATGTCTGACTCTTTGTGGCCCCATGGACTGTAGCCGACCAGGCTCCTCTGTCCATGGAATTCTCCAGGCAAGAATACTGGAGTGGGTGGCCTTGCCCACCTCCAGGAGATCTTCCTGACTCAGGAATCAAACACACCTCTCTTAGGTCTCCTGTATTAGCGGATTCTTTAAAACTAGCACTACCACCTAGGAAGCCCAAAATGGAGACTTTGGGTTTGCAATTTGAGATGTAATAGATCATTGCATCTATTTCAGAGAGTTGATGTGAGGATTCATTGTGAATAACTGACCAGTAACTGATAGTACTATGCATTTATTTTGGAGAAGGAAATGGCAACCCACTCCAGTATTCTTGCCTGGAGAATCCCACAGACAGAAGAGCCTGGCAGGCTATGGTTTGGAGAGCTGGACATGACTGAAGCGACTTAGCATGCACACATGCCTGCATCTATTTAACATTATTACTACTGCCACATAATCTGGCTTCCAAATCTTCTAGCTGTGCACCCTTAATCAAATGATATAAACTCTTCAAGCCTCAGTTTTAGCATCTGTAAAATGGGGATGATCATGGCACCTACAATCAGAGGGGTGGCATTAGGGTTAAATGTTTATGTTATGAGTTTGGTGATAGGTGAGACAGTGTATAAAACACTTAGAATACTCCTTAGGACATAGTGAGCACCCAAGAAATTTAGGTTCATATTACAATTATTATTGCACAGTCTATTGTATGAAACCTCACTCTTTTGTAAAAATATGCATACAGACTATTGGCAGGAGGGCAGAAGGAGCGGGAGACTGCAAATTGTCTGTAATTCTGTTCAGACTGTGGATGCCATACTAGGTGAAAGGGTTCCTGGTTCTTTCACAAGGATCATTAGAGCTAATTGGAGGAAATAAAACCTCCTAAAAAGTTCCCTCACATTAGAATCTGCTGCTGAAGCATGCATTCTTTGGGGACTGCAAAAGATCCTCAAAAAAAAAAAAAAAAAAAACGAAACTGGTGAGAACAAAGCAGAATAAAATGAAATTAGAGCAAAAAGTCCTCTGCTGGTTGAGGAGAAAACTACAAGCGTGAACCTCATGGTCACCCACAGTGACTTGGGGAGGATGGCTCCCCTGGCAGAGCTGGGGTAGCTTGGAGTCATATTGAATCAAGAAATAAGGAAGGGAGGAAAGAAAGAAGGAGGGAAGGGGAGGGAGGACAAAAGAAAGAAGAGACCAACATACACACAAAAAACCCAAAGGGAAATAACCCAGAGCCCTGAACCACTACAGTGTTGCAACCTGGAATCAGGTTATGTGCAAATTTCGTGATTTCTGTGCAAATAAAATACATTCTGAGATTTCCTATTTGCTTCTCTGCACAAAGAATCACAAGAGGCCGAGCCCATATTTGAGTGCATAAGGGCTTCCCTTCCACGGAAGTGCACCCCACCATGGCAGCCCTTCCTCGTCCAGTGAGAGAGGGCCTGCAGAGGACCACACCCGTCCTACAGAGACTCAAGCACCCCCATTTCCCTGCGGCCCAGCTCACATCCCCACTCAGGCCCGCGGCCAATGGGCTAGTGTCAGGCAGATTGCCGCTACTCTAACCCCAGCCCTGGAGGGCTCCCTCCACTGGGAGGGTCTCTCTGCTGCCTGATGGGAAGACAGCCAGCCCCAAGGGCTGCCTAAGTGTCAGGGGGTGCTCCAGAAAGGCCTCTGCACCAGAGCTGGGCTGTGGAAGCCCTACGGTATCCCACTTCTTCCATCTACAACCAGTCAAGACCAGTGAGTCTAAACACACGTCAAAATGCAAACGTGAGAGCAAGAGAGAGACAGAGAGAAAGGCCCAGAGAAAGCCAGCAAGAGGCACAGTAGTGAAGACAAAGAGAGACAAGCCAGCAGGTACACGATCATGCGATTTTTCAAGAAGAGCTGCTCCTACCCAGGCCTGGCCCTGGGCGGAGCATATGCTAGCAGGGTCCTGATTCTCCTGAGCCTGGGGGCTGCCTGCCAAAGACCACACCCCGGCCCACCTATATCCCCTCACTGTTCCTATCCTATGGGAGCTACTGTTTGCAAGACCCCTTGGTCTTGCTTCTTTATCTCCTAATGTCTACAGAGCTGACTACCTTTCACCTTCTTGAAAGTACCATTCCATTCGTGTCTACAGTGTTCTCCGGTACGACTGTCTCCGTCTTATCTCCTGGGGGCTACATCTTGCAGCCAAAGGTTGGGGGACAAAGGCACATGCAGAGGACACTACATGCCATTCACTCTATTGCTTCCGAGGCTTGTTTTTGCGTTTCTTTCTAAACAGTCTGAGATCAGGACACATTTGAAGCCTCCATGAAATCCTTTACAAAGCAGACACACAGCTATTTCGGGTATGAGACAGTCAAATCTTCAACCTTTGCTCAAAATCGTCCCTAACTCAGGGTTCCCTGGAAGAGGTGGATCCCAGAACCAAAGAAAACCTAGCAATCCTTGGGGGCATGGGTGTTAGCTTGCCAGAGACAAAGGAGCATGGGTGCCTACAGGCTTCGACAGGCATTAAATCACACCCCTCCTCCGGCAACATCCTGACAAGTCAGCTCTGTAACCCATGCCCCTTCCTCAACATTTTCTATCCCGTGGGTATTGCCTCATGCATCATCCATAAACCTTAGAAGGACAGTGGCTGAAGGAGTGGCTACCAGCACCAAGGTTGTCTCTCCAAGAATCTTCATGCACAGAGAATGGGAATACTGCCACACTGCCGTGCAGTCAGCTCAGTGGTGGCCCAGTCTGGAAAACTTTATTTAAGCAAGCACATCTTTCTTTCCACGTACCTTCTTAACTTCTACCTCCTGCGGACTCTCATCAAATTCCAGAGCGTAAGATCCCCACTCACAATCACTGATATTCTGTGTGGCCCTCTTGTGTGTGATATGGTTTGTAGACACTAGAAATTGGAGTTAGCATTTCAGGAGGCAGGGTAGAAAGAGAGACAGGCTCATCCTACCTTACACAAAACATAGCCAAGATTCTTCTTCTCTTCCTCCTCCAGCTCCTATCAGCCTGAACCCCAGAAGTCCATCAGGACCCAACTCAAAAATGAAACCCCCTTTCTGTTGGGTAGATGAGCTTTACATACACTGCTGTGGAGGACAGCACCACTGACAGAGCAAGTGCTATTTTCCAAGAAGTCAGACTCATCTCCATGGCTTCGATCTCAGGGCCATCTTCAGATAGAGAAAGTGTGTCCCTCTGGTCACCAGCTCGAGGCACGAAGGTGCCCCAGGAAAGCCCAGACACAGTCAGACTCAGGACAAAACAGCCGCTCGACCAGAGTATGGGAGCTGGCTGGCAACTTCCCATGGCATGGGCAGAGTGATGGCATTCACAGGAAGCCAGACCCGACCTCTGGGACTCATTAACTTCAGAGAAGACTGCTCACGCTGAGCCCCAGCCAGGCCCCCAATCACCACGCCACCAGCTTCAGGCAACAGACAGCGCTCAGGACACTGGCCTCCATATCAGAGACCCCCTGGCCCAGCGCCCCTCCTGCTTACCAAGTCCTGAGCCAAGGAGGCCAGGTTTGGGAAACAACTCATCTCTGGAACCGTTGAACGTTTCCCCATGACCACCACCTTCCCAGGCAGAACACCCAGCTCAGCCATGAAGTGGGCAGCCCAGCGAAGCAGCGAAGCCTCCCTGCAGCAGCTCCACAGTACACACCTGCACCCCTAGCGCTCTCCCCCTACGTCCCCTCCACAAATCACTGTCGATTCAGAGAGGGATGGCGGCTCCCTACCTGAGGGTGGCGCTCTCCCCCTGCCGGACCGTCACGTTGTCCATCGCCTTGGGGAAGGTGGCATCTCCGCTGCGCACGGGCACTCCTGTGGGTACAAGGAACAGCAGCCTGAGAGACACGACCACGAGGCACTTCCAGGGCAGGAAGAGGGACCCACAGACCCCCATCCTCGACAGCCACAACTTCCCAGAACTCCGGCGGCGGCTCTGCACACGCCCCCCAGGCGCGCACAGGAAGTGGGTGGGGTGGGGGAGCGAGCACGGGGACCCAGAGGCGCGGGCTGGAGAAAAAGCGCGCAGACTCCTGCAAGTCGGGTGTTCCTCCCCAAATCGAGCCTCAGCGCTCCAGCCTCGGAGAAGCGGTTTCCACGGAGGACATCCAAAGAGGGCTGCCTCGGTGCTGCTTGGCCGAGAAGGTGGCAGAGAGAGGAGAAGCGCCAGACAGGTGCGAAGGTGCGGGCATACGTCTCAGGAGCCCCTTCCTTGCGTTAACAGTTCAGGCATGGCACTTGGGAGAGGAGTAAGCACTTTGGTACTAGAAGGGGACAGGGGGTGGGTTAGATCCGGCCACCCAGAGATGATCTGAATTTCTCAGTTCCAACAAGGGCAGATCCAATACTTTCTTTGTAAGTTTCAGAAGAAGGATGGCCAGCAGATAACAGTCTGTAACAATAGCAGAGCCTAAAAGTGGAGCACGCAGAAGGCGCAGGGGTGAGCCAGCAGGAGAGAGAGGCTGCGCCGGGCTTCGTGCTATCCGGACGGGGGTTGCTGCGGCAGCCGCCTCGGTCAACTTCCTCCGAGCCCAAATGCGCGCTGCAGCCGCCGCGATGCGGCCGGTCTAGCCTGGGCGGTCTCTGCGGCGGCGGCCCCTCGCTCGCTCGCTCGCTCGCTCGCTCGCTGGGCAAGGCGAGGCGCTGCCGGCCCCGGAGCCGTGCGGACGCCAAGCTCAGCGGCCGCCCCCGGCCTCCGCGCCGCCGGCCTCCCGGGAGCAGCCCCGACGCGCGCGGGCCCCGACCGCCGGGGTTGTCATGGCAGCAGCTCCATCACTGACCGCCGCTCTCCGCGGTGCCGGCGCCGAGCGAGCGGGCGGACCGCGCGCATCCCGGCGGGCGGCGGGCGCGGGGCGCGGGGCGCGGGCGCCCACCTTAACCCCCGCCGCGCCGCGCTGCGGCCGTGCACGAGCCCGGGCGAGGAGTTTAACCATTTCCCTCCTTGAGGAGCTGTCATTTCCAAATTAAGAAGAAAGGCAAAGTTACCACGCGGTCTTAATAAGCCCGAGACATCTTAATAAGGGTCACAAACTAATTAACTAGGAAAGGAAAACCCTGAAGCATGCACGTGTGCACGTTTAAAATTATCAGATTAATTCATTAGCGTTTAGAGTAAATTTAAAGTGTTGGGAGGATGTTTTAGAATAATTCCATTTATTATTCAATAGTCAACGCCCACCCCACCAACACCCCCCGCCCCAGAAAAAAGCTCCTTCAAACATCATTCTAAATAGAGATCTTCCATATATAAAACCAATGCAAATTCACAGAAGCCTCTTAGCGTGCGAATCTGGCAAAACCACATCAAAATGTTGGTCAAGTTCCGACACTGACTTACATTCTCTATTCCTGTTCTGTCGACATGAAAAGATGCTGGCCCTGCGGAGTGCTCATTTCAGATGAATGAGTGTGAGCCCCTGGCATTACTGATACCGAAGATTCCCAAGTGTCCGGGGCTTCACACTCTTGCAGAGCCGGTTTCATCTTAAGAGGTGTGTTTTTCAAATTCTTGAAACTCAGGGGAAGGCTGCACTGGCCTCAGTTCCTGTCACTTCCTCTCTCTGGCTGCTGTGTGCCCACCTTTGTATGTTTCCTCTCACTTCAGCTCTGATGGAATGTGGCTTCTTCCCTCCTGGGCCAGGCTCCTGAGCAAGGGGGGAGGCCCGAGCTGCACACAGCCCACCCCGCATGCTAACACCAACATGGTTCTCTGCTTGGGGACTTCTGTCTGAGCTCCCTGCACTGACCCAGATTCTCCCTGGGGAAAGAGAAGAGGCAGTGTGGCTTTGTTTTTCCCCTGGACTTTCTCCCACATCCAACCAGGAGGCTATTTTTTTAAAAAAACAACTATTAAAAAGCAACAATAACAACAAAAAACATGTTCTTCCCAGAGTCATCCAGCCACCACCAAAAAGAAACTGAATTATTCCAACTAAATCACTGTCATATAAAGGTCCTGGTGCCATAAAGTCCACGTATCTTTCAACTGATCATCCCAGGTACATGTAGATAACACGTGTGTGAATGATGCACAAGCATTTCACTCCTCATACCCCGTGCCCACAACTGCCCTTGGTTGGAAGGGATGGAGGTGGGTGTGCAGATGTGGAAGCCAAGCAAAGTAACGAAGACTGAGGAGGCATGGCTTCCTCTTTTAACAGGTGATCAGAAAGTGTGTGTTCACACATGCTCAGTCGCTTCAGTCATGTCTGACTCTTTGCAACCCCATGGACTGTAGCCGTCCAGGCCCCTCTGTCCACAGGATCTCCATGCTAGAATACTGGAGTGGGTTGGTCATGCCCTTCTCCAGGGGATCTTCCCAACCCAGGGATGGACCCCGGGTCTCCTACATTGCAGGTGGATTCTTCATCCATTGCGTCACCTGGGAAGCCCCCAGAAAATTTACTACCAGGTAAAGTTGAGCAACTTACACTGAAGATAATTAGGCCCATTTCCCGCTCGTTTCCTCTGCAGACTTTTCCAATATTAAATTCTCAGGGAAATCCATCCGCTACTTTTAGCTGGTGGGGCCATTTGATACAGAACACCAAAAGAAGAAAAATCAATTGTCAACTTGTGACCACAAAGGATGACTTTGCTCTCAAGAAAACCAAAAACGATGTCTATGGGGAGCAGGAGATTTTGTTTATGTTTTTGAAAGAAGAGAATTAACCAATTTTAGCACCAGTCCATTCTTGCTAGACCCTATTTTGTCTCGATATTTGCAGTGGGAAATCTCGGGGAAATAGCAAATCACATGGTTTCCCCAAGCTCAAATGTTATATGATAGCAGATGTTAGGTGTGAGATCATGATTGAATTCGGGGTTCTGCTGAATTTGGGGTTCTCCCGTAGGGCTAAGGAGTTACCTCTGACCATCTACCGCCACTGTAACCACCCTTCCAATTCCTCTTGGTAAACAGGTCTTAGCACCTCAAGTAGAAACACGCATAGCAGTGGAGAAGAGAGAGGGACTCTTTCTGGGGTTTGGAGTCATTTTCCTCCATACTTGAGAATGGCAGGCATGACTCCTTTCATGATAAATTCTCATCCTGGCTCTTGCATCTAATTCCCAGGTAGGTACAAATGCGCATTAGTTTTTGCATCTCGGAATGTGGGTAATGACAACAACCAGCCTTCCCAAGGGGCCTACAGACATGATTAACTCTACGGTAAAATACTTAGAAATCCATTTAAGGTGGAAGATGGTTTATTAATATATTTTGCCTGCCACTGCTTCATTATTATAGCCAGGCAGAAAAAGAACTCTTCTCACAGGCTCTGTAGGATGTTCGGCTTATACCAGTCTGCGGGCACTTGGTCTGAGATAGACACACCGTCTTTGTGTCTGGCTGGGGAAGGGACAGTGGTGAGCTGCAGCCTCCTGGCCTGGCCAAAGGAAACCCAGCAGAGATCAGGGTGGACAAAGAAAAGCTACTGGCAACCTCATAGCTGCTTCGTGGACCCAGGGATCCAAACTTCATTCAAAAATGGAAGTTGAGAAAGTGGTGAGAGGTCAGAGATGCTGGCACAATTAACAAGGCAGAATCCATTTTATTGAAACTCGTGATTGAAGCGGTTTGAATAGATGAAGATCAAAATCATGTCAGCTCCCGTCTCATCTCCTAATCCCTAAATATAACCAACACTTAGTGGCTTATCTTATATCCTGTCTCTTGCTTCATAAAAACTGCTGGATTTATTTTTTTATTTTTTTCCCAGCATATCCAAGTTAATGAAAAAGGAATGACAGTCAGAGCAATTTCATTATTTGTGTTCTTTATAGAAACAACTTCCTTTCTACCTCCTGGAAAGAGGATTCCTAACGAGCGCCCACCTCCACCTTCTCCCCTCCATGCCCCCCACCCCATCTCTCTCTGCACCCCCCTCCTCCCTCCTGCATACACATATACTGTACACATAAATCAACTTGTCACAGCTTGTCTCTGTGCTGACAGCTGTAATTGCTGCAGGTTATAAAAATATCTATAGGACAATGCCTTTCAAGCTCTCAGGCACACACATACACACTCACACAAACTAAATGAAAGAAAACAATCATATTCCCTTTAATAATCCTGGGACTGCAAAGGAGGAGGCACGGAGGAGCTTGCCGTGTGGACTGGAGGGCTGGCAGGCAGGTGAGAACGTGGAGGAGATGAAGACGCCTAGCAGTGGCAGCATCTCCACACTAAAGAAGGGATGGAGACGGGAACACTTGCCAATGGAAGGGAAATTGGCTGTTTTTGTTTTTCCCTGTGTTACCTACAGCAAGCTGGGGTTGGTTGAAGAGCAGGGAGTTCTCCACATACACGAGAGACGAGAGACCGAAAGAAGAGCTCTCGCCTGAAACATGCCAGTGCTGCTGCTGCCTTCTCTAAAAAGGCGAAAGGCCCCCCTCTCCTGGTGGAGATTCCAAATAGGAGCTCAGGCGAGAAGATGCTGCTTGCAGGATGGTTGGTGGCGCCAAATGGACATCAGGATGTTTAATCAGGAGGGGCGGGGTCCATCTGGATCAGTGACGGCTCTAGGGGAGTGGGGAAGGGCTGGGCTCAGAAGAATGCGTGCTCTTCTGTCCTGCAGAGGATCAAAAAATCATTGTTCATCCGGGCTAGAGTCTGGTGTGTGAGGATTTCAGAGGGAAGAGCCAAAGAACAGCTTGAAGAAGGGAAAGAAGCATCTGAGGAAAAGAAAGCAGTCAGGAATGGAGAGAACTGAGGAGGAAGAGAACAAGGGCAAAGGTGAGGCTGCTCCTGGACTTTGAGAGCCATGAAACTTTGTAAGTTACATCAAGAGGAGAGGTTGTCAGCAGAGCAATAGGCAGACAGAAAAGGCAAGAAGAGCCAGGCAAGTGAGCAAAGTCAAAGTGACGACAAAGCAAATGCCAGATACCCAGAGGGGAACAGCACTAGGGTCAGGGGTCCTGAGAGGAACCATCTCTCCTTTTCTAGGTTTAGGGTCATTTTAAGACCCTGGGGTCAGAGAATGACAGAATGCTAGGGTCAGAGGGCACCTTGAAAGACGTGTAACCCACTCATTTCATAAGGAGATGGGGAGTGAACCCAGCAGAGAGGACCCATTGTCGTGGGAATAAAGTTAACAACTGGTAAATCAAGACTAGAACTCAGGGCTGCTGGACACTGCCCTGTTCTCTTGGCTTGTACCTGGCAGGTAAGGACACTGCTTAAGAACCAAATGATAAAATATCTCCCATGGCTGCTACATCTGTGCAAGAGAGAACCACAGAAGTGTTAACTATTATTGCCCGGTATCGATACTTCTGAGTGTCTGATTATTCAACTGAATTCAATGTAATGTAGCCAGGAAATGTTGAAGGTAGCCAAGTAGACTTTGAGCTCTTCCTATGCAGCAGAAAGTTAGAGATACAGAGAGGAAAGACATCACCCTGCCCTCAATTTGCCTACAGTTGAGTGCTTTCAGGTTTGTGCATGGTTCTTTTTGCGTTTATATCCCTGGAAGCCCCTGAGAACAGTCTTATTGCCAAGAATGAGTTGGCATATGCCTCCTCGTTAGGAACAGTCCAACCCATTTCATGTGTCCAGATTTCCAGCTAAGCTTCATTGGAAGTGGCATTACGGTCTCCCTAGTGGTTCAGTGATGAAGACCCCCCCTTCCAGTGCATGGGGTTGGGGAGCTAAGATCTCACATGACTCATGGCCAGAAAATCAAAACTTGAAACAGAAACAACATTGTAACAAGTTTGACAAAGTCTTTATAAACTGTCCACATCAAAAAAATAAATAAATAAAAATCTTTAAAAAAGACAAAAAATAAAGTGGCATTGGAGGTGGTGGAGTACGCTCAAGGATTTTAAAATTGTAGGGAAAACATTCGTCTACTTGACAAACCGCGTTTTTAGTGCACACTAAATGCCAGCGATGCACTAGGTGGTGGATTTCAGCTGTGGGCGAGAGAGACAAAAACAAAGCCATCCTGTGTCTATAACGCTCATTAAGGACACTGTCCAGCAGGGGAGACAGATATGAAAGTAAGAACTTCACAAGACAGTAGGCATGATGGTGATAAGCACCGTGGGAAAGTAGAAGAGCATGCATGCTAGAAGGTTCTCTCAGAATTGGGAAGATCGGGAGATGAAATTGGGACTTCATAGTGAGAAGGAGCTGAGTGTGCAGGTGGCATGGGCCGGAATCTAGTTACAGGCTCGCCAGAATGCACAACCAGAGACGGGAAGGAGGTTGGGCCGAAGTTGCCTTTTATATTCAGACTGTGCACCCTTAGACTGAGGGTGGGGACGTCTGAAGTGCTCTGTCTGATTCAAAAGCCCCAACTGCTTCTTCGTCCTGTGTTCCTGCATTCATTGATTCAATCAGTACATATTTATTGATTAAGAGTGACCAGTGGTTTTGGACTCAGACAGACCAGAAGTCAAACTTCGTCTCCATCGCTAACTGTGTGACCTTGCAGGAATAACCCCATTTGCAAAATAGTGCTTAAAATGGTACCTACCACGAAGGGGTGGTGTGAGGATGCTATGAGGGTCTGATGGACAGGGGTTAGCAGAGGGCCTGGCAGCTGCAGGCATCCCATGCGGGGACCAAAAGGGGGCCACGCGTGTGCTCCCCTCCTTCAGAGGGGCCTCGGTGGGATATTCATCCTGAGAACCCAGGAGCCGCCATCTCAGTGTTGGGAACCGTCCCTGGGCACATCCTGAGGGTGTCGTCCCTGGAGCAGGGCAGAAACTTCATGCTGAGATGTGGTCAGAAAGGGCAGTCGCTGAGCTTCAAACCAAGGCAGGAAATGGGTGACCCTCCTGTTCCCACCGCAAGGTCTTAAGAAGCAACACAGAATCCGGGCCCATGGGAAGCAGCCTGAAGCTTGAAAAAGAGGATGGGGCTGCTTCTCTGTGTGGCAGCCTGGGTACCTTTGTCTGTTCAGGCTCCCACATATACCAGGAAAGGAAACCACCAGAGAAAAAAGCGAGACACCTCCTCCAAGCAGCAAATGAGTAGCGCCTCTGACCACTTGCACGCAGCTTGCTACTGCTAAGTCACTTCAGTTGTGTCCGACTCTGTGCGACCCCATAGACGGCAGCCTACCAGGCTCCCCTGTCCCTGGGATTCTCCAGGCGAGAACACTGGAGTGGGTTGTCATTTCCTTCTCCAATATATGAAAGTGGAAAGTGAAAGTGAAGTCGCTCAGTCGTGTCCGACTCTTCGAGACCCCATGGACTGTAGCTTACCAGGCTCCTCTGTCCATGGGATTTTCCAGGTGAGAGTACTGGAGTGGGGTGCCATTGCCTTCTCTTGCATGCAGCCTGGGCCCCTCTTTGCTCCTGTGGGCCTGGGAATGGAGCCCAAAGCCCCCTACCCACTCTAGGGTCTAGATTTACACTAGTCAATGGATACTATTAATACCATGTAGCATGGGCCTCATTGCTCCCACTTCCCACCACTGAGCACCCCAGTGCCTCATAGCCTCATGGAAGTGAGCAAGGGTGACCTGCACTCACCTGCCTGCACACACACAGAGACTCCAGTTCCAGGGTTTACATGATGCAGCCCAACCAGGGTCAGTAGCAGCTCTCTCAGAGAAAGAGCCTTTGGACAGTAACTGGCCAACCCCAAACTTGGAGCTTCAACCCCAAACGTACCCTTAGAGCAACTTGGCTTGCCTAGCCATGCCCTGATGCCTTTCTCCCTAATCAGTTACCTTCAAGTCTCTCTTTAACCTTCTCTCTGCATTTTTTGCATTTTCTCCCCAGCCAGGAGCAACTGTAGAAGACAAAATCTGTAATGAGACAAGAATTTGCTCAATAACATATGGGTTCAATTGTACTTCTTACCAGACATGTCATTTTGTAAACATCATTTTGTATCTGGATCCAAGTCTTAACTCTGGCCAACATTAAACAAGTCCCTTGTTTGTCTGTTTGTCTGTTTGTTTTTTAGCTTCTTTGTTTTCAGAAAAACCAACATCTCCATGAAATGTAGGTCTTTGAGAAGATCTAGTGCCAACCAATGCATCCAAATGGGCTAATGCACTTTTGAAAGCTGAAAGCACTGTTCTACAGTAAGATAATGGATGGTATCATCGACTCAATGAGCATGAGTTTGAGCAAATTCAGGGAGATAGTGAAAGAGAGGGAAGCCTGGCATGCTGCAGTCCATGGGCTCGCAAAGAGTAGGGCACAACTTAGCTACTGAACAGCAACAGTAAGTTGATAGCTCATAGAAGGCTGGGGTCAAGGGTAACGCATTTGCCCCCCAACCCCAGTCTGTCACTTACAGGCTGTATGGAGTTGCCCAAATCACTTCTAGTTTCCCTCTAAGTGAGGAGTTGGGATTAAACCTCATAGTCCCCTTCCTGCTTCCCATGTGGCTCAGACGGTAAAGAACCCACCTGCCAATGCAGGAGACATAAGAGATGTGGGTTCAATCCCTGTGTTGGGAAGACGCTCTGGAGAAGGGCATGACAACCCACTCCAGTATTCTTGCCTGGAGAATTCCATGGACAGAGGAGCCTGCCGGGCTATGGTCCATAGGGTCACAGTATCAAACACGACTAATGCAACCTAGGATGCACAGTCCCCTTCCAAATCTCAGTCTTTGGTTTTATTGCTTTTCAACACTCTTCTCGAAATCAGTTTATCCTTCCTATATGCTCATCGGTTCCTACTATTGAGAAATTGCCCTCCTCACCCTGTCCTTCCATTGTTCCTACTCACCAAGGTGTCCATTTCAAAACTCAGAAAACGGTGCTGCAAAGTAATTAATGAGCTGCACTGGATCTAAGGCAGGCAATGGAAGAGCCAGGATGATTAAAAGTCTTCCAATAAAGGGTTTCTTTAAGGAAAAGAAAATCCCACAATGCAACCAGCAATGTTAATCTTCAATAAATAGGCTGTTAATATTTAACTGGCATTTATTTAAACTTACAGTAACTGTCCTATTAAATCTAAATTAATTGCCCGTTTGGGACTCTCCCCCTACAGCCTAGCTGGGACATGGCTGTCTGGATCATAGTGTGTGCTAGGCATCCAGCCATAGAGGAGAGTTCAGCCTCCTTCTAAGACTGGAAGATTACAATATCATGCTTGGAAGGGCTTTAGAGGTCATCTGGACCAGTAAGTTTTATACCCTGTGTCTTTGGGCTTTCAGGGGCCCATTTTCCCCATCTCTTCAGTAAGGGCTTCATTGTGTGTTCTTATCTCTGCATCTGCTTCTCTCCACTGTCGTCTTTTCATTTTGAATTTCTTTCCTTTCTGCTGGTGACTTTTTTCTCTTACGCTTCATATTTTACACTCGTTCTGCTGTGGTTTTGTCTCAGTGTTTCCTTGAGTTTGTTAAGAGAGGCCATTTAGGTAAGATACATAGCAATTTCTGTATGTGTGAATGTGAGTATATATATACATATGTATATATATACTAGTGGCTCAGACAGTAAAGAATCCGCCTACAATGTGGGAGACCTGGGTTCGATCCCTGAGTTGGGAGGAGGGCATGGCAACCCACTCCAGTATTCTTGCCTGGGGAATCCTAGGAACAGAGGTGCCTGGTGGGGAGTTGTAGAGTCAGATATGACCGAGCGAGTGAACACAGCATGTATATGTGTGTGTGTCTGTGTGTGCATGCATGTGTGTGTGTGTGTATTATTGAATGTGTCATAAAGAACATTTTATAATGGCAGTTGTATATGAAAGACCAAGAGCTGTGAAATAATCCCTGAGTCACACAGTTTTAGAAGGGGCAGTGAAAGTGTAATTGGGTAGGACTGATCTTTGCTATCCCTGAAATCAATCAATATTTTTTATTATAAATGTTGTCACAGCAAAACCTCTGGAATGCTATTTTGCTATGATTTTAACACATTCACAGCATTTCATACACACACACATACTCATTGCTTTCAGTTTATTAGTGAAATGTGGATTAAAGATAAACACCTCATCAGATGGGTTAGTGTTGAAGCTAAGTTAACTTTCCTCAAGAAGTGGGAGCTGGTTGAGACTAAATTATCTCACCCTGAAGTTTCTGAGGGTGTAGGTCCCTGAGTTAGACATATAAAGGCTCACTGTCTGCCTTGTAGGGCCTGGAGAGGCCTAGTGATGGAGAGAGGGATGTGGTGTGAGATGGATTTAGGGAGGAGGAATACAGGGCAGAGCTGAGGGCAGGTGGGGGCAGGTGAGAAGGCATGTTACACGTTTTTAAGAGGACCAAATGTATTCTCAACTGTTCGCTCGTGAAAGGCTTTGCGTGTGTGCTGCTTAGAAAACCCACGTTTCTTTGTATTTCTAACTAATGCACAAACCATCCATTTCCTTTTTGCTCCCTTACTTCAATCATCATCAGGTTAGACTAGAGATCCTCACAATGTCTTCAGTTGGAAAACAAATCCTCCATTTTATTTAAAGAATAAAGCATCTTTATTCTTTATCTTCAGTTCAGTTCAGTTCAGTCGTTCAGTCGTGTCCGACTCTTTGCGACCCCATGCATCGCAGTACACCAGGCCTCCCTGTCCATCACCACCTCCTGGAGTTCACTCAGACTCGCGTCCATCAAGTCTGTGATGCCATCCAGCCATCTCATCCTCGGTCGTCCCCTTCTTCTCCTGCCCCCAATCCCTCCCAGCATCAAAGTCTTTTCCAATGAGTCAACTCTTCACATGAGATAGCCAAAGTACTGGAGTTTCAGCTTTAGCATCATTCCTTCCAAAGAAATCCCAGGGTTGATCTCCTTCAGAATGGACTGGTTGGATCTCCTTGCTGTCCAAGGGACTCTCAAGAGTCTTCTCCAACACCACAGTACAAAAGCATCAATTCTTTGGCGCTCAGCCTTCTTCACAGTCCAACTCTCACATCCATACATGACTACTGGAAAAACCATAGCCTTGACTAGATAGACCTTAGTCGGCAAAGTAATGTCTCTGCTTTTGAATATGCTATCTAGGTTGGTCATAACTTTTCTTCCAAGGAGTGAGCATCTTTTAATTTCATGGCTGCAATCACCATCTGCAGTGATTTTGGAGCCCCCCAAAATAAAGTCTGACACTGTTTCCACTGTTTCTCCATCTATTTCCCATGGAGTGATAGGACCAGATGCCATGATTTTAGTTTTCTGAATGTTGAGCTTTAAGCCAACTTTTTCACTCTCCTCTTTCACTTTCATCAAGAGGCTTTTTAGTTCCTCCTCACTGTCTGCCACAAGGGTGGTGTCATCTGCATATCTGAGGTTATTGATATTTCTCCCAGCAGTCTTGATTCCAGCTTGTGCTTCTTCCAGTCCAGTGTTTCTCATGATGTACTCTGCATAGAAGTTAAATAAGCAGGGTGACAATATACAGCCTTGATGTACTCCTTTTCCTATTTGGAACCAGTCTGTTGTTCCATGTCCAGTTCTAACTGCTGCTTCCTGGCCTGCATACAGATATCTTATTGAACCTTATAAATTCAAAAAATAATGCAACACATTTCTGCATGTTTATGCATCTCCCTGGCTTTCCCCATGTCCATCTCTCATTGTGCACTTGCCTTTGGAAGTTCAGGGTCTTTTAAGACAAAGCAATGGCAGTGACAGATATAACCTCATATCCTCACAACCTGGGAGCTGATGTGGGCCTTCCCTCCTAGAAAGAAACAATTTCCCTGAAACCTGTGTACGCTTTCTTCATCTAGAATACCAGAAAGCTAAAAGAGGTGCTGCAAGTAATGAGACAGTCAATTACCTGGGAGTGGCCTGGGAGAGGGGACTTTGATGTGTTTCAGGAAGCCTTGATCCTGGAGAGGGACAGCAGGGAAAATGTTTTAAGCAGACATGGGAACATGAACAACACAAGCAAATAATTCACCTAAGCTTTCACAGGAATGTCCACAAGGTGTCAGGATCAAAGATGCCTTAGAGAGAAAGTGGTAATGAGGATACTATCTTTTTCTTTCAAAAGTAGAGCATTGAGCTTAAAGCTAAGATGGAAATCAAGAACCAGATTGACATGTTTCTATCTGGAGAAGCACTGGTACCAGATTCTCCAGGGGAGAGTTGCTGGGACAAACCAAATGTAGTATTTCTATCAACAGTCTTCTGAAGGGGATTCATAGAGAACTGTCCCACGTCTGCAAAAAACATTAGGTCCCCTTAAGTAAGTAAACCTTCAGTTGATACTATGAACTATAAATAATCCACAAAGTTATGCAAGTGTTCAGAGAAGTGGGTAAAATTCAATGTCACATATTTGAATAAAGATCATGGAAAATGCCTTGATCTTTGATGCTTTTTGACCCTGGACTCTGGGCAGTAGACTAGTAGCGGTGATGAGCAGTGGATGGAGGAGCATGGATGGTGAGGCTAATGGCTCTGACCTTTAGTCCAAGCTCCACACATGGCCACCTTAACCTCAGATGATTTTCTTCCCTCTCAGAGCCTCAGTTTTCTCCTCTTGTTAAATAGGAATATGTCCTACTCCACATACTTGCTATGCAGGGCCATATGAGATGCAAGATGTATAACACCCAGAGAAGGAGCTGGCGGGTGGTACAGCCTCCACGTGGGTAACCAGGAAAACAATGCTGCAAACAGCCATGGCTCCTGAGTTAGGGGACTTAAAGCACATTTTTGCAATATGATAGTATATTGTTAACAAGTATCAGGATTTTTTGCCAAAAGAGAAATGTTGGGAGTAACATTTTATGAAAGCTCTTGGAAGAATATTGGAAACAGAAACAAAGAAGCGTTTTATTTACTCAAAATTGCTGTGTCTAAATTCTTCCAACTTCACTCATAGTACTTACTGTTACACCTCACAAAGCATCCAGGAACTTCATGTGCCCGGCCTCTTGGTGAGGAGTCAGGACCCACTCTTAATTTCCCCTGTTCTTACCACTGCCCACTCCCGTGTGTTTCTGCAATTCTTTTCTCTCACGGGTTCTTTGCCTTCAGGGTCCAGTCCTTTCCAAAGCCCCACTTACCTGCCTGAGCCATCTTATTTTCTTCCTTGGAATAATGAGACTCCCTCTTCCAGGGATGTCTTCTGTCAGCTCTTACCAGACCTATTTCAAGCTCCACTTTCAAACCAAGTTTTCCTGAAAACCTGACCACGTCTCCCCTCTCCCACTTCAGCCTTTAGTGGCTCCACGCAGTAATTTGAATAAAGCCCCGAATGCTTTCTGTGGTTTCTGAGCCTTCACGATGCGGCCTCGTTTGCTTTCACTTTTTTTCTCCTGGTACCTCTTCCTTTATCGAGCCATGCCACTGTTTATTTTAATTGATGACTATTTTCATCCCTCAAAGGTTTCTCTTTCTCAACATGGGGCCTTTGCACATGCTGACTTCCTGTCACTGATACTGTCCCCACATTTTTCAGGCTAAATTCTATTCATCCTTCTACATTCTTACTCTCTCATAAAGACCATACCTACTCCATTCAATTGGGTAAATGCTCAGTGCACTGGCACCTTCTAACATTCGTAACACTTGTAAGAGTTTAAATTCTTATCCTCTTATATCCTTGATGTCTGGCACATACTAGGTTTTTGATAAATATTTATTGACTTTAAGTATAGCTGGGGAAAACTCAAAATTAAAATTATTTTCTGGCGGGGCAGGGACTTCCGAGTGACAGAATGCTAAGAAGATGAATATTTGGTATTCATGAAGTGTACGAGCAGGGCGTACACACACTTAATGACCAATCTCTAGCTAGAAATAACAATTCCAAGAAATTGAAAGATGGTAGTTTAAGGATAAAAACAAGCCTGTCTGTATAAAAGGTTAAACAGGCAGAAAATAATATCTAAATAGGATAAAGGGAAGTTTGGATAAATTAATGGGTGACAGACCCACTCTGGTTTATTAGGTTAGGGGTGTCTGATGTATATCTCTAACCTTTGAAGTATGATTCCCATGCAAATGGCCACTGTCCAAAATGGGCAAGGAGGACACCTGAATTGATATGACCTGGGGTGATCTTTGTAATGTCGAATAATTTTGTTGTCCACGTTGCTGGGGATGATGGAAATATGATCATCTTTCTCCCTGCACACCTTAGGGCAGCCCATTCTACAACAGTTTTATACACTTAGGAAGAACAATTTTGAAATGCTGCAAGAAAAGTTATGTGTAATTTGTGTGAACAGTGACCGCCCCCCCAGCAGGGGAAAAGCCCCCTTCACCCTTCAGGGAGAATTAGATGGACCACCTTCAGTTCTTACCTTCTGCTATTTGGCTATCTCCTTCATGTCCAATTCCTGATTTCCACTCTTAACTATGGGAGACCTGCTCCACCCTGAACCGCTGTCTCCTTGAACACCAACTCCCAAGTACTTGGACCACTCGCTCACCTCTCCTGACTCCCTCTTTCTGATCCAGCTCAACTTCTAGTATCCAGAAGATGTGGATCGCAGCATGTGTCTTTAGACTCCTGGTCCCCTGGTCTTTCTCCTCCACCTTGTTGCTTCCCTGTGTCAGCCTCCTTTCCAAGGGATGATGAAGGGCAATTGGTTTCTCATATCATTCTTTGTTTTTCCCTCTTGGGAAAGAGCATTATGACAGCCGTAGTCCAAAACAATAGGTAACACACAAACCTGTGTGCTGAGCTTACTCTCCACACAATTTGCTTCACCAGAAGGTTTCCAACTATAACTTCATTGGAGACTCTCTATCAGGCACTTTCATTTCCTGAAGACACAGCTGAATCACATGCACAGGACCCCAGAATTTCAAGGACAGGGCAAACCCAAGACCAGAAGCACTCTAGGAAAGTTTCTCCCAAATAGAGAGAAGTTACTTTCAAGGAAGTTAGTTGGAAAGCTTGTTTCTGATCCACAGGGGCAATGAGTACAGTCTTTTCACACTGATTCAACAGGTGAGTACCAGGCCAGATGATATGATACAACAGGGATGGTCCTAACCTCTGTCCAGACCCCAGGGCTACAGACAAACACTAGAAGTAACTGTACTAATAATCAAAGAATCACAAGTGTGATGCACATTACAAAGAGCAAGTGCAAAAGGACAGGGGAACAGAAAAAGGAAGGGACAGTGTCTTATTTATAGTCACTCTATTTTTAGCACAGAACAGGGTAACATAGATGAACTCATATGAGAGTGTAAGAAGGATGGTTGAATGAATAAACATGTAAGGACGTCTAGAATCTAGCATCTCAGTATCTGTTCATGAGGCCAGGTGGTTGTACTGCTCCATACACAGGCATCTCTCTGACCTTTTTCTTTCTTCCAAGAGGCAGTAAGTTCTAGGGAGCTGGGGCACCCTTTCCAAGTTCTTGTTATTTATCCAACCAAAATAGGACACATTTGCATATCAGGTTATATAAATATTTTCAGGGCACTCATTTTGCTCTTGGGAAAGCCAGCTTATCACGCTGTCATAAAAAATCCACTCTAATCCCATATCCACGTTATGACCTCCTACCACTCTCCACCCAAGAAGGGCATTAATAATCATCCATTAGCCAGGGTGCTTGGTTTGAACTTAGAAACTGTGAAAAACGATCTTATAAATTATTTTCCAAGGATATCATCTTTAAGCATTAACAGGTACAACTGACTCAGAATTCTGGGAATTGAGCATAATTACATGGAAATTGACAGGCCACAAATGCCAAGAATCCTGTTAACCTTTACTATCTTGAAAAACCTCTCCTTGTAATTATCTCTTCCCTTTGTCTCAAATGTTACTGATGAATATTTAGAGGCCTAAGCAAACACAGAAGTGGATGGATTGGAGAATTTTGATCTGTGTTTGGAATCCTGGAGTTTTCTAGGCATTCTATGAAATACCGAGATGCTAAACAGAGCACTTGGAATTCGACAATTTCCAGAACTTGCTTCCATCTTTGTACTGGCTCTGCTCTAGTTCTCTGCTTATAATTCTCCACGCTGAGTAGAAGCTCCTTTGCATTAGTAATTACAGAGAAATGTAGGTCAGAGGCATTTTGTGTCTAATGCATTTCCTGACCTGTTCTATGTCTTTGGAAAAGTTACTGCATCTTTTCAGGGCTTCAGATTTCCTTTCTGGAAGTGAACATAATGACATTCCACTCTAACAGCAGCAAGATTTGCATAGAGCTTGAGACCTCACCACCGACATACCTTATCTCACTTGTGTAGGCATGTCTACTACATTTTTCCTCCTTTCCGGGCTCCACTGCAACCACGAAGTCTCCCCTTGTTTCTTTTCTCCACTATTTTAATTAAATCTTAACTCATCTCTCTGCCTCCAACTCTGCCTTTCTCTAAACCACTGTTTCCTTACAGGGGCAGAATAGACTCCTGGGGTGAGGTTGATTGCCACTGTAATTACAGAGACACGTCAGCTTCCCACGCATGGGGACCAGAGAGGCTAGACATTCAGCCATGCGTGGGACATTGTCACTGTTGTTGAATGCCCGCCTCACGTTTAAGTGAGTAGCCTAAAATGAACTGTATTTGATATATCAGCACAGAATATTTTTACAAGGTTTTAACAGCCACTAATCCTTTAGGAAAGCAACTACCTGTCAGCTAAGGGAAGATTGTGCTTTGATTTGTTCAGCTCTTCACCAAGAATTGTTTACTAGTTTGAAAGATCACATGACCAATGGTAAAGCTCATTGTATTTGAGTCGCCAGTTCTCCGGTCCCGAGTCAGTGTGGGCAGTAGCCAGTAGGTTCATGGAGATTCTATGTACAGACACAAACTTCCACACTTCATCACATTGTATGATGTCATTGTGCCTAAAGATTTATTTTAGGGACTTCCTTGGGGGTCCAGTGGTTAAGCCTTCACCTTCCAATGTAGGGGGTATATGTTCAATCCCTGGTCAAGGAGCTAAGATCCCACATACCCAAAAAAACAGAACATACAACAGAAACAATAGTGTCACAAATTCAATACGTTAAAAATGGTCTACATAAAAAAAAAAGATTTATCTTATGCTAACTTGATTATTAGTCATTTTCTATTTATGTATCTTATAGATCCAGCTAGGACATTAAATAGGTCATTTTTTCAAGTAGGTATATAGGTAGCTTATTTTTCTATGAATTTAATGTTCATAGAAATAAAGGTATTACAAAATATTTTTTAATAAGATTTGGATCAGATAAAGAAGATAACTCCTGATATAAACAATTTCATACACAGAAACCAGTTTTATCTTTCTGAAGCATAGCTCAGTTCAGGAAAATGCAGTGGCTCCCCCACTTTTACATATAGCAAATTCCCGAGTCTGAGTAATCAAGGCTCTTAGAAATATGTCAGCCTAACTGACTAGGCTCGGTCTGGTCTCTGTTGTGGCCCCATCCACAGCTTTATCTGCCACCCTGGGGTTCTTCAGCCTCTCTTTATTTCCAAGTCTAAGCATTTGCTTAGGCTTCCCATCTACAGGGTCCCTTCTTTTCCATGCAGATTTCTAAATCCCATTCAAACTTCAGTGTGTTAGTCACTCAGTCATGTCCAATTCTTTGCCACCCCAAGTACTGTAGCTCACCAGCTTCCTCTGTCCATGGAGTTCTGCAGGCAAGAATACTGGACTGGGTTGCCATTTCCTCCTCCAGGGGATCTTCTTTACCATCTGAGCCAACAGGGAAGCCTTATACTCAAGGACCAGTTAAAATTTAATTTTCTTTATAAAATATTACTTTTACTGAGTCCCCCATCCCTCTCCTCTATTGGTTAAAATCAAACATTTTGAGGATACATTTGTATGCATCTCGTTGAGAAATAATTCAAAATATTGAGTTTATCATATATATTTGTATTATAATTGACTGCCTATTCATCTGATCTCACATAGAAGGCTGAAAGCTCTCTGAAGCCAGGTAACACTTCTTGTTCTTCTTTGTACCTTCTCAGAGCTGAGCAAAGTGTGTGGCCCTGAGTGGGAGTTTAATAAACAACCACCAAATTGAATGAGCAGCTCAGTTGTGGAGAGGGAAAGCCAGGGCACTATTTTCTTTATTTCAGCTTGAGGAAATTGAATTCTAAATGAGTTCTGAAAGTTTGCTGTACGCAGGGCGTCATCTGAGGCATGCTGTGGAGGTAACCGGGCTTCCCACTTGGCGCAGTGGTAAAGAATTCGCCTGCCAGTGCGGGAGATGTGGGTTCGATCCCTGGGGATCTGAAGGAGAAGATGGCAACCTGCTCCAGTATTCTTGCTTAGGAAATGCCATGGACAGGGGAGCCTAGCAGGCTGCAGTCCATGGGGTCTCAAAGAGCCAGACACGACTGAGCACACAAGGGCAGGAAGGTAGACACCTCACTCTCACTACCTCATTTCAGGCTCAGATCTCCACCTAAGAGGACATCTACAGGTTGGCCTACATTTTGCTGAAAGAAAACAGAACTTTTCATTGCTAGGTCGGTTTTTCAATATAAGGGTTTGGATTATATCACAGTATATGCCACAGATGATGGAAAATCCATCTCGAAGACTTGGTTGCCAAGTAGAGCAGTAGGTGTCCACTTCATCGGACTACATCCCCCCGTGGAATGCAGGCAGAAACAAGTCATGGGTTTCCCAGAGCCCTTGGGCTCTCCCGGTGCTGGAAGGGTCAGCCTCCTGCTGTGCTCCCTGGCCCAGCTCCAGCCCTGAGCAAGGCCATCCATCACAGCCAAAGCCTGCCCTTCTCGCACGCTGCCTGAGCTGGAAATGGAAGTGGCCTTTTAACGGAACATTGTCTTAGCATTGTGTGAAGCAAGGCTGACAGAGAAAGGAAGATTCATTCCTGACACCAATCACACTAATATCTGTCACCGAAATGACATTTTCCCTTTAATGATGAAAAATGCATCAGGAAAGAGTGAGGAGCAGGAGCAAGGGCCATCAGCTGCTCCGGGCTGATGGGGAGGAAGTTCAGCAACTGGTCGGTGACTCAGGGAGAGGAGAGGAAGGGCGGCCAGTTGGTGATCAACAAAACAGTTGGGCCCTGGTTTGGAAGAGAGGGGTACAAGCAGATGGAAGCCCCTGGGTAGACAGTGTCCCTGAACATCTGACTAACGTCTCATTAGGCCTTCTGCCCGGGGTTTTCAATAGGACAGCCCCATTTCTCTCAAGCCCAAGCAGGGCTGCATACTGGCTTTCAGGGCCTCCGTCCACGTACTGCTTTCCTGGTGTTTCAGACAGTAAAGAATCTGCTCACAAGGCAGGAGACCCGGGTTCAGACCCTGAGTTGGGAAGACTCCCCCAGAGAAAGGCCTGGCAACCCACTCCAGTATTCTTGCCTGGAGAATACCATGGACAGAGGAGGCTGGTGGGCTACGGTCCATGGGGTCACAAAGAGTCAGACACGACTGAATTGACAAACACAACACACACATTTTGTACCATATCCAGGTTTTCAGGGTTAGTCAACCGACAAGATTGCAGAGCGGTGGGCGTCCCACAACCCTCATTCACATGCCGTCTGTGTCATGGAAGGGGGACACCAGAGGAGCCCAGTCTACACCGCAGGCGCCATGTGCATGTCCAGGAGGGTCTGTTGCTGGGGAGGATCCACATGTGGGAGAAGGCACCGTGAGGCCAACGCTCTGCAGCCTGCATGTCCAGGGAGGCGGCACCGCAGAGAAGCTCGTTACGCAGGCATATTGCTGGCGGCTAGAGGGAGGCTGCACAGTCATCTCAGGTGTTCAGAGAGTGAACATTCCCCAACAAATCGCAGATCTTTATCTACAAGCCCATTGCTCACAAAGACACCAGGTGCTGACAGCTTTATAATATCCTTTTTCTCCCCTCCTTTCCTTTCTACTCTCTCATAACAGAGGCTGAAAATGCCAGCTGGTCACCTTCTTATATCCATGGCTGACCACATCCCATGCCCAGTAGATGGGCTGTCCTGCCTTCATCAAAAGATGTGTGTGCACTTATCCAACTCCCTTTGCTCCCGCCTTTAAAAAAACAAAACAAAAACAAACAAACAAACAAAACCTTTACTCTTTATAAGAACTGACTCATTTGAAAAGACACCGAGGCTGGGAAAGATTGAAGGCAGGAGAAGAAAGGAACAACAGAGGGTGCAATGGTTGGATGGCATCACTGAGTCAATGGACATGAATTTGAGTAAACTCCGGGAGTTGGTGATGGACAGGGAGACCTGGTGTGCTACAGTCCATGAGGTCACAAAGAGTCGGACATGACTGAGCAACTGAACTGAACTGAGTAACCCTTTTAAAAACATTTATTTAGCTGTACCAGGTCTTTGTTGTAGCATGTAGGATCTTTGAACTTCATTGCAGCAGGTGGGATTTAAGTTCCCTGACCAAGATTTGAACCTGGGAACCCCTGCATTGTGAGCACGGGGTCTTAGCCACTGGACCACCAGGGAAGTCCCTGCTCCTATCTCTGATCACAGCCAGGTGATGGTGTGAGGGCTGGAGAAAAGCAGCTGCTTCCCACTCATGGAATGATGAGCCCACATCTCAAGCATGATGGAGGCCAGCTGTGACATCCTGGGTCCCAGATGCTATTCCTGAACTTTTGGTCACCCCACCTCTAGGGTTCTTTTAAGTCCTGACTTTCTAAGTTTCCATTACTAAGGGTTCAATTACTTGCAGCTCAAATCACCCTAAATATTGCATTGGCTTTTCATCAGGAAAACTGTGTTAATTTTATGAGGATGACAATCTATTTAGACTCCTTTACTCAGCCTTAAGGGCTTTCCCGGGGGCTCAGACAGTAAAGAATCTGCCTGCAATGCAGGTGCCGAGGATTCGATCCCTGGGTGGGGAAGATCCCCTGGAGAAGGGAATGGGACCCCACTCCAGTATTCTTGCCTGGGAAATTCATGGACAAAGGACCCTGGCAGGCTCATGGGGTCACAAAGAGTCGGACACAGCTGAGTGAATAACACTTCCACTTTGCTTTCACTCAGCCTGGAATTGGTCTTGCTCTGTGTGTATACATGTTCTGCTTCCTGCTGCCAGCTTCCTCTTACTCCTTCACTCATATTTATATGAATAAATACTGGCATACACAGGCTGACTCATGCACCAAGAACTGTACTGCACCAGGGTGCTTCTAAAGTTTGCATGCTTTGCAATTCCATATGACATTAATTAGCACAGCACCCACATGCTAGCTAACCTGCCAGAAAGCAACCACACCATTGTCCTCTTTTTGGAGAAGGAAACTGAGTCATGTAAGTCTCTATATCTCCATGAGTGGGCTTCCGGCTCCCTCTCCTCCCCCAATGTTCACACTTTTAAATATACTTTAGACCGGCAGGGATGCAATTCAAACAGCCTTCATCTGAACAGTCATGCCCCCAAAGCAACTGATGCACAAGAGCATACTTTAAACACCTAACCCCATAGGACCCCTTGCAAATAACCAAGACCAACAGACAAATCCTCAGTTTCCAGCAAACATGTCTTTCTCTGATGTTCTAGGCCTTTCTTGCCCCCCTGTATCCTTTCAGTCAAGGAAGAATCCTCCAAGATAGGGATCAATAATGCGAAGTGATGTTAAGTTCTAAAAATGATGCTAGAGCTCTGCCCTAGAGGAGAAAAAGGGCAAATGAGACTGTTCCCAGGGAAGGAGCAGCAGGGGCAGGCGAGAAGCTTCCTTCTGCCCAGAAGCAAAGTGCCGACTCTATGGGCTCAGGCAGGTGGGGGCTTGCTGTGAAGCCCTGTCAGGGGAAGGATGCTCTTGTTCTTTGAGGGTGAGGGCTGGCCTGAGAGCCACTGATGGTCCAGGGTAAGGACCAGGCACCCTCCACAGCAGGGGTCTCCAACCTCCAGGCCAAGGACTGGTAACTACTGTCATATCAGTGGTGGCATTAGATTAAAAATAAAGTACACAATAAATGCAATGTGCTTGAATCATCCCCAAACCATCTCCCCAACACCTCTGGTCCACAGAAAAATTGTCTTCCTTGAAATCAGTCCCAGGTGCCAAAAAGGTTGGGAACTGCTACTCTGTGCGATCTGTCCACAACGTGATCACTCCTTAAGAGAAGGACAACCTGAGCACGGACACCCAACACCCTTCAGTTCAGTTCAATTCAGTCGCTCAGTCATGTCCAACTCTTTGTGACCCCATGGACTGCAGCATGCCAGGCTTCCCTGTCCATTACCAACTCCCAGAGCTTGCTCAAACTCATGGCCATTGAATCAGTGATGCCATCCAACCATCTCATCTTCTGTCATCCCCTTCTCCTCCTGCCTTCAATCTTACCCAGCATCAGAGTCTTTTCCAATGTCAGTTTTTCGCACCAGGTGGTCAAAGTATTGGAGTTTCAGCTTCAACATCAGTCCTTCCAATGAATATTCAGGACTGATTTCCTTTAGGATGGACTGGTTGGATCTCCTTGCAGTCTAAGGGACTCTCACGAGTCTCCTCCAACACCACAGTTCAAAAGCATCAATTCTTCAGCGCTCAGCTTTCCTTATGGTCCAGCTCTCGCATCCAACACCCTTCAGTTCCCTCCAGCATGTGAGTGCAGGCACCCAGAGAGCAAGAAGTGGTGAGTCTTCACAGCAGCCAATGCAATGCGTGGAGGAGAGCTCCAAGTACCTGACTTAAGTTACGATTCAGCCAGGACTGCCTGACAGTAAAGGGAGTTGCACATTGTCTGAGAGCAGCTTTGTAACATGTACACATAATTTAAAATCAGATGCATTAACTTCTTTCATGGAATGGTTGATGAACTTATTAAAATGATAAAGATTATCTCTCTCTGCACAGTTGAAACAACAATAATAGAAATCGAAATGTTGGATTTACAAAACAAATTCCCTTTTGTCATGTAATCTGATTCTCTCACAAACTCCTTGTCCAGCAGAACCACTGTCCGCATCAAACAGATGAGCCAACCAAGGCTCATATGTGTAAAGGATAAGGTTCCCAGGGTAGAATAAGGAAGATCCAGGCTCACATCCAAACCTCTGACTCCAAATTCAAGACTCAAGTGAAAATGTTAGTCTCTCAGTTGTGCCTGACTCTTTGCACACACTGTAACCCACCAGGCTCCTCTGTCCTTGGCATTCTCCAGGCAAGAATACTGGAGTGGGTAGCCATTCCCTTCTCCAGGGGATCTTCCCGGCCTAGGGTTCAAACCTAGATCTCCTGCATTGCAGGCAGTTTCTTTACCATCTAAGCCACCAGGGAAGCCAGGGAAGCTTCCTACACACACATAAGCCTTGGTTGTCTCATCTGTCAAATGGAGGCAGTGGTTCTGCTGGGCAAGGAGTTTGAGAGACTCATTTGCAGGTTAATTAACTCACCTGCAGTTTAACGAAGGCAAGGACCCAGCCTCTTTCCTTGTGGAATATCCCCTACGCTCAGGTTCACTGGGAGGGTAGGGGGCACTTTGGCAGGATAAGGGAGATAACTCATGAGGGATGGGAGGACTCCTACAACACAGGAGCAGATGTATGAGCATCAGAACCTTGTGCAGAAGTGGGCCCAGTGGCACAGCGAAAATAGGAAGGCAGTGCAGGTGTCTGAGCAGAGGAGCAGCCCGCCATTCATCTCCTGTTGCATCCCCTCTCAGTGTCTCAGTGTCTGGAAAAGCAGCATGTGTTGTCCACCGAGCAGTGAGCAGGACTTACAGACGGCACGGGCTTGGGGAGCACGAATACAGCCCCACCATGAAGAACAAGGTGGGCGTTTCACAGGTGATCCCTGGCTGCCCAGGCAGGGGCCAGCAGGAGGACCTGAGCCTGTTGTCTGGGGCTGTGTTTGTTCAGGACACAGCAGTCAGCCTCCCTGACCTCCTGGCAGCATGTGGCCCCCGGAAATACTCTCCTCTTTCTTGAAATGGTCTCAGTCTTTGGAATTCAAAGCACCATACCTTCTAGACTCCCCTTCCTCTCTTCCCAGGAGTGCAATGTCACCATCACAGGGCAGGTCCCACCCTTGGCTCCATTTCCCCTAAGTTCCCACTCCTCAAGACGCATTTTGAATGACGCCTCCTCCAGGCAGTCCCCCCGGGGCATCTCACTAAGAAATGTCTCCCTCTTCTGGATTCCTTTTATGTCAATATTTTGTATTTTCTCCAGTATATAAGACTTCCCTGGGTGGTTCAAACAATAAGGAGTCTGCCTGCAATGTAGGAGACCTGGGTTTGATCCCTGGGTCAGGAAGATCCCCTGGAGAAGGATCTCCTCCGGCATATAAAACATATTGCCTTTCATTTTAAATGCTTATAAATACACATGATCTTCCCTACAAGAAGATAAGCCTATTGTCAGGAAGGTCTTTGTTTTTTTTATTAAACCAATTTAATTTATTGTTGAAAAAAACCCATAGAGGTCATCCAGGTGAATGTTCTCCTTTTATAGATGAGGAAAGACAAGCCTACAGATGAGTCTTCATACAGTTAGGCCAGATTGGAGCTGGAACTCATTTGCACCGTTAACTCCGTGAGTTGCTTGCCTAGAATGAGGCTAGAGTAAAAGGCTATATGAGCTATTCCTCCAAGTTCCCCCAGACCTGCCGTTCCCTGGCTGGAAGGCCTCCCACCAGAGACATGCGGGATCAGTATGGAGCTCTCTGTCCAATCCACTTCAGAGAAATTTCATTTCATTCAGCACATGTCTATTCCCATCCAAAGGGGTTTGCATGAGGGACTCGGAGCTTGTGAATAAGCGGTTGGGTGGTGATGCTTTTATGTAGTCAGCTGACCAGGGGAGAATGTTCTGCAGATTGTTATGCTTTAATACATTAAGGAAATGGACAGAAGATCAATGGAGCACTAATAAAAGATGATTGAAAATTGCTAATATAAACCCAATAGTGCAACCTTGCTTTACAAAAACTGAGAATGCTTATGGATTTCCTGTATCATCCACTGTAAACACTGTCCAGGGCTCCAAGCCCACCTCTGCCTCCCCGCTGCACGCAGCAGGCTGCTGCCATGCTTATTATAGGCAGGCTGCCTTCCGATTAGCACAGCAATGCCAATTAATTGCAGTAACGAGCAGGCTTCCCATTTAAAGACTCACAGCCTGAGCCCTAGCAGCATTGATGGCCTCAAATTGTGTGGTGGAAGCTCTGTTTCCAGGGTGTATGGTGTGTGTGTCTCCACAAAGAAGTGCAGGTTCTGAGGGCCAGGAGTGTGTGTGTGTGTGTGTGTGTGTGTGTGTGTGTGTGTGTGTGTGTGTGTGCCCACATGAGGGCACTATCTCAGAAGGCCCAGAGCCTTCCTTTAGAAAAGGGAACTGGGTCAAGGGGAGGGTCCTGGAAGAGGGAGGCGAGTGCTGCTGGAGAGGGAGGAGATTTGCCCTTCTGGGAAGGAGTCTTGTGAGCAAGAAAAATGAGATGTGGGGTATGAGGAATCTGGAAAAGAGACTAAGCTCGTGCTTAAGTGGGATATTTCCCAAGGTGGAGAGAGAGGGTTCCTGCAGGGGCCAGCCTTGCTTTTGGAAACAATTCATCCTGCAAAAAAGGGAATCAAGTGTACTCTGGCCTCTCGTGTTCCTTTGCCTCCTTTCCTGTCTTCTTCGCTAAAGCCTTCTGGATGTCCCCCTCCCCTTGCGCCACACCCTTCCTCTTCGCCTGCCCTCCCACCTCCCTGTAGGGGATGGGCAGTGGTGAAGGCAGGTAGGGCCAGGGCCAGAAGCAGCTGCTGCTCGGAGGCACCAGCTCTGGGGTTCTGTTGTTCGGAATCCCATCGAAATCCCAAAAACCACCCCCAAAGAAACACTGGTTCCCTTTGAAGACCTTCTAATGTATTTTTTTTTTTTTAGACCCATGCACTGGGCCGTCAAAGTCACATGCGATGTGACAAAGTGGGTAATTATGTTTCACTTAGCGCACATCAGAGAACAAATGGCCAGAGAGCCTGTCCACGTGCAGCGGTGCGTGTGGTGGGAAGGAGGCCCTTGATGGGGACAGCCAGCTGCAGGTCTGGGTGCAGACAGCAGCCAGCGCCCTCTCCCCCGACCCCTCCCTGGCTGGAAAGGAATGAGGCCGTGGGGCTCATTTAAATGTGGGGACATGTCTGGCCTTTCTCTCATCCTCCTTTGTTCAGTTTTCATGGAAACGTGTGTTTATGGGAAACTCCAAGCATGCTTGCTACAGACAGATGTTTCTGGACTCTGTCCCTCGTCTGGCTAAGAATGTTCCTGCTGGGAGATGAACCACTATTTTTTTTTTTCCCCTCGTCAATCGATGCAGGAGATGGATATAAAGCATCAAGGCTTCTGCAATGGTCCCTCTGGAAGCTAGGGAGTTCCAAGCAGCCGTTGGCAGACTCACTAGCCAGGGCTTAGTGGTGCAGGGCCTCACTGAAGGGGAGGCAGAACCAAAGGCACAGGCTGTATCCACCTTCAGCGTCATAGGTACGAAGCAGATTCCTGCTGGCGCTTGCACCACAGATGAGCGGTCCAGGTTCCTCTTCCATCCCCCAACCATCCCCATGCCACCCTCCCTCCCTCTACCTCCCCCACTGGCTGGAAAACTTTGTCACTTTAACGTTTGATTATATAAAACCCTGCTCCCTTTACCCCCCGTGGATGAGCAATTGTTCTGCTATTTCTACAATACGCCACAGGAAATATGAAAATAGGAGGCAGGATCTGGAGCAAGACTGTCCCTGAGTGCCTGTGCTTAGACGCATCAGAGATGGCTGCATAGATTCTACATCTGTGATGGGGAAGCAGAAGGGAGAGGGGGCAGAGAGAGAGGAGGATGGGCAGAGGAGAGACAGACAGACAGAGCAGGCAGCACCCAGGAACCTGGCCAAGACGCTGTAATGTGGCCTTTGGCCTAAAGGGGCTGAAGCTGGGCCTAAACCCCGGCAGGCCGCCTGCACCTGTGCTGGGCTTACTGCTGAAGGCAGGAGAGCTGGGCTGGCAGATGGGTCAGAAGTGAGTCATACGTTGGAGGGGATGAGCTGCACATTTCTCTGCATTCTGTGATCCCTTTCCAAAACAGGCTGGACAATGTCTATGGTCTCACTCATTCTTCCATCCAATATTCTATTCGGAAGCAGTGTTGAGCCATGACTCAAAGTTCAGGCACTGGAGCCAGAAGCTCCAATCACACCTCTTTCACTTGTGTAGAAAAGTGGCAAGTACCTCTCCAGCCTCGATTTTCTCATCTGTAAAATGGGGCTGGAAATAACAGTGCATCCTTTATACAAAGTGGCTGCAATGGTGTTATTCTAATTACATAAGCAAGAAAGAACCAGCTCATTGGAAAAACCCCGATGCTGGGAAAGACTGAGAGCAGGAGGAGAAAGGGGTGACAGAGGATAAGATGGTTGGATGGCATCATCAACTCAATGGACATGAATCTGAGCAAACTCAGAGAGATAGTGAAGGACAGGGAAGCTTGGTGTGCTACAGTCCATAAGATGGCAAAGAATCGGACACGACTGAGCAACTGAACAACAAATAAGCAACTGCAATGTAGCAAGCACTGCCCTAGACACAAGGGCTGCAGTGGTGTGTAAGAGCCTGTGTCTGCATTCCAGGGGCTCATGGCTTAGTGGAGGAGACAGATATGTGAACAAATTGCCGGCAGTGTGATGGGAGCTACAATAGTGATCATCTAGTGAGTCTGAAATTTTGGACCTGAGGTTCAAGGGACCTGGAGAACACTTAGCAGAAGGGCTGGGCTTTGTAGGGTAGGTAGTATGTCCCCAGTTGGAGAAGAGGGATCTATTTGCAGCAAACAACAGAAAGAACGAAGAAATGGAGATTTAAAAGCTCAAGGCTTGTTTAAGAAAAAGCGAGGAATTGTTTGTGTCTGGGGAACAGTGGGAGGTGATGCTGAAGGACTCCGCATGGTTTGGTAAAGAGTTTGGGTTCCATCTTTTTTTTGGAAATGTGGATTCATTGAAGCTTCCAAAAAAGGGTAGAGGCATGATCCAGCTGAATGATTTTACCCACTGTTATCGTATTTCAATTGCTCTCCTATCTTTACAAATTCTTTATATAATAGATAATATCAATAACTCCTCCCCTGTAGTAAAAATTACAGTAAAGCAACACAGAATTCTTAAGCAGCAGGGTATGGAGGACTGATGGGCTGGCAGAGAAGCAGTGGAGGCACTGTTAAGAGACCCTTGTAGGGAAGAATGTGTGTGTTACTTCATCATGTCTGGCTCTTTGCGACCCCAGGGACTGCAGTCCTCTCCTGTCTGTGGAATTCTCCAGGCAAGAACGCTAGAGTTGGGTTGCCATGCCTTCCTCCAGGGGATCTTCCTGACAACAGGGACGGAACCCAGGTCTCCTGCATTGCAGGCAGATTCTGTACCACCTGAGCCACCAGGGAAGCCCAAGGGGGGGAAAAATGTATGGGGCCAGAGGCAAGAAAGATCAGCCCCTCCTCCACCATCATGTGCCTGCTTAGTCACCCAGTCATGTCCGGCTCTTTGTGACCCCATGGGGTATAGCCCGCCAGGCTCCTCTGTCCATGGGGATTCTCCAGGCAAGAATACTGGAGTGGGTTGCCGTCTCCTCCTCCAGGGCATCTTCCTGACCCAGGGATCGAACCTGTGTCTCTTATGTCTCCTGCATTGGCAGGTGGGTTTTTTATCACTAGCCCACCTGGGAAGCCTGGATACATGTATATGCATGTCTGAGTCCCTTTGTTGTCCACCTGAAACCATCACAACATTGTTAATAGGCTATACTCCATTATGAATGAAAAGTTTAAAAAAAAGCGACCTTGTAACAGAAAGTGTGAGTGGACATGGAGACCTCTGTCTTTAAGGGCAGATTGAACATAAGAATTTCTTTCTAATGGCTTCTTCCCTGCCCTAGAAAAGTCCAAGTAGGAGGGATGGGAAAGTGGCAGCCACAGCAAGTTATCCACCAGCTAAGTGTCCTCCCCATCCTCCTCTCTCAGTATCTCAGGTTGGTTTAGGGGAGCACGGGCCTATCTAAGCACCGCCTTTCGCATCTCTCCTTATGCCTGAGGGGCAGCGCATGGTGAGGACCTGGCTAGTGGTCTAAGAGTGGTAACTTCCTAGAGTTGCTTCCTCATTCTGGCAACACTTCTTCCCTCTTCTGACTTCTTTCTCCTCTTCCTCCTTGGAAATTCAAGTGAGGGTGAGGTCGAGGCACCATCTTTCCACCATGAGGCCAAGCGCCTGACGCTGAAGATCGCAGAGAAGACAGACAAGAGGCCCCTGGGGGGCTGATGCCGCCAGGCGGCTGGTCCTCAGGATGGGCAGCCTGCCCATCTCACTATCTCTGGACTTCATGCTCCACAGGGACGCCTGTGAGCTTGGGCTTCTGCTATCTGCAGTGGAATGCAGACTCTGACACCAGGAGGCCGTGTAGATGAAAGCCTCAATGAGTGTGCGCTGCTAGGAAGGCACAGCTGTAGACACATCAGAAGCAAATCCGTCTCTCTTTGGCACTTGGGGAAAAGGGTCCATGTCTCACCAGCATTCCCTGTGTGTTAGTTGCTGAAACCTAAATTCTTCTGTGTTATCAGGTGGGAACCATAGATCAACTAGCCTGTGAAGAAAAATTTCTCTGGACCCCCAAAGACTCAGCCACTGTGTGGCTCACCCCAGAAGGAAGGGTAAAAGTATCAGCATTAAAGGGTAAATGTTAGCCATGAAATGTTTGCAAAGTCAATGGGGGACGAGGATGTGTCTTTCATGGGAAAAAGAAAGCAATCCCCTAAGGACATCAGAAGCTCGGTTTCTGGCTGGTCAAAGGGGGAATGGTCCCCTGAGGCCTGGACGGAAAGTTGCTGGGGAGATAAAGGTGGGGCTGCAAGGAGAGATGGCTCTGGTCTCCACCTGCAGTCTGGAAGCAGAAGTGGAGACAAATGGAAGGCATGGAGCTACACTGGGGTGAATTAACCAATATGGACCTTCTGCACAGCACAGGGAACTCTGCTCAACCTTATGTGGCAGTCTGGATGGGAAAGGAGTTTAGAGGGGAATGGATACATGTATAGGTATGGTTGAGTCCCTTTGCTGTGCACCTGAAATTACCACAACATTGCTGATCAGCTCTACTCCAATACAAAGTTAAAAGTTTAATAGAAAAAAATAAAAGAATAGGTGAAGACCTCTATGCAAAATGATAGAAAAATCAGGGGCCTTGGAGTTTCATTGATGTGAGTTGACCAGCTCATTGGCCTTGGGCATCACCTGACCACATCAGCCTTAGGTTCCCAAGCTGTGAGCTAGAAATAACAGTGCCCACGTACAGGTTTATCATGAGGACTAAATGGGACATTGCACATGAAAATCCCGGCACACAGTAGGCACTCTACGTATGAGAGCTCACAGGGAGGACAGAGGGGAAGGTAGCCTCGGGAGTGGTCGCCAGGGACCCCCAGCCCCGGGGACCCCCCAGAAATCCCCTCCTCCTTGCTGGAAAGTGAAGGACAGCGGCTGGCTATCTTCATCATGGCTTCCTATGCAGAATGTATCTATTTGTTCCATAATTTAACCACAGCCTTAGTACACAAAGCCCTTTGGTTGCGGGGGAGCGGATAACGCAATGAGATGCTGTCCCCTCGGTGAGCTAACGATGTTAGCGGACGATGACAGGTGGGTAGGAAGATGGGATGGGATGGGAGGGGCAGCTGCGGCCCCCAGCTCCCTGCTCTTGGCTGTTTCTGCCGCTACTTAGAGGAAGACTGTGGGCTGTTATCTATTAGTCTGCACATCAGAAATCTCATCTAATTTCATAATGAAGATCTAACTCCATCAGATATGGAAGACATGTCAGCAGAAATGCAGAAGGCCATTTTTATGTGTCAGCCGGCTCACCGTGGGGCCCCCACCCGCCCAGAAGAGTGTGAGAAGTGCAGGTTTGAGGGGATGGGGGCTGCCAGACCAGGCTGGTCCTGATGGGGGACGCTGGTTGCCTCCTCTTGTGAGTGGATCCCGCCAGGCTGAAAGCTCTGTGAGGACAGGGGTTCTTTGTGCTCCTGTATTCACAGTGCAGGGAGCCTGGTGAGGGCCCCAGCAGGTGGACCAAGGAGTCCCATATGCCTGGCTTCCCAGGCAACGTGTGGTGACCAGCTTTCTTCTTATAATTGAGGTTTAATTGACATATGGTATTACATTAGTTTCAAGTGTATAATAAAATGATTTGATGTTTGACCCCACTCTAGTACTCTTGCCTGGAAAATCCCATGGATGGAGGAGCCTGGTGGGCTGCAGTCCATGGGGTCGCCAAGAGTCAGACATGGCTGAATAACTTCACTTTGACTTTTCACTTTCATGCATTGAAGAAGGAAATGGCAACCCACTCCAGTATTTTTGCCTAGAGAATCCCAGGGATGGGGGAGCCTGGTAGGCTGCCGTCTATGGGGTCGCACAGAGTCAGACACGACTGAAGCGATTTAGCAGTATACAATGCAAAATAGTCACCACAACACGTCTAGTTACTGTCCATCACCCATATGGTGCCCAGTTTTTCTTTCTTTCATTGAGGCATAGTTACAATGTTGTGTTAATTGCAGGTGTACAACAGTGACTCAGTTATACATATATACGTATGTGCACGCTCAGTCACTTGGTCATGTCTGACTCTTTGTGACTCCATAGACTGTAGCCTGCCAGACTCCTCTTTCCATGGGGTTTCCCAGGCAGGAGTACTGAAGCAGGGAACAGGCTACCATTTCCTCCTCCAGGGGATCTCCCTGACCCAGGATTCAAATCCGCATTTCCTGTGTTTCCTGCATTGGCGGGCGGATTCTTCCCACTGAGCCACCTGGGAACTCCATATATATGTATATATTTTTTCAGATTCATATCCATTATAGACTACTACAAAATATATTGAGTATGGTTCCCTGTGCTATACAGTAGGTCCTTGTTGGTTATCTATTTTATTTTTTTCAGTTTTATTTATTTTACTTTACATTATTGCATTGGTTTGCCATACTTTGACATGAATCCTCCATGGGTGTACATGTGTTCCCCATCCTGAACCCCTCCTCCCTCCTCCCTCCCCATCTCATCCCTCTGGGTCATCCCAGTGCACCAGCCCCGAGCACCCTGTATCATGCATCAAACCTGGACTGGCGAATCGTTTCACATATGATAATTTACATGTTTCAATACCATTCTCCCATATCATCCCGCCCTCACCCTCTCCCACAGAGTCCAAATAGAATAACGTGGATATGTTAATACCAAACTCCTAATTCATCCCCCTCCATAAGTTTGTTTTCTATGTCTGTGAGTCTACTTCTGTTTTGTAAATAAGGTCATTTGTGTCATATTTTAGATTCTACAGATAAATGATATCATATTCTGACATACTTCACTTAGCATGATAATCTGTAGGTCCATCCACATTCCTGCAAGTTGGTGCCCGGTTTGTTTTTAGCAAGCCTGCTTACTCCTCAAAACTGAGACCTCCAGCCACCCTGGTCCCCTCCTGAGGACTAGTCTTTATGCTCGGATGAGGGATGGCCAAGCTCTGGCCCAGCTCTGTAACTCTCAGGATCGAGTCAACACAGCTATGACCTTGCTTATAAAGCTTCAGAAACATTCTGAGCCCACTTGGCTTCCTGCTCTGGAAAGCAGAGTTGCTATAGTCCCTGTCTCATGCTTTGCTGTGAAGTTTGAATGAGGTGACACGTGCAAAAGGACTGAGAAGAGGACCTGGAGCTTGGAAGCACTTGAAAATTATCAGCCATTATAAGGGTCTGAAAAAGGACATGAGTCTTCCTTCTCTGTATTTGGGTGCTTTGTCCTGGGAACCTACTGGAGGTATAGTTCCTCCAGGATTTGTCAATCTGTCTCTCAAGGGCGCGACCCCATCACAAGCTCAAGACAGACTTGTTTACCTTCTTCCTTCATGATCCTCTCACCAGGACTTCGCATATTGTGCTCCCTCCTTCGAGCCCCTGGTATTTTATGAGGACTCCCGTATTCTCCTGTGTTGGACCCAGGGATCTCTTATCTGCGGAAGCCATGCTTTCACAGGTGGCATTCCCTCTAGCTCTCCACAGCCGGATGGGCATCTCGGAGTAGGAGCTGAGAGTCCTGCCTCCAAAGCCACAAATATCAGCTTTGACACTTTCTAGCTGTGTGACCCTGTCAGTGTGAATAACTTCCAAAAACCCAGTTTCCTTATGTGTAAAACAGAGGCACTGAGTACCCAGCTCACAGGATTACTGTAGAGATCAAATAGGTTCAGATGGTGGCCCAGTGCTAAGACTCCACCTGCCAATTCAGGGGAGAGGGGTTCAATCCCTGGTCCAGGGAAAGCCCACACGCTGGAGCAACTAAGCCTGTGGGCCACAACTACTGAGCCTGCGTTCTAGAGCCCATGCAGCAAGAGTAGCTACCACAATGAGAGGCCTGCTTACTGCATCAATGAATAGCCCCTGCTCGCCACAATTAGACAGAGCCTGCCCAAAGCAATGGAGACCCAGTGCAGCCAAAAAAAAAAAAAAAATAAAATAAATAGATTGATTCCCACGAGGGCTTAGAATAGCTACAGTTTTGTATTAAATATTCAATCAATGCTAAGTACTATTAATTATAGATACTGTATAACACCCCCCAAACACACATGCAAGCAGCCGTTTCATTATAGGTGAGACTCCTCCCATTTTATTTCATCTGCCTATGGATAGCAGGTCATTTCCACCTGCTATGAGGTATCTTTTCTCTTCTTTTGCCGTGAAAATGAGTTTTATGTTTTTTTATATTAAATTACCTTGACAATATATCCCAGCTCAGCACCTTGGAGGAAAAGGCAGGGACACAGGCCTCTCCTTGGCACTTGTTTGTCATTTTCTTCTACCACCCTTCTGCTTTACTGTTGCAGACACTGGCTTTCGAACAGAAGCCAAAGAGAGTGCGCACCTGTCTGGGGTCATAAAACTGAATTCTAGTCTTAATTCTTTCACAAATTAGTGTGCAACATGGAGAAAACCACCTCCCTCCAGACTCCAGTTCCCACAGCTGAACAGTGATGGGAGCACACTGGATGCTGCTTGGGACCTTCTCTGTTCTCAGACTCTGTAAACGTGAGCATAACTCCAAGTTCTCTGAGAGTCTAACAGTCTGGACATGATGGGGCAAAAACCTTGAGACAGGATGTATTGGCCTATGACCTCTGCTTGGATCATATGATAGGAAGGCTCCAAGCCCTCTATCACCAGCTTTGGAAAGCTGAATGGAGATACCCTGACCTTTGAACATGAGATATTAATGTTTCATCTTTTCCTTTTTAATTGTGTGAGATGCGCTGTCATTGGCGTGACAAGGTGGCATGCTGATGTGTAGGTCGTGGCCGACAGGAAACAGCGGACGAGAAGCCTCTGGTTCTCGCCTTCCCGGGGACTGCCTGGGCTGCCTCCTGAGCTCAGGGCTGAGGACCAGCCCCTCCAGCTCCCCATCCTCCAGAGGGGCATGCACCAGGATTTACCACGTGTTTTCTATCCCAGGGAGTATGGCTTAAGTGCCTTTAATGCAGCCTGACTCATCACTCATGCTTTTCTTGAATGTTTCTGACTTCTGTGTCCTCTTAGGAAAAAGAAGAAAGAATAAAATGAAGTAGGCAGTCTTAACTCTTATCGATTTTTTATTGCATCCAGCTTGCATTTTCCAACATGGTGTTCAAGGCTCTCTGTACTGAGGTTAAGAATCGCCTGCCTCAGCACCCATCCCAAATCTGCAGGGAATGTCTGATCTCTCTTGTTTTCTACTCTGCAGACACGAATTCCTTCATGTCACTTGTAAATTGTCCTTCCCCTTGGTTCCCTGACTGATGCGAGGCTTAGTCCAAACCCACTGTGTGAGACACTTTAGGAGGGAAGGAGTGTATTAAGCATGTGTGTTAGGAAGTGACTTATCCGTGGTGCTGGGACAGTTAGTATTCTGTATCAACTTGGCTGGGTCACAGCACCCAGACATTTGGACACACGTTAGTCTATATGGTTCTCTGAAGGTTGCTTTCAGATGAAATAGAGTCAGTGGACTTTGAGCAAAGAAGATTACCCTCCGTAACGTAGGCGGGCTTCATGCAATCAGCTGAAGGTTCTATGAGGAAGAGCCTGTGTTTCACCAAGAAGAGGGGATTGTGCCAGGAGACAGCCTTCACACTCAAACAGCAGCATTGACTCTGCCTGATGTTCTGCCCTACTTTGAACTTACATCCATGATCCTGTGAGCCAATCCTTTGAAATAAAACCCTCTCTTCTTTACATATGCATCCTAGTGTATATATACACGAACACATACATCCTATTTGTTCTTTCTGAGGAACCCTAATGTATAGCATAGTGTGATGTAACATTACCGTTTCCCTGTAGACAAAATGTTCTCTCGGCACATTCATTTGTTGGATGTGAAGCTTTCTGGATTTCAAAAGATAAATTCTCACATTCAAGTCCTTATTTTTTTCCTTCTGTTCCCCCTAACACTTTTATTGAGGAGATAAAACAGTCAGATAATATTTTAATCAGTAACACTTATTACCAGAATGTTCTTCCTGTTGCTTCTATTATCTTCTGAACATCCAACAACACCACTCCCCCAGCCATCCACCCACCCAATCTGACTCAGGGCCCTATATCTCTGCACACCGGGATAAGCACCCGGGCTGGATATTAGTTCTCAAACTTGAGTGCAGCTTCCCTGGTGGCTCAGATGGTAAAGAATCTGCCCGCAATGCCAGAGACCCAGGTTCAATCCCTGGGTCGGGAAGATCCCCTGGAGAAGGGAATGGCTACCCACTACAGTATTCCTGCCTGGAGAATCCCATGGATGGAGGAACCTGGTGGGCTACAGTTCATGGGGTTGCAAAGAGTTGGACAAGGCTGAGCTTCTTTCACTTACTCACTCCCAACTTTGGGGACCAAAGGAAAAGAGTTGATCTCTCAGCAACACAAAGGATCAAACATGAGGAATTTGTCTCCTAAACATCCAGGTTAGAAATTAAATGCTTGGGGCTGCCCAGTTGGCTCAGTGGTATAGAACCCACCTGCCAGTGCAGAGGACGCATATTTGATCCCTGATCCAGAAAGATCCCACATGCTGTGGAGCAACTAAGCCCGTGTGCCACAAGTCTGAGCTGTGCTCTAGGGCCTGGGAACCGCAACTACTGAGCCCACACTCCGCAACTACTGAGGCTTGTGCACCCTAGAGCCCCCGTTCCACACCAAGAGAAGCCACCACAATGAGAAGCAAATGCACGGCAGCTAGAGAAAAGCCCATGCAGCAAGAGACCCAGCACGGCCAAAAATAAGCAAATACATAAGTAAAGTAAAAAGAAGTTAAATGCCTGAGGCAAAGGGGTTTGTGTGGCTGCCACTCTAGGAATACATATAATGACCAGAAAGCTTCAAGTCAGCCCCTGTGACCCAGATTCCGGGGAATCTGGCAGGAATCCTTGCAGACACTGATTACCATGCTTCAGTCCCTGGCACCTGGCCCTGGACCCCAAAGTCCAGAACAGGAAGCTCTGTGTGGGGAGCTTCTCTGCTAACCCCCCGTCTGAACTTTCTCTTCCTCAGCTCCAGGCCACTCACTGCTCCTGGTCCCAGCACCTGCTGAGCAAACCAATCATCCTCTTCCCTCATTTGTACTGTTACCTTGAAGGTATTTTTAGTCTGCGATCATCTGCCCCTGAGCCCTCTCCCTAAGTAAGTGGTAAACACCGGACCCAGATCTGCCAACTGTGAAACTGAGCACGTCTGGAAGTCCTGGGGCCGGAGCTGGTGCTGGGAAGAATCTGGTAGCCTCGTTCAGGCTTCAGCAGTGGTTCAGAAGAGGAGGGGGAAGGTCACTTTCGGAACTGGTCCTCTTGGTTCTCTTAGTGAGTTTTATGGTTTGTCTGGTGGGTTAACAGAGATTTAGAGATTTGCTCAGATGTCTGCGTGCATGTGTGTGCATGTGTGTGTGTGTGCATGTGTGTGTGTATGCATGGGTGTGTATGCCCGTGCATGGTCGGGCAGATGAGAAAGAAGAGTAAGAAGAGGGACACTGTTTTTCCTGTGTCTCCAGCATCTAGCTTTCTGGCCCTGTGGCTCCACTCCTCTATCATAATTCTTGAAGGTGACAAAACCAAAAACTAAAAAAAGAAAAATCAAAAAATGAAAATCTCAAACACTACACACAAAAATCCTGAAAGAGCCTTTTTAAAACATAGATGATTCTTTCAGCTTTTCAAGACTCTGAGGCCATAGACCACTGAAACATGAAGAAGACTATATATGGAATCTAAAGGGAAGAAAGGAATTTGGGACAATCTGTTTAAAAGACAGCAGGAGAAGACCTATGCCTTGAGCCAAGGATTTGGGGAGGAATTTATCCATAAGACTCTAAGTAGCTGGAATCATTTCTATGATCCAGAGGATGAAAATTTTTAAATATTTTTCAAATAGATATTTTTGAAAAATAAAATTGAATATATTTTGAGTTTGAAACCCGTCAGGTCCTCCTAAGACATCACTAGGGTACTAAGCTGGCAGGTTAGAAGAGTTCCCATTCCCACCCGGAGGGACCTCTCTATTTTGCAAATTTATAGCTGAATTAACCTCAGTGACCTTACTTCAGTTTGAGTGTGAGAGTGTTGAAGACTAGAGCTGGGGAGTGGGGTGTGCTGTCTAGATGATTTCAGTTCAGTTCAGTTCAGTCGCTCAGTTGTGTCTGACTCTTTGTGACCCCATGAATCGCAGCACGCCCAGCCTCCCTGCCCATCACCATCTCCCGGAGTTCACTCAGACTCATGTCCATTGAGTCCATGATGCCATCCAGCCATCTCATCCTGGGTCGTCCCCTTTTCCTCCTGCCCCCAATCTCTCCTAGCATCAGAGTCTTTTGTGGTCTTTTTCGTGTTGATTTCAGTAAAGTTTTTGACACAGTGAAGAACCCTGGAAGGACCAATTTGCTAAGCAATGAAGCTTAACATCTCCAAGTGGGACATAGGAGACTCATGCTTCCTGACCTGTGGCAACACTGCTTCTGTGATATTCCTGCCAAGAATGTGCCACCTGTGACTGGTGAAAAGCAAAGGTGGGGCAGAGCAGGTTCAAAGTCATGCTTTGGAATGTAAGGTCTAGATACCCTTGACTTTTGATAAGGGCATGAAAGACAGAAGGATACACAACTGCTTCAAACTGAAGGAGACTGTGCGTTATGGCAATTGAGTTTCCTGTGTGCTCCTGGAGAAGCTCCTGGGCAGGAGAGGAAGAAGAGATATTGTTACGACTGTTGGTAACATGAATGAGCTCCTTGTATGGCAAGGTTATGTTGGCATCATATTGACCTCGGTCCCTTGGTCGGCAAGATCCTCTGGAGAAGGAAATGGCACCCCACTCCAGTACTCTAGCCTGGAAAATCCCATGGATGGAAGAGCCTCGTAGGCTACAGTCTGTGGGGTCGCAAAGAGTCAGACACGATTGAGTGACTTCAACTCACTTTTATATACTGGTCAGGAAGATAGAATATTTGTTTGCGGGAAATAAACACTGGAGGTCCCTTAGAGAGGATGGGACCTCATTATTAGGCACATTTTTCTCTCTTTCAAGAGACTCTGGACCCAGAAGAAAGGAGCAGGAAACAAGTAGGCCAAGTCTATCTCACCAAGCAAAACTGCCACGCTTGCCAACTCCACTCTAGCCCCCTTTTCTGCTTACTTCCTCCTGAGCTCTCCCTCTCTCCATCTCTAGCCACTCCCCCATATCTTCTTCTTACAAGACACTTCTTTCAATTTGGCTATTACATAATTTCCAGTCTCTGTGATAGCAGTTTTTCTTTCTGGGAATATAAGAATCTCAATAAGGAACACTTGAAAAGAACATGCCTCCAAGGCTCAAAGGAATTAATCTCTAAACATAGAATTTCCCACACTAGAAGTAGGTGATGAAACCCTGACTTATCTTTCTCCACAAGTGTCGTGAGATTCTTACCGCTTGGGAAGCAGCTAGCCCTGCCCTGATAACCTGAGATTCCTCAGACCACCTGGAAGAGTTGGGCATTCTCCCCATCATCCCTGAACTCTTAACTCAAAAGAAGGCTCTTCTCTTTTGGTGCTGAAGATAGTTTGATACAGAGGATGGAATCACCCCCATTAAGTAAAATTCCACAACAGAGTGTTAAAAAGACCTGATAAAATATACATGAGTTATTAAATATTGTCATCAAGATGAGCAATAAATCAGACATTTTATGGTTTCTGATTATAAATTCCATTTATTCCGTAAGCGTTTCTAGAAAAAAATGCAGATGCAACAGAGATTTAAGCATGCCTGGGATGGGTGCATTTTATCTTTGCTATGAGGCTGCTGCCTCCCCCAGGGAAGCATGAAGGGCCCTCCTGGGGCCATCAGGTACCAGCTGAGGTCTATCTGGGACTCAGAGAGCAGCATCTGAGAATATTCCTATGAAGATTTTGCAAGTCAGGAATTCCAGCCAGATTCCTTGTGGAAGTGAACTTGAAGATAGCCTGTCCATTCCAAGCCCAGACCAACCTGAAGGAGAAGAGCCAGGTGGCAAGAATCCATGTCGGTCCTGGCAGGCCGCGCTAACCAGTACAGATCGTTAACAGGGGAGTCAGGACAAGGCTCTGAGGGGCTCCCAGGTGGCTCAGTGGTAAAGAATCTGCTTGCAGTGCGGGAGATACAAGAGCTGCAGGTTCAATCCCTGAGTTGGGAAGATCTCGTGAAGAAGGAAATGGCAATCCACTCCAGTGTTCTTGCGCTGGCAAACCCCATGGACAGAGGAGCCTGGAGGGCTATAGAGCCCTACTCTCTGGAGTCACAGAGAGTCAGACATGGCTGAGCACACACAGCACATGTGCACAGGACATGAACTCTCTGGAAGAGAGCCCACTGAAGACCAGGGAGCGAGCCGATCCCAGGGAGCGTGGTGAGCATCAGTCAGCGTCGGCCTTCGCGTGCTTCAGCACTTCACACTTTACAGCTCGTTTCCTCACATCTGACATGACCCCTCCGGCATAGGCATAGTGGTTTTCGTCCTATAGACAGAGCATCTTACAGATGTCTCACTCACACAAGTGGGCCTTTCTCAGCTCCTGCTAATGCTGTGCTCCTGCTAATTTCTCTTTAAAGTGGTTCTAGCTCATGGAGAGAAGATGAAAGCAGGCCATGTCATGACATTCCTTGTGACAGGATTTGACCTGCTTCTGGTTTGGGAATGACTCATGTTATCCCTTTAGCAGATTTCTCTTGTTCTGTTTGGCTTGGTCTTTTTGTGATCATACATTGGGAGGTGAATAGGGCCTGTCACCTGAGGACAAGCCAGAGTGTCAAGACAAGCTGTGGGTTATCTGCAGGCCAGGTGGTCCAAACGAGGAGGCAGGTAAGTGGAGTGTACCTGAGTGGGCCTCTACCCATGCACCCTGCAGCTGGTTTAGTACCTGGGATCTTGTCACAAGGTTTGTGTGACAGTGCTCAGCCTCATGAGTCCTAGCTGCTGCCTACACACACACACACACACATACACACACACTCATACCATATACACACAAAGCCCACACTGATTGAGGGGCACGGATGTGCATCTTTGTACAACACTCACAGTGTTTGCTAGACACTGGGGAGCATTGGCTTTTGGAAAAAGACAAGATAAATCACTCTGGAGAGGGAGAAAAGGAAAAAAAGATGATAAAGAAAAAAACCTGCTTTCTCCCCCCTTTCAAATGCCACAGGAAAATGTCAAGGAAATTGCTTTACTGGAAATAACAGAGAGGTTCAAAACAAAATTGTCAAGTGTCATCCCTTGGCCTGACTTTCTCTTCACACAGGGCTCCTCTCCCCCTGCCTATTAGCTACCTTCCTGCCTCTGCCTCCAGACCTCTCAGGAAGCCACTTCTCCAGCCTCCAAAGGGGGATGAACTGAAAAACAGCCCTCGGAAAGCCTGTCACTATGGGGAATAATAGATAATAAATAAAAGGTCAAAGAAGTGGGTGAGAGATCTTCCTTGGCCAGCTGGCTATACCCAAGTCTGGGACAATGTCCCCCAGGGACCACGTAAGGGGAATTTTATCATCATTTTCAGTGTCATCATTATCCAAGCCTTTATTACCCAAATTGATTGTGAGAGGTTATGCCCAGGTCACTGTCAACAGGAAATTACATACAGATACTTCTGCCTTCTTGTAGCTTAAAATCCATCACATGTTTCACAGTCCTACAAAAACCTTCCCTGAATTACTGTTCATTCTAGGCCTTCCCTGGTGGCTCAGATGGAATCTGCCTGCAGTGCAGGATACCCAGGCTCAATTCCTTGGTCGGGAAGACCCCCTGAAGAAGGGAATGTCCTCACTCCAGTATTCTTGCCTGGAGAATTCCATGGACAGAGGAGCCTGGCAGGCTACAGTCCATGGAGTCGCAGAGAGTCAGACACGACTGAGTGACTAACACTTTCACTTTTTTCTCTGCTTCTATTATAACAGCAACCACAACAGTGCTTGGCTGTGAGACACAGGACAGGAGAGTTTTTCCATAATTATAGGATCGTTTATTCCAAAATCAATTCCTGAGCTTCTGTGTTATACACCAGGCCTTTGGCTGGAATCTCCAGACAGAGCAATAGACAAAACATGGATTCTGCCCTCAAGGAACTCACAGATGCTATGAGCTGTTATATTCGATTTTTTGTTTCTTCTAAAGTGTAGGAAAACTATCTTTAAAGAAAATGTTTCAAGAAAGCACAACATCTGAGACTAAGAAATCAAGGTTTTTGGTTACATGGAAAGAGTGGATGGAGAAAACTTGTAAAAGAAAGAGAATAAATCCCAGTCTATGCATAGTGAAAAAGCCTCAGGGAAGCCTGGTCATTTTTCTTGTTGTTTCAGTCCCTAAGTCATATCTGACTCTTTTGTGACCCCACGGACTGTAGACTGCCAGGCTCCTCTGTTCTTGGGATTTCCCAGGCACGACTACCAGAGTGGGTTTCCATTTCCTTCTCCAGGGGATCTTCCTGACCCATCGATAGAACTGGTGTCTCCTGCACTGGCAAGTGGTTTCTTTACCACTGGGGAAGCTCTTGGTAATTTTTTTATCCAACAGTTGACTACTGGAGAGCACAGGATGTGGCAGCGATTCTGCTGGAGCTCAAAGTCTTTCTCCTGCTTCCCCCTGGGTCCTAAATTACAACTAGGAAGGAAAGCCAACTCTTGCCCCACTGAGCTCATCCTCTGCAGAAATGACAGATGTCAAGGTTTTTCCAAAGCACGATTCACAACAAAGCTTTTCATTTCCACAGCCCTATTCCTGATAGGGAATATCCAAGCTGGGACTGGGAATCAATATTCTGATCCTTTACCTGGATCAGAAGGAGAACTCTGGCAAAATAAAGCCCTTAACCAATCATTTGGTGGACTTTGATGAGCCAAACCGAAAAGACCCTAAGTGTTCGTCATATGTATATAAACTAGTTTAGAGTATTATACTGTAATATAGGCAATTTTAGAAGGAAAGGAGAAAGATTTGCCCAACAAACAGAATAGTCAAGAAGCAGCAAAATAGTTAAGACATAACTTATTGTTGTTCAGTTACTAAGTCATGTCTGATTCTTTGCGACCCCATTCTGCAGCAGGCCAGGTTCCTCTGTCCACTCTCTCCTGGAGTTTGCTCAAATTTATGTTCATTGAGTCAGTGAGGCTAACTAACCATCTCATCCTCTGTCGTTCCTTTCTCCTGCCCTCAAGCTTTTCCAGCATCAGGGTCTTTTCCGATGAGTTTTTCACATAAGGGGGCCAAAGTAAGATGTAACTACAACCCTCAAAATCAAGGCCTATAATTTTTTGATATTACAATTAAGAAACTTGACCAATTAATTATATAGAATTCTAGATTTAATTTTCTTCATATAATACTTAGTGATGTTTATTTAATGGAGAACAACTTACTATTATTTTACTGCTAATGCTCTCCTTTTTGCTTTTAATAATGGTAACTAGAAAACTAAATGTCATGATGAAAACAAATCAGCTCAAAAGAAATCCCTGAACCTCAGGACGAAAAACATGATTCTCCAAGCATGCCACCTGCCACAGGTTCACAGCCCCTGTTCTTTGTCTTGCTCGACTGTCAGTCGAAGTGATTGACACCATTTGTGCAGAAGGAGAGGTGATGGACCACATCCTCCTCAACCTATAAACCATGGAGCCTGAGTGAGACCAAGAAGGCCTTTATCTCTTAATTATTTCCCCACTGAACCACCAAGACATCATGCTAGGCACTCTGTTACAGTTTTGAGTGCCACTGCTGCCCACTTTAAATCTGGCCCACCACCCAAGCATAATTCATTAATAAGATCTCCATGGTCCTGGCTTTCAATAGAGCCGCTATCCACCGATGGGAGAATAAATATCACCAGGTTGGATATGCTCTGAAATACTCAGTTGTATCTGTGCTTATTATATGCGTCACCCCATCCTTCCAATGATATCTGCTCACAGGCCCATAGATAGACCAACTATACTGAGTTCTTTTCAAATTTATAAAAATTTGATAAAGCAAACCAGAACACAGTGAGTGGCCATTTGATAATATGAATAGGATGGCTGTTGTGAAAAGGAGGAATGAGAGGCATAGATCTTGGTGGAATCAGCCAATACATGAGACAGTCACTTCAGGTGATCAAGACGGGCAGAAAGAGGGAAGAAGTCCACCGAGAAATTGACAAATATGGTCATTCCTAAGTGTGTTGGTATCTATCTGTGCTTTTTATAAACTTTCTGAATCCTCCCACCCAAAGCCGGATCCTGTGAAGCCCCAGGAAAATTTAAAAGAGGACTTCCTCAGAACTAATCAAAGGCTGGCCAAAGTGCCTGAGCCCCTAGTCCTCACCTGTTGGAGAATGACTTGCACCAGATCTGCTGAATCTACTCTGCTTTTGCTGAAGGGGGTCTGGGATATGGCAGAGGGGTGCCCAGTGGGGGAAAGCTTTGGTAATAAGAAGTCCTAGGTGCACTAGCCCGCAATCCAGTGGCGCAGAAGGCTGAATGAAGCTCGTGAACGTGCCTAGGGAATTCTAGGGATGTGCATAGCGTGCCTTCACAAGGAGACTTGAAATCCCTTAAAGGCACTGACAGGTTTTCCCAGTTTTAGGACTGAAATTGGCTGAGCCACTTCATTTTTAATTGGGAGAAACTGCAGAAGCTTCAGGGAAACAAGAGGAGGAAGAAGACAAGGTACATGATGAGAAAGGAAGGGCCTAGGAGACAGAGAGTTGAAAGCGCTAAAGAAGAGAGAGTAAAAAGCCTCCCCTGAGAACCCAGGGCAGGATGCCATACAGGACAAAACCAGTGTGGGCTGAGATCCAGAGGAGGAATAGACCAAGGAGGCAAAGTTGTCACTCTCTTACTTACTCCTTAGATTAACTGCAAGAAAACAAGCCCATAGATGCCAAGGATTTGTGTTGAAAAACTCTGTATGTCAGGTTATACAAATCAATTAATAAACATACAAGAGGCAACAAAGCATAAGCTATATTTCATAGCTAGTAGTTATAGTTTTAGCATCAAAGTATAAAAGCCCATTATAATGCTATCCAGTCCTGCTGCGTCTGCCTGCCTACAATACCTCCCCATTCTCAGAAGTCACTCATTGCCTCAGTAGCTTTATTTATTTACTCTTGATTTATATTCCACCTACCTAGAAAAAAGGGTCTGAGACAGCTTGTGATGTTCAAATATATAGAAAGCGGAAAAGCTAAAAATGAAAACAGGAACACTAACCCGTCAAAATGAACAAGGGAGGAAACGCAAGCAGCACCACCTGGACTGGGCGAACGAGAGCGAGTGAACTTCAAACATAGCTGCCAAGCCGGAGGAGAACACGTATGTTGACTTGAATGTCCTCCGTGATGGAGACAGGAGGAAATCAGCTCACGTGGTCACATAGACTCTTGCTGGGCACCTTTTGGCATGTGCAGCAACAGATAAGAAACTGACTCTATTTTAGCTACAGATTGAGAACATTTATAGCAGTCCCTTCTGATGGGCTTTCTTATGTCTGCTCCCTGTAGACGGCAGCTTGCAGGTCCTCTGTTGAGCAGGGTCAGGTTCTTAAATAGCCCCATCACAACACCTTCTACAAGGTCCAGCATGGTGGTTCTGAAACAGGGATATTTTTAAACCACAGATCTGAGTTCCCAGCAAACATTATGATGGAATGGGATTCAGTGGAGGGGGAGAGCTCAAAGATATCTTTAAAATACAATGTTATGTGGCAGCCTAGATGGAAGGGGAGTTTGGGGTAGAATGGATACAAGTCTATGTATGGCTGAGTCCCTTTGCTGTCCACCTGAAACTACCACACTGTTGTTAATTGACTATATTCCAATATAAAATAAAAATTTAAATATATATAGGTATAGATATGTACATGGCAGTACCCACAGGTCATTTCTGATGCTCATACCTATACTCCGGTTTGAAAGGGTTTTATTTCAATCATTTTCTCTCTGAGAATCAGCTTCTAAATTTTGCAAGTTGGTGTCTTTCTATCAGCATGTTCTCACCTTGAAAGTTCAAGGGAACTAGAAGGCCTTGAACCTTGGAAATGGTAATGTGCCTCGTACCCCATGGGGAGGGGAGACTGAGGTCCTGCTCAAAGCTACAAAGGGATACAGCTTAAAGAGGAGCCCCACCGGTTCGCAGCCTGGTGTCAGATCCTGGGCTAAGTTCCAGAGACACACCAACCAGGACAGGTGCGTCCACCAACAAAGTGAGGACTTTGGAACTTCTACTCAAAGGGAAGAAGCTGACACTCAGAGAATACCTAGTCTTCACCAGACAGCACTGCCACGCATTCTACACTGAGAACTTCAGCTCACGTGCTTTTTTTTTTTGAAATAGCGTCATTATCCTGTTTTACTATTAAAAAGAAAAAAAAAAAAGCTCAGAAAAGTTACAATAACCTCAAGATCACACAAGCATTAGTAAAAACCAGGATTCAGCTCAGCTCCATTTACACCCAAAGCCCACCTGCTCCCTTTCTGCTGTTTTTCACTGAGGAAATACTTTCCCTCCTCTGGGTTGCGCCTTCACCAGAGCTCAGCAGCATGGACTTGTTAAAGGCCAAGTCTCTGTAATCAGAATTCCCAGGCTCATGTCTTAGCCTCACCTCTTGAAGGCTGCAGACCTTTAGGCAAGTTACTTTCACTTTTCATGTCTCAGTTCTTCCATCTTGTGTGATTGGCATCTATCCTGCAGAGTGATGCTAGTGGTCAAGAACCCAGAGACATAAGAGACACAGGTTTACCCTGGCTCGGGAAGAGCCCCTAGAGGAGGCACGGCAACTCAGTCCAGTATTCCTGCCAGAGAATCCCATGGACAGAGGAGTCTGTTGGGCCGGAGTCTGTTGGGCCTCATTCTGTGGGGTCACAAAGAGTCCGACACGACTGAAGCAACTTAGCACCCACACACACTGCAGAGAGGTGGCCTAAATCAAATGTGATGACTTCCGCACAGCACATAGTAATCAGCAAATGCCAGCCGATCTAGACCTCTAGCAAGGATGAAGACCCTTGGGGTTAGGGAAGATGGATTAAGCAACCGGCAGTGTTCACGTTGTAGTGATGGCTCCCACCTGGATGACCGAGGCAAGGCCTTGGAGTTAACCCTGTTCCCAACAGGAATTCCGAGCACTATCCTGGGTGAGGAGGACGGGGACAGGAGAGAAAGGATGTGACGATGGCAGCTGACTTGAGATCCACAATTAAGTCTTCTAAATTATCACTGAAGTTTCCTTCTGTGTCTAAAAGTCTATATAATCTTACTAAGAATAAAATAAAATGAGAACATAAATTTTTAGAAATAGCATTTGGAAGCCTGAAAGCTGGCATCGACTAAGCCATCTGAAATAATGTTAAATTTTATTTGGCTTAAAAAAGGAGCAAGGAAAGGACGGGCCAGCTTCTCGGGGAAGCTCAGGAGCATTAACAGATGTCAGAGGCTGCAGAGCTTCTTGGGTCCTGGTTTATGTCCACAGCCCCTGGAAGGGGAAGGGAAAAAGCTAGGAAGGGTAGGAAGAGTCATGTTAGAATGACACAGTGAGGCATGCGCCTGGAAGGGACTGTCTTTCTCTGAAACGACGGTGCTCCCATGAGCTGGAGAGGAGGAGAGGGGAGGAGAGTGGGCGAGAGTTTGAGCCAAGAGATGAGTCCCATCCTCCCTCCCTCAGCTGCCCCTGATGGGAGAAGGCGGGCGGACAGGGAAGCCTTGTCAGTCCCGAGGGGACAAGACAAAGGGGTTACAAAACAAATGACTGAGCCCACGACTGCCCCCAGTTAGGAGCTGAGGAAACTGAAGGCAGAAGGGAAATGTCAGTGGAAAAAGACGAGGGTCTCTTGTTTCTTGTTTCTGGCCTTGGGGGAAAGATCGCCATCAACATCCTCACACTGAAGCTTAGCTAAGGAAAAAGCAAATAGTGGTAAACGTTTGTGTTAATCTACCCAAGGGCTCTACTGAGTTCCCAGGTAGAATAGAGGTGGGAACAGGAAGTGAGTCAACTTCATGGTCGGGGGTGAGCTCTGCAAGGAACTGCAGGCAGTGTGTGAAAGAGGGGGCAGGTTACAGGGCAGGGCGCTCAGGGAGGTCTGAGCTGGGAGTGGATGCTGCGAGATCAGGTCAGCGGGGTGCTTCGTGGAGCAGGCGGCTCATGAAGGGGGAGATTTGAAGGGAGTGGGGCATTTGGAAATGGAACAGAAGAAGGACGAATTTAAATACACACACGGTAGAATGGTGGAGAGAGAGGCTGACAGAGCTCAGTGCGGGGGAGGGAAAGGAAGAGGCTCGGGCTGGCTCTGGAAGGAGCAGGTGAAGAAGTGGCAGGAGGGGAAGGTGTGTCATCTCCAGGCTGAGGCGGGCTGGCAGTGGAGACGGCTGAGATGCTGGGGCCACAGATACAATCACAGAGTTGAGCTTAGGGAAGATTAACCTCCTGGCAGTGTGCAAGATGAGGTGGGAGTCAGAGAGACTGTGGGCAGAGATCCCAAGGAGAGAACTAGGTGAGGTCCCCCTGGGAAGTAGTGAAGGGCTTTCCCAGAAGGAAGGGATGAGGAGATGGGAGAGATGCTTTGATAAAACCTGGCAGAGAGAAGGACTAGAGGGAAAGGGTGGGAGAGAGGTGGCCCGGGTAATGCAGCCCCAAGACCTCCCCGGTGAAACCACGGGCACCCCACACTCCCAGCTGCTCCCAGACTGTGAGGTTCTCACTGTGATGGGTCCGGAGGGCCAGTGAGGAGGGAACTAAAGGAGGTCCCTTAGTGCAGGCGCTTAAATCAGCGTTAAAGTACACAGGCTCCTTCGTGGAGAAACAGAGCTGCTAGGTGTGCTCAAGGTTTCCTCAGGCTCCATGCTCTCCATGCAGACGGGGTGTGATGTCCCTTAATCCCTGCGTTCAACGCTATCTTCCCCTCTAGGTCTCTAGCAATCCAGGCATCGCCTCCTTCAAATTTGTACCTACAGCACCATCTGCTGGTGTGGGATCCTGTGGCATCTGGGCTTGTGCTAAATCTTCGTTCTGTGCCCTCAACATGCCCTCACCCACCATACCTATTCCCTGCCCATGTCACCCACCCACCCATGTACACACATATACCCAGACACACAGAGCACACATATACACACACAGACACACAGATGCACCTACAGAGATGCACACACAGAACAGATACAGATGCAGACACTAGTGTGTGCATACACACACACACACACGCGGCCGGCTTTTTCCCTCTCCGACGCCCCAGCCGTACATGCACCTCCTGCCCGCCTGGCCTCCTGCTCTTGCTTCCATTCTGCGCTCCCCAGCCCCCGAGCTCTGCTCTCTGGCAGGACCAGGAACTGAAGCTGAGCCTCGCTTTCCCAGCCCTGCTGCAAAGTGGAACCGGCAGACGGGTAGGACTGCAGGATTTGAGAGGACAACCAGCTGGGCATCTGAGAAGTTAATCTGCTGGTTAATTTGCTTGCAGACTGCTAACTGTTCCTGTGATTCCCTCCGACCCTCGGCTCCCCCGTCCCAGGGGCCTGGGAGGAGAGAGGCTGGCCCTTCTTCCCACTCACCAGCAATCTGTCTTGGCATCTGCACACACCGTGTCCTGCTCATTCCAGAAGATTCCAGAAGACAACCTGGCTCCTCCACACACATTTCCTATTAACCCACTTTCCCAAAGATATTGGTTTGTCTAAAGGATCCCAAGTTCAGATGGATTTTATTTCTAAACCAGAAAAATCATGGCACTGATGAAAATAACTGCCTTCTTTTTTAACCTTTTAAGAAAAATGCCATTCCCTGCCACATCTCTTAATAGCTGCCTCTTGGCAGTAGCCTAAATGATGAATCCACCAACCTGTTTAAAATGTATGGGAGGTTCTTTCAAAAGTAATCCAAGGGTCATTTCTGACTGCAAATGTGAAATCTTTTGTCAGTGGTCGCCAGTCCCATGGAGTGCACAGGTATTTTTAGTCCACACAGATTTGTGTGTGTGTTTGGGGGGAGAACACACATACACACACTGAATTCAGGCAAGGTAGGTTCTTGGTTCTGAACATTCATTCCTCTGGGCTTTGGAGATCCATGGAGAATAGGTGCCCTGTACCTGCAGACAGGTGGGTCCAGGTTTCCGATGCTCTGCTCCCTGGGTTAGTATCAGCCTGCGGGTCCCCAGCGTCCCCATCCCCCACTGAGAAGCAGACCCCATCTGCCCATCACAACGTCACGACTCACTTGCCTGGCTGTTCCCAAGTCCCAGCCGCAGTCTATTGATGATGCTGAGGATCACTGCCCCTCACCTCCAAAAGGCATTCATGTTTTTGTTCTGTGTTGCTTTTGCCCAGGTAAATTTGGGACAAGACTCGAGAGAAAAAAAAGGATGAAAAGACAAAAGTGTGTGTGTGTGTGTGTGTGTATGCATGCGCTCATGCACATGCCTGTAGAAACAGGGAGAGTGTGGAGGAGGGATCTAGCTCCCTAGGCCGGGCCAAGCAGGTGGGTATGAGTATACTCAGGCTCTGCTGCATCATTCTCAGTTGTTTGTTTTAAACAGCTCTCAAATGCAGAGCTGGAGGAACGAGTTAGGCTAGTTGAACAAATAAGGGACTATCTCTGGAAGAGCTCAGGTTGCTAACCGATCAGCTAGTCTATATAAACATAACATATTTTGGATTTTCCTGAGTGGCTGTCTTCAGAGGCACGTTCCTAGTTGGTAAGCCATGTAATCCACGTCTTTGTCCAGCGTGACGCAGGAAAACCCGCTTTGGAGTCTAGCAGAGAGTCTCTTGAACGTTGGCTTCTGCCATGCACCAGCTGTGTGACCTTGAGTCACCTAGGTAATGTTTTCTGAGCCTCCGCGTGATTGGAAAGTGGAGACATGAAGGCCTGCCTTCCAGGGCACGTACACACTGTCTCACGGTACAGCATGTCACCAAGCACCAAGCAGTAAATGAAGTATATACCGTCTGTCTCCCTGGTCGTCCAGCAGAGGCAGGATGACAAGAAGAAGAGCCTAAGCACCTCGAGCCCAAGACAGATGGGCAGTCCAGGTGGCAGATCCCCTGGGCAGAGGGCAACGAGACACAGCAGCAGTTCTGTCCCCTAAGTGCAGGTACTGCTGGAATCATATGACCTTGGGTTGTTGAAACCCAGAAACCTTTAGAACAAGGCAGAACTGAGACTAATGGAAATTAGCGAGAGGCAGAGGTCAGCTCAGCCTTAGAGACTTTCTGACTGCGAGAGCTCTCCAACAAATGGCCCGGAGGTAACAAGCTCTCTGTCGCCAGGTGCGCTCAAACAAAGTCAGGTAATCCCAGCCAGGGACGGCATGGAGGGAAACCTTTTGATGCAGCGGAAGGTCCAACTCTATCAAAATCGAAATCGAATGCTCTCCCAATGCTAAGCCTTTGTTTCTGTGAAAGAGAAAGAGAGAATTGCTGAGCCTATGTTCCCTTGAAACCCAACACTCTGGAAGTCCCTGGTCCCTGCTGGAGGCAAAGAATTAATAGGGAACCTCTGGAGTTTCAGAGCCTTGTGCTGGGGCCATTAAGCAATCCGTACAGAGCAAGAGGGAGAGTGTGTCTGGGAGGAAGGTTTAAAGTAATAATTAGCCTCTGTTACAGTCTTAATTGAAACTGGTGAGTCCAAAGAGAGGATCTCAGGTCGACCTTGCCTGGTCCTCTCACCAGCAGCAGTGGAAAGATGCCCTCCAAACACCAGCGGCCAGAAGCCCTGCGTTGGGCAGAGAAGTAATCTGAGGTTTCTCTCCTGATGTGTTCTGTCCTCATTGATGTTCTTTGTCTCTCACTGAATTGCTTTCCTTTCTCCCTCCTTTTCTTCCCTACCTGCTTGCACCTCCAGAAGGATGCATAACATTCCACAGGATACAGTCCTTCTGTGTCTTGAATGCCGGGTAATTCTGGGGTTGGCTGATCTTACCCTGCACCGTCACTTCCCTTCCATCTCTTCTCACCCTTCCTTTTCTGCCTCTCACAAATCGAGGCACCTCATGCATTTCATCCCCTTTTTAAAAATTATTTTTGATTTTTTTAAATTGGAGGGCAATTGCTTGACAATGTTGTGTTGGTTTCTTTCGTACAACAACGTGAATCAGCTGTGTGTAAACATACATCCCCTTCCTCTTGGGCCTCAGTCATGTCTGACTCTTTGCGATCCCATGGGCTATATAGCCTGCCAGGCTCCTTTATCCATGGAATTCCATTCTCCAGGCCAGAATACTGGAGTGGGTAGCCATTCCCTTCTCCAGGGGATCTTCCTGACCCAGGGATCGAACCCAGGTCTCCCGCACTGTGGGCAGATTCTTTACTGTCTGGGGCACTAGGGAAGCCCAACTTCCCCTTAGCTATCTATTTCACACATGCTAGTGTACGTCAGGGCTATTTTCTGTTCATTGCACCCTCTCCTTCCTCCACTGTGTACATGTCTGTTCTCTATGTCTGCCTCTCTATTCCTGCCCTCTAAATAGGTTCCTCAGTACCATTTATTAGATTCCATATATATGTGTTAATATCCTGATTTCATGTACCCCTTTCTACAGGCACCCCGAACTCATCAGGTTCACTCTCAGGCCCTGGACTGGTTTATCTGAAATTTGATTATATTGGGCCCCTTGAGATCAATAGCTAAGGATGCATCAGAATGCTTCCTCAATTTAACCAGTTCCACGAGTTTAGGATGGCCCTCCAGCCCCAGTGGCAGCCTGCGCTCGTGGTGTCTTTTCAGGGAAGAGAAGGTGGACAGGAAGAGGGAGGGGCCCTGTTCTCATAGTGGAAATCGGCTGGGAATGCTGAGTCTCCATGGCTGTGGTTTGCAGGCTGGGCTCAGACAGAAGGAAAGGGGAGCCCTCCCCTCATTCTGTTTTCATCAGCCTGCAGCCTAGGTTTCCATGTGGGTTCCTGTTTCTGCAGCTCCAACGCTGGGTGGCAGGGAGTCAGTGTAGGGAGGCGGTGGCTAGCTGACTTCCACGGTTCCTTCTTGGGGACACTCTGAAGAGCCTCAGTCCCATGGCATCAATAGGACTCCAAGAGCATCGACTGACATAGGTTTTTGATAAAGGACAAGAAGGTCCAGGTACTGGGAGACGAAGACGGACACAGGGAGAGACATGAATGAGGGTCTCACAGAGGCGGGCTTGGAGGAAGCCATGTCAGTGAAGGTTACAGAGCCGCCTGGGATTCAGAGGCAAGCCCACTTGTCTACGCCCTTCCTTCCTCACTGCCTGGTGGGCCGTCTGGACACACATTAGAGTGGCCTCCATCTCCCAGAGAGCCATTCATAAGAGAAGCACAAGTTTACAAACAGAAGAAGCCAAGACGAGAGAGCGTCCTGAGGCTCTGGGGCAGGCAACTCGCTCATGTACTAACTACTTGAGGAAAGCCACCTCCGTTTCCCCCACTTAGCAGGACCCCACGTCATGACTTCAATGTGCTTTCCAGCTTTGAAAACCTAAAATCCTTTTTGGATGTTTGTAGGACATACAGGCTGAGCACCTTCTGCCTGAAGGACTTGAGAGCTTGTCTCCATACATCTCAGTTAATGCAGCTCAGTTTTTACCTAAACCGTAAGGAAAACGTCCAATAACTTGCATTATGGGATTTGGAGACATCTTGCCTTGAAATAGAAAACCAGTGTGCGGTGTCCTGTGAGAGGATCAGTTGTAGCCTTGTCTGTCTGTCTAAAACCCTGATGTGAGCAATATATGGATGTCAGGACCTGTTTTGAAACTAGATACTTAGATATGGAAACTTCCTTTAAAAATAACTTTACTCTCAGAAAGGAAACCTCAATCCATAATAAGGAGGCTGTTCAGTTTCAGAGTGCGGGCTTCCAAGGTTAGTTCTATGAAATTAATACATCAATAAATATGCTGAGTGAACAAATAAATGAGCCTTCTACCTGAAACATAAGACCCTTGAATAGAAGGTTCCTAGGGTCACTCTGCTCCCTGCAGACCCCTCAGGGACTAGGAAGCACTGCCTTATCTGGTGGTTTATTTTTTAGTGTGGGGGATAAGGAAGGTCATTTAAAAATGACTCTCCTAGGGACTTCCCTGGTGGTCCACTGGTTAAGACTTCAGCCTCCAATGGAGGAGGTGCAGGTTTAATTCCTGATCTGGGTGCTAAGATTCCACATGCCTCACAGTCAAAAAGACCAAAATATAAAACAGAGGGAATATTGTAACAAACTCAGCAAAGGCTTTAAAAGCGGTCCACATCAAAGGAAACTAAAAAACTTAAACAAAATGACTTTCATAAGTCAGGGGCAACTTTAACTGTGTGTTCCCTATAGCCTCCGCCCCAGTGAAGCCAGAAATACATACTCTTCTCCTCCGTACACTGTTCTCTGCCTGTCAGGCACATCCCCCAACTTTATCAGAATCCAAGAGCCCCTAGATCAACTCATCACTGGTTTTGCAATGTACGTCCCCACCCCCATCCCCTCCCCACCCCACCCCCAGCCCCCGCTGCTGCCAAATTCCTTACATATTGAGTTTCTAAGTTGTGTCTGACTCTTTGTGATTCCATGGGCTATATGTAACCCGCCAGGCTCCTCTGTCCATGGGATTCTTCAGGCAAGAATACTGAAGTGGGTTGCCATTTCCTTCTCCAGGGGATCTTTCTGACCCAGGAGTTGAACCTGCATCTCCTGCTGGGCAGGCGGATTCTTTACCACTGAGCCAGCTGGGAAGCCCCATATTTTATTTAGGCTGATATTAAACTGAACTTGTAGTCCTTGAGCCCATACTGAGGGCAGCCAGTGGGGGGAAAGGAGAGCTACATGCCCGACCTGGGGTTTAAGAATGGGCTCCAGATGTACAGCGGGGACATAGAAGGGCACACCGTCCCTGCAGGCACTGAAGATGATGCCTAATGCACAGTGGAGACAGGACTAAGCAGCGCCCACTCGTCTCGAGCCACTGCCTGGGGCAGTGATCTGAGGCAGGCCAGTAACACTGCGAGCAGCTGGGTGGCTCATGCCACCTTTTCCCCCACCCCCCCATCTAAGACATATTCATTAGTGAAATATCAGAAACCTCAGGGGCAGCATGTGCTTCTAATTCATTTTCCAATTGTATAATGAGCCAGAAGTGAAATTTTTAGGGTGAATTTAATTGACCTTTACAGCAACATCAGGCAGATTGGCTTAAATGCTATTAAAGCAAAATGTAACCCGGTGAGACTTTCTAGAAGGTTATTGGAAAATCTATCAAGTTGTTTTTTTCTTAATTTTCATCAAGAAAGGAAAGAAAGATAGAGGACACAGAAGGAGGAACAGACAGAGAGGGAGAGGGGTGAGAATTAAAGTCAAGATGAGATGGGAAGAGAGGCTGGAAGGGCAGGGAGGATTTGGGGGGCTGCCCACGACCCTACTGCCCCATTGCTGGGGGTGATGTTTTAATTTAGAAGGAGAACAGGCAATCAAGCCACAGAGCCAAGTGGTCTGAGAGTAGTTGCAGCACTTGGGGATGGGACAGTGTGGTCCTCACTTTGTTAATATTTGGTGTTGATGTTTAGAACTTCTCTGGTGCTGTCATGGAAACGAAGGGACATCTCTGGGAGTTGGCAGGGGGCTTCTTTCTGACCCCATTGTCCCTTTCACCAAAGACAGGTTCAGTCTCAGCACCGACGTACCCCTGGGAAGCCAGGGAGCCAGGCGTGTCACCGAAGGGCTCCTCCAGGGCTAAGGTGGCACCCTCGGGGAAGGGTTGATTAGCAGTGGACGGAGTGCTAAAGCTTGTGGCAAGCTGGGCTCAACTCTGACAGCTGTCAGATCAGATGGTGGTGGCCAGTGTGTTAGGGGCACGGCAGTGCTGGAGCTTCCCCGGTGGCTCACAGAGCAAAGAATCTGCCTGCAATGCAGGAAACCTGGGTCCAATTCCTGGGTCAGGAAGATCCTCTAGAGGAGGGAATGGCAACCCACTCCAGTATTCTTGCCTGGAGAATTCCCTGGACAAAGGAGCCTGGTGGGGTACAGTCCATAGAGTCGCAAAGAGTCGGACATGACTGAGTGACTAACAGATTGTTTCACAGCGCTGGGCATCGGAACCAGTCCTCACCAGCTCACTTACCACTGGCATTAGCAGTGTGTGTGTGTGTGTGTGTGTGTGTGTGTTAGTCGCTCAGTTGTGCCCGACTCTTTGCGACCCCATGGACTGCAGCCCACCAGGCTCTTCTATCCCTGGGATTTTCCAGGCAAGAATACTGGAGTGGGTTGCCATTTCCTTCTCCAGGGGATCTTCCTGACCCAAGGATCGAACTCGGGTCTCCTGGCATTAGCAGAGTCGCTGGCAACCAGGAAGCCAGGAAGATAAGGGGAAAGAGAGGTGTGTCCATGAAGGGTGTGAAAATAAGGGGAAAGATGTAGGCCCATCACCACCTGAGGAGGAGCAAGTAAGGACTCAGGAGGCAGGTGATCTGAGGCAGAGATCCAGGCCTGATGGAGAACATGGGTATGTGGCGGGGGGATGCAGCTGGGGGGTGCTGAGACTGACCCAGAAGACTGGGAACCCCCTGTGGTTCCTGCGGGGTCTTCAGTAGCCAAAGGCCCTGCTTAGACCGCAGCTCTCCCAATAAACTCCCCTCCCCAGGAGGACTGGCCAACATGTAAGAACACTACGGTTTTCTAGGGAAGGATTGCCCTTTGGGGCAGAAAGGAAGGGACACAGTGGGCCCAAGGCCACTGTGGCTAGAGAAGCCCGGTTGCAAGCCTGGCCCCTGGCTGGCATCTGGGAACTTGGCTCTCAGAGTGTCCTCATCACCGGTTAACTTATAAGGCTGATTTTCAGTGCCTGAACTCTTTGTGCAGACAACATGGTTTATGTTGAACACCTGCTTTGTTTCCTTTTGGGAGTCTGGGGTGTCAGTGTGAGGCAGAGGGTGCCCACGTGAGCAGCCCCCGGAGGACAGCCCTGAGCTCTGAGTCCCTGCTGGGCTTCCCTGGGCTGATACCTCCCAGGCATGTATCCAGGGAAGAGAGAGCTCCGTGTGACCCCTCATGGGGGGATGGGAGCACAGGAAGCCTCACGGAGTCTCCTCTTGTGCCACCTGCCTCTGTGTCCCTTAGGACTCGCTGTGAGTCCCTACTGCCTGTGTGACAAGGTGACTTAGGAGTGCAGTGCACGCCAAGTCCCCTGAGTCCTCCTGGGGACTCTCCAGTCGGGAGGGGGTCTGAGGGACCCTCTAAACCTCTCCTCCCAGAGAAAACTCTCCAGCTGCTTCTTGTCCTACCCTCAACCCTGAAGCCCGCAGCTGCTTCTGAGATTTATTTTTGATACTGACAGCGGCGACAGATATGAGCTGTGGCCCAATATAGACGCCTCACCCCCAGCAGTGACTAAGCTCTCCCAGCACCCAGAGGACTCGAATAGACGTTCAGTTACTCACAGATAAGAAACACATGTTTCTTCTTACCTAGGAGCCTACAGAGTTAGGGGGAGGTGGGGGGAGGAGGTGAGAAAGGAGGGGAAAATGTCCTTACTAATGAGAATAACTTTTAATAGTCTCAGAAAGAGAGAAAGAGGAAAAAAGGTGGGGGACTCCTAAAATGGAAATGCAGAATGTCTGAGTCCGTCTTTATAACCACAGTCAGCAACACCGTCAGGGTTGCCAGCTGAGCATTTAGTGCACACGAGGTGTGTGCAAAGCCCATTACATACATAGATCTCAGCTAAAAATTCATACTGGGGTGTAATAGCAAACGGGCGATATTATTATCCCTCTTTTTAGATGATGAAACTAAGAAACAGAGAATTCAAGTAATGTGTCCAAGTCACAAAACGGGTCAGTGATGGAGTCAAGGTCCCATGAGGTGAGCTCTGCATGAAGACAAGGTAAGTCTCAGATGTAGTGGCGTCCTCTCACTCGATATTGTCACCCTTACAGAAAGTTGAGAAGGGGATGATAAAACAGAGCATGGCCCCTAAGGAGACCCTTTTTCAGGGACAAGAGGCAGTCTCACCTCTGATCCTCCTTTAACAAGCGCATGGGGAAAGCATCCAAGATACCAAGGGTATTGTCTGTTAGCCCAGGATTGTCGATCCTGGACACCAAGCTTCCCCAGACCCCATGCATTGTACCTGTGCCTCCCGTCAGCTTCAGCATTAGTTTAGAAGTAAAGTGCATGATAAATGCAACGGGTTTAATAATCCAAAATTAACCCCACCACCCCCGGTGCATGGAAATCAGTCCCTGGTGCCAAGAAACATTGGGGACTGCTGCTCTGCACAATTTGAAAGAAATCTTAATTTTAAAATATGTTAGCTTTCCTGCTGGTCAGGATTAATGTGTTTGCAAAGCACTTTCAAAGATGATACCAGTGCGCCTAACGCAGGGCTGCACCCCAGGGTGTGCAATGGATATGTTCTGACTCTCTCATCAGCCCAAGAAGTCATTCTTTCAGTCACTCAACATACGTTCACTGGGCATCCACCATCTCTCAGGCATGGGAATCTGGCCGTGAACCCCATAGACCACTTCATACATAATCCAATTAAACAATGGTTTTTGAGCATCTATTATGTGCCAGGCAGTAGGCTAGCTTCTAAAGATGCTAGGATAAATAAGGCATAGTCCCCATTCTCATGGAGGTCAAAGTTCATTGAGGAGATGAGGGTCTCAGATCTGTAAGGACCACAGATCGCCCAGTGCTGCAAATAGGAAAGAAGGAATAAGAACAGAAACCCCATTGTATTTGATCTTAGGGGATATTGACATAAAAATCCTTTGGACGGGGAGGGCCCCAGCCTCTGTGATCTAATGATGATGATCTGAGCTGGAAGTGATGAAATGATAATAGAAATCAAGTACACAATAAATGTAACATGCTTGAATCATCCCCAAACCATCCTGCCCTGCCCGTGGAAAAACTGTCTTCCATGAAACTGGTGTGCCAAAAAGGTTGGGGACCACTGCTTAGACAGATATTTCAATAAGGTTGTTAGGATGGAAAATCAAAGCCATTCTTTTAAGGGATAAACAGACGGCAAGACCATGAAGACTAGTGGTTTAAAGAGGTTTCGTGACCAAAGGAAAAAGAAAACAGTTTGGTCATTTGAAGATTGCCAGTGCTAAGTGAAAGATTTGCTTTTTGTTTCATGTTTGGTTTTGTTATATTTTGTTAATTTTTTGTTTGTTGGTTGGTTAGAATGAGGAGGATCTGAGCTTGTAAGCAGGCAGCGGCAAATTTAAAATATGAACACTGCCAAGCAGGGTAAGAATGGAAGATTTTCAGTCCTCTACTGCTTTTGAAGAGTTGACTCATTAGAAAAGACTCTGATGCTGGGAGAGATTGGGGGCAGGAGGAGAAGGGGACGACAGAGGATGAGATGGCTGGATGGCATCACCAACTCGATGCACATGAGTTTGGGTGAACTCCGGGAGTTGGTAATGGACAGGGAGGCCTGGCGTGCTACACTTCATGGGGTCACAAAGAGTTGGACATGACTGAGCGACTAAACTGACTGAACTGACTGCTTTTGAAGTTGGTTTGGAGAAGACATCATTCTTTCCTTCAAATTAATATCTCAATGTTATGTATGTTTCCAAAATAACCTAGTTTCCCTTAGCAACTCATTGCATGCACTTTCTTTTAACCTCTTTGCAGGCTGTCAGCCTGCACTCCGTCTTGGAGTAACAAGTTTGCAGGTATTACTGCCTGCTGGGTAAAGAAGCACTTCATTTTAATTGCTCTACATTTGCCCTTTCTAAGTGCAAGTGGTGCCTCTTGGTTCTGATGACCCAAAACTGCCGTCTGCATCCCCTGCCCAGCACTGTGACCGTCTGAGCCTCAGTCCCTAACTGGGGCCTCCCCTCCGGACCATAGCCTTCACCTCAGCTCCCACAGCTCACATTCCCTTCTCACTCTCCCAGTATGGATTCTCAACATGCAGCTGCAACCATCTTTTGCAAACAGAAATCATGTCACCACATTGCTCAAAATTAGGGAAAATGTTAAGTTCCAATTTACCTGTGATACCCACTGTCCAGAGGTACTTAGGAAAAGTGCCTCCTCTCACTTTCAAAAGCAATCCTATTTGGATAATATATTAAATGTTCACTCTGCTTAAACATCACTGTTTTTTTTTTAAAAAGGTATATTATTTATTTTTTTGGCTACATGGGTCTTAGTTTTAGCACGCAGGATCTTTAGTTGCAGCACTCAAGATCTTTTTTAATTGCAGCATGTGAACCCTCAGTTGCAGCATGTGGCATCTAGTTTCCTGACCAGGGATGGCACCTGGGCCCCCTGCATTGGGAGCTTGTAGTCTTAGCCATTGGACCACCAGGGAAATCTCTCCCTAGTTTCAAGGAGCCTGGTCTCCACCTCCCTAAGCTCTCTCCACCCTCCTCACCCATCACTGGGCTCGGACCACACTGGTCCCTCTGTTTTCCCAACTTCCTCAGCCCACGCTCATGTCAAGCCCTCGATGGCCCCCTGCCTAAAATACAGCTCCTTCTGATTTGGGGACACCAGTTTTCTCTCTTCTTACAGATCTCAACTCAAACGCTGCCTGTTGAGAAAAGCCTTCTCTCACTCACCCATCAGCCACAGGTGGCAATTCCCTCCCACATAAGTTATATACTTGTTTTCAGTGCCTCCAAGTGCCTGTGAGTGCAGGCATGATCTTTTTTTCTAAATTTGTGTTTTATTATCATACCCTTTCACTCAGTGGTGTTTCTTTATGGAAAGGATGTGGTGCGTGTTGTGTATTTCTGTATTCTGGTCACGTCTGGCATCAGGAATACAGGTCAGAGACCCTCTCTGTACCTGCTGGGACGTGTCCAGTCCTTACACACAGGAGCAACTTTAGAAAACATATCTAAACCACCACCACCATGGGCTTTGGGGGGCTTCCCTCGTAGCTCAGCCAGTAAAGAATCTGCCTACAATGCAGGAGACCCAGGTTCAACTCCTGGGTTGGGAAGATCCCCTGGAGAAAGAAATGGCAACCCACTCCAGTATTCTTTCCTGGAGAATCCCATGGGCAGAGGAGCCTGGCAAGCTACTGTCCATGGAGTCACAAGAGTTGGATATGCCTTAGTGACTAAACCACCACCACAATTCTATGCTGAGACTTTAGTGGTAAGAATCTTCTATTATTATTAATGCTTTCCTTGTGACCCTAAGAAAGAGCCTCATCACAAAGGGTCTCGCTGTACCTGAGGTACTTTCCTGACTTGCTCACTTGCATCTTCCCTAGATCCTTCCATTGTATAATTTCTACTACTGCCATTTCTACATAATTCCAGAAAAAAAATTATATTCAATAGGGGAATGTATAACTCATTCACATAGTGTGTCATTCTGTACAACCTAGGAGTATATAAATCAACCATCGTGGAAACAACCACTTGCAATGACATGGTTTTCCAAAGAATCTGCTTCATAATATCCTTGAGGAAGGGCAAAGAGTTATCACACCTATTAGCGAATGAAAGAAGTCAAGTCAGAACAGCTAAATTGCTTGCGCAAAGTCCTTTAGTGCCCAGGCTGAGATGACAGGCCAGGTTCTCTGACTCCTACCTCCCAGCATGGTTCTTGGAACTGGCTTTATATACAGACAAAGTCGACAGTGCTCCAAACGCACTCAAAATACAGCCAGGCAAATACTGTAGAGGCTTTCTACAAAAGCATTATAGAACCAACTCTGTGAAAATATGACCTAGAAAGGGACACGCTTTCCCAGGCAGCCCACCAGGGCTTGGCACGACTTTGGGCTCCCATGCACATTGCCCTTTCAAGGGGAGACACCCCTTGACTGCCAGATGTGGCTTCCCAGCTTCTGTTGCTGCTTCAGTCTTCTTCAGTCATCATATCTAATTTCCTTAGTTGCATGCTTATTTACTTCTTTATTAATTATTATTAGTTCAGGGAATATCCTATCACCATGACCACCTGGCCATAGTTAGTTTATCAGATCAGCTAGTCACTCTCGTGCAGGATTCTGAGAACCTCTGAAGACAGAAAAATACAGATGGGTCAGAAGTCACAACCTGTTTAGAAGCGTGGCTCCTAAGCTTTCCTGTGCCTTGGGATCATCTGGAGAGTTTGTGAAAACACAGATTCTGTGTTGGGTAACAGGCGATGACTCCTCCGGTTTCTGCTTCAGTGGATCAGGGAAGAGCTCAAGAATTTGCATTTCTGACGAATCCCTGGGCGATGCTCAGGCCTCCTGGGTGGGGCTGGATGGGAGAACTGGGTCCACTGTGAGCACCACTCACAGAGAATCTGAGATGGCTGCAGCAAGCTGAACAGCCGATCTGATTTACCTGAGACCGAGGAATGTCCTAGGAAATGAGATTTTTCAGTGCTAAAACCCAGGAACTCCTGGGCAGTGCTGGGCACATCAGGATGAATAGATCAACCTAGATGGTGTGAAATCAGTACTCTATGGTGTAGGGCAGCAGGGGTGGGGTGGAGGTGGCCTCAAGAGGAATTTGACGGACAGGTTAACCAACACAAATCAAAGGCAAGAGCATAAGAGGGTGGCATAAAGTACTAGTTTAGAATATACAGTATTCTACAGTAGTGTAGAATACACAGGGAACAAGGACAGGCCATATATTATCCTGTACTCATTGTCAGCCTCTATCATAGCTTTGGGTATATAGCAGGTCAACTTAAAGTGGACTATCTGCTGCACGTTCAAGTGAGTAGATGGAAGGGTAGGTGGTGAAATAGATAAATGGCTGGGGAGTAGATGATTGGTTGGAGGAGTGGGTGGGTAAGTGGATGGAGTGTTAGTCTCTCTGGAGTGTCCGACTCTTTGTGATCACATGGACTGTAGCCTGCCAGGCTCTTCTGTCCATGGGATTCTCAGCTAGTCACTCTAATACAGGATTCTGACAGCCTCTGAAGACAGAAAAATACAGATGGGTCAGAAGTCACAACCTGTTTAGAATTGTGGCTCCTAATCTTTCAAGAATAATGGGGTGGCAAGAATAATGGGGTGGGTAGCCATTCCCTTCTCCAAGGGATCTTCCCGACTCAAGGATCAAATCTGGGTCTCTTGCATCATAGGCAGATTCTTTACCATCTGAGCCACCAGGGAAGGCAAATCCTATCTGTTTCCCAGGGTAGTCCAAGATAAGCTTCTCTACTTCAGCCACTGAGTCAAGCAAATATTCTGAGGTATGTAGGTTTATGTCTATGCAGAGGGGGAAGACCTGTTCCTGACCCCCAGTGGGCATTCTATCTGAATTTGATTTCATGAGCATCTTAGGACAGGGAAGGACAGTGGATTTACTCTGCCAACCTGGCTTTCCTGGCTCTCCTTCTCCTATTTCCTCCCTAGGGAACCTTCCAAAACCTAGAGAAAGGAAGGATTCAAAGTGAAGCAAAAAAAATGGAAATAGTCAAGATGGGTAGTATTGAAATGTAAAGTTTTCTGTTTTAGAAAAACCAAGGGTGTGTGAGACTCTGTTTTACTAAATGCTCAGTATGTTCAGAGAGTAAATGCGTCTGCGTTCAGGAGATGAAGGTGGCAGGGAGAGCAGGTTTGAGCCCTGTCAGGTACTAATTTCCCGTAGATAATCTGTCTGTCCTCTCCTTGTTTGAAGTTCCCAAGGGGGAGGCTTCAAAGCAAGCAGACTGCCATCTGCACACAGCTCAGGGCTCCGCAGGGGGCTGTCCCCATACCCCTCTGTCGGTGTCTGCCTTTCTCTCCATTCCAGAACATCAAGGACAATTCTTTTATCAGCCAGGCCAGCAGCTGGCGATAAAGCCAGCGTATCCCAGCCGGGTGAGCCTCTGCACCCAGGCTCCGACAGGCAAATTGACTTAGAAGATGAAAAGGAAGTTGACCTAAACCTTCCTTAGAACTCCCACCAAAATGACAATTCTTGTTCTCCCTTTTGCTTCTCTTTCCCTCTTATTCTCTGTCTCACTCATTGCTTCTCTTTCATGTTACCAGAGCTTTGCGCAATGTACAGGCTGTTCTTTCACCTAGCATTTGATGACAGTTATTTTTAATTATTAATGTTTGGCTGTTTCCTACTGGAGATAGTTCCTGCCCTCAAGCAGTTCACCGCCTGGTAGGACAACAGAGACAATATGTCCTAAAAGCTGCTGCTAGAGATGTGTGAAGTCGCTCAGTCGTGTCCGACTCTTTGTGACCCCATGGACTGTAGCCCACCAGGCTCCTCTGTCCATGGGATTTCCCAGGCAAGAATACTGGAGTGGGTTGTCATTCCCTTCTCCAGGGGATCTTCCCGACTAATAGGAATTAAACCCTGCTCTCCTACATTCCAGGCAGATTCTTTACTGTCTGAGCCACCAGGGAAGCTGAAACTTATCTACAGGAGAAGCACAGAAGAAGGCTGCTGAGCTGTGTTGCAAAACACAGGAGGGAGCTTCTCAAAAGCACAAAGGCTGCCTGCAAGCTCCCCCTGCACCAGGCACCAGACACAGAACGCACGTTCCCCGTTCCTCCCAGACCCCAGAGCTTGTACTCCAGCTGTGGTGTGAATAGTTTGCAACTCAGCAAGGGAAGCTGGGACACAAGCAATTGGGGTGATCATCACAGGAATCACCAGCCCTCTCCCCTGAATCTGGAGAGAATTGTTATTCTTTAAGTGCATTAAAGGATAAAGTCATGTTGGATGGAAATATAACCAAAAAATACAAATAATAATTTTTTTTTCACTAGAAAGAGCACTGAGTTGTGACCAGCACATCACGTAAGCACTTAGGGTTCCAACTTTACATCTGTAAAATGCAGGTTCTGGACTCCATATACTCTGAGCCTCTTTGCTGCCCAGTATATGACAGATCTGAGACTCTGACGATACTGTTGCTACACAGAACCAGAGATGTTGAATATCAGGATCTCTGCTGTAGCTTTACTTTCCTTTTTAAAATTTATTTATTATTTCAGTTGTGCTGGGTCTTCACTGCTTTGCAGGTGGGTTTTCTGTAGTTGCAGTGAATGGGGGCTACTCTCTAGCTGCTGTGAACAGGCTTCCCACTGCGGTGGCTTGCCTTGTTGCGGAGCACAGGCTCTAAGGCTTGGGCTTCAGGAATTGTGGCTTAGTTGCCCCAAGGTATGTGGAATCTTCCAGGACCAGAGATCGAACCCCTGTCCTCTGCCTTGGCAGGTGGATCCTTAACCACTGAACCACATGGGAAGTCCCGTAGCTTTACGTTCATTTAATCATTTTTTAAGATCCATTTGACATCAATAATTATATAAAAGTGGAAATCAAAATACTCTCCTTGAGACTTGGCAAAGCAAGTAAAATATGGTCCTCCTCAGATTAAAGCAAAGAACACCCCAGCTTACATGCAGATACTCATGGGCCTCTCATGAGCATGGGCAGGTGCTCGCTCAGTAACAGAACTGGATGGCGGCCTGCAAAGATGGGCAAACAAGCAGGAGGGCAGAGAGCACAGCTCTGAGGTCACCACTCAGCTCAGTAGGTGTATCTGTTGATAGCCCTCTGAGAAATAACCCGCTGCCGATTGTTCTAATCAAGAAATCCCAAGGGTCAGTGCCCTCTCCTCGGCCCACACCTGAATTTAAGATGGTGCACTTTGTTTATCGTCATTTCCTGCCAGGTCAGTTATCGACTGAACCATTCCAGCCAAATCCAATGGCGCGACTTGACCCGCTGACCCCTGTTTGAACATTGATTGCTGCTGTTCCCCTCATTAGACCATTTTCCTGAGAAGCCACTGCCTACCCAAAGGAATTTTAGCTAATCCTTTTTTTGTTTGTTTGTTTCTGAGTTTTCTTTAAGCCAGTTGAGAGCAGCAACCTCTTACTTTGAAGGACTAGCAAGAGAAGGAAATCTAGTCCATCTGATCACCCTCTCTGCTCTGAGTCTCCCTAATCAACAATACTGCTCAAGGTCAAGGAGGAAAGGTTACTTGCTGGTGTCCAGCAGCCTTGGAAACCTCAGAGCCAAGCAGAGAAGACAAGGACACAGGGCTAGCTTTCTTTTCCTTGTGGCTACAAGGGGCTGATGTTGTGAAAGACTGAAGGCAAAAGGAGAAGGGAGCAACAGAGGATGAGATGGTTAGATAGCATCACTGACTCAGCGGCCATGAACGTGAGCAAACTTCAGGAGATGGTAAACGATGGGGACGCCCGGAGTGCTGCGGTCCATGGGGTCACAAAGAGTCAGACACGACTTAGTGACTGAACGACGGCAAGGGGCTAATGTCCTTCAACAGCTGCGAGGGTACAGATTTAATCAAATGAATGGAGAAGATAAATATTCATTGTCTATTATCAATTGTGCAGAAATCCTTTACCTCAAACCATTGGGTTGCTAACCCAAATACCCAAAGCTGCCACTCTGAATGTGAAAGTGCGTTTTACCTGTCAAGAGAAATGATTTCCAAGCTTTATGTTTTCACTAATATTAGCAAACCATTAAAACTAATCCAGGGCATTAGCCTACTGTTAAATGTCACTGCACCCTACACTTAGCATCCTGAGAGCAGACCACAGGCCTCAAAATCAGAGGACGTCACTGGTATCCAAAGATGAGTTTTAGCTAATCTGCAATTGCCCCTGAAATCCTATGCAATATTTTTTGTCCATGGGAATTTTTCAGGGAAGTGCCATAATGCTTAAAGGACCGAAAAACTACCTGATAAAAAACATACTAGGAAAAACTGCTTAACTTATGATCTTTCCTGGGCAGAGGTCTTCATCAGAGATCTCCATCTCCCTCTACACTCTTGATTTGTCTAGCACTGGGCTTTGTTTGAAATATGCCATTGGAAGCCAAAATAACATGCCTAAGATCTTAACTACATTGAGTTCATTTAGTTTCATGTAACAATTATTATTAGGAGAAATGATTGTACAGCTATTTTACAGATGAGAAAGCTTAAGTTTTCTAAACAGTGAAACAGCTTGTACAATAAAAGTCAGTTATTCGGGAAGAAATTACTTGAGAGATACCCTTTCCTGGAAACTTTCAATGTTGCAAGTACAGTAAGTCGAGTGACTTAGATAACAGACTTTAATTTATGAATAAGAAAACAGTGTTGGCACTTCACAGTGTTGTTATGATGTAATTAAAAGAGCAGAGACTCAAGGGAGAAGATCTGAGTTCTAGTTCTGGTTCTGATATTTCTACAAGTGTGACTTAAGGCCAGTGTGATGCCTTCCAGAGCCCAGATGAGAACCAAGGGCAATGCCACATAGGTGAGCTCTTTGTGAAATGTAAAGATGGCCTAAATGTTAGTTAACAGTATTTTGAAAGTGAGCATGCATAGTAATACTATTATCCAAGGTCAGAGGAAAGCAAAACTCTTCAGGAAACATGGGAGGGGAGGCTGATATGAGGCATCAATGTTTCCTGGGAGGCGTGCATTCTCTGTGACAACATTGCTGTGACCTTCCTGAGGGCCATTCAGGCAGCTGATGGCCAGATTACCACTAATACCATCGCAACATCAGGAAAGAGACTTTCATGTAGACAAGGATTCCAAATGGCCATAGTTTCACCTTATTAGCAGAGAAGAAAAGGGATCAACTATTTAATAAGAACAATAAAAGACACCTCAACTTGACTATTATGACCGCATGGGGGATTCCCTATCTTTATATACAGCTATCAAATTATTTAGTTTCTGCACCTTGTTGTATGTTTCTGAATATGTTCCAGTGTCTCCTAGCTTATGGGAACTTGAATAGAATTTGTATGCTACTGGTGTATGAAAATTGTATAAATCTTAATTATGTTGAATTGGTCACAGTGCTTTTCAAGCCTACTCTATCCTTCTACTTCTCTGTATATTCATTCTATTAAATGTTAAGAGTTTAACATTGAAACTCCAATGAAAAAATCTTAATTTATCTACTTAAAAAAATAATTGTAATGTATAGTGGAACTATATATAACTTCATTCTGTATTTTCCAAGTCTCTTGTAAATGTTATCATACTTTCATAATTTAAACAATAAAGATGAAAGAAAAAAAATATTTCTTTAGCCAGAATCCAGTGGACAGATAAAAACTAGGTCTGTACTAAGAAAGGGGATTTGGATGAAATTAAGAAAATATATGTGCAATCAAGTTACTTTGTATTGTTACACCAACTTTGTATCTGAAATTTAGAACCCATAAACAAATTTCCACTCAATGACACAATAGGTTTATATGATACTCAGCAAACTTTGCTTCAAAAGGAGAAAATAAAGAATAGAGAGAAAAATGTTTTGTTCATTCATAAAACATGATTCTAATATATAATGGACATTTCCTGTGTGTAGTAGCCAGCCTCTAATGAGGCTTCCCTACTGCCTTGGTGTCTTTGACCTCAAGTAAACCCCTTCACTTCAGAATGGGCTGGACCTCTGGAAGTCAGAGTCACAGACAGACTGTACAAAGAGATTAAAAATCTAAGAATTAGGAAAGAAGAGAATGAAATGCATTGTAATGCTTTCTAATGATATGATTATCTGTGAAGAAAATCCAAGTAAATCAAAAGATTAATTAGGATTAATATGCAAGTTTAGAAAACTTGCTGAATCTAGGATCAATATAGAAATATTAATTAAATTTTCAAACACAGACTGCATGCACATGAAAAATTAATTAGGGGAGGCACTATTTATAAAGGCAACAAAATAGGGTTTGTAGTAATTCCGGTATAAAACATACGTAAGAGACTTACAGCAAAATAATAATATTTTACCAGAAACCAAAACAGGAGACCTGAGGAAATGGAAGCACATTGTATGTTCATGGGGGGAAAAACTCAACACCATAAATATGTCAATTCACACCAAGTTATTCTACAAATTTCACTTCATACAATGCCAGTCTAAATCCCATGAGTTTTACACAGTACTAGATGTTACTTTTAGGAAGATGAACAAAGGGTCAGGAATAACTAAGATGAATTTGAAAAGCAAGATAGGAAGACTCCGTTCTATCAGATAGCGAGACATATTTTAAAGCTGCAAATATTAAGACCCTGTGGTATGGGTTCTAAGAATAAATAAATGGACCAGCCGAACAGGATACAAGCACCAAACAGACCACATTATAATGGAGATTGGGTGTAGGAAAGGAATGACATTGCAGGTTCTTGGGAAATCAATAAATATGCTGGACCCTTTTCTCAACCATATACAAAAATCAATTGCAGACAGATAAAACAGCTAAATATGAAAAGCAAAGCCTTGTCATTTTTAGATTAGAAATATAAGCTAGAATACAAATATAAGTATTCTTATGTGCATCTGGTAGGAAATGCTTTTTATGCAAATACACAGGCACACATACACATAAAGAAAAATATAATTTTACTTGGTCAAAACAAAACCAAAAAACCCTTTTCTACCCCACCCTACCACAAATAGAAGTGAAGTGGTAACACAAGTCACAGACTGGGAAAGACATTTTGCAATTGCAATGTATACAAATATAAAAGAATGAGTATCCAAAATGTAATAAAGGGAAAAAAAGCAATAGGAAAAATGAGTAGTTCAGATAGAGGAAAATCAGATGGTCAATAAGTATTTTAAGTGATGCTCAATAACACGAGTAATCAGGAAAATACAAATTAAAACACCACTGAGATATCACTATACAGTCAGAAAATTTCCTACTCTCATACATCCTAGGGAGAATGATACAGTGGTAAAACCATTTTATCAAGCAATCTGGCAATATCTAGAAACTTTGAAGGTATGTTTATCCATACCAGTAATTCTCTTTTATGTGTGCCCAAGGAGTATATACACAATTGTTTATTGCAGCATTGTTCATGATAATTGGAAAAAAACAACAGAGCTGAAATAGTGTTATATTTATGAAGTGGAGCACTATATTGCAATTAAGAAGAATTAAATGTATATTTCATTTATTTCATGTGTATGGTTTTACATTTCATATATATGGTTGTATTGGGGCTTCCCTTGTGGCTCAGATGATTAAGAATCCACCTGTAAGGCAGGAAGCTTGGGTTTGAACCCTGCGTCAGGAAGATCCCCTGGAGAAGGGTATGGCTACCCACTCTAGTATTCTTGCACGGAGAACTCCATTGGACAGAGGAACCTGTGGACTATAGTACATGGGTTCGCAAAGAGTCAGACATGACTGAGTAACTAACACATTTTCACACATATTATATATATGGTTACTCATATATGTATATATTAATCAAAAAGAAAAAGATCAAATCTCAGAAACAAATTCATATAGACAAGACAAATAACTATAAGAATACCATCAGATTAAGATTATTTATAAAACTTAAAAATCATGGAGAACAACATAATCCTTTATTTACACACAGGAGTGCATTACAACTAGGAAAAAATTTTCCTAAATTTGTAAATATGGGTACCTCTGGGGAGAGAGAAAAGAAGTTAGGAAAATGGAATTGAAGTAGAATAAACAGGGTTATTCGGTGTGACTGTAATGTTTTATTTTTCTAACAAAGAGATCTGAGGTAAAAATGCTATGATGTCAGAAAAAATGGGTAGTTAGTACACATCTTGGTGTTTTGTTATTCATCCTTTTTTCTATATATTTGGAAAAATTGTAAATGTTGATTTTAATTTTAATAGTGTTTGCATAAAAACATATGCAAACTTCCATGCTCAGCAGTTGATACAGGGGATCAATGTGATTCTTTTACAGTGTCTTTGAACAAAAAGTTCTCTGTAAATTATTTTCCCTTTCTCCCAGATGTGTGGAACACGCCCAGGAGATACAGTGTTCATGTTAGAGCACCTCCAGGGCTCAGTGGGTTTGCTGACACTGTTTTATGGAAGACTCTTGACTCTCCATGCCCTACTTGTACGCTGCATTTTCTTAACACAGTAAAGCATGAGGAATGAAACGGAAACCACAGCTTGCAGAACTGTACTACAACTGGCAAAACGAACAACCTCTCCTAAACATTGACGTACAACACAAGCTATCTGAGGTCAAGGTGTTCTCATATCCACTCTTTCAGATCCTTGGTGTTCCAAAATGAGGCCACAAAATAGACCATGCATGTGTTCCAGAGAGAAGACCACTGGCTGTTTGAGTAATGCAACTGGTGGACGGAATCTTACCAGGTCCTGTCCCAAATCCAGCTTGGGATGAACCCTAGCCACCAGAGCTCTGTGAAGTGCCGTTTCCTAACTTCTGATCCTCCTAGAATCTCCAATGAGTATGGTTCTACTTTGCTCAACATATTCAACGACCCCAGTTTGGTATGACCAATGGGCTTCCTCGGCCGTCTTTGAATGGGGACCCTACAGTAATGTTGCAACGAATGTGGAGCTTGCCCTCTCCACTGTGGCTCCTGCCTACTGGTCACTAGGCCTCTCTGCCCACTTTTTCTCCAACTTCACCCCCCTCCTCTGAACTTACTGAGCCACTCACAGATTTCCGAAGGGGGCCTGTTTATTCATCCCTGGGGGCTTTGCCACTTCTGCCCCTTGAGCAGGAATGCCCTTCCCTCCTCCACTTTATGAATTCACGCTTGGTCACTCCTTCTTTACGCAGCTACCGGGCTCTCCCTCCTGAGGCGGTGACCCCTGGTAGCACGTGCTTCCATACCTTACAGCAGTTTTCACACCTGCATTTCCATTTTCTGTGTTCCTTTTTGCCTTTCCCCTGATAGTCAATAGTCCTTTTCCTTGACTGCATGTTGGAAATGCTGGGGAACTATAAATATTTGACTTATTATTATGTGGCACAGTCTGGATACCTGGGTTTTTTAAAAACACCCAGGTGATTCTAATGTGTAGCTAACACTGGAAATCACTGCATTAGCTGGCAAGCTCTTTGAGTGCAGAAATTCTTATTTGCTATGGTGGCAAGACCACCTAGCACAGTGCTGGACCCTTAATAAATGTTTATTGAATAAAGGAAGGTTTTTATGCACAATCACATTCTGATTCTGATGTGAACTACACTGCCAGCTTGCTGTGCCACTATATTTGGCAACAGCACTTGGCAGTAATTCCCAAATCAATGAGTATAACTCAATTACAGAATTATCACAATTTGTTAGAGTCATTGATTTCATATTTCACTCTCTCTTGTTGCAGGACTGTGAGTTCTTTGAGGGGAGGGACTACATCCTATTCATTTTGTATCTCCAGAGCCAAGAACAGTTCATGACCCATAAAATGTCTCAAAAACTTGTCCTTGACTTATTTAACTGACCATAAATTGAATCTCCTCAGTTTAAGTTAATCATCAAAAGCCTCAAGAGGGCTTGGATTACTGGACATCCTTAGCATCCCACTGGTTCATTCAGTGTCCAACTCCCTACGACGATCATCTCACAAGTTGTCTCTTCTTTATCCTCAGATTTTTCTCAAGACCTCACTTCCTAAATCATTGAGAAAAGGAACCTGTTCAGAAGAGTATCTGTTAGACCAACCACCTCTCATCCACCTACCAGTATCCACACCCATAGTGAGCACCAGTCCCACTCCAACTAATGGACAATCATCCTTTAGTATCCAAGAGAGCCGGGTTCCAGGATCCCCCCATGGATACTGAAATCCAGGAATGCTGAAGCCTCTTCTGTAAAATGGTGCAAAATTTTCATATAACATATGCAGGTCCTCTCATATACTTTAAATCATCTCTAGATTATTTGTAACACCTAAAATAATATAAATGCTGTATAAATAGTTGTAAATATAATGTTAACTGTTGCCAGTGTGGGACATATCCAGGTTTTGCTAATTCAAACTTTCTGGACTTTTTCCTGAATATTTTTAATATGCTGTTGGTTGAATCCATGGATTTGGAACCTGCAGATACAGAGGGCTTCAGTTCAGTTCAGTCACTCAGTCGTGTCTGACTCTTTGGATCCCATGAACTGCAGCATACCAGGCCTCCCTGTCCATCACCAACTCCCAGAGTCCACCCAAACCCATGTCCATTGAGTCGGTGATGCCATCCAACCATCTCATCCTCTGTTGTCCCCTTCTCCTCCTGCCCTCAATCTTTCCCAGCATCAGGGTCTTTTCAAATAGGTCAGCTCTTCTCATCAGGTGGCCAAAGTATTGAACTTTCAGCTTCAACATCAGTCCTACCAGTGAACACCCAGGACTGATCTCCTTTAGGATGGATTGGTTGGATCTCCTTGCAGTCCAAGGGACTCTCAAGAGTCTTTTCCAACACCACAGTTCAAAAGCATCAATTCTTCAGTGCTCTGTTTTCTTTATAGTCCAACTCTTACATCTATACATGACCACTGAACAAACCATAGCCTTGACTACTCATGGACCTTTGTTGACAAAGTAATGTCTCTGCTTTTCAATATGCTCTCTAGGTTGGTCATAAGTTTCCTTCTAAGGAGTAAGCGTCTTTTAATTTCATGGCTGCAGTCACCATCTTCAGTGATTTTGGAGCCCAGAAAAATAAAGTCAGCCACTGTTTCCACTGTTTCCCCATCTATTTCCCATGAAGTGATGGGACCAGATGCCATGATCTTCATTTTCTGAACGTTGAGCTTTAAGCCAACTTTTTCACTCTCCTCTTTCACTTTCATCAAGAGGCTCTTTAGTTCTTCACTTTCTGCCATAAGGATGGTGCCATCTGCATATCTGAGGTTATTGATATTTCTCCCGGCAATCTTGATTCCAGCTTATGCTTCCTCTAGCTCTGTGTTTCTCATGATGTACTCTGCATATAAGTTAAATAAGCAGAGTGAGAATATATAGCCTTGACATACTCCTTTTCCTATTTGGAACCACACTGCTGTTCCATGTTCAGTTCTAACTGTTGCTTCCTGACCTGCATACAGGTTTCTCAAGAGGCAGGTCAGGTGGTCTGATATTCCCATCTCTTGAAGAATTTTCCACAGTTTATTTTGATCCACACAGTCAAAGGCTTTGGCATAGTCGATAAAGCAGAAAGATGTTTTTCTGGAACTCTCTTGCTTTTTCGATGATCCATCGGATGTTGGCAATTTGATCTCTAGTTCTTCTGCCTTTTCTAAAACCAGCTTGAACATGTGGAAGTTCACAGTTCACATATTGCTGGAGCCTGGCTTGGAGAATTTTAAGCATTACTTTACTAGCGTGTGAGATGAGTGCAATTGTGCGGTAGTTTGAGCATTCTTTGGCGTTGCCTTTCTTTGGGACTGGACTCAAAGACATCATTCATCCATTCTCCACATTCTCTCCTACAGGTCATCTTTATTCTGCCTTCTGGATCATTTTCATCAACACATAAATAAATTGTTGTGCATTTCATTTTTTAAAAAAGCCTCTTATTTGACCTTACTTCTCCTGCATTTCTTTGCTCCACCCACAGGAAAAAAAAATGCTGCAAAAATAGTCTGTTTTCTATTCATCTCTTCATATTGCCTCTTAAATTATCTTTTGCTCTCACCTGAACTCACCTGAATGTTGAACTCCCTCCCTCCAAATCTAGCAGTCACTTCTCAGCCTCATCTAATGAGACCTATTAGCAGCATTTAATCACTGCACCCTCTGTGATACACCTGCTTCAGATGACACCCATGTCCTTGGTTGTTCCTCTGCTGCTGCTGCTGCTGCTGCCGCTGCTAAGTTGCTTCAGTCATGTCTGACACTGTGCGACCCCAGAGACGGTAGCCCCCCAGGCTCCCCCGTCCCTGGGATTCTCTAGGCAAGAATACTGGAGTGGGTTGCCATTTCCTTCTCCAATGCATGAAAGTGAGAAGTGAAAGCTAAGTCGCTCAGTCATGTCTGACTCTTATTGATCCCATGGACTGCAGCCTACCAGGCTCCTCCATCCTTGGGATTTTCCAGGCAAGAGTACTGGAGTGGGGTGCCATTGCCTTCTCCGTGGTTGTTCCTCTACAATCTTCTTAATATTGAGGTTCAAAGGGCTCAGCTGAAAGCTCTTTTCTCCATTCCTATTCACTTTCTTGGGGATCTCATTTGCAATCATGGCTTTAAATAACGTCTATATGCTTAAAATGTCCAAGCTTGTGTGTCTGGTTCAAATCTGAACTATGTTAATGAATATGCAATAGCAGACTTTTCACCTCCACCTATGTTTAATAGACACCCTAAGCTCAGCATCTTCAAAACGAATCTCCTGACTAGACCTCCCAGACAGGATACCCTCACAGCCTCGCCATCTCTACTGATGGCAAGTTCATCCTTCCAGTGGTCTAGGCTAAATGCCTTGCAACCATACATGCCTCCATGCTTCTTCCTTTCTCTCACATACCAGATTCAGTCCATCAGGAAATCATGATTCTCTACCATGGACATGTATCCCCAAACTGATGATTTCTCAACAGCCATGTCTAGTCTCAGCATTGTAGTTGAAAAAAGCATGATTCTTTTCAAATGTAAGGTCTGTGCAGAACCCAGCAGTGGCTGTCATCTTCTCTCCCAGTAAAAGCCTATGTCCTTAAAATGACCTGTAACTCTCTCCCTTCCTAGCTTCGTGTTATCTTTGTTACCTTCACTCCCACAGCATCTTTGGGCTCACTTAGCTTCAGACACAGAGAAGGCAATGGCACCCCACTCCAGTGCTCTCGCCTGGGAAATCCCATGGGCGGAGGAGCCTGGTAGGCTGCAGTCCATGGGGTCGCGAAGAGTCGGACACCACTGAGCGACTTCACTTTCACTTTTCACTTTCATGCATTGGAGAAGAAAAAGGCAACCCACTCCAGTGTTCTTGCCTGGAGAATCCCAGAGACGGGGAAGCCTGGTGGGCTACCGTCTATGGGGTCGTACAGAGTCGGACACGACTGAAGTGACTTAGCAGCAGCAGCTTCAGACACTGACTGCCTTGCTCCTCACTGAGCCAGCCCTGCATGCTCCTCGGGGCTCTCGCCTCCTGCTAATTCCTCACCTGGATTAGTCTTCCCCCTGATGTCCACAGGATTCACTTCCTCATCTCCTCCAAATATTTGCTCTACTGGCATCTTATAAGTGATGCCTACCCTGACAACCTTGTTAAAACTACAACCTGCTCTAGCCCTGAAACTTCAGTCCTTAACCCTTTTCTAGTTCTTTTCTATCCTCTACCACATTAAAACTTACAGCATGATTCATTTACTTATTATATTACTGTTGATTGTTTACTCCTTGATTGTTTCCACCTTGAGAATCTAAAGTCAAAGAAAGCAGAATATTTGTTTTATTCTTAGACATACACAAAGCACGTAGAACAGTATCTGTACCTAGTAGGCGCTCAGTCCATATTTGGTGAATGAATGAATAATGGATATTTTTTTAAATTCCGGAAAACTCTTTTTCAAGCTTAAGCCTCCCTGTGTATGCTTGTGTTCATGTATTCATTACACAAATAACAGGTTTTACTTGGAATATACATGTAGGCTTTAAGAAAGGAAATAAAGCATAAAAATTACAAGCAAACCAATCTTTAAAAATAAACAACTCAAGCCTCTCCTTTTTATCCATCTAGTTTCAATACCTTTTGTCTGATCATTTTGACTGTATATTTCCTTGAGGTATGTATGCGTGCACACACATGTAGATACAGACAATCATATATTTTTAACTTTCTTTCCCACCTTCCATATTTTCTTATTAACCATTGAACTAAGCACTTTCCCCTTCTCCAGTGCCCACAACAATGCAGAAAGGTAGACATACTTATGTCTATTTTAAAGATGCAGAAAAGGAAAGCCAGGGGAATTTATTAACTTGTAACACAACTAATAAATCAAAGAGTCAGGGTTTGAATACAGCCTGCTGCTCTGATTGTTCACCTTCTGCTGCCCCATAGGAATGCAGAACACAAAAAAGGCCAGACACTAAATGTTACTCTTTCTGTCTTTCTCACCAGGACCTCCTTCAGGATTTTTGACATCCTAAATGGCTAGCTTCTGGACACAGGAGGCAGAGCCCGCCTTCCTGGACCTGCGGGCACTGAGCATGCGCACGGCCCTCTGTGGCCCCTCCCCACCCACTGAAGCCGCCAGCCGGGAACCAGGTCATCTTTCCCACTACCTGATATAAAAATAAATAAATAACTATGCAAAAAAAAAAAAAAATTCAATCTCCGTTCGGAGGCACTAAATCCCCTCTCCTTTCCAGATGGCTGGGAGATTTCTCCCAGGTGGTAAATATATTATTAAGAACTCATTTCACCGTGAAATTGACTATTCAAAACACAGACAGAAGTTAATATATTAGGACAACCTGTCTGAAAACTCGCGTTGGAGAAAATTTATTTTTGTTTAATATAAAACCTGGTATTATACACGACCCTTTTCTAGCTCAGGCAGTTCAAGTCATCCCCAGTTAGAACATGTGTCCAACGTCAGGGTGCCTACCACCAGGAGTCGTAGAGCCCACGTAGAGCTGGTGATTACCCCTCCCTGGATGGGGCCCTACATTACAGCAGGTAATGATGCCGGGTCTCACGAGACCGTTGCACGCAGACTTGGGCGCACAGTAGCTTTCTGCATCCAGGAGCTAAGGAGCTTAAAAATCCTTTGCTGGTCTTATTCTAGGTTGGCCGTCGAAGAATGATTAAGGAGCATCGTGAGCAAAGTGGGAGAAGAATTAGCATTACTTACCAGTGATCTGTGTCATCATTAGAAAAACCACATCAATCAGGAAACAGCAAAAGGGCTCTTAGCAAGGACCCAATTGAATGTGACTCTCCTAAATATTAACTCATCCGTGCATTGTTGATTCACTCTTTAATAGCTGACTTCTAGATTACAGAGACAATTACGGAGCAGGTTAAGGCCTATCATTGGACATCTACATTATGATGAGAACAGTGTTTCAGGATTTGCACCGTCTGTTAGAAAAACTCAATTTACAGAGTCACTAACTATTTAATTGAGAGGTGAGGGTTAGAGAAGGCATGAGAGAGGAAGTATCTTTTCAAAGGATCTTGAAGATGGGGTGAACTTCACGAGAACCTGTGTGGAAATGCTTATATATTATACAAAGGGCCCACTCCTGCCCTGGTCTTGACACCAACATGGCTCAAAAAACATTCCTGAGGACTTCTCTGGTGGTTCAGTGCTTAAGAATCTGCCTTGCAATGCAGGGGACATGGGTTTGATTCCTGGCAGGAAAACTAAGATTCCAGTTACCAGGAGGCAACTAAGCCTGTGTGCTGAAACTAAGAACTGACACAGCCAAATAATAAAAATAAAATAAAATTTTAAAAATTAAAAAAATGTATAGCTTTCCAGGACATATATATATATATATGTACACACACACACACACTTTCTGTATAGCCTGTATCTTTTAAGTTTTGACAGTGAAATTTAAAGAAAAAATGCAAAATATTTTGTAACTTATATGTACTGGAGTTCCCCACAAGCCTCACAAGAGATTTCCCTTTTGTTTTAAAATGAATCCCTTCAGGAGTGACAGGTTATTACTAATCACACAATGAATTTGTTACACATCACCAGTGGCAAAATCAAACTGACACCTCAATAATGTCTATTAAAGAATTTCTTAATTTAATCAATTATTTTGACCTAACTAATTACTCACTTAAATAAGAATTCATTCAAACAACTGCCTAGGCTTCTTTTTAAGGAAAAAAAAAATTACTGTTCCAGAGTAATTAGTAAACCAGTAATTAATAATCCCCTGAGGAATGAAACCATTTTTTCACATATTTAAAGTAAATAAAGCATCCTTAATGGGTAACTGACTTCTACAGAGACTCAATAAAGGTCCAGATACTCATAAACTGAGAACTGTACGGGGAGGTCATGCTCATTGGAAAATCATTTTAAATGAGCTTGAATTCCCAGCCTCAGATACCAGTGTAGATACTAAAAAGACATGTTAACACGATTTAGAAATGTGGATCCACCCTTCATTGACAGAGCTAGTGCTCATTATCTCTGTCCTGAGTTCCAGGCATTGTGCTGTTCTCTGGCATATAAAAATGAGAATTCCCTTAACAATCATTTTAATTCACTCACTATTTCAGTCCAAAAAGATTTAAGGGAGATTTTTATTTAAAAAAAAAAAAAGGAAAGAAAGAAAAAGCAAGAACTCGGCTCTGGAGAAGCTTTCAAACTATTTTATAGAGATAGAATTCCATGAGAAATCTTGGAAAACAGAGAAAGAACCAGGAAATGCAAGGTGGTAAATATGCTGATCATTGTGAAGATAAGTTTTTATTAAAATATAAATACATATAAAGGGAACAGCATGGTAAGTATTCCCACAGAGGATAGAGCTGCTTTATGACCGCTGATTGAAGAAATATTACTAGATCATCACTTTTATTCAGAAGTCCCTCTCCCGACCCCTCCCTTCCTCTGCTTTCCAAAGGTAACACTTTCCTGACTTCTATCTGAAAGTAATTTATATGTTTCACACTCTGCGTATAACAGGATGCCTTGCGGTAAATTTCTGCGTCTGGCTGCTTCTGCTCAGTCTTCCTCCGTGTTATACACAGTTTGTCAGTCTTCGTGTTTATACTATTCTATTGAATGAATATATCCCAATTCAGATATCCATTAGGTTATTTATGTTTCAGAGGCTTCCAGTTAAAGGGTAAAATAAATATTATAACTCTGAATATTGTTGTAAAATATCTGTTGAGGGCATGTGTATATCTATGCTTGGGGAGTCTTCACAGGGAAGAATAATATGCGATTCTGTAGCTGTGTTCTAAATAATTCTGTGTTCTGTGTTTTAAATAATTTGCCAAAGGGTTTCTCCCTACTCAGACTCTACCCTAGCAACCCAAGAGGGTTCACGTTTCTCTGCACCCTCACCAGCCCATTGTCAGTCTTCTCATTTTAGCCACTCTGATGGCTACACAGTAATACATCATTGCGGTTTTTATTTAAATTTCCCTAATGATTAGTGAGGTCAAGTTCCTTTACAAAATTATTAGTCATTTTATGAAGTGCCTGTTTAAATCATGTTCACATTTCTATTGGATGTCTGTCTTTTTATTTTTGATCTGTGAGAGCTGCTTACACCCGACTGCAGCCATGAAATTAAAAGACATTTGTTCCTTGGAAAGAAAACTATGACAAACCTATACACATATTAAATAGCTGAGACATCACTTTGCTGACAAAGGTCTGTATAGTCAAAGTTATGATTTTACCAGTAGTCATGTGAGATGTGAGAGTTGGACCATAAAGAAGGCTGAGCACCAAAGAATTAATGCTTTCAAATTGTGATGCTGGGGAAGACTCTTGAGAGTCCCTTGAACTGCACGGAGATCAAACCAGTCAATCCTAAAGAAATCAAACCTGAATACTCATTGGAAGGACTGATGGTGAAGCTGAAGCTCCAATACTTTGGCCACCTGATGTGAAGAGCCGGCTCATTGGAAAGGTCTTTCATTGGAAGAGACCCTGATGCTGGGAAAGACTGACGGCACATGGAGAAGGGGACAGCAGAGGATGAGACGGTTGCATTGCTGACTCAATGGACATGAGTTTGAGCAAACTCCATGAGATAGTGGAGGACAGGGAAGTCTGGTGTGCTGCAGTCCATGGGGTCTCAAAGAGCTGGACATGACTTAGTGACTGAACAACAGCAAAACACATTCTGTGTCTGTCATTTGTCAGTTATGTATACTATGAATGTCTTAATTGTTTGGATTAAGGAGCTTAAATTCAATCTCCAGTCATAGCCTTTAGTGCACACATATTTGGCAATTTCCATTTGCCATTCTGAATACTTAGGGTTTGTGCATTAAACTTAAAAACAGAGGAATGGCTCCAGTTTGGAGGCCCCTAAAAGATTGGAAAGTCTAAGTTAAAAGCAAGGAATAAGTACCTACCATCCCCTGAAATCTCTTATTCTTCTTACAGATTAGTAAGCCCCATGAGGGCAGGAATCTTTGCAGATCCCATTTGCTGCTGTGTTCCTCTGTGTTGAGAATAATACTGAGCTTGTAGAAAGAATATAAAAGACATTTTGTGACCAATAATGAATATCAACCCCATTGTTCTTGGTTGCTATTAAGGAAGCAAGTATCTTAGGTCACATATCCAATTCTTAAATGCCCAAACCAGGAAAGATATCTAAGGAAAACATGCAGTCAGATGTAATCTAGTATATTGGATATTATATTTATAAACTTCTGTTCAAGATGCAGCCAACAGGATACATTATGTGAGCTTAATATGTTTTGGGCTAGTTACTATTATACAGAAAAACTTCATGAGTATTAACTATAGTTATAATTCTGCTCTTTTGTTAACATTTTTTCCTCTTTTGAACAATAGCAAATTAGCTGATGATTACTAAAAGAGAAACCTCATTACAACAAATATAACAAAGCAACCTAAATTATATTTTTAAGTTGGTTTATCATTTGGATACTTAACAGTCTTCACAGAGTGCTCTCCCGTGTTGTTGTTTAGTTGATGTCGTGTTCAACTCTTTGGGACCCCATGGACTGTACCCCGCCAGGCACCCCTGTTCGTGGGATTTCCCAGGCAAGAATACTGGAGTGGGTCGCTAGTCCCTTCTCCAAGATCTTACCAACCCAGGGATTGAACCTGTGTCTCCTGCACTGCAGGTAGACTCTTTAGTACAGAGCCAGCAGGGAAGCCCATTCTCATATGTGCGTGCATGCAGATATGTATGTACGGGCACATATGTGTGCTCTGTGTGTGTGTGCCTTTCCATGCCCAGGTACACACAGGCATACACGTCCCTCGATAGATGCTCAAGCAAGCCTAAGGTTGAGTTTCTAGGATTTTCCTTGCTTTACCAGCAGGAAAGCTGGAGCTCGAAAAGTCTTAGTAACTCCTCTGAAGCCACAGAACTAGTAGGTAATGGATCCAGAATTTTGATATCAGATCTCGCTCCAGGTTTCCCTGCACAGTAATACCTCTTTTACAAGCTCAGGGTGCAGTCAAGATTAATCGTCACAGACTATTTCATAGTCCATTCATAGGCCTGAATTTGTCCTGTATTGGGATCAAAAATAAAACATGTAGTTAATTCTTTACTGCCGTGAGTCTATAGAATCATGATTCGTTTCTGCCATGAAGGAACAAATATGCAGGTCAAATTCTCCTCAGGGCATCATGGTTTTTTCTCAGAAACGAGGTTTCTCTGTAATGATTGCTTTGCCAAACATCACATGCTCAGTCCCCTGGCTGCTGCCTCTGGATTTGGTCTCATAGAGTCTGACATTGAGCTAGCAGGTGAAGAAATTACTCTGAAGTGATGAGCGAAAGAGGGAAGCATCTTGCATACATATGACCTCTGCTCTTTCCTCCTGTCACATCTTGGATTTGACGTGAATGTTTATGCTTATGTTTGAGTGTGTGTGGCTTGTCTGGGCGGCTGACTTGGGAGTTTGAGGAGGTTTGGGAACAAAGTTCTTTTTCTTTATTCCTCTATCTGTATGCAGACAAATCCTGTGTAGGAGAATTGACTAATATTGGCTTTTCACATATATTTGTACTTGGAAGTCAGATCTTTCTGTTCCCCACCTTCAGTATGTAGATTAACTTTGGGATCCTTTGTGCTTTCATGAATATTTAAGGGGCTCCTATAAACGCTGAGTTAATCTGAACTGGCCTGAGAGCAGTCAAGTAGAATTCATTCTCTTTAATTTAGGTTTAGAGTATCTAAGGCATAATTTTTCCTGAAAAGCTATGGTATGAATGCAATTCAGGTATGCTCTCCTCTGTGCTTCAAAGGATATCTTTTCCAGGGAGTGTTACCCACTACATGAGCCTTGAGGCCTCCTGGAAAACATAGGCCATCGAAAATGTCCCATTAGGGACAAAATGACAGGCAGGTTTTTCTCCCCTGAGGGCATGGAATCTGAGTCCACCTAACCCTGTTAGCCTCTCCCCCTAACCCTTCTACAATCCTGTCTCCATAATACAGAGTGATCCTTTGTTGTCTCACTATGTGCAGTCCACAAGGGCTCCCCATCATCCCTTCCCACTTCTGCCAGGAAGGCTTCATCCCAACGCTTTGCATGGCCAGATCTGGCTGATTTCCCAAACTCTCTGATAGACCCAAAGTCTCTGTGTAAGTATTTTGCTGTTGTTCAGTTGCTAAGTTGTGTCTGATTCTTTGAGACCCCATTGCCTGGCACCCGCCAGGCTCCTCTGCCCTCCACTGTCTCCCAGAGTTTGCTCAAATTCATGTCCATTGAGTCAGTGATGCTATCTAACTATCTCATCCTCTGCCATTCCCTTCTCTTCCTGCCCTCAATCTTTCCCAGCGTTGTGGTCTTTTCCAGTGAGTCAGCTCTTTGCATCAGGTGGCAAAAGAATTGGAGCTTCAGCTTCAGGATCAGTCCTTCCAGTGAATAGTCAGGGTTGGTTTCCTTTAGGATTAACTGTTTTGATCTCCTTGCATGTCTTTCCTTTTATTTTCTATCACAGCAGGTTACATTTTACCTTTCTATCCAATATATAAATAGATGTCTGTTTGTTGATTTTGTTTGATTTTTTTTTTCTATCCTTCCCAAGCAGACATGTGGACATCACCTGGTATGAAATGAGTACCAGGAAATCACCCTGCTCTTCACCCTGGGACACAGTAGATACTCAACGATGTCTGTTGAATGAATAGAGACAATAATGAATGCATGCATAAGTGAGGGAATAAATGCACTGCCCATGAGCACCACCATCTCCAATCATAAATTAGACGGACAGAGATGCTCAGACTTCTTATTGCTTGTTTGACAGTTGAAATGTCATGACCCCACGCAGTGTAAGTGTAAAAACTGCCCACCTGTGTTTGCACCCACCCTGCTCCTGGGAGACAGAAACCACAGTCATATCACAACAACTCTGGAAGCCAACTCTCTTGCTATTTGGAACTAGAACAGAGCCTCTTCAGAACTGTTGAGACTGAACCACTCACCACCTGAGGTCTTATTCATTTGTACAATACCTCAGTCAGCATCCACCCCCACCCATCTCTTCTTGAGGACGGAGATGGGATTGGCAAAGGGCATCCACCTCAAGAAGAGGCAGGGGTACCTTTTCAAAATGCAAATTTGACCACGGCATCCTCTGCTCAACATCTTAGGATAAAGAGCCTACTTCCTAGCATGACCTATAGGTACTCAAAAAAGTCAGTCATGAAGAGTCAGCCTTGATTCCAGCCTCATTCCATCATGTTATGGGCTGATCTTGTCCGCTCCTGCATGGCACCATAGTCTGAAGCCCTCCGACCCAACACCTCGGAATGTGTCCTTATTGGATATAGGGTTGTGCAGATGTGTTTAGTTAAGATGAGGTCATACTAGAGCAGCTCAGGCCCCTCATCTAAGTTGACTGGTGTCATAAGAAGGGACAATTAAGACAGATACACTCACAGGGAGAATGTCACCTGAAGATAAAGGCAGAGATCAGCATGATGCCTCTACAACCAAGGAAAACCAAAGATGTCCGGAGTATCACCAGACACCAGGAGAGAGACCTGGAACGGCCCTTAGAAGGAGCCTACCTGCAGACTCATGATCTCAAGACTTCCAGCTTCCTGAAGTGAGAGAATAAATTTCCGTTGTTCTAAACCACCCACTTTGTGGTACTTTATTACAGCAGCCCTGGTAAGTGAACACACACACACACCACGTCCCCCTTGCTCTGAGAGAAGCAGCCGTGCTGGCGAACCCGAGTTCTTCCACAACAGAGCTTCACACATGCCCTGCCTTCCATCTAGAATGCAAACCCTCTTTCACTTGAACTCCAACTATTCTCCAGTTCCATGAGCAGCTGAGGAAAGGCTTTCCTGAGGAAGACCAGGCTAAGGAAGATACATTTTTCATTAGACTTGTTGCAGTTGATAATTGGGTATCATTCATGGTGTCCTTTGACAAGTGTGATATCTGTCACAGCGTAGGCAAGAAAAAAAAAAATCATTGGCTAGTTGAATGAATAAATGAATACTTGCATAAATACATATTCTGGGCTGATTGAAATGCCAGTCTGGGCAGAATTCACTGCTCAGTCATCTATGTTCCCCTGGTGATTTCTGCTACCCACAATTACAGAATTTGCCACATCACCTTCTGTGCCTGGATCTTATGTCACAGGATGCTGTTCTTTTGAGAGAAGGAACTGTGACTTCTTTGAGTCTCAACTTCTGAGGCCCAGCACTAATCTGGAACCTAGTGGGCACCCAACAAACACATGTGGAAGTGAATTGTGTAAAAATTGTAGGGCTCAAGGGACTGCAGTATGCAGATATGTAAGGGGTAATTATTACCCAATGGCTTGCATTATTTTTCCCTGCACTGAAGATGGTTTAAATGCGGGGCTCCTGGTAAGTAAAGTTATGCTCAGTAAGTTCCTCTGTTCAGCCTCCAGCTTCTGTGGAAGGAAATTAAATGTCTCTTTCTCAGATTCATTTATAACTCACTCCTCAGCGGATGTGCTCACAATGCCTTCTGAGGATTCTTTTCAATTCTCTCCATCTTCTTCTCCTCCCTCCTCCCTTCCATGTTTGTAACCCAGGGGAAAACGAAGCACTTAAATGCAACTAACACTATAATCACACATAGCCTTGAACAGTACAAAGAACAAACAGAAATGGGAGAGTCTCCCACTTACTCTCACTGTCTCCTGAACTTACACTCTTATATTTGGATGCTTTAAACATAAACCAGGGTCAAAGTAACAGCCTTCTGTGTTTGGGGTTAGCCGTGGAAATCCATTTAGCTACAGCTGAAACAATATAACCATAGTTACTTCTCTCCCTCAAAGCTGTTTTTTTTATTTTAATCAGTGTGCTCCAGGACCGTTTGAGAAAGACACAGAAATTTTATAAATACATCAAGATGATAAGGAAATGGTCTTTTCAATGAGGCAATGATAATATTAATAATAAGCTGTATATTTATATATTATTTTGTATCCAAGTTTCCCAAGCTGCTTTTAGAGACTGTATTCTCGTACATTAAGGTCAAGCAAGAAATATTATGTACAGTCAACAGGGAATGAAAGCCAAACACTCACTGATTAGAATGCTTGTCACAGGTCATCCCTGTGATTCATACCAAATCTCTTCATTCAGTTGAGATGTGCTATGTATTTCCCATGGACTGGATGAGCTAAATCTGTTTATAATATAGTTTCTCCTATTTCTAATTTCATACTCAACTAATGCCTTCACTTCTGAAGGACAAAATCAAAACACTTAGATTAATTCAAAGAAGTGAGTGACTGCAGGTTGAGAATGTGTTTGGACTCTGTTCCACCTCCAGGGGCTAAGCTCTCTTATCCAACGTTGGAGAAGAAGATATCCGTCTAAGGGTCAATGAAGACTTTGCATGGTCTAGGAGCACCTTGCAAATATCACCGTCAGCACCACTAACCTCTCCTGATACTGACTTTAAGGTACCTCTATGAACACCAGGCTCCTATTGGATTAAAGACCCAGCTCCCTTGTCTCCTGACGTTTAGCGTTGAAAACAAGATTTCTGGTCTCTGCCCAAATGGATATTGCTTTTTAGCCTATTCACAGAGACAAGGCATCTTCCTGTGTATTCCTTTTCAACTTGCCTATTTTGAGAAACCCATCAGTCCTGAATATTGAAAGCCCACCTCCAGTCCCACTTTATTTTTCATAATTTCCCCTTTCCCATCTGCCTTATCATATGGAATGAGATACGATTAAGCCAGTGGAGAGGCAGTGAGCCCTTCACTCAAATTCAGAAATGCATAAGAACTCCACACACAAATACACGTTACATTGACACCAGGAGAAACGATTCATTGGGATTCCTGCTTTCCCTTTCTTTATCACTTACTTATTCAAGACACTGAAACCAGCTGTTATGAGGGGCTGATATTTGCTTTACAAAAGAAGAAAAGCTCCCTCTGTGCACATATTCTTATTCTTCCTACTGATTTGAGCGTTAATAGTATTTGACAGGTTGGTAATTTGTTTTTTTTTTTTTAAACCATAATTCATTTAGTGCCGTTCCACTTTATTATTATACATTTTACACAGTGGTGCACAGAAAACATTGTTTTTTTTTTTTTAAACAATTCTATTCCTTCCAGTAATCATTCATGCAAGGGGGGCTGCATGAGAATCTTTGGGGACAGGGTGGGTGAATTGTGGCCGTGCCAGGAAGCCGAGAGAGCTGGGAAGAAAACACCAGGAGAGGGTGAGAAGAAAAAGCATGGGGGGGAGGGTGGGAGCTGGAGAAGAAACAAAGACAGAAGGGATAATTAAATGGGGTGACAACTGCATGAGAGCGCAATGAGAATTGTGGAGAAGAAAACAACATAAAAATACCGTAGCTGTTGCACCGACAGAAGGCAGCGGAGTCTGAGCCCGCTCCCTCCCCTCCAAAGGGGTCTCAGCCATGTCTGCACGTCACTGAGTTTTCACTGAGAGAGGCAGGAAGCTGTTCTTCCACCTCCACAAAGGACAGTTACAACAATGTGAGGAAGAAGGTCTACATGAGCCTCATACGTGGGCTTCCCAGGTGGCGCTAGTGGTAAAGGACCTGCCTGCCGATGCAAGAGGCGTAAGAGACACAGGTTTGATCCCTGGGTCGGGAAGGTCCCCTGGAGGAGGGTATGGCAACCCACTCCAGGATTCTTGCCTGGAGAATCCCATGGACTGAGGAGCCTGGAGGGCTATACAGTCCATGGGGTCACAGAGTCAGACACACCTGAAGCAACTTAGCACACATGCATGCAAGCTACATATGCGCAAAGCTGAGACTTGTCCACATAGAAGCTTGTTCTATCGGTCTCCTTGGGGCAGGTCTAGGAAAGATCTTTGAGGTCTGCCTCCTCCCTAAACTGTCAGAGCTCAGTCCAGGAGGTCAGAATAACCCCCTTGTGCTGCAGCTATGGGCACTGGAGACTGAAGGAAGGGAGGTAAGGAAGAAGGGGTGAGCCCTTCCCCATCGCAGGGAACTCAGGCTACTCTACATGCCAGCCAGGTGTACAGTTGCAAAGCAGAAACAGGGACAGAGAGGTAGAGAATGAATGTGTGGACACCAAGGGGGTAGGGAGGTGGGATGAACTGGGAGACGGGGACTGACATATACACTGCTATATACAGAAATAGATAAGTAATGAGAACCAAGTGTATAACACAGGGACACCACTCAGGGTGCTGTCATAATCTCAATGGGAAGGAAATCCAAAATAGAGGGGGTATATGTATACATGTAGCTGATTCACTTTGCTGTACAGTAGAAATTAACACAACATTGTAAAGCAGCTATCTACAATTTTAAAAATTAAAAAAACAAAATAGACGTACATTTAAGGCCACGCCTGCTATTTCCTGAGCCAAATCTTGTGCTTTTGCTTTTCTTCCCCAATGCTCACAACTCCTCTGTGAGGTCAGCATGATTATTCTCTTTTTTGCCGATGAGGAAACAGCTTGAGAAGTTAAGTATTTGGTTGCAGTCACAAAATTAATGAGGTCTGAGAATCCAAACTCAAGACATTCTTACTGCAAAACCTGGATTTTTGCCCGAGTGCCCACCTGACTTGCTGAAGTTTCCAGGGAAGCAGAGGAGAAAGTGCTGATCGGCTCAAAGAAGGTCCAGGTAATCGAGCAGAGAGTCTCCCACTGTCCGGGGGACACGAGGAAGTAGGTCTGTAACAGTGGATCCTAACTGTCAGTGGTTTAGGACAGAAATTGGTCACCAAGGAAAACAGAAAGAGGCGTGAGTCTCCAGTTCCATTAGTAGGATGGTGATGCTTCTGTTCAACTAAAATACCCTGGAAGGTGGGGAAGCAAGAATGAGAACTTGGGTCGGGGGTGTGGGGAGACGCATAGTTTCCTTTCCCAGTGCTGTCGTCCACCTGGCCAAGCAAAGGGGACATCATTTCTCTGCCCTCTTCTGTGAAATAGGGCCAACAATTCCAGCACATCATTTTTTTAGACTTTAAGGAGAAAATTCATCTCAAGACACATTGGTGCTACCCTCTGACGGAGCAGTGCCTCCAACAGGCCACTCTCAAGTGCAGGCTTGTGCCTAAGGAAAGACAGGGTGCGAGTCTGGGAGACGTGACCCCAGGCACGACGGCAGCCACAGCCACAGCCAAAGATAAGGAAGCAGCTGAACGGGTAGCAACAAAGAACAGCTGAGCGCATCACGGTGTCGTACCACACGACAAAACAGGGTGCCTGCTCAAGATGGATTCTCTGCCACCGAGCGTCCAGGGAAGCCCCACACTGCTCTGTTTAAAACGTATAACCAACAAGAATCTACTGTTTAGCATAGGGAACGCTGCTCAGTGTTATGTGGCAGCCTGGATGGGAAGGGAGCTTAGGGGAGAATGAGTACATGTGTATATATGGTCGAGTCCCTTTGCTGTCCACTTGAAACTATCACAACATTGTTAACTGGCTATACTCCAGTATAAAATAGAAAGCTTTTTGAAAAATAAAGTGCTTGCTGGGAAAAATGAAGGAACTTCAGCTAACGTTGCAAATAGAAGTATACCGCATGTGGAATTTCAGATTGTTGAATAAACATGCTATGATAACATTTGTGTACATTAAAGAAAAACACACCAACAGTATTTTATATTGTTTGGTGAACACACACACATGGTAGAGATATAAATGAAGGTCTGGGGATGATAAGTATCAAATTTGAAATAGTACAGAATCCTGTGGGGAGGGAGAGGCTGAGAGGTCAGAAGATGGTTCTCAGAAGACCTCACCTGTACAGGTGATGTGTTTTTTTGTGAATCTGGGTGGCAGATACACTTCTGCTCAATTTCTCTCTTTTCTGTCTCTTTTGCATGTTTAAAATCTTTCCTATTAAATATTTTTAATTAAAAAGTATATAAACGCAAGCAGAGAGAGTCCTAAACACCATCAAGCAAGAATCATTGGAATGGGTCATTCCATTCCCCAGAGAGCTGAGGCCAGGGCGCGCCAGGATCCAGGTGGGGAATGTTCTCCCTAGACCACTGTGCTGCTTGGGGTGGTGGGAGAGGGTCCAGAAGCAGATAGAGATGTGATGGGGGAAGACAGAGGGGGTGGAGGAGAGAAGACAGGGAGCTGGGATCCTGCGGGCGAGTGAGGGGAGGGGCCCTTGTTAATCCCGCCAGACTGTTGTGGTTGAAAGGATCCACTTTGCTCCCAAGCAGTCGCTTATGTTATTATTTCTCTCAGCGGGTTTCAAGCTGCCTGCAATTCTCTGTTAGTTAATAAGAAAAGTGAGAGATGCAACAATTGCTTTTGCTTGGCTGGCTTGTAAAGGCTTTGTCACTCAAAAATGGAACAAAGGCCCTAATAACACCCTGTGCCGTAAAGGCAAGTGTCAGGGAACAGACCGAAATCAATTATCTGGGTGAGACTTGGAGACGGGAGACTCAGACACACCGCACAGAGCAGCGTCCCCACCACATAATCCCATTAACAGGGGGCCTCCGCTCTCGCGGGAGGGCAGAGCCACACAGGGAAAATGATAATTAAAAGTAAATAATGGGAAACAAGGCCCTGGTGCCTCTGTCACGGCCCTGAGTGCGAGTGTGGTCCCAGCAGACAGTGGTAGGCCTCTCTCTTGGATCCCCTGAGAGAGGCTTGGAAGCCAAAAGCCTTTGAGGCGCTGGCTGGCTAATCCTGCTTGGGAGTGGCATTTAGGGAGCAGGTGAGGGATGGCAAAGGCCTGTGGTGTGCTGGGAAGTTAGCAGAAGCTCCCTGACACCGGATACGGACCCTTTGGAGATTTTATAAGCTTTTATTTTTTAATATTAATTAATCAATTTGGTTGCCCAGGTCTTAGTTGCATGGTGTGGGATCTAGTTCCCTGACCAGGAATCGAACCGAGGCTGCCTGCATTGGGAGCTGAGAGTCTTAGCCACTGGCCCACCAGGGCAGTCCCAGCTTGGGAGCTTTTATTGTATGCATCTCTCTTGCTAAACTGATATTTAAGGAAAGATGTGGCATGAATGAATGAATGAACACAGCAGTAGAATGTCTGGGTGAAGGGTCCCTTTGAATTTCCCCTGAAAGCAACACATCTGTGTCATTGAGGACTTGTAAAAACTCAGTAGCCCAGACCTGAGTCAGGTCAAGTAAGTTAAACTTTCTCAGGGTGGGAGGTTCTGAAACCCAGTCCTCAGGGTTTGACGTGCTCTACCAGGTGATTCTAAACACGTGGCCAAAGCTGAGAACTTTTGAATTGGATGGCCCCTTACAGTCTCTGTTAGCTGCATATATAGGCTTTTACCATGAACTTATGCAGTAGAAACAGTAGCCAGAGGGACTTAGGATGAGCAGGGTCTGATCTTACCTCCAGCAATAACTTGCTTTGTGGCTTCTGGAAAGTAACCTAAGCTCTCCAAATCTCAGTGTCTTCATCCATTAAAAAAAGATGATGTATACATTGAATCCCTCTGCTGTTCATCTGAAACTATCACAACATTGTTAATTGGCTATACACCAATACAATATAAAAAGTTTAAAACAAAACAAAAAAAGATGAGATCTTATTATTAGATCCCTTTGGTTTTGACAGCTCTCTGACCTCAAAACTCCATGACCCAGAACTCATGCAGTAGAACCACCAGCATAAATATTTACTGGGTGCCTTTTCTGTGTTCCAAGATGTCATCTAATAAGGGGCAGAGAGAGGTCCCTATAAATCCTCTTATAGTCTGCATAGATGCTGAGTAGACAGACAGACAGACAATCAGTCAGTGCAGATAAGCAGTATAGACAAGCGCTAAAGCATCTGACAGTATTATCATTTGCTTCCAGCATCTCTGGTTACTGACAAAGCCTGACACAGGAGGGATCCAATAACTATTGGCTGAGTGACTGAATGAGCAAGTGAATGAATGGTGTCTCTCATGGGTGAATCAAAGTGTGGCTTGTCTTTGGAAATTGACTATTTCTGCCTCACTAGATATTAAATAATCACCTTCCCCACAAATTTCCAGGAGGCAAACGGCTGCACTGAATTGTGCTCGATGGTTTCTAATATTCCAACCCAGCTACACAAGTCCAAGGATTCTATCAATATGCAAATGTATGGCTTTGGAGCCCAGAGTGATATGGCTTCTCCTCCAGGAAGGACGCGTTTGCACCCGGGGAGACTTTAGTCTCTGTCACTAGGTAGAGAGAGCTTTATAACTCCTCGAAAAATGGTCTTCCCTTTTATTTAAATGTGTTTTACCCATTTGCTAAAGTCGGTAGGAGAGAGTCTGGGTGGAAATCAGGCAGGCCTGGAACACTGGCAGGATAGAGGAAAGCCATTTTAAATTAATTCCCTGGAAATCATCGTGGAGGATGCACTGCAGCGTGAAGGTGGGTTTGTGAACGAGGAGGGAGATTTCAGGTCATGGTTGCTCTCAGGCTCCTTCAGCTGATGACTGCTGGGTGCAAAAAACCGCTAATGTGTGTGATGGTCACCAGCCCCCAGCCTCTCACTCGCAGTGGTGCTAGTGATGAAAACGCTCTTTGGAAGGAAGCAGTCAGCAGGATTCTTCCTTATTTGCAAAGACAGTAAGTGGTACAATTCCAACCCAGCAGTAGCAGCTGGCACCAGCCCCATCTACTTCCCAGGCCCTGGGAGGTTAGAAAACGGTTCAGAAGTCACTCGGTGTGAGCCAGTGATGTGCAGGGCCACTGGGGAGTCTCAGGTCAGTGATGGTTCACTGGAACAGTGTGGCTGAGACCCCAGAGCTGGGCAATAGGTTAACCCAGAGAAGTCGCGCCAGGGGGGAGGTGGGACTCAGAGTGGAACAGACCATCAGCATGTAAGCTCAGCACCTGCTTCCAGGTCAGTTTTCTTGTATACTTAAGGCAATAAATCTGTTTATTAAATGCAATATATCTTTTATACTTTTATACAAAATAGGCCTTTTATATTTAAGGCAATAAATCTGTTTATTTGATTAAGAAGTATTCAATTGTTTTACTAAATTTCCCAGTATATGTTAAAATTAATTTTTATTGGAGCATAGTTGCTTTACAATGTTGTGTTAGTTTCTGCTGTACAGCAAAGTGAATCAGCCACAAGTATACATATATCTTTTCCTTTTTGGATTTCCTTCCCATTCAGGTCACCACCGACTATCCAGTAGAGTTCCCTGTGCAATGCAGTGTGTTCTCATTAATTATGTATTTCATACAAGCATCAGTATTGCATATGTATCAATCCCAGCCTCCATATCTCCCCCCGCACTTCCCCTTGTATCCATATATTTGTCCTTTGTCTTTGTCTCTCTTTCTGCTTTGCAAATAGGATCATCTATACCTTTGAAGAAGGGCTTCCCTGGTGGCTCAGAAGGTAAAGCTTCTGCCTGCAATGCAGGAGACCCGGGTTCAATTTCTGGGTCAGGAAGATCCCCTGGAGAAGGAAATGGCAATCCACTCCAGCACTCTTGCCTGGAAAATCCCCTGGATGGAGGAGCCTGATAGGCTACAGTCCATGGGGTCGCAAAGAGTCGGACATGACTGAGCGACTTCACTTTCACTTCACTTTCATACCTTTGAAGAGGCCCAAGTGCATGAAAAACACAAGATCCCCAGGGTATTTACATTGCCCTCCCAGCCTCTTTATGTCATTGGCTGAGAGATGACAAAGCAGCTATAGATTCCAGGCTGGCTTGTCTGGTGGAAGAGCTGCTACTAAGCCACCCGAACACCCTGAAAGGCTAGCTGGACATCAGGCTGAACTGGGTTCTTATTTTTAATAAAAGAAAAGACTGAGAGATGGACTGCTAGGGTCAATTGGTTTAAAAAATAAAATCAGCACCAGCCATTAAATTCGCACTCTCCCTACATCCCTGAAGATGATTTTACTTTTGAGCAGATCTTTTCTGTGTGAAATACGTCTTGGTCTTAAATGTCATGCTTATACCCTGAGGCTTGTAATGCTTGGGGTGCAGTAGTAATGAATCAGATACATTATTAATACACAAGCACAATGACACACTGGGGTCTTTCAGGGAAATTCACTCAGGTATGCAGAGTACTCCAAAGAGCCTGGATGTGAATGCAAAGAAAGCCTGAGAAATTCAGGATGAGACGTACCTTACTGAAATTAACCCGCTGAAATTAAAACCTGAAACAGTAGACCCAGCTGAATCAAAATTAGGTGACACAGTCTCACGTGCTCCTGAATTTCCAAATGTCCACACAGCCTGAAGCCCGAATAAGAAATATTTGGAAATGTCATAGGCACTATGCCCAGTTAAAAAAAATACCAGGGAGGATTAGGTAAAATATTAGAAAGTTCCAGAGACTCTGAAACCCACTCGAAGTCCATGAAAATAGACAGACCGACACTTATCCAACTAATATTCATTGAGCGCTTGCTATGATTTAGGCTGTGTTAAGAATGGACCCTTGGCCTAGAAACTCAACTCTAAGCGAGGAGCTCGCATGGGGCATGCATGCTCTGATTTTGCCCGGAATCGGAATAGGACTCCTGTCAAAGACATAGCCCTGGGTTGCTAAAATATGGTCCGGAAAAAAGCAAGCTGGGCCTAATTCTAAGCCTGCTCAGTCAACAGAGCACTGTAGGACTTGAGGGTAATTCCCAGATGGTGCAGTAGTAAAGAAGCCACCTGCCAATGCAGGAGATACAAGAGACATGGTTCAGTCTCTGGGTCGGGAAGATCCCCTGGAGGAGGGTGTGGCAATCTGCTCCAGTATTCTTGGAGCAGAATATCCTGGAAAACTCCATGCACAGAGGAGTCTGGTAGGTCCGTGGGTAGCAAATAGTCAGACACGACTGAGTGTATGTGCACATACTCTCAGACTCAGGTTCCTCATCTGTCCTTGATGACTTGTTGTAAATACTCTTTAAATTCCTTTTCCAGCTTTAATATCCAATGAAATTCTTGGATTGCACTTGGAAGTCAATTGCTTTTGTCTTTAATACACATTAACAAAGCCTCTAAAACATGGAGAATCCAAGAAGGAACACATCCCAGATGTAAAACTGTCATTTCTCCCTTTTCAGGGGTTTTCAGAACCAATCCTGCTAGGTAATCTTGGGGGCAACTGGCTACTATTATGGGGGTCCTGGGGGCTGGAGGGACAGACACTGTAGCCCAGGCCATGCCATGTGACGCAAGTAAAAACAGCCCATCACTTAGGATCTGTGCATCTGAAATGCTCTCACGATGGTGACCAGCCTCTGCTGTTTCTCTGGACGGATTCACTTGGTGTGATCCAGAATAAATCCTCTGTGCTTCAGTGTCTGGGTTTAGCTGTGGTGGTTACATAACCCACAAATGTAGAATTTTCCAGCCACTAATGAGAGCACTTTGCATTTAGAAATAGGAAAGCTTTCTGAATTGTAAATAAAGGAGAAGAGAGAAGATGAATCAGCTGGGTTCTCACAATGTTGAAATGGAAGCAGTCCCCTCTTTGCGGGCTCTCTCTTCTGGTTCCCAACTCCTGCCTTTCCCGTGCACATCCTGCCCCTACAGGCTGCGACTCAGAGAAGCTGCAGCCCAGCCCTGCCCACAAGCTGGAATCTTCTCCCACCACCTGGAAGGAAGCAAGATTAAAGGCAGCTGCTTAATCCTGCTGCAAAGCTCCTTAAGCATTTCTATCAGGGTCAGCTCAGTCCGTGCTCACTCAACTCATCTCTGGAAAAATATCCCAATTTAGGCCCTTCTTCTGACTGTGAAATTGAGAGAAGTGAGGGCTGGATCTGATCAGGAGAAGGTGGGGAGAGACACAGGTGGTGGAGAGAATGCTCACCCATCCCCTTCCTGTGCAGAGAGGGTTTCCTGTTCCCACCCCAGTGGTTTTGGTTTCACCCCTGACTGGCTTTGTCTCCTGCTCAAAAGGATTCTGAAAGAATTCACCACATCTATATGGAGCACCTACTGCGTTCCAGGAACTGGACTGGCTCATCCTTGGGAGCACAGCCTGGCAAGGGGGACAGCTGGTCGGATAGGCAGCTGCAACAGAGCAGAGTGTGATACTTGCCATGAGGCAGAGTTTGGAAAGCCACAGATGCTCATAAACAGGCATGGAGCAGAGCATAGTTGGGCTGGAAAGCTTCCCAGAGGAAGCCATATTTAAGCTCTAAACCAACAGATACATTGTAGATAGAAAGCGAGCAAAAGTGGGGGTGGGAGAGGGGAGTAGCTACAGATAACAAAGCTGGCAGCGGGATAAAGGGTCATGAGGGTTAAGAAGAGCTTTCTCAGCTAAGTACAGAGTCTAAGCTTGATCCTATCCTGAGAGCAATAGAAACCCATGAAAGTGGAGACCACCAAGATCACATCTGCCTTGTATCAGATGCCTGATAGCTGAGTAGAAAAAAAGACTGGAGAAGAGTAAAAGGAGGCTGGGACTTCCCTGGGGGTCCAGTGCTTAAGACTCTGCCCTTCCAAACCAGGGGGTGCTGGGTCCATCCCTGGCCAGGGAAATAAGATCCCACATGCTGCATGGCACGGCCAAAAAATAAAGAAGGACCGTCTAAAGGCATCACCCATAGTGTGGTGGTACAAGGGGTGGCAGTGGAGGGATGATGTGGCTGGTTGCGAGAGACACAGCAAGAGTGCATCCTCCGGACTCGCCTGGTGACTACCTGGATGAGATGGTTGAGGAGGAGGAAGGAATCAAGAGGAAAGTCCAGGTCTCCAGACTGGGCACCAGGGCGGGTGCAGCAGCTCAGAGCAAAGGGCAGCTGCGGGGCCACGCAGAGACGAAGGTCAGTGCGGGGCTCCGTGGAAGCACTGTGCACGGAAAGCCACGGAGTTCAGAGGGGCTTCAGTGGGGCACCTCTCCTCTCCCCATTCTCTTTGAGTTTTCTTTTTCTTTTTTCACTTTTTTTTTTTTTGCACTGGATTAAGAGCAGGGCAAGTTTAAGAATGTCTGTTAGCAGAGGTCCTCGACCTTTTTGGTCCCAGGGACTGGTTTCATGGAAGACAGTTTTTCCAGGGATGGGGGAGGGGATGGCTTTGGGATGATTCAAGGGTATTACACTTATTGTGCAATTTATTTCTATTGTTATTACATCAGCTCCATCTCAGATCATCAGGCATTAGATCCTGGAGGCTAGAGATCCCTGCTTTTTAGGATCCAGGCTTTTGATGCATGTGTGCTCATGCGTGCTCAGTAGCATAGTTGTGTCTGACTCTGCAACCCCATGGACTGTAGCCTGACAGGCTCCTCTGTCCAAGGGATTTCCCAGGCAAGAATACTGGAGTCGGTTGCCGTTTCCAACTCCAGGGGATCTTCCTGACCCAGGGATCGAACCTGCGTCTCTTGGGTCTCCTGCATCAGCAGGTGGATTCTTTACCCCTGCACCTTCTGGAAACTCGCAACTATTGATAAAGCATTTATAAAAAGCTGGGGAAAAGCAAGTAGTGAAAATGCACTGCATGAAAGGGTTGTAGAGCCTTGGTTTTCATGTGACCACCCGGATGAGTGATAGGAATATGTTTGTGTGTACTCACAATCTGGTCTCCCAGAGAATGAGCTCGGGGAGGTACCTAATGGGAGGGAGGCTGAGAAGGGATCCCAGATGCAAGCTTGCATAGCTTGATAATGATCGAGAAAAGCAAGCAAACTGCACAATCAGGAAGTTTTCAGCTGAAGAGCAAAAAAGGAAACACCAGGGAAAATAGCACAATAATTGCAGGAAAACCCAAGGGGAGAAGAGGGACCGTGTGTACCCACTTTGTGTTGGTGATTTATTACAACATGACCACATTCTTCCTGAAGAGAGAGGAGAAGAGGGCTGTATGAGGGCTTCTAGAAGGTACATTAGCTCCTGAAAGTTACTGTGTTGTGGTTCATTCAAAGTTTCATTAGGCGTTAAATGACAGATAATAGTAATAATGTTAATCATACATGACTAACATTTATTTAACTCTAACTCAGTGACTGACCCCAAGCTCAACACATTACCTCCTTTAATATGCTATGCAATCTATTACAAAGGAGAATGAAGGTCAGAAATTTTAAGCAACTCGTATAAGATCTTATGACGATTAAGCAGCAAATGAGAAGCCAGGTCTTTGTGATTCCAGAGGTTCTGATCTTAACCACATCCTTCGTGCTGATTGCATCACAGATGTTACAACCAAGTTCATAGAAGAATAAGAGATGATGAACAAAACTGAATAAACCTAATAATTTACAACATCATTTTAAATGAATTAGTGAGATTTAGTGAAACTCTATGTGAATCAGCTATTTGCATCAAAACTCCTTTTGTTTCCTCATCGGCAAGTTCAGTCACTAAGTCACATCCGACTCTCTGTGAATCCATGGACTGCAGCACGCCACACTCCCCAGTTCTTCACTATTTTCACTATCTGAGTTTGCTCAGACTCATGTCCATTGAGTCAGTGATGCCACCAATTGTCTCATCCTCTGTCACCTCCATCTCCTCCTGCCCCCAATCTTCCCCAGCATCAGGGTCTTTCCCAATGAGTCAGCTCTTCACATCAGATGGACAAGGTATTTGGAGCTTCAGCTTTGGCATCAATCCTTCCAATGAATATAGGGTTAATTTCCTTAAGGACTGACTGGTTTTATCTCTTTGCTGTCCAATCAAACATTGCCCACAGAAAATTCCAAAACATTCTTTAGGATAAAGCATGGACATCTCTTTTGTCGAGCATCCCATATTCCAGCAAAGGCCATAAATTCCTCTATTCTCTATTCTTTACCCAATCCATTCTCTGCAGAAGCTCAGTTTATGATATGGCTTACTTATTAGCTTGTGAGAAAGACTCATCTTATTCATCTTTGTGTCTTTATCATCAAGAAAACTGCTTTGAACTTAGTAAATTTTCAATAAATATGTTTTGAAGGAGTAAAACAAATATGATAGGATGATAAAGCATGCATGCTATTAACCAACGTATAAAATTAATTTGCTGTCATGATAACAATCATCTGGTTATGGAAGAAGTACATAAAATACATTAAACTCAATTGACAAATATGTTTGGTAAATCCTTAGTTCTTAATATTATGTGCTTAATTACAAGCAATGAGCACCCCCAAAGGCATGGCTTTGATGATGCATTTTATTATTGTCGACATAGCTTTCTTATCACACAGTTGGCAATCATCTCCAGATATAAGACTCAGCTTATTAGAGCCAAATCCACAGTTGTGTGTAGGGAAAATCTAAAGCATCCCTATATGCACCGAGAGATCTTGTGTCCTGGTCCAAACTTTGTAAATAGCTAGACTCTTTAGGTCTAGCTTCATCTCTTTCTGTCCCTTCTCAAATGTCTGTTTCCTTGCATCACTGTAGATGCAGGTCCTTCAAGCTGCTAAATGCCTCCTTGCTCTGGATGCAAGTGCACCATATTTTTCCCTGGTCAAATCTCCCTTCCCCACTTTGCCTTGCTACCCTCAATCTTGGCTCAGATGCTGATTCCTCCAAGAAGTCCTCAATATTTATCTTACAGCCACGCCCCTTCCTTGGTCCCGTGGAGATACTCCTGTGCATCCCCAATGGTCCCTCCCTGACACTTTAGAATAAACTTAGTGAAGTGATGTCCTGAGGTTCTTTCTTCCTCTGTGTTCCAAGCTCTAACCTCTGTCTCATTCACTACTGGGTCTCCAGGGTGTCACCTGATGCCCCATGCATGTTGTTTGGAGGAGGACTTTCAAGAGGATGGAAGGATGAAGAAATAGAGTGATAGAAGGCTGGCCACTCTAGGGACACTCTGTCATTTTCTAGTGTTGGGGACAAATATGAAGTGCTTATCAACCATCCAGTTTCAGGTCCGGCATCTATCCCCATAGCTGAATATTTAGCTGGAGTCGATCCAAACCTCATTATTTGCTGGGAGGATAAATCAATTTCACTACTCTCATATGTAATAGACATTAGCCCACACACGATGATGATATCCTTATACAGGAGAAAGGAAGGGAAGAATAAGAAAGAAGAGAGAGAGAGAGGGAGAGGGGAGACTGATTCTCTTCCTTTACTAGTGCAGAGAAAACCAGTGGAAGGCAAGAGTCTGGGGGAAGAAAATGGAGTTTTCAAGTCAAAGTTCCCATACGCCGTCACATATGTGGAATCTAAAATATGACGCAAATGAACTTATCTATGAAGCAGAAATAGAGCCACAGACATAGAGAACAGACTGGTGGTTTCCAAGGGTTGGGGGGCAGAGAGGGATCATTGGGAGTTTGGGATTAGCATATACAAACTGTTATTTGGAGAATGGATAACAACAACGTCCTACTGTATAGCACAGGGGACTATATTCAACATTCTGTAATAAACCATAATTGAAAAGAACATAAAAAAACAATATAGGGACTTTCCTCGTGGTCCAGTGGTTAAGACTTCACCTTCCAATAAAAGAGACGCAGGTTCCATCCCTGGCCTCATAACAGATATCCCACCCACCTGCCACAGGAAAGCTAAGCCCATGTACTGCAACTAGAAAAACCCCCTTCTCTAGCTGAGAAGCCACAACTAGACAAAACCCACATGCTACAATGAAGACCCAGCACAACCAAAAACAAACAAAAGAATGTATATACATATATATATATATATATAATATAAAACTGAATCACTTTGCTGTACAGTAGAAATAAGCACAACACTGTAAATCAACTATACTTCAATAAAATAAATTTAAAAAAAGAAATTGGAACTATTTCAAATATCACAGCTATAGAGATGTGCTGTGCTGTGTTGCTCAGTTATGTCCGACTCTTTGTGACCCCATGGACTATAGCCTTCCTTGCAGGCTCCTCTGTCCATGGGGATTCTCCAGGCAGGAATACTGGAGTGTATTGCCATGCCCTCCTCCAAGGGATCTTCCCAACCCAGGGATCAAACCCAGGTCTCCCGCATTGCAGGCAGATTCTTTACTGTTTGATCCACCAGGGAAGCCCAAGAATATTGGAGTGGGTAGCCTGTTCCTTCTCCAGGGGATCTTCCCAACCCAGGAATCAAATCATGGTCTCCTGCATTGCAGGTGGATTCTTTACCAGCTGAGCTACCAGGGAAGCCCAACTATAGAGATAGTTCCACTTAATAAGTGATGCGCCTATGTAATTGCAAAAAATAAAAAATCAAGGTACCATCTTTCACATTGTTACTGTACAGGCACTGTGACATTGTTAGGCTGGGGATAGATAAAGCCATGGAGTATTTTGGTTTGCTAACCATCAAAGCTAGTTGAGGTGATAGAATTCCAGTTGAGCTATTTCAAATCCTGAAAGATGATGCTGTGAAAGTGCTGCACTCAATATGCCAGCAAATTTGGAAAACTCAGCAGTGGCCACAGGACTGGAAAAGGTCAGTTTTCATTCCAATCCCAAAGAAAGGCAATGCCAAAGAATGCTCAAACTACTGCACAATTGCACTCATCTCACACACAAGTAAAGTAATGCTCAAAATTATCCAAGCCCGGTTTCAACAGTATGTGAACCATGAACTTCCAGATGTTCAAGCTGGTTTTAGAAAAGGCAGAGGAACCAGAGATCAAATTGCCAACATTCATTGGATTATCAAAAAAGCAAGAGAGTTCCAGAAAAACATCTATTTCTGCTTTATTGACTATGCCAAAGCCCTTGACTGTGTGGATCACAACAAACTGTGGAAAATTCTGAAAGAGATGGGAATACCAGACCACCTGACCTGCCTCTTGAGAAATCTGTATGCAGGTCAGGAAGCAACAGTAAGAACTGGACATGGAACAACAGACTGGTTCCAAATCGGGAAAGGAGTATGTCAAGGCTATATATTGTCACCCTGCTTATTTAACTTATATGTGTAGTACATCATGAGAAACGCTGGGCTGGATGAAGCACAAGCTGGAATCAAGATTGCCAGAAGAAACATCAACCTCAGATATGCAGATGACACAACCCTTATGGCAGAAAGTGAAGAAGAACTAAAGAGCCTCTTGATGAAAGTGAAAGAGAGAGTGAAAAAAGTTGGCTTAAAGCGCAACATTCAGAAAATGAAGATCATGACATCTGGTCCCATTACTTCATGGCAAATAGATGGGGAAACAATGGAAACAGTGACAGACATTATTTTGGAGGGGGCTCCAAAATCACTGCAGATAGTGACTAAAGCCCTGAAAGTAAATGATGCCTACTCTTTAGAAGAAAAGTTAAAACCAATCTAGACAGCATATTAAAAAGCAGAGATATTACTTTGCCAACAAAGGTCCACATAGTCAAGATTATGGTTTTTCCAGTAGTCATGTCTGGATGTGAAAGTTGGACTATAAAGAAAGCTGAGCACCAAAAAATTGATGCTTTTGAACAGTGGTGCTGGAGAAGACTCTTGAGAGTCCCTTGGATTGCAAGAAGATCCAACCAGTCAATCCTAAAGGAAATCAGTCCTGAATATTCATTGGAAGGACTGATGCTGATGCTGAAATTCCAATACTTTAGCCACCTGATGCAAAGAGTTGACTCATCGGAAAAGACCCCGATGCTGGGAAAGATTGAAGGCAGGAGAAGAAGCGGACAACAGAGGATGAGATGGATGGATGGCATCACTGACTCAAGGGACATGAGTTTGAGTAAATTCCAAGAGTTGGTGATAGACAGGGAGGCCTGGCATGCTGCAGTCCATGGGGTCGCAAAGTGTTGGACACGACTGAGCGCCTGAACTTAAGTGAACCATCTCATCAACTAAATCTCATACTAGCATCACCATCCACTGCAAATATTTGATCCACGGACATTACAGTGACTTTTTTAGAAAAACCTCATAAAATATGTAGATTATCTCAGGGCTGAAGGTGAAAAATAATTATATCTTTAAAGTCCATTGCAAACTCCAGATGCTGCCACAGCTGTATTTTAATATTCCCGTACTTTGACAATAGTGGATCTTGCTCAGGGCTTCTTATCTTCCCCTCACATACCAGGGCTGTCAATGCCATTGGCAATTTTACATGTAAATGAGCCTATCCATCACTCCTTACTTTGCAGCAACTCACTTCTGAGCCTGCCATAGAGTTACACCATTAAATCTCCCTGCTTTACAATATACATCATGACATATTTGACATCAATCAGCTGTGTCAGCCTGCTCACTGTAAACCATAAACTTGCTCTGCAGCCCTCTCTGCACAGGGTGATTAAACCTGCTTGGGGTAGCCTCCTGATTCCAGTGATAAATGGCAATTCATTTCCTCCTCGCTTTTCCCCGACCTGTTCCCAGCCTCTGTCCCAAGCTCTTCACGCCTGCCTGCTGGAGGAGGCAGTGGCTAGTGGAAAGCGCACACTGAATGTGAATCTGTGCCTTCACGTTCAACTCTGGGCTTGCACCCTCATTGTTTGGCTCTGGGTTGTGACTTTGCCATTTTAAAATGAGGAGGAGAAGCCACATCCTTTTTTTAAGCTGCAGGGACACAAGCAATGGGTATGTAAGGTTCTTCTGAGGACAGCTTTCCTGCCTGAAGAGAAAGACAGACCCGAGCAGTGGTTGTTACTCCCTCGTGATGAATGCGAACTACACGCACGTGTGATTTCTGCCAGGTGTCTTCTCACTATATCCACTTCCTGTCCACGAAATCACATCAGAAAATGTGAGTGAAAAGAGAAGCTGTTATATGTATAACTTAGAATGTGTTCTAATAAGAGGATAACTTGTTAGTTATACTCTTTATTTGCAAACCAGCTCTTTATTAGAAGCAATATGTTACATGCATTGTGTGGGGATGTCACACAATAGGGTTGATGGCGACACACCAGGGTATCATGACCCTCTAGCTGAAATCTGCCAGACATGATGATACTTTGTTTGCCAGCAAGAAAAGCCAAGAGGATTTTAGTAATATGAAGAGATACTCCACTGAACTGACTAGGCAATTCATCTGATCACTCCAGAAGTCCTTTTGCCCTTCCTTCTGTTGAGTCTGAGATAACAGTTACTTATTCTGCTTCCTGGCACGGGGAACAGGCCATCTGCTGGCCAGTGGAAGCAGCCTCTATCATGTGTGCACTCCAGAACATCTCCTAGGCCATCAATCAGAAGGCTCTTTGGACCCAGCAAAACACAGAGTGGTAAGCACTCTTTATCCACACGCACCCTGCTTTAGCCACAGACCTAGCACCTACCCACCTGCCACTTGCTCTGATTTTGATCAGTCTGGCTGCTCACACCCCCTTTTTCTAATGACCTCATCCATCTCCTGAGCCCATAGTGGTTTGTCCAAACCAGGGAGGGCAAATCCATCTGGAAGGAGCAGAGTGGAGACTGGGTTGTTGATTTCCGTGACAAATCAGATTCAATGTCATGACACTTACAAGGTGCCCACAAAAATAAAAGGATATCTTTGGGGCAGGAGGGGGAGGAAAGAGAAATATAAGGGAGCAGGGTAGAGATGGGGAACGGGAGTGAGTCTCTAGGGGGATTCAGCAGTAAAAGGAGGGGCTGGGCGGAAAACAGGAGGGAGGAGAGAAGCAGAGAGCCAGGGAGGGGCAGGAAGGGAACAAAGGAGAAAGTTAGCTTCTTGCTTTCATTCTTGGGACACCCAGAGTAATGAGCCCTCTTTCTGGAGAAGACGAATGGGCAGCTGCAGAGATTATGAGTGAGGTTTTATTGCAGATCAATAAATCTGCGTCACAGATCCCCATCTGGAGGGAGTTTTAATTTAAAGGAAAGAGTGATGAGCTCACGACGACAATAAATCAAAAAGTTGTGTATTCACGTATGCATTAACCTTCTATCAAAACACACATCGGCATCGACGCAGGGTGTGGAACCAAAGCTGGTAGGTGGCGTGGAAGGACAGCCACTGGGAGCCCACAGCCCACCTCCTCTGGGACACAGTCAAAGGAGCTGCTGCCTCATCCGGACTCTGGCTCCCAGGTTTCTGATGAGAACGGAGGGAAAGCCAAGAATGTATATCTGAGCCATTATCAGGAATCGCTGGTTGTCACCTGAGGACAGCTGCCTCAGATCAAAATCAGGGGAAAGGAGATTTCAAAGCAACAAAACTGAGATAGCAGCTGGCAAAACCCGGAATGGGGCACAGTCAGGGAATTCCAAGAGCTGTGTGCAAGCACAATTTAAGTGCTGGAGGAAACTCAGAAATCCTCCCTGTTGGTGCCAGTTGACTGCTTTGGATTCTCCCCTCTGTGGTCCTCCTGTCTGGCAACCAGAGCCCTCAGTGAGGTCATGCCAGTAGCCGGCAGCTCGGGGTGGCGTGGGCAAGAATTAACCCCAGTAGATCCCCTGGGCAGGCAGTGTGGCTGTGCAGAACAGCACTGCGACTTGAAAAAATGAATCCTACACGTTTGTAATCAGCTACCAAGATATTCCAGGATTCCACATATATGTGTTCGTATACCATATTTGTTTTTCTGACTTACTTCACTCTGTATGACAGACTCTAGGTTTCTCCACATCTCTACAAATGACCTAACTTCGTTCCTTTTTAGGGCTGAGTAATATTCCATTATATATATATACCACATCTTCTTTATCCATTCATCATTTGCAGGGTAGAAATAGAGACGCAGACATAGAGAATGGACATGTAGACACAGGAGGGAATGGGAGAGCGGGACGAACTGAGAAAGTGGCACAGACATGTAGCCACTTCCAAGTGTAAAATATAGAGCTAGTGGGAAGCTGCTGTATAGCACAGGGAGCTCAGCACAGTGCTCTGTGATGCCCTCGAGGGATAGGGGGTGGAAGGAAGGCTCAACAGGGAGGGGATATATGCATATATAGTTGATTCACTTTGCTGTGCAGCAAAAACTAACACAACATTGTAAAGCAATTACACTCCCATAAAAACTAAGATACTGCAGGAAAGCTGGTGTGTGGAGAGGACACTCCACTCACTTGCTAACCAGCCGGTGCTATTGTTACCTCGTGATCTACTGACTGTGCTGTTCTTCCAAAGACTTTTATAGAAATCAGGAAGGAACTAAAGAAGTCAACACTGAGTGTCCACCACCAAATCAATCAATGTCTGCAAGCATTTTATGCATATGGGATTGTGTGTGTATAGCCACTGAAGCAGACGTATCCACTTACAGTATATGTACCTGCTAATGCCTGTATTTTGGGGGCTTCACTGGTGGCTCAGACAGTAAAGATAATCCACGGCAATGCAGGAGACCTGGGCTCGATCCCTGGTTGGGAAGATCCCCTGGAGAAAGGAATGGCAACCCACTGCAGTCTTATTACCTGAAGATTCCCATGGACAGAGGAGCCTGGTGGGCTACAGTACATGGGGTCACAGAGTGGGACATGACCAGGTGACTAGGCACACAATGCCTGTATTTTCTAGGACATGAATGGACATCTCTTGTAGCACTTACACTGCTAAGTAGGTTCGATGAATCCCATATTACTGATGAGAAAATTGAGATTCAAAGGGATCAAGGAGCCAGGACTCCAGTCCCGACCTGTCTGACCTCAGTGGCTGGCTTTTTCTTCTGTCCCTCTGGCTTCTTGGTGTGTGTGTGCACATGCATTCTTCTACAGACTTGACACCTTTCCTCCCTTCCAAGCTAGATCCTGATACACTCCTCCTGCTTCATGGGGATAACTCAGTACAAGCCTTGCATGTGCTGTCTCCCACTGGGACACCCTCTGTGATCTGACTCGCACTTAGACACCCAGCTCATGTCGCAGCACCTTCCCTGGACAACATCCGGTCCACACAACACAGCAAATTCTTCCTTCTTTTCTGCCTTGTAGGTATCTCCATCAGAGCACTCTTTTCATTGAATTCACCTTTTTACAGGTATGATTTGTGTTTGTAGTTTACAGGAGTTAGGGTTTCTACTTACATCATGCTTAGTGAAGTGTATGACTCAAAATAGGTCATGCTGCTCCCAGAACTCCAGTCCAGGATGCCTTATAACCAGGCTGCCAATCCTTGGTGATCATTAGAGACCTGTGTATTCTCCAGGAGCCCTCCCCACCAACCGCCTTCATCCTCCTTAAGACAGCCACTTGTGCCCACTCATCAACACAGAACTGTTTATGACGTCAGCTAGAATCCCATTCCAGAGATGAGTAAAGTGAGTCACAGAGAGAACACGACCTGGCTCTCACGACCCAGTGTGTCATCTGAGCCGCCAAACAGGACCCTGGACTTTTGAATCATTGACAGCTGAACCTCAGCTCCCTGATCTCTTAAATCAGATTCAAGGAAGGATGCCTCCAAAGTGTTCATTTGCAGCTTAAAACTTTCCAAGCCTCTGCTGAATACATTGAAAATGATAGTCAGTTTTAGAAAAGACTATGATATCATGAATGATTTTTCACATGTCAGTGCACGTTGTTGGAAGACACCAGTTATAATCCTTATGGAGATAATTCCTATACAATCCTACTGGAAGGATACAGAGGGAGAAGGTACAAAGAGAAAATTTTGATGATAATATCAACAGCAACAACAAAGTTATTAAATGCCTAATAGGTGTCCATGGATTCAGATACAACTTAGCAACTAAACAACAGCAACAATAGCAACAATGTGCCAAACAATTTTCTAGCAAGGGAATATGCCGGTGAATAAAAGGAGTACCTGTTCTCAGGAGACCCGCCCTCCATGTATCATCTTTATACCAACAGCAACCAGTGGCATTTACTGGGGACCTCCTTTGAGCCAGGTGCCCTTGCTAACACTTTGCACGTTCAACAGTAGGTTGCAACAGCAGGAGTGGGCACTATGCAGGTAAACACTGGGCACAGAGAATTTACCTAACCTGTATAAGGAAGCAAGGGGGACAACCAATCTGAATCAAGTGCCCAGGCTCCTAATTCTTCTCATAATGTTTCTCCTATTTGGAGAAATCTCTCTTACATTCGCTGTTTTCCTCCCTGGAGGGGACTTTTGCTGGACTTCGAAGTAGCCCTGGAACTACTCTCCCAGTTGCCAGTCTATCCACTCTGACCACATTCCAGCCCTGATGGTTTTCCAAAAAGGCAAGTGTTTGTCTTCAGCCACCTTCAAAGCTCTCCATGACATAACAAAGAAAGCCTCAATATCCAAGCAAGGTCCTCAAAGATCGGTCACATTTACTGGTCCAGACTTCATTCCACGTTCCTACCATGGCTTCTTCAAGTCACAGCCTTGGGAGTTGCTGGAACTATCCACCTCCTCTTTGCTCTCCCAGACTTTTCCTTTGCCCACATGGTTCCCTTCCCCTCTTAGCTGATGGCATCCTTGTGTTTCTTTCCAAGATCAGAAAAACTTTCAGATAAAACACGCTCCACCGCCTGCAGCTCCACCCATCCCGTAATCCAACTTATTAACTCCTTTCAGGATGAGCCCATCAGCACATCCCCTATGTCTCCATTATGGTGTCTGTTTCCTAATAAGTATTTAGTGACGGTTTATGTGTTTTCCTCCTCCATCAAAATTCGTGAAGTTAAAAGCAGAGACTGTGTAATTCATCTTGTAATCCCTGCCGTGCTGAGCGCCATGCCTGGAATATAACAAGAGCTTAATAAATATTAGTTGAATTGCACTGGTTCTTTCTATTATCAGATGGTGTGTTATCACATCTGGGAAATGGCTGGTGCAGTGTGGTGTATGTGAAGAGCATTAACCCAGGACACATGAAATCTGGAGTCTGTTCCTTGTTCTGCCAGGAGTTTGTCGTGTGACATTAAGCAAATCCCTTGTCCTCTCTGAGTCTCATTATCACATCTAAAATAAGAAAGTGGCACTAGACAGTGTGAATTCCACCATGTTACATTATGAATTCCTCAAAATCTTCCTCGCATGCTTCATGTACTCAATAAATATTTATTGAGCATATTTTCTATTCCAGGCACTTTATAAGACTTTGGGGTGTGGAAATAAAGACAGACCCTGGAATCAAGAGCCGTACTTACAGTTCTCATATCATCATTGTGATCCAAGCCAGGTGGCCATATTAACCACACGTTTAAAAAAAAAAAATCAAAAGAGAAAACTAAAGTTCAGTTCAGTTCAGTCACTCACTCATATCCAACTCTTTGTGACCCCATGGACTGTAGCACACTAGGCTTCCCTGTCCATCACCAACTCCTGGAGCTTGCTCAAACACATGTCCATTGAGTCAGTGATGCCATCCAATCATCTCACCCTCTGTCATCCCCTTCTCCTCCTGCCTTCAGTCTTTCCCAGAATCAGGGTCTTTTCTAATGAGTTAGTTCTTCACATCAGGTGGCCAAAGCATTGGAGTTTCAGCTTCAGAATTGGTCCTTCCGATGAATATTCAGGGCTGATTTCCTTTAGGATCGACTGGTTGAATCTCGTTGCAGTACAACGGACCTCAAGAGTCTTCTCCAACACCACAGTTCAAAAGCATCAGTTCTTCAGCCTTCTTTATGGTCCAACTCTCACATCTATGCATGACTACTGGAAAAGCCATAACTTTGACTAGACAGACCTTTATCGGCAAAGGAATGTCTCTGTTTTTTAATATGCTATGTTTTTTCATGGCTTTTCTTCCAAGGAGCAAGCATCTTTTAATTTCATGGCTGCAGTCACCATCTGCAGTGATTTTGAAGCCCAAAAAAAATAAAGTGTGTCACTGTTTCCATTGTTTCCCCAGCTATTTGCCATGAAGTGATGGTCAAAGGTCTTTAAATTTGGTGATGATTAGATTCTCTTAATGCTCCTGTGTTCTGAGGCATAGTTGTTGAAGGCATATAAACAATTCTTTATAACTTTCTCCACCGTTGAGAACAAAGTTCTTCAAAGATTTTTCACTTAAATTTATAGAAACACTCACTTTTTATATGGAATTTACCAGGTAATCTAATTTACCTCATTGACCACTTTTGAGAAGAATGTTGTCAAATCAATACTGTTTCAGTTTTTTTCATGCTTATAAAGATATAAGAGGCAGCTCCCACAAAGAGAAAGAGGAATATTTCTGTTAAAGATACTAAGTTGAAATGATGGATGTCTAATCTGATTTTCCCATAGAAGTATGTTATCATGTAGGTTATATTATTCACCCAAAGTGTGATGGCCAACATTTTATAGGCATGACCATCAACTTCAAATTTAATTTTGTACAAATAATAAAACTATATTGTTTTTTAAAGCATAAAGCACTAAAAATAAGTTTGCCCCATTAAATTCAACAAATATTCTAAGCAACTGAATTATGTAAGGATCTCTGATATTCTCTGCTGAAAAAAAGGAAATATGAGTAAGATAGTGTTCTTCCACTAGGAGCTTTGTTCTATTATTGACAATAAGAAAATGACATGAATGTCTGTGCTAAAAGTCATAAAGTGGTAAGTGCCTTAAAGAAGGAAGAACATGAATTAACATTTATTGATCATTTGCTGTGTTCCAAGTTCTATCATTCGTAAGTATTATTGTCCTTGAGAAGAGACTTTTTGTACTGTTAAAATCTTGTGGAATAAACTTTTAAATAATGAAGGAATAAAGTTCTGTTAGTATGGGTCCAAATCTAATGCAAGTCTGGTAAATACAAATCATGTTCTTCCCATGTTTGGGAGTTCACATACACAAAAATACGCTTGTTAAAGTGATCAAAGGAGGCATCTTGTGAGGGAATGTTTTACACTGAGGTTTGTTAAGATAATAAAGGAGGGATTCCAGGTGGAAGGAAGAGCCAGAGCCCAAGCAAAGAGAGAGGAATTCAGGGATGCTCACATAATGGCACAGCTTATTCTATGTTGGATGCTGTGACTATGAAGAGCAGTAAGATGGTCAAAGTGGTCCTAGCCTCATAAAAGCCCGCCTTCCGACAGAGAGTCACACAAGGCACCATGAGAGTGGACAAGGACATGGCTAATGTTGTCCAGTTTGCTGGCAAAGACTTTGCAGAGAACATAATCTCTACACCGTGTTTTGAAAGATGATAAACAGTTTGTCAAGGTGGAGGGGATGGAATGAGGTTGATGAGATGAGGAAGGGAAAACTAATCTGGCAGAGGGAACAGCCTGACCAAATTTAGGCACGTCATCCAGTGGGATGCCCTTGCCTGTCCAATGTGACTTTGGATGCCTCATCCATGCAAAGAGGAAGAAGGAGAGGATTTGAAGTAGACCAGCACATGCTCAGGCTACACTGAGTGTCGAATCTGATCCCCTCACCTGTGCCTTAAAAAAAAAAAATATTGGACTTAATGTTCCTGGCAAAGAAGGTACTGAAACAAGAGGGAAGGGTGCAGGGCACAACCTTTAAAAGAACAACATAGCCTGAGGACGAGACATACAGTGATTAGAACCAAACAAATCAACTTCCTGAGGACCTTCAGTTCAATTAAGTTCAGTCGCTCAGTCATGTCCAACTCTTTGCAACCCCATGGGCTGCAGCACGCCAGGCTTCCCGGTCCATCACCAACTCCCGGAGCCTGTTAAAACTCATGTCCATCCTGTCAATGATGCCATCCAACCATCTCATCCTCTGTCATCCCCTTCTCCTCCTGCCTTCAATCTTTCCCAGCATCAGGGTCTTTCCTGTGGACCTTGAGCCGCATATGCTTGTTGTAACACATCAGCTAAATGACACACCCACAGATGCCATGACAGTTCTGAGGCCAAAAAAAAAAGGGGGGGGGTGTTGGCCCAATTCCTGGGAATCCCCACCCCTTCCCCAAAATAATTGGAATAATCAGAATAATCCTCCAACACATTAGCCTATGAAATTACCTAGCCCATAGAAAGTAACCATACCGTATTTAGGACTTTCTCGCCTTCCGAGATGGCCCATATTCTGCTTATGGACTGTGCTGTGCTGTGCTTAGTCACTCAGTCATGTCTGATTCTTTGTGATGACCCCTTGGACTGTAGCTGGTCAGACTCCTCTGTCCATGGGGATTCTGCAGGCAAGAATACTGGAGTGGGAACTCTATCCCTTCTACGGGGATCTTTCCAACCCAGGAATAGAACCAGAGCCTCCTGCATTTCAGGCAGATTTTTTACCAACTGAGCTACTAGGGAAGCCCCCTGTGGAGTGTGTTTTTCTTTAAACAAATCCACTTCTTAACTATCACTTCATCTCCAAAATCTATTGCAACAAAGTAAGAAACAAATTCACCAGAAACGGTACCATGAATGGTTCCTGATAAGGGATTGCTGGGGTCAGAGCTGTTCTTAGAGAAGACTAATACAGCAGAGACATGGAGGGTAGAGCCAGAAGGGAGAGAGATTTTAATTGGTTGTCCCGATAGTTCAAGTGAGAAGTAATGAAATCATGAACTAGGATGGAGGCGGTTGAGATGAAAAAGGAGGGTGGGAAATTAAAAGGTTAGAATCAACAGACCTGAGAGACAGACCTGATGGACATAAGTATGAGCAAGCTCTGGGAGTTGGTGATGGACAGGGAAGCCTGGCGTGCTGCAGGCCACGCAGTAGCAAAGCGTTGGACACGACAAAGTGACTGAATTGAACTGAACTGAAGGGAGAGAGCACTGGTGATATTCCTCAGGTAATTATAAACGTGGGATTAGATTTCAACAGAGGAGTCAAGACTGGAGACAGATTTAGGCATCAGTCCTACCGAGGTGGTAATTGAACAGTGGGAGGTGGGAAGAACACCAAGGGGGAGAGCATAGAGAAGAAAAGAGACTAGCCAAAGACCAAACCCTGCAGAATTCCTTGGCTCTGGAGGTAAAGAAAGGCAAGGGGGTGGAGATGGAGGAAAAGAGGACCCAGAAATAGGAGCAGGATGGGAAGTTCCGTCTCAGAGGAGCAGTAGAAATCTGGGTGAATATTGCAGAAGGCAGTAGGATGGATTGAGATTCAGCCAATTGTGCTCAGACAGTGAGTTGTGTCCAATTCTGTGCAACCCCATGGATCATAGCCCGCCAGGCTCCTCTGTCCATGGGATTCTCCAGGCAAGAATACTGGAATGGGTTGCCAAGCCCTCCTCCAGGGGATTTTCCTGAACCAGGGATCGAACCCAAGTCTCCTGCATTGGCAGGCAGATTCTTTACCACTAGCACCACCTGGGAAGCCCATTCGGCCAATTATGTTATCGTTAACGTCAATGATAAGCTTCAAGAGATGAACTGGGAGTGTTATGAGGAGAAAATAGGAGCATAGAGATGATAGTAAACAGTAAGTGCTCAACGTTCTCTCCCAAATTCTGTCAGTGAAAGGAGGGGAACACCCCCATGAAGCTCACCCCCCTTTCCATGGGGGGACCTTATTTACAGGTGCCTGATCTGCTGTTTGCAGCTCTGTGACATGTTTGGGAACTCAGGAGGCTGGGCCCACCGAGTGTTAGAATTACGTGCACCCGCCTGCGATTGGCACCATCCTTGACCAGGCAGAGGGGGTCTGGCCGAGAGGCCCCCAGCCCCCCACAACCCAATGATGGGCGGCACATCTGGTCCTAAGTAAGAGGCAGCAGAGAGGCTACTGCACAGCAGAAGGGCTAAGCCTCAGTCAATAACCTGACAAGCAATTGTATAAAGTGGGGGAAATAGCATGGTGTTTCTCTCCTGTTTTTTTAAATACTGAGGTTTTGTTTTCCCCTGTCTTTCCACAGTGGCTCCAGCTATTAGCTGCCTTCTGAAGTGCAGGAAGGAACAAGAGTGCAACTCTCTGGCCACACAGGAAATCAGCCTCTGCTTTCTGAGCTCCTAATTCATGGGGTCGCAAAGAGTCGGACACGACTGAGCGACTGAACTGAACACAGACAGAGGACTGATAATTGATGATTCAGCAGCAGCTCAGGAGCAGGGCCTTGATGCCCCAGGAGAGACAGCTCTCAGGTTGCCTACCCTCGTGATGCTTTCCCTGACCCAACACCTCACCAGCGGCAGCTTCCCCCGTACGCGCCACTCAGGCCCCCGGGTTGCCTACTGGTACCAGAGAGAGGACACACCCTCATGCCTGAAGACACCCACGCGTGGTGGGGGCAGACCTGAAGCTTCCAAGGGAATTAGGAATTCTGAGGGAGAATCAACAGCTGCAGATAAGCCCCTGGTAGTTGCAATGCTGTTTTCATGCAAATGGCCCTAAGTAAAATGAAAAGAGACTGGCCTAGGAGGAGGGCAAGGAATGAGAAAAGGATTCAAGAGAAAAGCTGAATTAATTCTAAATGGGACGCTTTTTCGGAGAAGCATTAGCAGCTCTTGAAGAAAATAAATAGGCTTTCTCCCACATTTATTAAATTTCTATGATGCTCTCATTTAGAAGTCCTTTATTTTCAATGGGAAGAGGAAAAATTTCAGGTCCATTTCACAAAGAGAGGATCTCTATTACCTATTGATTGTAAAATGCCCGGGATTATTTCCGGAGAGAAAGGGAAGATGGAAGGTTCCTAAAGGGAGAAGGGGATGCTGCTGGAGTTCTGGGGCGGCGGATGGGGGGCGGGACGGGGGGGGGTGGCGGTGTGCGGGGGCAGGAAGATTATGCCCCCACTCTCACAGAGGGAGGTCAGAGGGCTCCAGTATTTCAGAGAGGGACGCGCAGGAGCAAGGGGTTTGTGGAGAGGAGGTGTTGTTCCAGAGTCACCGTTAATTGGATATGTCATTTAACTTTGGCTTCCTCATTTACAGTATTACTTTATAAATAGTTCACCTCCCTTCTGCACTGTGAAAATAAAACGGGATGAAAACATGAAAATGTGCCAGAAAAGAAATGATTAGAATAGTTCTATAAAAATACAAGATGTTAATACACTCAAAAGAGAGAAAAAAAAAGTCTCCCCCATTAATGAGAAGGTCTGTGTCTGTCTGGGTGACAAACAGCCACAGCAACTGTCCACTTCCACATGCCGGACAGAAGCCCATCTCTAGGGCTTCAGCAGGAAATCCTGGGGCTGAGGTTGCCGCAGGAGCCAACAGGAAGAGTAGCTGCTGGCCTGCTCCCTGGCTCACGGGGCCCGGACATCTCAGCTGAGTTTGGTCTCGGCGATGCAGCTGTGAGCAGTAGCATAAAGCAAGATCTTAACTCCCTGCCCAGGAAATGAACCTGGGTAGCCCGGATGAAAATCAGAAGTCCTAGCCACCAGGCTAGCAAGGGCTAGAGACTAGAAGTTCTTTGTCTCTAGATCTTTGCACCCGGTGAAAAATGCATTTATCATGGAGGTAGAAACTGTAAATATTGATATAAATTTTATTATTAGAGACACAGCATAGCAGCAAGTGGGCGAGTGCACATAGAAGCAGTTTGTCTAGTGAACACAGAAGCAAGGCAGAGATGCACAACCAGAGAGAAAGGGTGTGAGGAGGAGCACAGCAAAGAGGCGGTTAAGTCATTTATAGAGGCCATTTACTTCTGGGTCTTTGTCTTCCTTCACGCCAATTATCTGGTATCTTTGGCCACACCTGACCTACCCTGGGACCCTCCCCTGGGTGTGCACACACCCCGCAGCCAAGATGGATCTTGAAGTGAAGGCTTTTGGGAGGATCAAGACTCATTATGGTCCGGCATTATCCCTTGACTTTTGACCCACAAGGAGCCTTTGTGCTCATGTATAGTGTCTCCGTTGACCCCAAAGAGTTGGGACTAGAGATCCCTTAACCTTTACTCAAACAGGGTCTTGCCCCTCCTTGTCCTTGCCATGACTATTGCTGTGACTATTACCTCAAGAAGTTCACAAGAGACAAACACTGGCTATTTACCCTGTTTCTGTTGTTATTTCCATTTCAGAGGGCAAACAGGAGGCTGATTAAAAATGCCTTAACTGGAGCCCACCTATCTCTTGTCTCAGTAATGCTAACAGTTGTTAAGTAGCCTGCCTGAAGCCCACTTCTTCGTGCCCCATGAAAGGCAAACAGGAAACCAGTTGTAAATGTCTAACCTGGAGCCCATCTATCTCCTACATCAGGTTCTTTGCCCACCCACCCACTCTTAAAATGGAACTGAAACCAATGAGGTGCTCTATATTCAGAACAGATACATGCTACCTGGATCCACTGTGTTCTGATTTAAAACCTCAACTTCAGAAAAAGTCATCCCTCTGTGATTTTTCTTTTCCTTGGCTCGGTAAAAGTGGTTCACATGAGTCATATTGGGTTTGCTTTGACACCAAGGTGACCCATTGGGTGTTGTGTAAAGTGCTAATCTTTCCCCCAACCACTTCCGAATTCCTTAATTCCCTTGACACATTAATTCTTACCCCAACATGAAATGCCCCAATATTCCCCAGAATCCCAGGGCAGAAATTATAGCAATTTCCTCCAACTGGAATCAAATGCCAAGGTTGGGGAGCATGGGCCATGGCCTGCCATTAATTCAAACATCCATGTGAAAGATTGTGGTGGGCAGCTGTGATTCTATTAAAGGGGGCAATTTCAACTCCATTTCCTTGATAAACAGACACAAGCTTGCCCCTAAATTGGGCTTGATAGATTTGATTAGAGTAGAGTTTTTGGAGGCAGTGATTTCTGCAGGAAAATTGCTATTTGATGTACAAGGCCAAATTGCACTTGAAATCTCCTTGCATCCATGGAGGAGAGAGAAGGAAGAGGCTGGAACACCTAGCCAATTGCTATCATCCGAGCAGCAGGGGACTCAAGCTGTTGTATTCAAAATATCTGTTAGGTATGCAGCCAGTGTGTGCTATGGAGAGCACGCCAGGCTCAGGGGAACCCATGATTAAAAGCAGCAAAAGCAAATGTTATTTAAACAAAGCAAAATGTACCCGTCCGATCTCTTTTGCCCACGTGAATCTTTTGCAGGGAGATCGAAAGATATGTAACCACCTCTAGGGGCTCCCGTGGCCCCAGAATTCCCACTGGGAGTGTAGGGACCTGGGAACCAGGCAAGCTGAATCTCATACTTTAAAGCATGTTCTCCCAGCACAAATATAGGATAATGGGGTAACTGGCCATCGAACTTTCTCACCTGCTTGCTCTGTCTTCAGTAAATGGGAAATAATACTTGTGTAGGTTGGCTCCACCAGATAAGGAAATGGGAACTTGTTTAATCACCAAGTCGTGTCTGACTCACCAACCCCATGGACTGTAGCCCGCCAGGCTCCTCTGTCCGTGGGATTCTCCAGGCGAGAATACTGGAGTGAGTTGCCATTTCCTCCTCCAGGGGATCTTCCTGACCCAGGGATCAAACCCACGTCTCTTGCATTGGCAGGCGGATTCTTGGCCACTGATCCATGAGGGAAGCCTGACGGGGACTGTAATGGTTTCTAAATTGTCAACGTCAGGAACCCTTAGTATTGGTAAATCTGTTTGCTTCATAAGTAGAAGCACTTCCAGGAGCCCTTGGACTCCTTCACAATGGCCTGTTCTGCCTGGCCAGGTGCCAAGTGCATGGCGAATGGAGATTTATTCAGGATCTGGAAGGTGCCAAGACCCACACTTGGGGCTTTATATGCACCACCTCATTAAATCCACCAATAACCTTGGAGGTGGCTGCTGTTTCTTCATTTTTAAATAAAGGCAATCAGTTTCATGAGTTAAAGAAAAATGACCAAGGTCTTGTAAGTGGTGAGAGGTAAACTAAGACATAAACTAAAATCACCCAAGGCCAAAACCCTACTCATTCCATCATATGGGGTTGCTGCTGTCAGTGACATGGGGATGGCAGGACTCTGATGGGAAAGTGGCCACATGGAGTTAGTGATGCAGGAAGGGTCCCACCCTTGATGGACATCAGAGCTGGATGGACAGAGTCAGTATAAAGAGCGAATGAAAATGATACATGATTTAAATTGCTGGAATTTAACATAATATGAAGGGCTTTCCTGGTGGCTCAGTGGGAAAGAATCTGCCTGCCATTGCAGGAGATGCTGGAGACATGGGTTCAGTCGCTGCACCAGGAAGATTCCTGGGAGGAGGGCATGGCAACCACCCCCAGTATTCTTGCTGGGAAATCCCATGTGCAGGGGAGCCTGGTGGGCTACAGCCCATGGGGTTGCAGAGTCAGGCATGACTTGGTGACTAAACAACAACTTTATATGAAGCAGTTGTCGAATCACTCTTCTTTAAAGAGAGAAATGGATTGGCAAGTGACATCGAGAAGCTTCTGTATTAGAACTACATGAGGAGAGAATGGAAGAGCTCTTAGGCCCATGAGTACCATGCACCCTTCTGCCACCTGCTGAAGTCTCTGTCCTGCGTCCTTTGGGAGTTTAACAAACACAGGCACTCATGAAGCATCACCTTCTGGTTATGTTGCTAGGTTTTAATAAAACCACTCTGGTTCCCCAAAGCACAGGTACCCAAGAACTCAGATCCCACCTACATGAATCTACAGTTTTAAAAAACACTACATTTTTATTCTGGAGCATTGTCTCCTCACATCAATATGTCCAACCAGGATATGTAATAGAATCTACTCCAACCATAAATCTGAAACTTTTCTGTGTTGTTCCCTGTCTTCCCAAATCTTTGACTCATCTACCTATTCAAACAAAGCCTTCAGAAGTGACTTTCTATATGGATCAGATGCATCATCAAGGATTTCAGAACACCCTTTGCCCACTAGGAACCGAGCCAGACTCATCAATGTACTGGCTCTCTGTTTGCATTCTCCTCCCCTCTTCACAGCGACTCTCCTGTGTCCGCCTCAGAGAAGGGGTGACTAGCTCTTGTAGCTACTGCTTTGATCAGCTGGCAATGGATTCAAAGCTCTAGAACCCACGTCCGCACGTGTGGCACACAGGGAAAATGAACCTCCACTGACCCAGGATGGAGTAGCCTGGGCTCCAAAGCTGCAGAAAACCTGACTTCCTATTGTCTTTATCAGGCTTCCCTGGTGGCTCAGACGGTAAAGAATCCACCTGCAATGTGGGAAACCTGGGTTTGATCCCTGGGTTGGAAAGATCCCTTGGAGGAGGGCATGGCAACCCACTCCGGTATTCTTGCCTGGAGAATCCTGTGGATAGAGGGGCCTGGTGGGCTACCATCCATGGGATCACAGTCAGACATGCCTGAGCAACTAAGCACAGCACAGCACTGTCTTTATCACCACTCTTCCCTTCCAACCTAGGCTTCCTAATCCTTCCCTATGGATGGCCCATATGTTGCCTGAGGATATAGAACAAATAAATGCAGTTCCCTTGGATCTGATTTGTACACCCGCAGGGTTTCTTCCTGACACAAGAGTGAAAAATATCCATCTGCCCTGATCAGGCGACTCCTGACACAGTCCCCGGAGCCACCCCAGTGTCTGTGCCAAGCACCCAGCACAGCCCAACTCTGAATTACATGAAACACTTGGAAGCAGCCTCTCCATGGTGATACAGGATGCTATTCAGGACTGGGGATATACTGGGGTTTGGGAGTGATGTATAAAGTCTGTAGTCATATTTGTCTTTCGAGATGGATACTCTGAATTGATTATAAAGAGTGAGAGGCATCGGCAATTTTGCTCTCTGCTCTTTTTACTGTTTTGGAATTTTAATCAATGATTAATGAAACAAATATTTACACTAGTCTAATGGCAGGGAACGTATTAGTGATTAATATAGACCTGAAGTCTTCTCTCACGGAACTTAATGGTCTGGTAGGGGAAAGATCATTGAACAAGCAGTTAGAAGGTTACTGGGTGTTACCATCTGCTTCCTGAGAGCAGCTAAGTAACCCAAGGCAGGTGGAGGTGCAGATGGTGACTCCTACCGCAGGGATGGAGACTGCAGATACCCGAAACGACCCACGATGATATCTCAGGATCCACAAAGCCAGAGATGATCCGGCTATATCGTACCTGATATTCACACATTGGTAGAAATGGACAACAACTTACTATCTGATGAATACAGATCAATAGACTTCAAATTGTTGGAGGTGAAAGGACAAAGTGTATTGTCTCACATTTTAAAAGTGAGGAGACCTTAAAATCTACACCAACCGTCGTCCCTAGCACACAGTAAGTGCTCATTCAATATTTGTCAGGTGATTACCAATGGAAAGATTGCCATCTGCTCTAAAGTAATCAGGCTTTGGAGTCCTCATTCTTGCCATCTCTCCTGCTACGCCCTTGTCCCGGGGAAGTCAGGCTGTAGGGGAGCCATGCATTAAGCATTTGGAAGAGCCCTCCTCTGTTCCCTGCACTTAGATGTTGATTCCAGCAGAAGAGACATGGCACCATGTGCAGTCCTTGACAGCTCCGTGATAACAACAGCCATGAGGAAGAGGGTAGAGAGGTGCCCGGGGAACCTGCAGACCACAGGCTGCACAGCCTCTTACCATCAAGATGAGGATCACAAGGACCACTTCATAGCACATCCCCAGTTAATTTATTTTACCCTGCCACCCATTATTACTTGTTTAGGTCTTGTATCAATATGCTGGGCTAATTTTTTTCTGCCCAGCTGCCAACCTTGGGCAGAAGAACATCTGGTGTATCCCCCAAAGGCATTAGCCCATTAAGAAAGGCAAATTGATTTTTTAAAATTTCATAAATCAGCAGTCAAATGAAAAAATGTCATTTTAAATTATAAACATAACCGACTTGAATACATGCCTGCTCCATGTGCTGTACAATTGGAATCATTTATGATTATTTAATACCTGTTTGGGGGCATTGTAATTTTAATTATGTGTTACAAGGTAAGATAATTATTTACCGGGGCTGACATGGCATTGCCAATAATTACTTAATATCTGTTGGAAATTATTCAGCAGTTTTTAATCAGTGATACATACTAAAGTGATTGTTACTTTCCAACGAACACAAAAATCCATCCCCGAGAAAAGACGCCTGGGACTGACATTAGTCATTGTTCTAAAATGCATTATTGATTTATGCACGTTACCATACTGTGTTATTACTTTTCAATAGTTGAGAGATTCTTGCCTACATTAGCAAAAGAACAAAAAAAGTAAGTAACAACTCCAGTTCCACAATGGACCATCAGCTAGTGGAAAAGAATGTATGAGAAAGGTCCCATGCACCTAATGCTTCCTTAGACTCATTCTGGGATGAACAGATATGCTGCCAAAGGCAAACATAAGGCTATGTGTTCACGGCATCTCTTCAGTTCAATTGTAAATTCTTGGAGGGTGAGGATTAGACCTTTTTCTGAGGCTTACTGTATCACGTCCTCCCGTTGGGGACCACACCTAGGGGGAATGTTCTCTAAAGAAGTTTGGATATGGATGTGGAATTGAGAGTCATTTACCTGCACAAAATACCTTTCACTGCTTTGTTGATGTTCTTTTGCTCGCCCATGGACACCATGGAGGAAAAAACTATGCAAAAATAATCTTACTAGTTTCTAATAAATGGTTTTAAGTCATTTCCTTAGTGTAAAGATTACTAGTAAGTAAAGGAACACCATTACTTACTAAACACATTATTCAGAATCTTTAAAAAAAATTTAAAAAGCATTTCATTACAATTACATTATTAGATTCTGCTAAGTATTTTCCTTAGTTATTCATTAAACAATGAAGTGCTTTGCTAAGAGAAAACAAAGGAAGAAAGAGATTTCTTTGTAATCATTTGCCAAATGATTTCCATGACTTGGTAAAGATCACTTCCAACTACTTATGAGTGTAATAAAAGTTGGCGCCTCGTACACTGACTTGTTACTGCCCTCCCCCAACTACACACACCAGAAAGAAGGGGGAGAAGGCTTCATCCTCCCCAGAAAGCACTGGCTGCACTGGCCATGCGTTTCAGGGGACCGGCTGTTACCACACCTTTGCTCCCTTCCTTCCCAGGGCTCCACTTAGCTCCAGCCTCTGCCCCACCTGCCGACGCTGAGGGCATCTGGCATGACTTACAAGCCCCAAGTGCCCCCTCGCTATTCTGCCTGGTGACGATGCGGCTGGGATTCTGCAGACTAATTTCTTCTGTATCCCCTGGCTTCCTGCTAACTCTCAGCAGGGACAGGAAGGATGGGGGCAGGAAAGGGGGCAGGAACTTGCTCCCTCCTGTTAGGGGCTGTTCAGTCAGCATCGCCCCAGCAGCGACCTTTCACCCGGCAGCAGCGCTTAGCTGCAGAACAGCTGGTTCATTTCCAGCGTCTTTCCACACCCCCCAACTCAGCTCACTCTTTCTGCCATGGGAACCAGCATGAGCAGGACCCACATCCCGCCCCGCCCCGAGTCTGCTCCCGGCCTCACACAGCCCCTCCTCCGTGCCCCAGAGACCCTCCTCCTCCTCCAGGGCTAGTCCCCACTCACAGAGCCTTTCTACAAATCCCACAAGTGCGGTTTCTGACAGTCCTAGCTTCTCCTTCTCCCCAGCCCCAAATGGGCTCCACGGCTTCCTTTCGTCGTTGCCGGCCTTCAGCAGCTTGTTGCCAGATTCTCTCTATTGGATGCTCCCGGGTAAAATAACTAGTGTGGGTTCCATTCTCCTGTGCCACACTGTTGTTACACCTCTCCATAGGAGTGGTCTTTCACGACTTTTGACATCCCCTCCATTGCAAGGACCTTCTGTCTCCCTCCCCTGCAGATGTCTGACTGGCTGTTGTGGTGCCATTGGGCGTCACCTGCTCCCAGAAAGCCCCCAACGGCCTGTACATCCTCCCTCTACATCCCAGACATCCTTTGCCTGCACCCATACTCCATCACACAGATATTTCCACTCTTTTTATTCTCCCCAGTCAATTGTCCCCAAGACAATGTCACAATGTGGGTCACTGCCTCTCCCACATATCTGACCATATCCAGAATCTAGAAGAAATATCACAAATATTGACTGTTTGCCCTGAACTAACGTGGACTACCCCCATACTGGCCTAAGTGTGGACTGAACTCCTAACAGGATCTCGGGGCTCTGAACTGGAGGGAGCAAGATTCTCACGGAGAAAACATCAAACGAAAATGCCTTCACTATATTTGACAGGATGCTGTTTTGTTGTGAGAAAGAACCGTAGGACAGGAGGATAAAAGTCAGCTTAGAGGTGACTGGGCATCATTTCTCCAAGTTACATATTTAGCACTTAATCTTAGAACAGTAGTCTAAGGACAGTCCTGAAACACCACTAGACCTTGAGTGATGCTAAGCAAATAGCTGATAACAATAACTGTTGTTTAGTCACTCAGTTGGCTTTGACACCTTTGAGACCCCACAGACTGTAGCCTACCAGGCTCCTCTGTCCATGGGATTTTGCAGGCAAGAATATAGGAATGAATTGCCATATCCTTCTCCATAGGATCTGTCTCATCCAGGGATCGAACCCGTGTCTCCCGCATTGGTAGGCAGGTTCTTTACTGCTGAGCCACACCACTTGTTGCCCATACAGTAAGTGTCTAGACGCTGCACTACCTCATTACATTCTAGCAATGACCCTATGAGGGAGAAATCATTAACCTCTTTTGCAAAAGTCCTATTTTGCAAAAAAGAATCCCTTTGCTATCTTATTATGAAGAAAAAGTGATACTGAAATGATGAGACAAGGGTGAAGTGAAGGAGACCTCCTTGAGAGCAAAATCTAAGAAAGTGACAAAAACTGAGTAATCAACACACACATGTTGATACAACATGCTTTTTAAAAAATTAAAATGAATATAAAAATTGATGATAAACAAGATATTAAAAGTTTGGGCAAAGCTGAGGTAGATGTTGCTGATTTTTTCTTTGTCCTCGGGTTCTGATATGGCAGACAGCTTCTGAAAGATGCATGTGATCTCACATCCAGTGAGACGTGGAGGAGTACAAATTCAGTCTCCCCAGCTCCAAACCCTTAATCATTTACTGCTGACCAGATAGCCAGCATGATCACAACATTTATCTACAGAACGCATGGTCTCCTATAGCTTTGTGAGCTGAATGCAGAGGAGTCCAGGCAGGGGCTTTCAAAAAACATGAATGGTTTTCACATGTCATATGGAACTCTATTTCTCTACAGTCTACTCAATCTCCTCTGGTTTTAGATGTCATGCATTTTAGGGCTGAAAGGTGCAGTTCTTACTTTATATGTACTACTTCTTCATCCATATTCGTTCAACTAATAGCCATTGAGATAACCAACAAGGACCTCTTGTATAGTACATGGAACTCTGCTCAATGTTATGTGTGAACCTGGAGGGCAGGGGGACTTGGGGGAGAATGGATACATGTGTATGTGTAGCCAAGTTCCTTTGCTGTTCGCCTGAAATTACCACAACACTGTTAATCGGCTATACTCCAATATAACGTAAAACGTTTAAAGTTTGAAAAAAAACTGATAGCCACTGAATGCCTATTATGTATTCAGTCTATTACCATTCTTTATTCACGTACTTTTGAAATTCGATGAATTTATCAGAAAAAAAAAAAAAACGACCAAAGGGCAAAATTCTGTCTGCCTTGCGATAACCCCCAAGGAATAAACAGTAAACTGCAGATGGGAAATAAAGGCAGACCACTTTGCTTTAATATTAATTTGTGCCCAAAACTAGAGATCATGAACACCTCAGGTGGCTCAGCTGGCTAATGGCTATGGCGGACGTATTACCCGTGTTCCAGAACTCAGGTATCACCGAGTTAAAGGACTACTCTTTTCCTCTGCTGCCTTAGTTTAAAGCAGGTTGTAACAAAATGATCACCCATGTGCTACAGACTGGCTTGCATACAAAATGTCAGTGTGACTACCCACGGGGCCAGTGCAAAGGTGGAGTTAGCTGCTGGGCCAGTGGTGCAGGGGAGCGCCTAAACGAAAGTGGGGGCATCATGGGTGTGGGCACTGAGGTGCCCAGCAGGCTGAGAATGGCACCACACTCCAACCCTCCCAACCCCTTTTCTTTCTGACAGCCAGCATCCCCTTGCCTGCAGAGCCCAGGGGTCAGAGGCGATTACACCACGTATACCTGTAGATGGGTCTTCAGTCTGCCCCACAGCCACAGCTCAGAAAATGATAAATATTGAGGTCTTTTAATCTTATCTCACTAGTCGATCCCTCCAGCCCTCTAATCATTCTTGTTGCTCTGTGGTGACAGCCTTTCCATTCGTCTACCTCTGTCTGACACAGAAATGACAAGAGGCAGAGCCCAGCACAGCAGCTGGCAGGAAGCGCTGAACCCTAGCCCTGTGCTCTGATGCTCAAAGTGATACAGAAGCGCTCAGACTTTGCATCACTGCTTCAGGAAACTTCCTTTGGGATCTCTTCCTAGCACACCAATTCCAGTTTTTGAAAATAAGATAGAGTGGGAGGCAGGAAGCATGATGTGCTAAAAGAATAGTCTAAAAAAAGAATCTGCCTGGGGTTCCAAAACCTGGTACTATTACAGGTTCATGGAAGGGGTGGCTCGGACTCCAATCAGACTGCAGGGAGGGAAGCCCTCAGGGGCTCTGGCTTTAGGAAGTTGTTCAACATCTCTGCTACTCAGTTTTCGAATCTGTGAAATACAGAGAATGCTTCCCAGTTTATAGGTCAGCTTCACGTTATAGAAGATAACACTGCACAATATTGGGCACAGTTGTGTCTGGCTCTTTGCAACCTTATAGACTGTGTAGCCCACCAGGCTCCTCTGTCCACGGGATTCTCCAGGCAAGAATACTGGAATGGGTTGCCATTCCCTTCGCTAGGGGTCTTCCTGACCCAGGGATTGAATGCAGGTCTCATTCTTTACCACCTGAGCCACCAGGGAAGCCCCCTATCCAATCATTAACCAATATGTATGGAGTCTGTGGCATGCATGAACGCTGGAGTTAGTATATACATGAAGTCCAACAGATCCTTAACACAGTGTTATTGCCATTATCATTAATAGCGATAACAATGAAAGAAGTCATAGCAGCCGAATAGTAGCAGCATGTCCATTATCAATATGATGAAGGTTATTCTGCCAGAGTAGCTGGCTTCGTATCAGCCTCTCAGCCTGCATCCCCAGGCAGCTCTCAGTGTTTGGCAGCTTTGGTGATGGGAAAAAGGAAACTGAAAAGCCTTTCCAGGCAGTGGTGACTTTCCTAAGGAGAGGTCCCACAGCCTACATTTTATGGGGCTGTCTCCACTCCCCTGCCAGATGTGCATTCGTCTAAGCACACTCTGGGAAATCTGATCCAGACTCTTCCATTTTACAGGTGAGATAAACACAACTTAGAGAAATTGCTCAACCTAACTAAAGCAGGTATGGTTCATTCCACAAAGATGTACTTGCTACACAGACAATGGATAGGTTATGCAGACCACGAACCGTTTTATAGCCTAATCATTCTTCTTTCATATCAAATCACCCGCCTTTATGTGTTACTCTTTTTATGTTTTAAAACTGGAGTATAGTTGCTTTACAAAGCTGTGTTAGTTTCTCCTGAACAGCAACATAAATCAGCCATACGTATTCATATGCATGTGATCAGTGTATGACTCTTTGCGACCTCATGGACTGTAGCCCTTCAGGCTCCTCTGTCCATGGGATTCTTCAGGCGAGCAACACTGGAGTGGGTTGCCAGTTCCTACTCCAGGGGACCTTCCCGACCCAGGGATTGAACCTGTGTGCTCTACATTGGCGGGTGGATTCTTTACCACCGTGCCACCTGGGAAGCCCTATATATACATGTATCCCCTCTTTTTGGATTTTCTTTCCATTTAGGTCACCACAGAGCATTGAGGAGAGTTCCCCATGCTCCACAGTAGGTTCTCATTAGTTTTCTGTTTTAAGTATAGTTCTGTATATATGTCAATCCCAATCTCCCAGTTCACCCCACCCTGCCTTTCCCCTCTTGTTTATCCACATGTTTGCTCTCTGTGTCTGTGTCCCTATTTCTGCTTTGCAAATAAGATCATATATACCATTCTTCTAGATTCCACAAATAAGCATTCATGTAAGATATATGTTTTTCTCTTTCTGACTTACTCCACTTTCGATGCTTACTCTTTTTAACTTGAAAACAAAATGAAAGCAAAACCAATTCAAAGAGCAAGGACCGCACATGGAGTTTCGGCAGGAGTGGTGTGGAGAGGCCATGTCTGCTTGCCAGGGATGTCTTATCTGCATTCTTTGCTGCCTCCAATGGAATAAGCTGTGAGTCTGGAGGTGGTGGTCAGAGGGAGAGTACTTTATGTAGAGATAGAGGCATTATCGTATAGAAGTGAAGAGAGGAATTCTGCTGGTGGGGGTCATGCAAGGCTAGATTCCAGTGAAACTCACACAATTAAGTTGTTGAAACTTAGGCTTAAGCTCGTCAGGTTGGGCTGTTATCTATGGCCAGGAATAAGCCAAGGCCTGGAAGATCAGAAATTCATGAGAACACTATGTGATCAAAGGATGGTGCAGGCAGAGGAGTTGAAATCTCGATCAGCACCTGAACTTATTCAAGGACACAAACAAGCTGCTTTAACCCCAAGTCACTGTCTGTTGATCTCTTTTTGTTTTTTGCTAGGATGCTGAGTATGGATAATCCCTTTCCACTGTATTAAAATGTCATTTCTTAAAAGGATTTGAATGTTATTTAAGAAATAAAAGATCAAGGTAAAGAGATTAGTCATGCCCCAAATACAGACAGCCAAATCCTTTTCTTGCCATAACAACAATTATTAGGTACCAATATTAAACAACCTATTAGGTGCCAAGCACTTGTTCTACATACATCAACTTTAAGACTTTTGGCAAAATCCCTTTGAAATAGACTTTGGTGTTTCCATCTTTAGATGAGTAACCTGAGGTTCAGAGAGATTAAACAACTAGCTTCAAATCACACAGCCAATTAAACTTGGAGCTTCACTCCAGTCTTTGGCTCCAGAGTCAGTTGGCAATGTTTCACCTTCTAAGGGTCTTAATTCTGACTCACTCAGTTCTTCATTGATGCCTTCATTCATTCTCTCATCCCACAGATATTTATTAAGCACAGCAAGCCTTCAGGGTTAAAAGTTTGATGTAGCATGGTAAATCAGGGTGTTCTTGTGAAAGCCATCTAGGCTGTGCAAGTCAGGGTGGTAGCCCATCCTTCAAGGGGTGGGCAGTAACTGGGAGGGAGCCTGAGGCAGCTTCTTAGATATTCATACTGTTTTGTTGCTTGATCTTGGTGCTAGTTACATAGACTTGTTCGGTCTTGAAATTGCATGAAGATGTATATTTTTAAAAACCTCTTGATAAAAGTGAAAGAGGAGAGTGAAAAAGTTGACTTAAAGCTCAACATTCAGAAAATGAAGATCATGGCATCCAGTCCCATCACTTCATGGGAAATAGATGGGGAAACAGTGGAAACAATGTCAGACTTTATTTTGAGGGGCTCCAAAATCACTGCAGATGGTGACTGCAGCCATGAAATTAAAAGACGCTTACTCCTTGGAAGAAAAGTTATGACCAACCTAGATAGCATATTCAAAAGCAGAGACATTACTTTGCCGACTAAGGTCCGTCTAGTCAAGGCTATAGTTTTTCCTGTGGTCATGTATAGATGTGAGAGTTGCACTGTGAAGAAGGCTGAGCGCTGAAGAATTGATGCTTTTGAACTGTGGTGTTGGAAAAGACTCTTGAGAGTCCCTTGGACTGCAAGGAAATCCAACCAGTCCATTCTGAAGGAGATCAGCCCTGGGATTTCTTTGGAAGGAATGATGCTAAAGCTGAAACTCCAGTCCTTTGGCCACCTCATGCAAAGAGTTGACTCATTGGAAAAGACTCTGATGCTGGGAAGGATTGGGGGCAGGAGGAGAGGGGGACGACCGAGGATGAGATGGCTGGATGGCATCACTGACTCGCTGGACGTGAGTCTGAGTGAACTCTGGGAGTTGGTGATGGACAGGGAGGCCTGGCGTGCTGTGATTCATGGGGTTGCAAAGACTCGGACACGACTGAGCGACTGAACTGAACTGAACTGAACTGATGTGGATTTTTCTGAATGTACATATCTATGTAGGTATATGCACATATCTACAAAAAATGACACAGCAAAATTGCAAACACATACAAAACAAATAAACAAGCAGAAAAGTCTTTGCCTTTAGAAACTAATGCTGTACTGAATTTTAAAAATCATTCTTCCTTAGCCTGAATGTCTGAAAGTACCCTATTCATATTGATGTCAGGTGTTTCTTACTGTCCTATATGCTTTACTCTATGACTTTATATTGGAGAAGACAATGGGATGCCACTCCAGGACTCTTGCCTGGAAAATCTCATGGACGGAGGAGCCTGGTGGGCTGCAGTCCATGGGGTCGCAAAGAGTTGGACACGACTGAGCAACTTCACTTTCACTTTTCACTTTCATGCGTTGGAGAAGGAAACGGCAACCCACTCCAGTGTTCTTGCCTGGAGAATCCCGGGCACGGGGGAACCTGGTGGGTTGCCATCTCTGGGGTCGCACAGAATTGGAAACAACTGAAGTGACTTAGCAGCAGCTTGAAGTAGGAAAGATGAAACTGGACTTGATTCCCTCTTGCTTTTTAAGACAGTTGTGCAAAAATCACTAGACTTGGAGGCAGAAAGCCTGGGTTCTGTTGCTGTTCTTTTCCAACTTATACATTCAGGCATTGCCTAAACACCTTCACCCTGCTTTCTCACCCACAGCATAGGGTGAGTTCAAGGATCACATGTGTTTGGGAAAATGTAAAGGGCCGCCACTAATCAGCAGTGGTTGCTGCTGCTTGCATTCTCAGTTCGATAAAGACCTCTCCAAAGATACTTCTGAGTAATTCAAGCAGACCTGGAAAGCTGGTGACCTGAATACTTCTCTGTCCTTATTATGTTGAACTTTGACCTGTGTCTCCAAAGCCATAAGTCTGGGTCCAAAGGGCAGGCTCATACGAGCACCTCTGCTCTAACTGTTATGAAGAGAATGTCTCTAGAACGTGTTCTCCTGTGAGCGGAAAAAGAACTAGAAATTAGCTGCAGACCAGCCAGAAAGTGCTGGGCCTCTGGAGCAAGGGTATCCGACAGCCAGCTCTGAAATTCTAGGGGGGAGATCAAGTCTCAACATCCTCCTGGTTTGAATGACCTGGTTCTCCCAGGTCCTTGGGGAGCCTAGGAGTAGCTGAATACATGGGCTGCATCCTTCTGGTTCCTGAGTCCAGAAAGGAAGAGAAAGTGACCCCCAGGAGGACAGACTGCTTCACCCGCCAGCACCTAGCCAGTAATTTCTCAACAAGACCCGAATCCTAATCTATTGACAGAGAAAAATAATCTATTCAAGTAACACCAGCAGTAAGAGAATCACGTGTTTGGTGAAACAGAGTTGCTAGAGATGACAAAGTGAATTAAATATAGATACATATTATATATAACATAATATATACACAGAGGAGAATTCAAGTACTGCACACAAGTATCTCTGAATTTCTTTAAAATGCATAATTGCTTAACCAAAAAATTCTATTGTTAAACAGAAAGAGAAAATACCACTGTTGAGACTCAAATTAGTTGCCAGGGGCAAAGTATATCTCAAAGCACAGATGAAAATATGACAACCTTGAGGACAGACACAGGAGTTTAATGCACAAATAAAACTTGTATAGAAAAAAACTGAGAAGACAGAGACAAAATCTGAGCCAGTAATGGAAGAAACTTTGGGGGAACTGTGAGTAGACCTGAGTCTGGATACTGAATGGGTTTACTCTATTCCAGGCTGGATTGTTAAGAAAATACATGGCTTAGAACATTGCCTTTTTTTTTTTTTTTTTTTGCAATGCTTTGCAAAATTTTGGAATTCTATGTAAATATATAATTGTATGAATTTCTACACAGAAATTGGCTTATAGAGGGAGAAAATCAGACTGTCTTTGAACTCATGGGCAATACAGGGAGGAGAAGCCTAGGATGTAACCCTGCAGATGACTGAGAGCAAATGACGACAGTGTTAGAATCCTATGCTCCTTCAAGGTGTCATTCACCTGTCAGAGCAGAAGAAAGATGGTGAGACTGGGCAGTAACTCAGGGACTGCTTCATGCATGAGGCCCGTCTGAAGGAAGCGCCGAGAGCAGCTCAGCACAAACAAGGAATGAGGCACGACAGAGGCTGCAGGACAAAGGTGAGAGCGGAACAGGAGAAAGACATCAGCACCTCTCTGCTTCCTCCCAGAGCGATGGGCCAAGCTCACCCTGCAGTGTGTTTAAACCCATCCTTGGCACAGAAGGCAGGTACCCCACCACAACACACACACAAAGACAGAAATTGTCCAGAATGCTGCATCAAAACCTAGAATTTCAGGTTCAGTGGAAAGAAAGTGGGAGAAGCAAGTAAAGAATCGCTAAGATTTGAGGTGTGATAAGGCGGGGGACAGTATGAAAAGGCAAAATGATAGGATACTGAAAGGGGAACTCCCCAGGTCGGTAGGTGCCCAATATGCTACTGGAGATCAGTGGAGAAATAACTCCAGAAAGAATGAAGGGATGGAGCCAAAGCAAAAACAATACCTAGTTGTGGATGCAACTGGTGATAGAAGCAAGGTCCGATGCTATAAAGAGCAATATTGCATAGGAACCTGGAATGTCAGGTCCATGAATCAAGGCAAATTGCGAGTGGTCAAACAGGAGATGGCAAGAGTGAACATCGACATCCTAGGAATCAGCAAATCAAAATGGACTGGAATGGGTGAATTTAACTCAGATGACCATTATATCTACTACTGTGGGCAGGAATCCTTTAGAAGAAATGGGGTAGCCATCATGGTCAATGAAAGAGTCCAAAATGCAGTACTTGGATGCAATCTCAAAAACGACAGAATGATCTCTGTTCGTTTCCAAGGAAAATCATTCAATATCACGGTAATCCAAGTCTATGCCCCAGCTACTAACGCTGAAGAAGTTGAAGTTGAACAGTTCTATGAAGACCTCCAAGACCTTTTAGAAATAACAGCCCCAAAAGATGTCCTTTTCATTGTAGGGGACTGGAATGCAAAAGTAGGAAGTCAAGAAACACCTGGAGTAACAGGCAAATTTGGTCTTGGAGTACGAAATGAAGCAGGGCAAAGGCTAATAAAGTTTTGCCAAGAGAACGCACTGGTCATAGCAAACACCCTTTTCCAACAACACAAGAGAAGACTCTATACATGGACATCACCAGATGGTCAACAACGAAATCAGATTGATTATATTCTTTGCAGCCAAAGATGGAGAAGCTCTATACAGTCAGCAAAAACAAGACCAGGAGCTGACTGTGACTCAGATCATGAAGTCCTTATCACCAAATTCAGACTTAAATTGAAGAAAGTGGGGGAAACCACTACACAATTCAGGTATGACCTAAATCAAATCCCTTATGATTATACAGTGGAAGTGAGAAATAGATTTAAGGGACTATATCTGATAGACAGAGTGCCTGACGAACTATGGATGGAGGTTCGTGACATTGTACAGGAGACAGGGATCAAGACCATCCCCATGGAAGAGAAATGCAAAAAGGGAAAATGGCTGTCTGAGAAGGCCTTACAAATAGCTCTGAAAAGAAGACAAGTGAAAAGCAAAGGAGAAAAGGAAAGATATAAGAATCTGAGTGCAGAGTTCCCAAGAATAGCAAGGAGAGATAAGAAAGCCTTTCTCAGCGATCAATGCAAAGAAATAGAAGAAAAGAACAGAATGGGAAAGACTAGAGATCTCTTCAAGAAAATTAGAGATACCAAGGGAATATTTCATGCAAAGATGGGCTCGATAAAGGACAGAAATGGTATGGACCTAACAGAAGCAGAAGATATTAAGAAGAGGTGGCAAGAATACACAGAAGAATTGTACAAAAAAGAGCTTCACGACCAAGATAATCACGATGGTGTGATCACTCACCTAGAGCCAGACATTCTGGAATGTGAAGTCAAGTGGGCCTTAGAAAGCATGACTATGAACAAAGCTAGTGGAGGTGATGGAATTCCAGTTGAGCTATTTCAAATCCTGAAAGATGATGCTGTGAAAGTGCTGCACTCAATATGCCAGCAAATTTGGAAAACACAGCAGTGGCCACAGGACAGGAAAAGGTCAGTTTTCCTTCCAATCCCAAAGAAAGGCAATTCCAAAGAATGCTCAAACTACCACACGATTGCACTCATCTCACATGCTAGTAATGTTCAAAATTCTCCAAGCCAAGCTTCAGCAATATGTGAACTGTGAACTTCCAGATGTTCAAGCTGGTTTTAGAAAAGGCAGAGGAACGAGAGATCAAATTGCCAACATCTGCTGGATCATCAAAAAAGCAAGAGAGTTTCAGAAAAACATCTATTTCTGCTTTATTGACTATGTCAAAGCCTTTGACTGTGTGGATCACAATAAACTGTGGAAAACTCTGAAAGAGATGGGAATACCAGACCACCTGAACGGCCCCTTGAGAAGCCTATATGCAGGTCAGGAAGCAACAGTTAGAACTGGACATGGAACAACAGACTGGTTCCAAATAGGAAAAGGAGTACATCAAGGCTGTATATTGTCACCCTGCTTATTTAACTTCTATGCAGAGTACATCATGAGAAATGCTGGGCTGGAAGAAGCACAAACTGGAATCAAGATTGCTGGGAGAAATATCAATAACCTCAGATATGCAGATGACACCACCCTCATGGCAGAAAGTGAAGAGGAACTAAAAAGCCTCTTGATAAAAGTGAAAGAGGAGAGTGAAAAAGTTGGCTTAAAGTTCACCATTCAGAAAACGAAGATCATGGCATCTGGTCCCATCACTTCATGGGAAATAGATGGGGAAACAGTGGAAACAGTGTCAGACTTTATTTTTAGGGGCTCCAGAATCACTGCAGATGGTGACTGCAGCCATGAAATTAAAAGACGCCTACCTCTTGGAAGGAAAGTTATGACCAACCTAGATAGCATATTCAAAAGCAGAGACAGTACTTTGCCAACAAAGGTCCATCTATTCAAGGCTATGGTTTTTCCAGTGGTCATGTATGGATGTGAGAGTTGGACTGTGAAGAAAGCTGAGCGCCAAAGAATTGATGCTTTTGAACTGTGGTGTTGGAGAAGACTCTTGAGAGTCCCTTGGACTGCAAGGAGATCCAACCGGTCCATTCTAAAGGACATCAGTCTGGGTGTTCATTGGAAGGACTGATGCTGAAGCTGAAACTCCAATACTTTGGCCACCTCATGCGAAGAGTTGACTCTTTGGAAAAGATCCTGATGCTGGGAGGGACTGGGGGCAGGAGGAGAAGGGGATGGCAGAGGATGAGATGGCTGGATGGCATCACCGACTTGATGGACATGAGTTTGAGTGAACTCTGGGAGTTGGTGATGGACAGAGAGGCCTGGCGTGCTGTGATTCATGGAGTAGCAAAGAGTGAGACACGACTGAGCGACTCAGCTGAACTGAACTGAAGGCAGGGGGAGGAAGAGAAGTGTCCCAAGCATTGCGACTTGTCAGGGAGGATAGGGAGGGAAAGATGCATTTTTCTAGACAAGAGTCAACCTAGTGGGTAGGTTATATTTTATGCAGTTTTTCAAATAATAGGAAACAAATCTTGTGTCAGCAAAGAAGATTATACCTGTTAAAAGGTAGAATGGAACATCTAAAACTACAAAGATGGAGACAGGACTGATAGTCATTCAGATATAACAGATGCAATCTTAAAAAAAAATTTAAGCTTAAAGATTTGTCTAAATATCCAAAAAAAAAAAAAAAAACAAAACTTAATCCACTCTGTCAAACGGTCAAAAAAATTTACATTCAGTCCTACAGTTGTCCAATTTTCTGAAACCTGGTGCCAATTATTCAGGTTATTTAAGAATCAATACAAAAAATATATAAAAATAAAGAAGATGTAATAGGTGTGAATCTATCTTTTATCTATTACCTATCTATACTATATATATGCAATATATAGTCAATTGTATAAAACAAAGTTATCCATAATGCTAGGAACACTTGATAAAAATAGGTATAATAGGAAACAATAACACAACTTTATTAGAATTTGGCATATTTCATAGACAAAAGTGATAAGAAATAGAAGAATTGAATATAGTCAATGAAATTGACCTCAGATGTAATCTTACATTCTTATATGCTATAATTAGATAGTATTAATTTGTATACAAACAAGGCATCATTTAAAAAACCGATCTTGGACTGGATTACATGGTAACTTCAAGAAATTTTAAATATTAAAGATTTTACAGGCATCATTCTTTTATAAAATTCCTTATATTAGAAATAAATAATAAAAACATGTTGGGAAAACTTTACTTAGAAAAAAAGGAACATACCTCAGATCATCTTTGGGTCAGAAAGGGAATTTTAAGTTATTAAATAAAATAAGTTAAAATATCTCACATCAAGTCTATGGAACAACAGGGAAAAAAGAAAAGTATCCTTAATCATCTTTATTATTAATGAAGAGATGAAAAATGGATGAACTAGATACTCATTTTGAGAAATTAGAAAAGAATCACAAAATAAGCAAACAGACCCAGGAAGAAGGGATTAACATGGATGCAATCAACAATTAATGAAAAACAAACAGGCAAATAAAAACAGAAGAGAAAAAATCCAAAGCTAGTTCATTGAAAAGTCCTTTGCGAGCTTGATTAAGAAGAAAACAGAAAAAAAGCAAATACAGGGGCAATTAAGAGTGAGGAAATAGAAAGAAGAAAAAAGCTCAGAATCCAAACAAAGCTCAGTATGTTAAGATACTACATGATACTCAACAGCAACAAGGACAAAATGTACATCCTAGTGAAATGCAAATTTATGAAATGTTCACCTCAGAAGTAGAATCCTGAACTGATGAGATTAAACACCTGCTATTTTTAATAGGAATCAGGATCAGATGGATTCACAGTTGAGGTTTACCTAACCTTTAAATTCCAGTGATATTTGAAATAGTCCAGGCTACAGGAAAACTAAAACTTCCAAATTTGTTTCATAAAGCCGGTATTACGCTAATACCAAAACCTAATAAAAATGTTAGAAATCAATTTCATTCAGGCATATAGACATGAAAATATTAACAGAATTAAACATTAAAATATTAACAGAATGAGCAATTAACTAAAAAAAAAAATTATAACACAGTATGGCTTTCTCCTGGGTCTGGGGAGACCCTAAGTAAAACTCTATACTGGAAATTAGAATTGGTTGAGAGCAATTTCATCTTAGGGTCTTTGAAAAATAATCTCTCTGCCTTAACAAATATAGTGTCTGTAGTTAATTAGAGGTTTGGTTTTAGCTCTCAAAGACAATAGTGAGTGCAGATTTAGTAATATTATTGTGCATAGAAGGGCATATGCATGGCATATGCACAGAAACCCAGAGTTTATATAATTGTATTCGGCCATTCCGTCACTTTATAAAGAAAAGCATGTGGCAGTGATGCTTTTATCTATTTGTGGTGTTCTTCAAAGTGACCTTTAAGCTCAGTGGACAGGAATAGTCTATGGCCAACAGACTGGCTGGATGCCTCAACAGACTGGCTGCATGCCTCTCCAGACCTGTGTCTAACCTCTCTTTCTAGCCAGTGCCATGATGGAATAGTCTCCTGCAGGTGCTATCTCTAATTTAAATGTTACCAGTCAGCGCTGTAGCTTAACATAGTCTCACGTTATCCTTTCATATTTAAATAACACAGTAAAATCTAAAAGATCAATCACATCTTTGTACTTTCCCAGCTCTTTAAGAGTGCTTGCCTTATTTTTTCAAAATCCCCAGTGCCCGTTACCATTTCTTGATCTCCCTGGTTTCTTGCGGGTGTTCGGATGTCATCTGGGACATTAAATCATGCTGAACTAAAGTGTGCCTTCCGCCAGTGTCTGATGGCCTTTAATAATGATTGGTCTGGAGGAGCATCCAACCTGGGTGTCTCAGCATCAGTTTGCACCACAGTTGCAAACACCACATTTGCAAGGCATTTATGAACACAAATATGTTAAAACAGTCCCACACCCAAGGCACAGGTGAAGCTTTCAGCTCACCTTGTAGCTTTCTTGTGTTGGCAAATACATCAAGATGTGGCCTGTCTAAAAAGCAGACATACCACAGTGTTAGCACTCAAGTCACTGATGAACAAGGAGGTCAGCTATAAGACTTGTCTTAAATATTTTCAGGCATAAAGGCATTTTTTCCAGGTTGTGTAAAACTCTGAGGTCTTAACCAAGCCCATACTTAAATACTTTAGAAGACAGAAATCTCTTCCCTGAAGGAAATGCTGGCTTTACCTGAAAGAAGCCCTGCTGCCTCCACCTGTTCTAAAGTGAGATAGCCTTCTGTCTGGCTCCTCACCTTTCACAACCGAACGATATCTCCCTCTCCATCTGCTACGGGAAACATATGGCCAGCCCGGCAATGTGGGATGCCTGCACTGCAGGACCTTGTTAGAGGATGCAATAGTAAATTGTCAGTTTCAGCATCAGCCAGAGACTCTCCTGATATGTCTAATATCTGAGGAAGGCTGCTTAATAGGCATTTGTTGTTCTTTGGTTGCTGAATCCTGTGTTAGTCATTCAGTCATTTCTGACTCTTTGTGACCCCATAGACTGTATATAGTCCGCTGAGCTCCTCTGTCCACGGAATTTCCCAGGCAAGAATACTGGGCTTCCCTGTTGGCTCAGACAATGAAGAATCCGCCTGCCAGTGCAAGAGAGGCAGGCTCAATCCCTGGGCTGGAAAGATCCCCTGAAGAAGGGAACGGCAACCTACTTCAGTATTCTTACCTGGGAAACACCTTGGACAGAGGAGCTCGGCAGACTACATACAGTCCATAAGGTCACAAAGAGTCAGACATGACTGAATGACTAACACAGTACTGGAGTGGGTTGCTATTTCCTCCTCCAGGAGATCTTCCCAACCCAGGGATTGAAACTGCCTCTCTTGCCTTGACAGATTCTTTACTGCGGAGGTCACCAGGGAAGTCCTATACAACAGGCAAGTGCGTGCATCTGTGCTACGTTGCTTCAGTTGTATCTCTTCATACCAACTGCTTTTTCCCCTTTATTCCCTTCTAGTGCCATGACTACTGTATTAAGTCAGATGACCAGAAAGTGATGCCTTAACCTTGTGTCCCAAACTGACCATTTTCAATCAGGTCTCCATCTTGGTGTCACCTCTTCTGCCCTCTTGGGCATAAGGACAGTGTCTATGAGCAGAGTTTCTGACTTTTTAAAAATTCTCTTTTACCTCATTACCAAAAGTTCATCTTTCCCATAATAAATTCTGTCGAGTTCTGCTCCAGAAACACATTTTATATCAGAAAATTGTCATGCTTTCTTTCAGTGGAAAAGGATAATTAAGTAATACTACATAATTTCTTTGTTAGCTTTAGCTGCCAAAGGCTCAGTTGTACAATTAGCTTTCCTGGGTATCTGGAAGAATTGACTCTTTCATTTTTGAGATGATTTCTGTTCTTTTTTTAGCCTCTGTTTCATTGCACACTATGTTTAACGTGTTGAAATTCATATAATCTTGATTTTTGCTTCTGATATGACTTAGACTTCACCATGGCTCAGGTGGTTTCATTCTGTGTGTAGTGGGTTCGCCTGGCCCCCCGACCTGCCATGGTCCATGCTTTTCTATAACAACATGAGAGGGTTGTACAGATCAGCTCCAGCCAAGACTGATAAAGAAAACTATAAATCTTAATTCCAATACACTGGTTGATCATCCTTTACTATTTTGTGTTTATTTTGTTTTGCATGATGAATCCAGGATGTTCAGTAGAAGAAAACCTACATATGTATACACCAAGTCAGGAGGATTAAGTACTCTAGTCATCATAGATCCTGATTATATTTGGTAGTGTTGACTAGGTTGCTTGTACAGAGTACCTTGTTGTTCCATCCCTAAGCTGTGTCCAACTCATTGCGACCCCATTACAGCACGCCAGGCTTCCCTGTCCTTCACCATCTCCCAGTATTTGCTCAAACTCCTGTCCATTGAATCAGTGAGGCTATCTAACCATCTCATCCTCTGCCGCCCCCTTCTTCTCCCTGCCCTCGATCTTTCCCAGCATCAGGGTCTTTTTCAATGAGTCAGCTCTTTGCATTAGGTGGCCAAAGTATTGGAGCTTCAGTTTCAGCATCAGTTTCAGTCCTTCCAATGAATATTCAGGGTTGATTTCCTTTAGCATTGACTGGTTTGATCTCTTTGCTGTCCAAGGGACTCTTAAGAGTCTTCTCCAGCACCACAATTTGAAAGCATCAATTCTTTAGTGCTCAACCTTCTTTATGGTCTAACTCTCATAAGTACTGGAATATCTTTGACTATATGAACCTTTGCTAGCAATTGATGTCTCTACTTTTTCATATGCTGTCTAGATTTGTCATAACTTTTCTTCCAAGGAGCAAGAGTCTTTAATTTCATGGCTGCAGTCATTGTCTGCAGTGTTTTTGGAGCCCAAGGAAATAAAATCTGTCACTGCTTCCACTTTCTCTCTATCCACAAGATTTACTACAAGGGCAATAAAAGTGGCTATAACTAATATTTCAATAAGTGTATTGTGATGACAATTTAAATACATGAATTCAATGAGGGAATTTGGAAAATATAGAAAAGTCTAAAAGAGAAATTTAAAACCATTTGTAAACTCCTTCCTATCAACTTTGTTAAGGCATATTTTGCATATGATAAAATGCAACCATTTAAAAGCACACAGTTCCCTATCCTGAACCCCCTCCCACCCCCCATGGCAAAACCAATACAGTATTGTAAAGAAATTAACCTCCAATTAAAATAAATAAATTTATATTTTAAAAAATAAAATAAAAGCACACAGTTCAATGACTTTAGATAATTATATACAATCATATAACTACCACCAAAATCAGACTTAGAACATTGCCAAATCCACCCCCCTGCAAATTAGCTCATGTCCCTTTACAGTGTATTCATGAAACACTCCCTATCCCTTGACCCTGATGCCAGATTTTCTCTTACTATAGTTTGGTTCTGTCATTTCTAGAATATCATGAAATTGAAATCCAATAATAATGTTCTTGTTTGTGTCTAGCTTCTCTGGTTCAGTATGGTGCTTTAAGATTCATTCATTCTATTCTGTGTATTAATATTTCAGTACTCAATACAATTCCAACACATGGCTATAACACAAATGTCTTACCCATTCACTTTTTGATGGACATTTAGGTTATTACCAGTTTGGGGCTATTGTGAATGAAACTGCTATGAACATTTGATTGCAAGATTTTGTGTGGACAATTTTCATTTATCTTAGGTAAATATCTAGGGATTGATAGGTTATATAATACATGTATATTTACTTTTGTAAGAAACTACCAAATTGTTTTCCAAAAGGAATTTTACATTCCTACCAGCAAAAAATTGATGCTTTTGAACTGTGGTGTTGGAGAAGACTCTTGAGAGTCCCTTGGACTGCAAGGAGATCCAACCAGTCCATTCTGAAGGAGATCAGCCCTGGGATTTCTTTGGAAGGAATGATGCTAAAGCTGAAACTCCAGTACTTTGGCCACCTCATGCGAAGAGTTGACTCATTGGAAAAGACTCTGATGCTGGGAAGGATTGGGGGCAGGAGGAGAAGGGGACGACGGAGGATGAGATGGCTGGATGGCATCACTGACTCGCTGGACGTGAGTCTGAGTGAACTCCGGGAGTTGGTGATGGACAGGGAGGCCTGGCGTGCTGCAATTCACAGGGTCGCAAAGAGTCGGACACGACTGAGTGACTGAACTGACTGACTGAACCAGCAATATAAAGGAGCTCCTCTTGTTCCTACAGCCTATTTACACTTTCTTTTTTGGCTTTTTAAATTTTATCCGATTGAGAAGGTGGGAAGTGACATTCCTTGTTTTAATTTGCATTTACTTGATGGCTTCCTTGATGTTGAGCATCTGTTCATTTGATTACTGACATTTCATCAATCTTCTTTTGTGAAGAATATTTTTAAACTTTCCGTCATTAAAAAAAGAAACACATTATGCTGTCTGACCACTTCATATTAAATTGTAAGATTGGTTTGTAAATTATGAATATAAGTCATTTTTCAGATATATGCATCAATAATATTTCCCTCTATTTTGTGGCTTGCCTTGCTATATTCTTAAACTTTCAAAGTATAAAATATCACAATTTTAATCAAGTTCAATATATTAATTTTTATCTTTTGGTTTGTACTTTATGTGGAAGATCTAAGGACCACTTACCTAACCCAAAGTCATAAAACTTTCCTCCAACTTTTTTCTAGAAATTTTAAAGTCTTCATTTTTATATTTAGATTTATGGCCCATTTTGAGCTGAGTTTTATACAAGATATGAAGTAAGGATGGATTTTTCCCCCATATTTATATCCAGTTTCTTTTTTTAGTACTATACATTCAAAAGGCCAACTCACACACCGCCCCCCAAGTTAATTTTCATGGCACTTTTGTTAAAAATTGTTTGATTGAGTTCCAAAGAATAGCAAGAAGAGATAAGAAAGCCTTCCTCAGCGATCAGTGCAAAGAAATAGAGGAAAACATCAGAATGTAGAAGACTAGAGAGCTCTTCAAAAAAATTAGAGATACCAAGGGAACATTTCATGCAAAGATGGGCTCGATAAAGGACATAAATGGTATGGACCTAACAGAAGCAGAAGATATTAAAGAGAGGTGGCAAGAATACGCAGAAGAACTGTACAAAAAAGAGCTTCATGACCAAGATAATCACGATGGTGTGATCACTCATCTAGAGCCAGACATCCTGGAATGTGAAGTCAAGTGGGCCTTAGAAAGCATGACTACGAACAAAGCTAGTGGAGGTGATGGAATTCCAGTTGAGGCTGGGAGGGACTGGATCCACTAGCTTTGAGGTATATACATTAAGAAGATGAAATCACTCTCCTGAGGAGATATCTGGACTCTGATGTTCATTGCAATATTATTCATAATAGCCAATTCATGGGGTCGCAAAGAGTCAGGCACGACTGAGCGACTAAACTGAACTGAACTGAGCTATTTTATATAGCTATTTTAAATCAGCTTATCAATTTCAACAAAAAATCATGCAGCGATTTTGACTGGAATTTTGTTGAACCTGTATATGTATGTGTGTTAAATACATATATAAAATTCGGGAAGTATTGAGTATGGACATGTTAAGTGTGCTGTCTTCCAATTCACGTGTATGGTACATCTCTTCTCTTTTATTCAGATTTTCTTTAATTTCTCCCAGCAGTGTTTTGTGGTTTGAAGTGAACAAGCATAGTGAAGTCACTCAGTCGTGTCCGACTCTTTGCGACCCTGTGGACTGTAGCCCACCAGGCTCCTCCATCCATGAGATTCTCCAGGCAAGAATACTGGAGTGGGTTGCCATTTCCTTCTCCAGGGGATCTTCCCAACCCAGGGATTGAACTCAGGTCTCCCGCATTGCAGGCAGATGCTTTAACCTCTGAGCCACCAGGGAAGATATATATGTTAAAATACCTATTTTTTAAAAAATCCACATCTAAATATTTCAAGTTTATTTTGATGCTATTGTAGATGAGATTTTTTAAAGTAGAATTTTCCCAAGGAAGACACACAAATGGCCAAGAAGTACTCAAAAAGGTGCTAAGTATCACTAATCATCAAGGAAATGTAAATCAAAACCACCATGAGATACAGACTCACATTTGTTGGAATGTCTGTTATCAAAAGCAAGAGACAGAAGGATGGAGAGGCTACAGAGAAAAGAAAAGTCTCATGCATTGCAAGCAGAAACAGAACTTGGTGCAGCCACTGTGGAAAATAGTATGTTCCTCAAAAAATTAACAATAGAACTACCATATGATCACACAATCTCACTTTGAGGTATATACATGAAGAAGATGAAATCACTATCCTGAAGAGATATCTGGACTCTGATGTTCATTGCAATATTATTCGTAATAGCCAAGATATGGAAGGAACCTAAGTGTCCATCAACGAGTGAGAGGATGAAGAAGATGTGATGTCTGTCCGTCTATCTATCTATCTCTATCTATCTATTTATCTAATGGAATATTACTCAGCCCTGAGAAAGAAGGAAATCTTGCCATTTGAGACAACATGGATGGACCTTGAGGTCATTATGTTAAATAAGTCAGAGAGAGAAAGCCAAATATGACCTCACTTACATGTGGAATTGAACAACCTGGGCCTCATGGAAACAGAGAACACAATGATAATTTCCATGGCCTCCAAGTTGGAGTTAATGGGGGGGATGTTGGTCAAAGACTATAAACGTGCATCTGTAAGATGAAAAAGTTCTGAAGACTGAACGCTCAGCATCACAACTACAGTTAACAATACTGTATTGCATACTTGAAGGTTGCTATAAAGGTGGAGCTTTAATGGTCTCACCATGACAAGAACAAAACGGCAATATGTGGGGTGAAGGATATGCCAACTCACCTTACCGTGGTAAACATTTCTCCACACATGTGTTTCAAATCATAACATTGTACACGTTAAACTTACAAAATGTTACATGTCAATTATATCTCAATAAAACTGGAAAAAAAATTTCCAATTTCATTGCTAGCATAGAGAAATAAATTTGATTTCTGTATATCAATCCTGTATCAACCAGCCTTGCTCAGTTCACTAATTTATACTAGCACTTTTTTTTATTTCTTCAGATCTTCTAAGTTTACAATCATGTCATCTATGAATTCAGACAATTTAAAGTCTTTCCTTCCAATCTGTATAAATTTTACTCTTTTTCTTACATTATTGTACTAGCTTGGACATCCAGTTCAATAATAAATAGTAGTAGGAACAGACATTCTTTCCTTGTTTCAGTCTTAGGGAAAAACAATCTTTTTGTACTAAATATGATAGCTTGGAGGAAGAAGTGACAACTCAGTCCAGTATTCTTCCCTGGGAAATCCTATGGCCAGAGGGGCCTGGGGGCTTACAGTCCTTGGGTCCCAAGAGTCAGATATGACTTAGTGACTAGACCACCACCACATAATAGCTATAGATTTTCTGCAGCTGCCCATTGTTGGGCTGAGAAAGTTACCTTCTCATCTTAGTTTGCTGAGAGATTTCTCATGCATAGATATTGACTTTTACCAGATGGGTTTTCTATATCTATTGAGTCTTTTCCCTTTTATTTTGTTACTATGGACAGTTATATTGGTTGCTTTTCAAATATTTGGTCAACCTTGTGTTCCTGGATTAAATTCACAGTCTTAATGAATTATCACTTTCATGTATTTCTGGATTCAGTTCATTATGTTGTCAAAGATGTTTGTGTCATTGATTACATGTGATTTTGCTTTATAACTTTTTAAATCTTATATTTCTTTGATTCTGATATCAATGTAATGCCAGTTTCATAAAATTGAGAAGTATTTCTTACTTCTCTATTTCCTGAAATTGTTTCCATAGATATGGTATTATTTCTTCCTTAATTATTTTATATGTTTAACCAGAAATGCCATACAGGCCTTGAATTTCATTTGTGGGACCATTTCAAACTATGCCTTTAATTTCTTTACTATACATGTATTATATATATATAGTAATATCTTGTTATTGTATATATATAACATGCTTGTTTTTCAAAGAATTTTCCATTTCATCTTGGTTGTCAAATTTATCGGCATACAGATTTTATTATACACCCTTATCATCCATTTGATGTCTGTGGAAGCTGTAGTAATACCCCCATTTTCTCTCTCTTTCGGTAATTGTCTTTGCTGTTTTTTATGGATCAGTCTGCTTGGGGATTATCAATTTTATTGATTTTTTAAAACAAAACTCTTTATTTAAAGAAATAAAAACTTGAGGTTTATTGATTTAAATACCAAAAACTTTGGTGTTTCTTTTCTGTACTGAGATTCTTCTGCTGTCTTCCCTGAATGACCCTCATGTCTAACAACGTTGCTAGCTGGTCAGAACTTGAGTACTTCCCCGCCCTTTTCCAAGTTCCAAGGGATTAGACCACTGTGCAATCTCTGACAGTTTTTTCCCCTGTCTCTGTGCAGGTTCCCTATTTTGCAAAAGCACCCTAGCATTCACCAACAAAATCACAGGGACCCTTTTCTCAATTTCTACAGCTCTTTCTCCATATACATTCCTCCTCCCAGGTTCCTCAGCCTCACTGAACTCTGATCTCTGCTCAACTCTGCAAGACGGGCGTGCTTCCAGAAAAACTTCTAGGCTGAAATCAAAGTGGATCCTGGGGTTCACCTCGATGGCTTTCATGTTCTCAGGGATCACCGTCCCCACTGGCTGTTGTCCAGTGTCTGAAAAACACTCATTTATACGTTATGCTTCATTTTCTAGCTTTTGTTATAGCAGGAGGGAATTCTGGCACCAGTTAATCTTTTATAGCCAGAAGCAAAATTCTGGAAGCCTCACTATCAACTTTTTGATGTTTGTGGAGTTTTTCTTTTTTTCCAATATTTTATTAATTAGTTCAACAGAATCGTTTAGCACTTGCTGTAGTGTTAAGCATTTAACAATTATAAATTAATGTATAATTTAAAATTTAGACTAGGCTCATACTGATCCCTATGTTCTTTTTTCATTTATTTTACCTTGTCATTGTTGCTGTTGTTCAGTCGCTCAGTCGTGTCCAACTCTTTGCGACCCCATGGACTGCAGCACACCAGGCTTCCCTGTCCATCATCAACCCCTGGAGTTCACTCAGACTCATGTCCATTGAGTCAGTGATGTCATCCAACCATCTCATCTTCTGTCTCCCTTTCTCCTCTTGTCTTCAATCTTTCCCAGCATCAGGGTCTTTTCTAATGAGTCAGCTTTTCGAATCACATGGCCAAAGTATTGGAGCATCAGCTTCAGTATCATCCTTCTAATGAATATTCAGGATTGATTTCCTTTAGGATTGACAGGTTTGATCTTCTTGCAGTCCAAGGGACTCTCAAGAGTCTTCTCCAACACCACAGTCTAAAAGCATCAGTTCTTCAGTGTCAGCCTTCTTTATGGTCCAACACTTACATCCATACATGACTACTGGAAAAACGATAGCTTTGACTATAAGGACCTTTTTATTTCACCTCAGTTCAGTTCAGTTCAGTTCAGTCGCTCAGTCCTGTCCGACTCTTTGCGACCCCATGAATTGCAGCATGCCAGGCCTCCCTGTCCATCACCAACTCCCAGAGTTCACTCAAATTCATGTCCATCAAGTCGGTGATGCCATCCAGCCATCTCATCCTCTGTCATCCCCTTTTCCTCCTGCCCCCAGTCCCTCCCAGCATCAGAGTCTTTTCCAATGAGTCAACTCTTGGCATGAGGTGGCCAAAGTACTGGAGTTTCAGCTTCAGCATCAGTCCTGCCAATGAACACCCAGGACTGATCTCCTTTAGAATGGACCGGTTGGATCTCCTTGCAGTCCAAGGGACTCTCCAGAGTCTTCTCCAACACCACAGTTCAAAAGCATCAATTCTTCGGCGCTCAGCTTTCTTCACAGTCCAACTCTCACATCCATACGTGACCACTGGAAAAACCATAGCCTTGAATAGATGGACCTTAGTCAGCAACGTAATGTCTCTGCTTTTGAATATGCTATCTAGGTTGGTCATAACTTTCCTTCCACGGGGTAAGCATCTTTTAATTTCATGGCTGCAGTCACCATCTGCAGTGATTTGGGAGCCCCAAAAAATAAAGTCTGGCACTGTTTCCACTGTTTCTCCATCTATTTCCCATGAAGTGATGGGACCAGAGGCCATGATCTTCGTTTTCTGAATGGTGAGCTTTAAGCCAACTTTTTCACTCTCCTCTTTCACTTTCATCAAGAGGCTTTTTAGTTCCTCTTCACCTTCTGCCATAAGGGTGGTGTCATCTGCATATCTGAGGTTATTGATATTTCTCCTGGCAATCTTGATTCCAGCTTGTGCTTCCTCCAGCCCAGCATTTCTCATGATGTACTCTGCATAGAAGTTAAATAAGCAGGGTGACAATATACAGCCTTGACGTACTCCTTTTCCTATTTGGAACCAGTCTGTTGTTCCATGTCCAGTTCTAACTGTTGCTTCCTGACCTGCATATAGGTTTCTCAAGAGGCCAGTGAGGTGGTCTGGTATTCCCATCTCTTTCAGAATTTCCCACATTTTATTGTGATCCACACAGTCAAAGGCTTTGCCATAGTCAATAAAGCAGAAATAGATGTTTTTCTGGAACTCTCTTGCTTTTTCGATGATCCAGCAGATGTTGGCAATTTGATCTCTGGTTCCTCTGCCTTTTCTAAAACCAGCTTGAATATCTGGAATTTCATGGTTCATGTATTGCTGAAGCCTGGCTTGGAGAATTTTGAGCATTGCTTTACTAGGGTGTGAAAGTGAAGTGAAGTCGCTCAGTCGTGTCCGACTCTTTGTGACTCGTGGACTGTAGCCCACCAGGCTCCTCCGTCCATAGGATTCTCCAGGCAAGAATACTGGAGTGGATTGCCATTTCCTTCTCCAGAGGATCTTCCCAACCCAGGGATCGAACCCAGGTCTCCCACATTGCAGGCAGACGCTTTAACCTCTGCACCACCAGGGAGATGGGTGCAATTGTGTGGTAATTTGAGCATTCGTTGGCATTGCCTTTCTTTGGGATTGGAATGAAAACGGACCTTTTCCAGTCCTGTGGCCACTGCTGAGTTTTCCAAATTTATTTCAGCTAGTGTTTGCCAAATTTTTTTCCTGTAAATTAAACATATTTTAATTTCAATTTCCCTGTATTTATAAATGTTTATTTATCATATGTATGTTGTTCTCAGTTGGTAAGCTATGTTCTCAGAGGACACAAATTCTCCTTAGGTAGGAATTGTTTTTCTTTCTACTTTAATTCTTTCATGTCTTTGTTCTTTATCTTTTAATTTGAAAGAAAAAAATTCTCAAGTATGTTCTCTGCATCACTGATTACATTTTAGAAAGCTATTTCTGTCCTATCCTCCTTCTCTTGAGTTTTAGTTTCCTTAAATATTTCTTGATATAATGGAACACTCTTGTAACTCAATCTGCTATTACATCATCTTCTATTTTATCACTCTTTTCACAGAATTTTTTGACTAAATGGAAATTATATATAACTTACTCTCTAAAGTTGTCTTCTGAATTCTGTAGTGTAACTATTTTAAAAATTGTATTTCCTCTCTTGTATCTTGGGTGTAATGATATTCATCTTGTAATTATAACAAGGCTTTGCCAAGTCTTTTAACTGGTCTCTTATGGTTATTACTTATTTCTTTGCAATTATCCATGAACAAGAAGGATTATGGAAATTCAGGGGTAGGTGGATTTTCCTCCATGTCAGCATCACTTCCTAACTGAGAAGTCAGATATCTCTCAGAATCTAAAGTGACGTGCTTATCCCATTTCAAACCTTTTAATATTGGGTATACACTTGTGTTTTCAGAAGTATTCTTTTAATAAGGTGGAAGAAGGGATATCAAGTACCAAGAGAAATATTGAGTCTAGAAGTCTTAAAAAAAATTAGAAGAAACCATTGAACAGGAAATATCAGCAGGGAAGCACTCACTCACTCTCAGGACTTCAGATGTACCCTGCAAGTCCTTGGCATCCAAATAAATGGCCTAGATGTTCCTAGTGACCTCGGATGCACGCATCTTCTGCCTAGCAGGTTGTTCACCTCAGCCCCAGGCATCTCAAACACAGTGTGTCCGGGATGGAACTCACCATTCCTCCTATAGTTCCAGCATTTGAAAATGACCATCCACATAGTCATGTTAACCAGACACCAGAGGCTGTTTCTAAACAGCTCAATATTTCTCAGTTAGCGCATCTAAGTCTGTTCAGATTCTGCATCACCTGCCTCCCTAGAGTCTGTCTTGCTTCTCCACTCCATTGTGTGTCCACTGCCCCTGCTGTTTTTGTTTGCATGCACTCAGGAATAATGTTCTAACTGGTTTCTCTTCTTTCTGTATCATTCTCCTCCAGTCAGTCCTTCTCCTTTCTGTCAGTGCTTTTCCAAAGAGATAGATCTGACTGTGTTACTACCTGCGCTGAAGTATGTCAATATCTTCCCTTTATATAAAGGATAATATCCACATTCACCAGCATCACTGTGCTCTGAAACACGAACGTGCCATGGGTCATCTGAGGAGGTGGTTAAAGTGTGCATTCTGACTCGGTAGATTGAAGCGAGACCCGAGATGTCGCACTTGCTGACAAGCTCCCATTGACGCCCGTGCTGATGCTCCTTGGACCACACTTCGAGGAGAAAGTCTCTAAGATGGGGCTTCCTGTTCACACTACTCTCTACAATCGTCTTTTCTGCCTCCTCCACCGCAGCCCTTTTTCACCCACTTACCCACCTAAAGGGCCCAGAAAAACATCTCATGATTAGTCATATAGCATCTCTGTTCAAAATGCCCTCTCTCCTCTTTTCACTGGAGAACACCCACTCTTCTGTAACAATTTACTCAAGTTGCCTTTTATAATAGAATCACTCCTCCTATCTCCCCTATCTCATAAGTAGACTTATTTATTTCCTCTTTGTGCTCTGGCTGTACCAGGTATAAGTGAGCTATTCTTAGAGCACATGTGATCCACTCTTAACAGAATTTGTTTCTATACCTATTTTCTTCTCTAGTTTCCATCATAACCTGCAAAACTTCAAGGTCAGGGACTATGTCACATCACTGGTACCTAGCAGGCCATTGGCCATTTTGCAGCTACTTAATAAACATCTTTTGTAAGAGTGAATGAATATAAAATGAAAGAGGGGAATGAGTTGAACATTCTTTCAAAATATTGCATAGGGGTATATTAGTTTTCTTTTGCTGCATAATAAACTATCACAGATTTAGCAGCTTAAAACAACAGAACATTTATTATCTCACATGTTCATGGGCCAGACGTCGCTGAGTCCACTGCTCAGAGTCTGCCCAGGCTGCACAAACGGTGTTGTGCTCTCATACATGTGATGTCATCTGAGGCTCTTATTTCTCCTCTAGCTGACAGCTGGGGCAGGTGCTCTTCCTGTGCTCTTGAGCTGAGGGACCTTCCTTCTTGCTACCTGTTAGCTGTTCCACTCCCAGCTTCCAGAGGCTGACTGCAGGAGCGTTCAGCGCTTGGTCTTCATCGGCAGTTCACAACACTGTTATTCCCTTTCCTACGGACCAAGAGGGACACACATGTCTGACTCCATCCCTCCCTTGTCTGTTATGATGGAAACTTTATAAACCTAACCCGACCGCATTGCCATATGGTAGAACCTAGCCGAGGGGGCGACGACAGGTAATCTCCTCTCATTCACATTCCTGCCCTCCCTCATATAGGTTTCCATGGGCATGGACTCCAGGGTGAGAATCTGGGAGGCATCTGTGAATTCCCCCTACCCCCACAGTTAACTGGAAAATGCGAGGTACTCGTGTTAGTTTTGGGAAATAGAAAGGGGAGCCGGTATTGAAGAGGAAGATAAAATGAGACTTAAATGTCTCTGTGATCAAGATGCGAGTTTTAGCATTATGACACACTAGAGCCACCCACTCCAGTATTCTTGCCTGGAGAATCCCCATGGACAGAGGAATCCGGCAGACTACAGTCCATGGGGTGGCAAAGAGTCAGACACGACTGATCAACTAAGCACACAGCACAGAGCTTTTTAAAATACGTGGCTCACAGCTTTGTGCCACAAAACGTACTTCTGAGTCCTCTCACTAGGGGACTAGTTATTGTTCCCCTTGAGAATGTGTGTGTAAGGGGCTGTATCTCCTTAGCTATGTAAAGGGGTGCAATTACTTTCCATTTTTATACTCTCTGAATGGACTGTCTGTGATATGATCACGTTCTGATTTAAGACAGGGTTTCCCTGCTGGTTCAGATGGTAAAGAATCTGCCTGCAATGCAGGAGACCCAGGTTCGATCCCTGGGTCATGAAGATCCCCTGGAGAAGGGAATGGCAACCCACTCCAGTATTCTTGCCTGGAGAATTCCATGGAGAGAGGAGCCTGGTGGCCCATAGTCCGTGGGTGGGATCACAAAGAGTCAGACATGACTTAGCGACTAACACACTATTCACTAATAAAACTGCTTTCTTCCTCAGCTTAAAAAAAAAATGCATGGTTCAATTACTCTTTTTATAAATGAATATAAAATTTGAGGGAATTTTGTACTTTGTGATAGAAGCAGCATTCCTGACTGCTACTAAAATGCTCTTTCTTCTACTCTATAATTGCCTTCTACTCTAATTCATTGCAAACAAACAAACAAAACAACCTCCCAGCCTTTGAGGAGTTACATGTGTGAAAAGGGACTTTAATGTGGAATTAAGTCTGATCAGCCACTCTTAAGTTTCTTGCTCAATTTTATCAACTCTAAATCAAACCTTAAACTTCAAGTTGAAAAGAATGTGGTTGATGGCTTTTGAGCTAAGACTGGCAGCTTATCTTTTTACAAACCATAAGTGCATGGAGGCAGCTGCATTAGCTTCCATTTAACCTCCTAGAAAGCTAGTCACAAGCCAGGAATAACGGTTTCAGCTCCTTGTGGAAGGTGTATCTTGCTTTTCTACAAATCCATCTGGATTCTGGGATTTGAATGACAGGTGCTTAATGTTACTGAACATACTGTTTTTACCTTTTCATCTCCTGCATTGAGTGGGATTAAACTTCTGAGCTGTGACAGGTGATGTAATGACAGTATTATCAGTTTCTAAATTTTTTTAACACTTGCTCACTCATGGCATATTCCCCTGGGATAGTTCCTCTCTTCCCCTGAAATCCACCGATGATAGATGTATCATGATTCAATATATTCATCCCACACCATGCCGACATAATTGGGTCAAACATTTTTGCTCATAGGTAGAACTCCCATAGGCAATTATCAATTCCCTTTATGATTAATGTAAAAACTGTGGTGTTTCTATTAATGGAGGTGCATGCTGGGACATTCACAGTCACTTACTGGAGAAAAACTTTGTTATTACATTAATACAATGTAGAAATTCCTGAAGCAACCAGAAACTTGGGAGCACCTGCAATTTCTGAGCAATATCAGTTTGCCAGGAAATTAGAGTGAGTTAACAGCATGGCAAGCAATACTGGGGAGCCGTTTTTGTAAAAATGAGAGTGAAATTCTCTGGTTTTTTGGATGCCATATTTTGAAGCAAATGCACAGACTCAGAGCACACTGTGCAGAGCAGGCTGCTTCAAACTCCTCCTAAGAATATTACTGTTTTACAGGAGAGAAGAATCTGCTGCAGATGCTTCAGTTCGGACTAACACCAGGACTCCATATGGTGAAGCATCTACTCACAAAGAATCGAGCATGGAAATTCATGCTTATATATTTCAAAATCAAAAAGGAAGAGCCCTTGAATCATAAAGATGAATTGGAATCCTATTTCACAAAATGATCTTCACTTACACTGTGTGGTATGGTGTGTGTTAAGGTGTGCGTTTTTCTCATAAAGCCTAGTGATTCTCCTTGACATTCCCTCTTCCCAGACCAAGTTGAGTGACCCAGGCCTGCAGAGAGAGGTATTGGTGAAACTGTTATATTCCATATATATATATATATATATATATATATATATACACACACACATAATGTCAATGTCATATTTATATACTGATATACAGTATCCATATATAGTATCCATATGTACACACAATATGTGTAAGTATTCTTGAATATTCATTTTCCTTCTGTAGTAGAACTCAATAATTTCTTCTGAAACTTGAGAAATGGAGTATTTCCTGCCTTATCAGTAAACAAAGGGTGTCACAATCATCAGCCACCATGGATGGTGAGCTGGTGAGCGCTGAGGGAACTCAGGGATGAGAAAAAGTGCCTGCCATTTAGCAGCCACCAGACTGCAGCCTCTCCCCATGGTGAGCCCTCAGGAAGCTCAGGATGGGAAAGCCCAGGATGCTGGCTCCACATAGGTGAGGTGCATGTCAAAGGACAGATTTCAGTGAGCCCAGATTCTTGCATCTTCCCATACATAGAAAAGTGCTAACTTCCTTAACTTGAGATATCTGGTTTTCTTTAATTAGCAATAATCTTTTGAATTCTGACTACCTGCCTTTTGTTACAAAGTTCTAAGTCACCTGGCTCCTCCCATCGCCCCATTGGAGCAGTTCTCTCGGGCTCATCTGAGCTGTTGTCTCCCGGGCTTGACGTCCTAAAGATTCCCACCAAATAAAATGTAACTCTCAAATTTCAGGTTGTGAATATTTTTTAAGTCCACATTTTTTCCCCATATATGGCATAAAGAGCTTCCTACCACCAAACTGTGTGCTGTGACCTTCACAGTATACTATTGTCACTCGGAAGTGGCTGCCCAGACAGAGACCACACGTGCCAGCCTCCTCACACTTTGGCCCAGCCATTCACTGAGTTCTAGGGAAGTGGAGCCTGAGAACAAGTAATAAGTTGCACTTCCAAGGCTGGTTCACCAAGGCCACCGCCCTTTCCTCCCCTGTTGGCTAGACGCTGAAGAGACTTGGAGGTCCTGGAACATACAGGTCACAGGACAGAAGGAACTTGGATCCCTGCTTTACCAAGTAGTAGGCTTCCATGACCCAGAACACATGCATTGGAACTTGTATGCAAAAATAATATTCACTTGGTTATGCCATGAAAATGTGGGGATTCGATTCTTGCAGCTGCTGGCATTACCTGAAACAAGACAGAAACTCAGGCCTTGAAGTAAATGCTGCCATAATATATCTAAATTCTCCGACAGGAGCTTAGCAGTGTTGCAGTAGGCAGCAAGGAAACAGATCAAGCAAGCTGGAAATCCCTGCTCTGCTGCAGTGAAACATTTGGTAAAACGGTCACCCTTGCTAGCGTGGAAGGCAGACCCGGTGCCTACTGACTCTGCGCATCTTGGAAAAGTACTTGGAAAGAGCCAGAATGCTAGCATATGTTGATTTTCCCTTGCTGTGTTTGGCAAAGGATTTCAAGAAAGAATGAGCTGGTTTGCAGACAAAAAAGAAGCAGAAAAAAAAAAAAAAAAAAAGGTACCAGAAACTTGGAGTTGCAGAGATTTGAAATCCCTTCTAGAGGAAGAACAATGAGAAATAAGTCTAAATCTTTGTGCCTCCAAGGCCCGTTAAGACTTCTCAATTAAAGGAAGTGATACAGGCCTGCAGCTAAAAACAAGATTAACCCAAGACTATCATTCCAAACAGCCTCAAGTTACCTACCCTTACCTTGATGGTAGGAGAGGGCAGAGAAGGGGCAGAATAATGAGTATCGGGATTATTTCAGGAAAGAGCTTTTAGTGTGAGTCTTGGCGCAGGATGCTGGCTGGAAATGGTGAGCAGTGCAGGTTAACTTTGTCAAAACACTCACTCCGTCCTAACCAACACTCCGTCCCAAATAGTCACTTCCTTGCTACCCACGCCTCCCCTTGCAGCTTGCACTGGCTCACATCCATGTCACATCACCATTGCTTCTTTGGCACAGAAGCCTTCATTTGGGCATCGGCATCATGCTGACTGGGTTTCTTATATTCTTGCATATTCTACACTAAAGTCTTCTAGAGGAAATAGGCCAAGCACATGCAGTTCTTTCCATAGTGCGCCTAAGGTAGACGGGGGCGTTGTAACATATATCATGTACCAGGAGTTGCCTAGTGACCATTCCTTTTGGATGGAAGAGATGATCGAAGCTAGTATCTGAAAGAGACACCCTTTAAATGGTAGGAGGTAGGAGGTCATGGGTCAAATGTTTCCCTTTGGGGATTTATCAAATTAGGAAAACTAAAGTGACAAGATCTTCAGTTATATGGGTTTCTATTATCTAAAAATCACCAAAATTTCATCTCATCTTTGCCTGGCAAAGAAGCCCACCTCCAGGGAGGAAACACGGTACCATGTTGATTTAGAAAGTACTGTACATAGCAAAAAGTGACCTAATATTAAACTACAAACCAAGGGAGCTTATAGATAATGGTGACAACCACAGTTGAGCAGTAATGCTCCCTAGCTAATATTTTCAGGGGATGGGCCCCATGCACAGTGTTTCCACATATTTTTCTAAGATGTGGCTGACTGTGTTTGGTAAGTCACAGATTAGCTGGGGGTGTAGCCCTCCCCTGAGGGAACCCTGTGCTGAGCTCCTGTCAAGGGATATTGTACAACAGCAATGGTAAGACTGACTATAACCTGGGTGAGTATTCATCTTCAAAGTGGTTTTTCCAGTGCCCATGAAAACAAAGCTCCTCCATGTGAGATGTACATGGCTGAGCCCTAGGAATCTGTGCAGGGAGGGGAGATAAAAGGGAAGGGAACATACATATCCTTTTCTCATGAGACACCATGGGATTTCTCCCAGCAGGTTTGGTATCTGAGTCTACCCAAAAAGCCACAGGCATCTTAAGAAGGAAGGAGCCCACAGCAGCACTCAGATCATTAATGAGATGCTTCTCCTGAATGCTGAGGCCAAATTTTTTCACCTGAAGTTTAATACTTTCCTGGAAACCACAAGGAGAACAGCTCTGAGGAATGTCCCTTAACGGCAAGTGATAGGAAAAAAGAAAAAAAAAGAAAAATTATGTGGCAGCCACATAATTACCTAAATCAGAGATGGAAAATTGTATCTGGAGCCAAAAATATGACCTCTTCATTTATTCCCCATGCCAGGGACACAGCTGTGGCAAGCAGAGATTCTATTGGCCTGGCTGGGATGATTCAAATAGAGAAGACTGTTCTTTGCAGAAGGTGGGGAAATGTATATCATTCTGCCATAAAGAAAGATGGTTAGGCAAGTCTTGAAAATGACTCATTTAGCTCCTTAAGAAAGCATGTTAGTTGCTCGGTCGTGTCCGAGTTTTGTGACTCCATAGTCCGCCAGGCTCCTGTGTCCATGGGATTCTGCAGGCAAGAATACTGGAATGGGTTGTCATTTCCTATTTCAGGGGATCTTCACAACCCAGGGATTAAACCTATGTCTCCTGCATTGCAGGTGGGTTCTTTACTGTCTGAGCCACCATAACAAAGTGTGTGCAGTTGTGTGAGAAGTCAAAGGCTAGTGTGAATGCTAAGAATGGACATCCCCAAGGGGAAGACAGGATGAGGGGGAGGAAGAAATAAAGACCGTATATCCTTAGGATGTTGCTTGGAAGAAGAAATTGAGGTTGCAAGGGGCAAAAACGAGAGCCCAAGGGGTAGGAAGCTCAATAAAAGCTATTGAGATAAGGGAAGCTCTTGGAACAGATGAGCTTTCCCACTGACATTTATGAAGAATTTGTTGATGGCTAAGTGCTCCAAGTTTGGTGGAAGGTTTCAGAGCAATTTTGGAAAAGCGGAAGGAGGCAAAGTCAATGACACCAAAGCTATTGACTCTTTTGCTTAAAAATGGCAGGACAGAAAATGTCAGGCATCAGAAGTCCTTAACACTCTTGAATTCAGGCTTTAAAACACGTGTGGGGATTGCACAGGGAGGCCAGCAGTCCTGGCTGACAGAATGAAGCATGAGGGCCCAGACCTTCTAATAAAGGAAGAGCATGCACTGCTTAGTCACCCAAAGTGAAGAGCGAAACCCTCACGGCTGGGACATAATCGGGTTTCCCAGCACTCTTGGATAAAGACCTTGTCTTGGACAGGACAGTGTGCGACTTCGGGATGCTAATATTATGACTCCGAGGTCACACATTAGCCATGTGAGGATCAGACAGGAGAGACACAGCCAGGGGACAAGGTCAAGGTGTCCTCCCAACTATTTGCTGCAGGTGTTAATCATGCATTTCTGGTCTTTAAAAAAATAAAAATAAAAAACCGTGATAGAGAAAATTCTGGGCAGTGACGTATGTGGGGCATCACTGACATGGGAAACTCAGACGGGGGTAACTGTATTTCTTGACACAGGGAAGGTCAAGAATATAACTGTAGAATGGCTATACTGGGACTCAAGAGGGTGAGCACAGGCGTCCTCTTTAGTTACACCAGCGCACCAGCTACTCTGCAAACATGCCTTGGAGGGTGTCACAGCCACAAACCTCTCTCCCTTTCGTCTATCTGCAAATCTCTACTCTTCCGTTAAGTCTCATCCGAAATAGCCCCTCCCCTCTATAATATTCCCCTCCTTACAGATAGAATGAACTGTTCCTCCCTCTCTGATGCCCTGGTGTTTGCTATAAATGTCTGTGTGAGTCTTCTTTTGTTGCAGGACTAATGACTATTACTAATGACCATAAATGTAAGCAGTCACGGTTTTGAGGGATCAGGAGCCCTTATGAATTAGCTAGGTGGTCTGTGTAGGACCTCACAAGGCTGAAATGGGGGTGTCAGCCAGCTGTAATGTCACCTCCAGGTTCCAATGGGAAAAGGCCATTCAGTCTTCCGCGGGTGACTGGAAGAATTATTGCCTAGGTACTGAAAGGCTGAGTCCTGCTTCCTGCTGGCTGTCAGCCAGGGATCTAGGAACGCTGGCATCTTCATTCCCACCATGTCACCTATTTAAGCGATATTGCTCAGAGCACAAGCCCGGAAATCCTGAGGCACAGCAGCCGGCTTGCAGAAGCACAGGGAGGCCAAGCTGCCTTTGACTGCCAGCAGGACCAAGAGTAACACACTTTATAAAAACTTGACAGTCAGATGGAGGCAGCATTTTGAGAACTTCCATGATGACTTGTACCAAGACACAACATATTTTTATTGCCAGGTTTGTTCTGTGAGTTTTACAGCTGGTGGTGATCAGCATTTGCAGATCGTTCGGAGAGGAGGGCACATGCTTAGAGGACTTCAGCATTCCAGTCGCCATGGCTACAATGATTGTGAAATGGAGTATCAACCCGGATCTAACCATCTACAAAAACCAGTGTGCCATGCACAGCAGCAGCAGAAAGAACAAAGAACAAAAATATTCTGGACTCTGGCTCTGGGGACACAGAGACACGATTCCCTTAATGGTGGGCCTTTCTGACTCAGAGATGCGGCTGTAGGCAGTGACATTCACCACCCCACCCAGAAAGTTGAAAGCAAAGTTGTGAAGGGCCAGTGTCCCCAGTCCTTCCAGGGATCAAAGACAAAGCCCTGGAATAGCGACAGTGCAGAGGATACTTCAAGAAGCTCCGACTAGGGTTTCTGCCAGCACAGAAGCTGGGGATTTCTGCCTGCAGAAGCTATCATTTCCACCCACAGGCTATTGATTTAACTTAGCAGATTTATTTCTTATTAGGAAAATCTCATGACTTATGAAGCCAGGGCTCAGAAGTAATCCTTACCATGGAGTCCTCAAAGTAAATACCTAATTCCAACCAGATTTGCCTAAGAACTCAGGCAAAGAAAGTCACCCTGTCTATGGAACCCCGAGACCTCTTATTCTATCCTTTGGGACTTGGATACTTTTGCTGCTGATGGGAGAGTTCTCACTGTGCGGACCACATCAGCTCTGTAAAGTGAGTCTGGGTCTGGAGTCATACCCACTCCTCCTCCCTTTGACCTTAATGCCTTTTTGCACCTTCTGTGCAGATGTATTCAGTCGCTCAGTGGTGTCCGACTCTTTGCAACCCCATGGACTGCAGCACTTCAGACTTTCCAGTCCCTCACCATCTCCCGGAGTTTGCTCAAAATCATGTACAGATGGAGGAGGGAAGAAAAATCTGAGCCTACTCATCTGGCCACCCCAGCTCCCCCGTCAGGGGAGAAGCAACCCCAGTGATTGGGGATGTGAATTGTGCTGCCTGGCGATCTGGGTAAAGGATTTAATGGAAACTAAATGAGCAGGGACTCGCCTGGTGGTCCAGTGGTTAAGACTTTGTCTTCCATTGCAGGGGGTGCGGGTTTGATCTCTGCTCAGGGGACTAAGATCCCACATGTCTCATGGTCAAAAAACCAAAAAATAAAAAAACAGAAGCAATATTGTAACAAATTCAATAAAGACTTGAAAAATGGACCATGTCAAAAAAAAAAAATCTTAAAAAAAGAAAGAAAGAAGCAAATAGAATAGTAACATGGACTATCTGGACCTTGCCTCAACCTCCTATTTCCAAGAGAAAACTTGAGTTGGAGCCACACTTCTTCACGCCCTGCTCCCCTGCCCAGCTCCCTCTCCCTCACTCTTACCTGAGGAGAGGAGAGCCCTCTCTGACTGGTCTGTCTAGGAGAGGTCCTGAGCGCCTGTGCTCTGGCTGGACAGGTGCCCCTGGATCCAGTGACCCCCTCACAGTCCAGGGAGCAATGCTGAGCAGCAGGGGCCCTCAATGGCATTACTAGTCTGTCTGGGGCTGCAGGGCATTTATCACCAGGGACACAGCTGACACTGTCATCTGACAGTCTAGATCTCAATCGGTTCAGAATCCAAAGGGCAGAGATATGACTGATGCTCTCCTCTCCCGCCTCCCCTCATGCACAAGTGAGAAGAGCAGTGTTTGGAACCCGAAACTTTGACTCGAGTCACTGGCCGTCACCTTGAGCTCTTCACACCAGTGTTCTGAATTTCTGTGCCTCATTTAAAACAACAACAAAAAAAAGAGTTAATAAGTTTGCTCCATAGGTGGGGTCATGCAGAGCTTCTCCAGACAGGACAGCATGCTCCAAATGACTACCATTAATGAAATCAACCTATTTTGACTTCCCATAAAAAAAGGAAACAGCAAATGCTTTACAGATACCAGAAGCCAGCTGCTGATGGACACTTATTTGTCTTCTTTGTTCTTTCGTTTCTTTCTCTTTCCTTCCTTCTTGTGTCCTTTCTCCTCTTGTTTTTATGCTGGGTTTCTCAGCTGGCATTTTCGTAGAGGTGTGAAGCTTGAAAAGGGTTTGAGTGCTTTTCTTCCTAATTCAAAGAATAGTTTCAGTAGAAGACATTTTGCCTTAAAAAAATTAAAATGCAGAATCATTGGAGAATAAAATAAGAACTGATAGAGTGGAAAAAATGTGTAGGGATCCAGATCTGAGTGCGAAATTTTGAATCGAGGAGAATCTCTGCGAGATAAGAACACCAGCTATAGGACAGAAGCCGCTAACACTGAATTGCTGTGGCTCTGATAGACTCTCCTGGAGCCTGTGACAGGTAACACACACACGGAATGAGATTCGGTAGCTCATTCCAATGGTTAACAACCTGTTCAGATATCACGACCCTTCGCCTCCCCTACTCAAGTTTACTTTTATTTAAAGAAATCAGCAGCATTTAAATTAGGTTGTTATTAAATATAACAGCCACTGCATACTTCTCTACTATAGCCAAGACATGGAAACAATCCAAGTGCCCATCGACTAACAATTGGCTCATGAAGACATCCCATATTGAATACTATTCACTCGTAACAAAAGAAGAAATGTTGCCATTTGCAGCAACATGGACCTAGAGATTATCATAGTAAAGTGAAGTAAAGTAAGTCCAACACAGAATGACCAATACCATATGATACCACTTGTACGTGGAATCCAAAACAGAAACAGACTCACAGACGTAGAGAATAAACTCATGGTTACCAAAGGAGGAAAGAGTGGGGGATAATTAGCAGGTACAATTATGGGATTAATCATGCTAATTATGGGATTAGCATATACAAACTACTACATAAAAAAATAAACAAGTATTTACTGTATAGCACAGGAAACTACACTAAATAACTTTTAATAACCCATAATGAAAATTACAGAGAAGGCAATGGCAACCCACTCCAGTACTCTTGCCTGGAAAATGCCATGGACGGAGGAGCCTGGTAGGCTCCAGCCCATGGGGATGCTAAGAGTCGGACATGACTGAGCGACTTCAGTTTCACTTTTCACTTTCATTCACTGGAGAAGGAAATGGCAGCCTACCCTATTGTTCTTGCCTGGAGAATCCCAGGGGCAGCAGAGCCTGGTGGGCTGCCGTCTATGGGGTCGCACAGAGTCGGACACGACTGAAGCGACTTAGCAGCAGCAGCAGCAATGAAAAATAGTCTGAAATATATGCATAAATATCATGCTTGCGCTCAGTTTCTCAGCTGTGTCTGACTCTCTGCAACCCCATGGACCATATGTAGCCTGCCAGGCTCCTCTGTCCATGGGATTTCCTAGGCAAGAATACTGGAGAGTGTTGCCATCTCCTTCTTTAGGAGATCTTCCCAACCCAGGGATCGAACCCATGTCCCCTGCATCTTGTGCATTGGCAGGCAGATTTTTCACCCGCGAAGCTATCAGGGAGGCCCGTATTTACACACTGGCTTCCCAGTTAAAGAATATATATACATATAAACTGAATCACTTTGCTGTATGCCTGAAATTGACACAATATTGCAAGCCAGCTGTACTCCAATGAAAAGTAATAATTTAAAAATATCTAGGTCATATCATTTATCCAGCCCACGCTGCCCCGGAGTCTGGGCTCCACAGGTTGGGAACCAGAACTTACTGTCTACTGGTGCTATTAGGACCACATGCACTTTCCTTATCACAAACACTACTACTGCTAAGGATGTTCGGAGAAATCACTGAGCACTTTGCGTAGATCACCTTGTGTAACTCTCACAGCCTTCATGAGTGAGGTAAGACTTTGGAGAAGAAGGAACCGAGGTCCAAAATGCCACGTAGCTTGCCCTTGACCTGAGATTAGGAGCTCAACACAATGATTCTGGAGCTTGAATTATTAACCTTTATGTGACATTTATTTCCTTATCTATAGTTCTGGATGTAAAAGAAAACATACAGAGATGATATAAACTAATTAAGTGATTCCATCTTGGTCACATCAGTGAATAATAGAAAAATAAGCAACGACTTTTGAAGAAGATAAAGTTATGGTAACAAAGACATCGGGACAGAGGGAGAGGAATATCCTCATGAAGGTGAAGTAAGAAGAAAAATGGGAATTAGGAAGGGGACAAGGAGGCTGGGTCTGAATATTTATGTTCCGTTATTCATGCGGCTGTGACTGAAATGTGATGGGTAAGAGTAAAAAGTGTCTGATTGAAAAGGAAAATAGTGGAAAGGAGAGAGAACGCGTTACTATAAATAACGACACATATTTTTAAGATTACACAGAGATATATAACCCAAGGAAGGGAAAATGCTTCAATAAAATAATAACAGGTGGAATAACAGAGGTTGGTTGGAGGGAGCTTTTTAGTGCCGATTGTACAAACAAGAGATATTCTTGGCATAACGTGGGGTCTGTGGCGACCCCTGGGAATGCAGCTGGTCTGATTCCCAGAGATTCAATCAGATGTCAGTTTAGAATAGCAAACCTGATTCCCTTCACTTTTATGGAGTAAGGGGCACTCTCCCCTCAGCCTCTGACTCTGCTGCCTTCTCCCCAACACCCCTCCCCGGCTGACTGTATGAACATCCTGTCCTGCTCCCAGCTCCCGGCTCCAACATACTCCCAGCCATGTCTACGCTTTTGGAGCTGGGTGCTGTGTCACATCGCGAGTGTGAATCAACACCCCACATGAAAATACAACCTCTTGTCTTCCCATTTCACATGAACTGTCTAAAGCCCACGGACACCTATGGCCACACACAGGTAGACTGTCCTTCCTTCCATAAGCGAATGTTCACCAAGGTCCAGATCTTGAGCCCTGTGCCAGGGTCAGACGTTGAACAAATTGGACACAGTGCCTGGTCTCACGAAGTTATGTCCTGGTGGAAGACACCCTGCAGATCACAGACGATCAGAAAAATAAAACCAATGGAGGGACAGTACACGTTACACATGAAACGAGATGCTTGCTAATGGATAGGATGTCGGGCTGAGGATAGTTTAGGTGAAGCTTTTGGGAGAAATTTCTTTTTATTAACTAACTTTTATTTGTGATGGCCCTGGGCCTTCATCGTTGTGTGCAGGCTTTCTCTAGTTGCAGCAAGTTGGGGGCTACCCTCTAGTTCTGGTGCATGGGCCTCCACGGTGCTGGCTTCTCCTTTCGTGGGGCACAGGCTCTAGAGCGCAAGCTCAGCAGTTGTGGCACATATGGAATCTTCCAGAACCAGTTGGCAGGTGGGTTCTTAACCACTGGACCACCAGGGAAGTCCTCGGGGGAAATTTCTTAGAAGAGATTATACATAAGCTGAGATATAGAGGATGAGAAGGTACAAAGCATTCTAGGCATAGGGAGCAGAGTGCAGTGACTTGAGAGAGACAAGGGTGGGGCTTGGCTGGCACAGCCTGGAAGTGTCCAGGGCCTGGCAAGCGATGGAGAGCAGGAGGAGGTGCCTTTGGAGCATCATGAAGATGCTCGGATGTACCCTGACAAGGGGTTACGTTTTTAGAGCAACGGTAAGCCATTGGAGGGCTGAAAAGGAGCAACAGTGATCTGATTTACACTTTAAGGTGATTTATAGGCTCTTCTGCAGGGAAATGGACTGGAATAGGGCAAGAGGGGAAGGAGGCACCCGTGTTCAGAGGAGGAGGCGCTCATTTTGCTGCTTCTAGATGCAGATGCTACATGGGCGTGGTGTAGTATATAAACACTTGCCATGAAGACAGGCATGGTGGGGCTCGGCCAGGTACCACCACCAGCAAGCAGGGAGGACTCTGGTCCGCTCTTAACCTCCCTGTGTCTCAATTTCCCCAACGAGGTGATAGTAATCGTACTTACCTTTTAGGGTGGTCATGATGGTTGACCAGATTATGTGGGTAAGGTATCTGGCATGTGTTGATTGCTGGCAACTTATTAGCTCTTTAACTATTATGATTACTTTTAGGATCTGGGAGAGAGGGAGTTGAGCTGAGAAGGTTAGAACAAGGTAATTCATAGGAAGTAACAAATTCAAGCCCTGCTGTCCCTCTAGCTCTCATCTGAGTGTAGGTCCAGAGCAGTAGTGCCCACAGGCACCCTCAGAAGCCCTCGTCATCTGCAGTCATTATTGCATTTCATCCTCACAATAGTCTCACAGTCATGTAGATATGACGTCCACCACTGACAATCTAACTATGAGGAAACTGGTCCAAAGGAGTCAGGCAACCTTACTCAAGGTCACCTAGCTAGTGGTAGAGCCAGAATGCAATCCAGATCTGTCTCTTTCCAAAGCCCATGCTTTTCTCACTAGAACGGCTCCTTCAGGGCACACACCTGCACCCCAGACACATTTCAGGTTCGTAGGATCCGTCAGCACCTGCATGTCTCAGCACAGGGCATCCTAACTATGGAAGGTCCCCAGGTGACGGGGGGAAGAAAGAAATATGCCCACTCCCAGCCCTATATAAAGGACAGAACAGATCTGTTCCATCTGGTGTTCTATAATGCACAGCCTTGCCAGGTAAAGTCTGGAAATGAGGTTGCACCCACTGCTGAGAACCAAATGCTCTATAACTAATTAACCACAGAGATTTGGGAAGGAACCCATTAAAGGGACCAAAGACAGCATGAAGGAAAAGCAAATGGTAATCTTGCAGCTTATTACTGTTATTGCCATTAATATTAATATTAATACTATTATTTAGTTTTATTATTGCTCTGATACATCATTATTATTGCTGTCTCCTAGCATCTTCTGCATAAATCTATCACCAAATGTTTTAGAGGTTTAATATCCTTATAGTTATGTAATTAAACAAATAGAAATAATAGTTGCAGAATTGCAGAGTTACATAATTATAGCTCTGTGGTAGAAACAATAAATAAAACTTACATGCCTCCATAGCAGTTACATTAACAACAATAGAAACATTGAAGGCTGAAGCTGAAGAATTATATAATGGTTACATAATTAAATAATAAATTATCCCAGAACTACAGGGACATGCACTATATAAAGCAGCTTGCAGAATGGAAGAGAAAAGGAAACTGTGAAGGGATCAAAAAAGAAAAAAAAAAGATTTGCCTATGGATCCCAAGCAAAGCAACATGAGCCTAGGAAGAAGAACCTGGGGTGTGTAATATGTTCTTCAGGATTCAGAAATGTGTATGGATTTTATCACCCCCAGAACACAAAGTAATTTGTATAAATTGCTCAAATAATATAATCCCCTTAACTGAATAGCTTATTGCATGTGACATACATTTAATCTCTGTGTTTTAAAGTATCTCAAAATTTAGCTTTAGTCTTGGCTAAATATTCTATCACTACTTTTCAGCTACTTGCATTGAGTCAGTGACTTGCATGCGTACCAAGGATGGAGAGCTTGCCAGAGGTTGAGAATGAGACTGTCTGAAAGTTATTTGAGATTATTGAAGCACTCAATCACCCTCTCACAATGTTTCTTTGGTTGCGCTATCACAATATTAACATACTCAAATATTTGGAAAGACTAAGATGCTTGATGTTAAATCAAACATCCGGATGACTGTCTGACTTGTTAATTTTTCTTTACCCTAAAGCTTTGCAGTCAGGCTGCCTAGATTTTATAGAAAGGTGCGTTCATCGAGGTCCAGAGGGAGGGACATCCTCATACACCTGATGTCATAAACTTGGGCACCTGCTCCAAAGACTGAGTTCAGCTGGGGAGGCCGGAGTGAGGGCAGCACATTTTGCAGCCTGAACCCACCCAGCTGTCCAAGTGTCAGCAGATCGAGCCCGTTGTTGGAGGGGAAGGCGCGGTGGGTGTCCCCGAATGCCGGCCGCACATGGCATCACTGAATAAGCGATGAATAAGCACATGGCGTCGCTCAGCGGTGACAGTGGGGAGGCGGAAGGCTCCCGGCCAGAGCCAGCAGGGACAAAGCCATCACTGCCAGCATCTCTGTAATGCACCTTTCAAGGAGGCTCTCGCTGCTCCAGCAGACCTGTTCTGAGAGCAGCCAGGCCGGGCCATTATCATAATGGGGTCACCTGGGAGGCTGGGAATAGACAGGGGAGCAGTCTATTGGGGAGAAATAATTGACTCCTGTCTCGTTACTAGACCAGCTTGTCAGGCAAACCTAGTGACTGCAGAGGACAGCCTCCGAGGGGGCCTGGACCAAGGAGAGACTGAGAGGCCAGGGCACCTGGTGGCCCAGGGGACTGCGGGCTGCTGCCCAGTGTCAGTCTCCCAAATTCAGGTCGTCACTGTCCAGCATGCAGTTCTGACTTGGCCCTGGCCAACAGGGAGGCCACGCTGCCCTTCTGCCAGTGTCTCTGAGCTACAATGATGAAGGACACGCGGAACTCGGACCACTTGGCCTTGTTTTGAACCTGTGCCCCAGCGCCTTAAATCCAGTGATTAAGATTGTTTTTACCACCCCCCTCACCCCACCGAGAAAGGTGAAAGTAATGTCTTCCTCCAGGTAGCACATATTACTATCATCCCATCATCCCTGGGCTTCCTCACCCACTGCTGTAAGAATGGACGTAAAGGATGTCCAGTGTCCAGCTACTACTGAGGGAGCTCCTGGAGGACTGCAGTGCTGCTGAAGGTCAGGGACTTCGAGGAAAACAAGCCTGGCATACATGAAAGGAAAATAGAAATGGAGGCAGTGTGGCTAAGAGAGCTCTCTGGAACGGAGCGGAGGCCATTGAGAAAGTATGACATATACACGTCTCAGCCTGGGTGGACTCTGACCTTCTGACCCCTTATTGTCCTGACAAAGGCATCCAGGACACCTGCCAGAAACACAGAGTACTTGCTCGGGCCCGGCCCTAAAGCATCTCATGAGTCCTGAAGGACTGAGTTTTGTCCATTACAATTCTCTCTGGGCAACTTTAACAGCCTCTGCCTGACGCTTTCTCTTCCCCAGTATACTCTTTTGGTTTTACCCAAATCTGCATCTCCTGAACCACAATTCATAAGATCCCAAGTCAAGCTCATCACTCTTTGCAGCCTCCATGTTGATGATGGTTAGACATGGATTAGTGCCCACTGCTCTAACAAAAGAGACTGGGGGGCTTGAATGGCAGGACTGTGTTTTCTCAAGCTCTGGAGGCTGGAGTGTGAGGTCAGGCTGCCGGCAGGGTCGGGGTCTGGTGAGCCCCCTTCCTGGCTTGCTTGTGGCTCTTTTCTCACTGTGTCCTCACCTGGCTCTTCCTCCCTGATGTGGAGAGAGAGAGAGAAATGTCTCTCCTTCTGTTCCTCTCCTGATAAGGGTGCTCATCTCATCAGGAGGGCTCCATCCTCTTGACTGTATCAAACCCTAATCACCACCATAAGGCCACATCTCAAAAACCACCACGTGGCAGGGGAGTAGGGCTTCAAACTGTGGATTTGGGGAGACACAAACATTCAATCCATATAACCCCTTGCTTTGAATTTCAGCCTCCTCTTCTTACTAGTGTGGATCCCATGAGACCTCGATTTCCAAAATACCAGTTACTTCCCCCGTATAATGTGACATGTGGGTTTCCCAGGTGGCTCAGTGGTGAAGAATCTACTTGCCAAGCAGGAGACACAGGTTCCATCCCTGGGTCAGAAAGATCCCCTGGAGAAGGAAATGGCAACCCACTCCAATATTATTTCCTGGGAAATCCCATGGGCAGAGGAGCCTGGTGGGCTATAGAACATGGGGGTCACAAAAGCTGTTTATGACTTAGTGACTAACCAACAGCAACACAATGTGACTAACACACCTCGTACATTGGACTAGCCTGCAGAGGAAACTTCTGACACACAAGAGGTATTAGAACTGTTGATTTGGTCCCGTCCCTCTTGCTTCGTTCAAGGCGTCTCTGATCCACGGCAGCCTCTCTTTTCATCAGGGGTTCTGCCGTAATGCTACCCCAACATGGAAACAGTCTCTTCTTTGGTGAGTCTCTCCATTCTGTTGAACTGGTCTGGGTTGTAGCTTAGAAACCCAGAAAACAAGAGCAGTAGGAATCATTCCCTAGAAGCAAGACAACTCCACCTCTCCCGGGGCCCCACTGAAAACGGAGTCACGATAACAGGACCTTTGGAGAGATATAGAGGTCACGGACAGAGCCCTGTTCTTGGGCTATGACTCTGGGGAACAGGGCTCCCCAGTCCACTCACCATCCTGTACCCCCTCACCCTGGGGCCCCTCCTGCCTCACTCGAGAGTCCTGGTGTCCGCAGCGTCAAGCCATGTCTCAGGGCTCAGTTTCCTCGAGTCTTTTCCTGGAGCAGGAATCCTGGCCCTTCCTCCCCAGCCCATCACCAATGCCTCTCATCAGAGTGCTCTCCATCAGCTTCTGCCAACGTCAGTGCAGCAACACAGCCCCGCGATCAACACTTCCCGGGACTAACGTCTTTGTCCTGGGCGTGGGAATCAGGACGGAACAGATGTTTTAAGAACTCCATAAATCCGTGAAGATAAAAAACCACCCACCCAGCACTTTTTAACAATGCACCATGCTGATGAACCAGTGTATCAGAAATACCAAAATAAATATAAAATCCCACTGAAGCCTCAGAATAAATCTTAGGTATTTTTTCCTCTTATAACATACACCAGATATCATTTTTAATCTTCAGTGAAGACCTGCAACTGGGAACAGAAAGTCCATAAAAACGTGACTGCTTCCCTCTGAAGTGACCCAATGATCAACTGCACTGAGCGTGACTCACCCTCCAACTGCTCCCTGAAAAACCCACCTCCCTCTCCCCATACCTTCTCCCTCTCCCCCACACCCCATGTTGTCATGCAGCCTCTCATAACTCCTTGCTGAATTCCAATGTGGTTTTCTAATTAGCCTAATTAATTTTCTGCCCAACTTAATAAGACTGTCTCTGGTTTAGAAATAATTGGACTTCCCAAACACCATTTTCCCTCCCTCTGCTTCTCAGTGGTGAGTTGTGATCCAGCCTCCTTTAATAATTCAAAATTAGCTTCTGTTTTTCAGATGATGGGTTCACGTTCAGAGAGTTATTTAGTTTTTTCATTAACACTCTGACACCCTCCTCTCCCTCCTATGAAGAATACCTTAAAAAGCAGTAAACATACAATGAAACTTGGATTCCTTCCTGGAGAGAGAAATCCATTTGGAATCAAAGTTACAATGGATTCTTCCTTCCGAGCTTATCAATTTCAAGAAGGTAAATGAGTGACCTGGGTGAAGTATATGCTTCCCTGGACATTTTGGTAGCAGCTATGAACATAAGCCCTGACAAGCACAAATATTAACATCATGAGAAAGGTCTTAAACACTTTCAGGCAACTAGCCTCCTATGGAAAAACGGCCTTCTTTCTAATCGCTTGCAAATTTGCTTTATATAGTTATGAATTTGTTACTATATGCAAACAGAACTGTTGTTATAAACTCATTCTGCAAACAAATGAGTTAGAAATAAAAAGAGAAAGAGATAAGAGCTAGGAGAAGAGAGTGATGAAAGAACAGTTGTTAAGCCAATGAAAATGTCCATGCTCCAATTCTGGCTTGAGTAAGATCTGCAGGGCTGCATAAATTGAATACTGTCTTCTGTTTGCTCTCGGGTTCCAGAATGCCAGGCAAGCTTAGCCTCTCCAGTATGGGTTTTGCAGCCCCAGGAATACTTCACTTGAAATCATGAACATGGAGCTATTTTCTCATTCTCTAAAAAGCCTGAAGCATTCTGTAGAGGACTTATAAATATGGCAATGAACAGGGCTAGGGGGAAAGAGCATAGTAAGATGGTGTACTTTCAAGGTTTCCCTTGCTCAGCTCTGAACCTGCTCATTACGGCTGCCATGTCCTCTGTGGAATCACAGAGGTGTGAAGGTTTTCAAAGAATCTGTTCCAAACAATAGCTACAGAGGTGCAGCCCGGTGCTTCCTCTTTGCATTATACTAAACTAAACTTTTCAGAGATAAAACGCCTGGAGTGCTTAAGGTTGCCTCCTTATGTCAGTGGAGGCGGGTGATCTGCTCATGTTTCTGCAGTCACTGCTTCTGTTAGGCCCCATCCAGGTAGATAAATGTTTTAAGACTATATCATTCAAAAAGCTCTGAGTGTGCCAAACTGGTAATTTTGGGGATAATAATCTTCTATTAAAAAAAGAATCTCTCTGTCTTTGTCTGTCTCTCTCCCTCCTTCCTCAAAGCGTTCTGAGGATGTTGCTTCAAAGACAGTATTTTGTAGAAAATGTGAAGTATGACTCAGTTTTTTTTTCAAATGTAAATATTGCATTCAATTTCGCACCAGCGTCCAGAATGAACCATTTGTGTATTAATGCGGCCACATCATCAGAGTTTGCTACAAGTAAGTGGGGGATGAGATGGTTGGATGGCATCACCAACTCAATGGATGTGAATCTGAGCAAATTCTGGGAGACAGTGCAGGACAGAGGAACCTGGTTTGCTGTAGTCCATGGGGTCAGAAAGTGTCGAAAACGACTTAGCCACAGAACAAGAGCAACAAAGTAGTGGGGAAAATGATAGAAGTTGGATTTGGGATCAAAGATGAAAGTTTAAAAACGGTACCATTTGTAGCTATACATTTAAATGAACCACCAACTAGAACAATGGGAAACTATATAAAGTAGTCTCCAGTGGACTTAACACCTTGGACTTTTCTGCTTGTTGCTTAAGTCAGGCCACTTGCTCTCACAGAAAACTGCGATGTCCACTGATCCCTGAGAGCTCTTTGAAACATGACCCATTTAATCTCATAGACTATTCAATGAAGGTCTGCATAAAATTTGAAGCTAGCAGAATAATATTAAACATTAAGTCCTTAATCCAGATTTTATCCATAGAATACATTTTTCATAATTGTGTTTTTAAAAATGTTCTCTGCCTTTTAATTCGAGGTGGGTTTATTTCCCCCTGTGTGTGTGAGTCACTCAGTTGTGTCTGACTCTTTGTGACTCCATGGATTGGAGCCCACCAGGCTCCTCTGTTTATGGAATCCTCCAGGCAAGAACACTAGAGTGGTTAGCTATTCCCTTCTCCAGGGGATCTTTCCAACCCAGAGATTGAACCCTGGTCTCCTGTGATGCAGGCAGATTTTTTACCATCTGAGCCATCAGGGAAGCCCCTTATTTCAACTGGGTGCATTTTTGCTAATCTTTGTTCTGTTGCCTCTGCCTTGGTTAAGTTTCTCTGTGAGAGAATTAAATTTCCCTGAATCCTGATTTTGCATGTATCCCTTAGGGATAACTTCCTTTTAAGAAAACAAAACATCAAGGATAACAACACTAGCCAACCGAAGATTTAACTTTAAGTCACACAGTGGAATCTGGAAGAAATTTAAGTCCTGGCATGACCGTCATGTCCCCTGAGTTAATGGGAGTGTCTTCAGTCATACAGCACCGACTATAGAACTAATTGGTCCACCCCTACGGATGGATTGCTAGAAGAGCAGGAAGAGAGTCAGCTACCAAATCTTCTTCTGTCCAAATTTGCCTTGACTATGCAGCCCCATGGGGCTTCCCACGTGGCACTAGTAAAGAGCCCACCTGCCAATTCAGGAGACATAAGAGACGCACATTTGATCCCTGGGCAGGCAAGATCCCCTGGAGGAGGGCATGGCAACCCCCTCCAGTATTCTTGTCCGGAGAATCCCCATGAAGAGTAGCCTGGTGGGATACAATCCACAGGGTCTCAAAGAGTTGGACACAACTGAAGCGGCTGAGCACAAATGCACACACGTGCAGCTACACAGACTCTGCCTCACCCATCCATCCTGTTCAAGACGGCAGAAATATTCTGGGGGAAATGGCATGTCCAGGTGCATCCGTCAGGGGCCAGACAGGCAAGGGCATGCATGGCAGGCCTCCAACAGAAGGAATTTCACATGAGAGCTAGCTATAAAGTTGTTGGAAAAGTGAAGGTGTAGATAATAAGGCAACCTATAAATCAGCAGCCAGAGGAACTCTCTAGCAGGCCTAGGACTGAAGGGTCAAAGAGAGAAATGATGTTCCCAGTGCCAAGAGCTGCCCAGGACTCTACTGGGCCAGGAGAAGTGGCCCATGGTCAGCCCCGCCCACCCTACTGAAGGCAGAAGCCATCGCTGTGGGCTCCCAGGTGGCATTGGATGCCCTGCTCCAAGCTGCCTAACCAGCCAAAATTTTATGGCTCGTAGAATTGCTGGATCCCCTTTCTAAACAGAGCCCCTAGTTCTGCTTCGGTGACCTCCCACGGCAATCAACTGCAGAGCAGATAAAGAAGCACTTCCTTTTAATGGCCTGGAACTCACTGGCCATAAATTTCCCCAAGTGCCCACAGGTCTATGCGTTGCTGCAGGTAAAGGAAGTCAGGGGAGTAAGCAGTTTTCACTATCCTCCTTGCTCTTTTTTCTTACTTTTCCTTCCTGAGATAAAATGATCCCCTAATTGAGCAAACCTTTAACAGGAGGAGACCCCTCCCATTTCTCCAGAGTGGATTAAGACCCCTCTTTATTCCTCCTCAATCCGACACGCCCTTCCTTTCCTTTCAGAAGCATCAGTGGACTGTGAAAATGACATTTCAGCCTGATTCTCAACACCACCGCTCTGATCCTCGCCTGCCCACGAACACCAGTGAGTGTGAGAGATGCTGATGCAGTAACCAATAAGCCCAGAGCCCCTTTCAGAATCAGGGTCTTTGTCAGCAAAGAGCGCCTCCTTTCGCCACAATGTTATGGTTTCTGGAAGTTGAGACACTGCTCTCTACTGGCCAAACAGGGTAGCCGCGGGAAAAGAAGCTGTTCCCCAGACTAGGGATGACAACTACCTGGTCCTTTCCTGGCATTCCTAGAATGGAGCTGTGAGCTGGATGTTACTATCCTCACTTTGCAGAGATGTTTAACAACTTGGCCTAACTCTCAGAGTGAGTTAGGAAGCAAAGTTGGGATTAGAATCAGATCTGAGTCACTACGAAATCCACATCATTTTCACCGTATAACATTGATTCCAATTTTCCTTGTGAAGAGCACCATGCAATGGAAATATGTTGCAGAGAAAACCTGCCCACGTGTGAGTTCAAGCCTTCTGGCCATGATGTGGTACGCTGGAAGAGCTGCAAGCTTTAGCAAATGAAGATAAGGACACTCAGTAACATGCGAATTTCAGACAAATCACAATTTTTGTTTTGTTTTGTTTTTACTATAAGTGTGTCCCAAATACTACACAAGACATACTTTTTTTTTTTTTAACAAGGCATACTTATTTTGCTAAAATTGTCATGTACCACAGACTGCAATTTGGGTGGTCATTCTGTATTTTTCGTGGCAACCCTAAATGTAATCCATCTCTATCTTGATGCCTTGACCTTCCAGCTTCACTTTGCCATGAGAAACTGAAAATGTTATCAAGGAAAAAACAATCCATCTCTCTTTTGCTTCACCGCCAGTCTCCACTCCCAGGACCACTGGAACTTCTCCTTAGCCGAGACAGAAACTTCTACATATGACCATTTAAGACTGACATTCCCCGATGTGCCCGGTGGAGACTTATAAACCAACTTAATCAGGATGTCATAGATGAATGCATATATACATACATACCATGTATATATGATGCTATATATATATACACCACACACACACAAGCAATAGAAAGTATTCATTTCGGTGTATGTCTCTATGAGTCTGATGAATGTATGTGTACATCTATATAACCATCACCCAAGTCAAGATACAGACTGTTTTCATCACCCCAGAAAGTTGCCTTAAATCCTCTGCAGTCAGTCCCCACTCCTCGGTCAGCCCCAGGAAACACCAGTCTACCTTTGTCACTATTGGCTACTTTTGCTTTTCCTAAGAGTCCTCAGAATGAACGTAAAGGACTGTAGCATCTGTGCTCTTCAGCATCTGCCTTCTTTCGCTCAGCATAGTGATTGGAGATCCAGCCCTATTGTTGCCTGTATCAATAGTTCATTCCAATTTATTGATAAGTCAATTCCATATACAGATTTACCATCATTATGTATCCACTTGGGTTTCCCTGATAGCTCAGTTGGTAAAGAATCCACCTGCAATGCAGGAGACCCTGGTTTGATTCCTGGCTTGGGAAGATCCCCTGGAGAAGGGATAGGTTACCCATTCCAGTATTCTGGCTTGGAGAATCCCATGGACTGTATACTCCATGAGGTCGCAAAGAGTGAGCAACTTTCACTTCACTTCGCTTCATGTATCCATTTACCCAGTGATGGACATGGATTGTTCCCAAATTTGGCTAATATCATTAAAGCTATTGTTAACCACTGGGCACAAGTCTTTGTACAGATGTATAATTTTATTTTGCATATCCACCGTCACTGCACATTCATGCCAGTCACTCCAGATGTAGGCCAGCACCTGGTTATTATGGTCAGTCTTAAAATTATTAGTCATTATAATAGATGTGGAGTGATATCTCACAGTGGTTTTGGTTTGCATTTCCCTGAGGTCAACTGAGTTGTAAAACATCCAGAAAAATAAAATAAGCGCTGGTTTCTCCATTCATTCAGCAAGCATGTGATTCAAAGTGGAGTGGAAATTCACCGAAGGGTGAATGGGAGTGGAGTAATTCATGCTTTCAAAATCCCACCCAGACTCCGGCTCCAGCGAGGAGAGAGTCTGAATGAGGCTGGGGTGAGATGTAGGTCAGCGGCTGTTACAGATGATGGAAGTGTGGGCCATGGTGGAGCGAGTAGACATTTGGGAGTCCCAGCTGAATTCTGGAGGTGAAATCAACGGGATCTGGTGATGACCTAAATGGCAAATGGGCTTCTCTGGTGGCTCAGACGGTAAAGAATCTGCCCGTCATGCAGGAGACCCTGGTTGAGAAGATCCCCTGGAAAAGGAAATGGCAACCCCTCCAGTATTCTTGCCTGGAGAATTCCATGGGCAGACAGAGCCTGGAGGGCTACAGTCCATGGGGTCGCAAACAGTCAGACACGACTGGGGGACCAACACTAGATGACAGGACTGTAGGAAAGGGAGGGTAACAGGCCGGTAGACCTCTGCCTTGAGCAGGTAGGGAGATGAGGTACTGGGCAGAGAGTGAGGAAGACAGGGGGTGGAACTGGGAATCCTGCAATTGTTACAGTAACTTGTATGGCAGTGAGCAAGGCTCCAGGGAAGGTGATAATCTTGTTTCCAGAGTAACATTTTTCCTGACTGCAAAAATAAAGACAGTAAAAATACATGAGTGCGTGGCAACATGCCTGGGGATTTGTGTAATGTCCTAGGGTCTCTCTCAGTAGACGCTGCCTAACTGGGGAGACTCAGGGCCTCTCCACACAGATGGGTGTAGACTGTGCCCCGTCCAGCCTGAATGACTTGGCAATACCTGGCTTCATGAATAGAAGAAAAAAGATGGTGTCTCTCAAAAGGAAATGCCAGGCAGGTATTCTAAAAGACAGCTTTAGAGAGAAACAGGAACATTACGGTAATTACTGCTTCTTCTCTGTCACATGTAAGCAGGCGCCTAATGGCTTGTCACCTGGGGTCTTCTAAGTGGGACCTCAATAAACAGACCAAGGAGCAAGCACCCCGCCTTCCTTGGCTGGGCATCTGTGGAACTATGAAAGATGCTGCCTAATCACGGCAGGAGCCTTGGACAGCAACAGGAGGAAGTTCAGTGGCCCTGCACCCAAACCAGGGACAACACAGCAATGTGAGTGGAGGCACAGATCTGGGTCTTAGGGCCTAAGGTGTCAAGGTAGGACCTCCATCTGACAGGCCAAATTCCTTCCACTGGAAAAAGGGAAAGTAAGCCTTCCCTTAGTGTTCGTTCTCTATCCAGTAGTCAAGTATGGATATGAGAGTTGGGCCATAAGGAAAGCTGAACACCAAAGAATTGATGCTTTCAAGCTGTGGTGCTGTAGAAGACTCTTGAGAGTCCCTTGGACTGCAAGGAGATCAAACCAGCCAGTCTTAAAGGAAATCAATGCTGAATATCCATTGGAAGGACTGATGCTGAAGCTGAAGCTCTGATACTCCGGCCACCTGATGCAAAGAGCCAAGTCACTGGAAATACCCTGAGGCTGGGGAAAGATTGAGAGCAGGAGGAGAAGGCAGTGGCATAGGACAAGATGGTTAGACAGCATCACCGACTCGACGGACACGAATCTGAGCAAACGCTGGGAGCTTGGAAGTGAAGGACAGGGAAGCCTGATGTGCCGCAGCGCACAGGGTCACAAAGAGTCGGACCCGACTGAGCAACTGAACAACAACAATTAATAATAATAATAACAGCCAGGCTCAGTGGGTGCTTGCTCTGTGCAGGTACAGGGCTGAGCACTCAGCAAGTTCTGTGCAACCACCCTTCAGGGCGATCCTGGGAGGTAGGTATGCCTGCTATTCCTTTATCTGTTGCTCACTCACTCAGTCCTGTCCGATGCTTTGTGACCCCACGGATGGTAGCACTCCAGGCTTCCCTGTCCTTAAACTCTAGGAACTGTGGTTTCATTTTGCCCAAACTCACCTCAAGAAGTAGCCAAACTGGGGTTTAAACTCAGGTTCACGTGACTCACAAGCTCTGTTCCTGATGATAGTGGCTCTTGATGGTGAATATAATCACAACGGACTTCACTGCGGATGAAGTTGGCAGCGTGTATTACACCTTCCCCAGCGCCCAGTGATGCTTCCACAGTTGACCAAAGAGGGTTTAGGATTCTGGGATCTAAGTGATGAGGACATGGATGGCTCTGTGCTCTTTTTCATCCAGCCAGACCAAACAGGAGGGCCGGCTATAGGAATGGGACCAAGAGCAAGACCTCACGTGGAGGTCAAAGACCCCATGCTGCTGAATAAACCCCTCTATAGCCCCCTTGGCAGCACACAGCCCCACGCAGCCCCTGGGCTTTGTGCAGAGGACCCAGGTCTCCCCCAGGGAGCAGAGAGAGAGCTAGAGTCTACCACGCAATCCCCTCCCATCTGTTCTGCAGAAGAGCAAGGGATTCTGAAAAAGCACATCAGATTAAATAAATTAAAAGAATCGCACCCCCGTGGGAACACTCTCAAAACAGAAAGTCATTTGAACCGATGTACGATTCACTTACAGCCTCTCTCCGTATAGGAAATGAATACAATCAAAATCAAATCACTCTTCACTGGGTGTAGTAAGAGGCGGTCCACAGCCAGGGAGCGAGGGGGGAGGAGGGGAGCGGGTCACAGAAGCCACAGTGTTTACAAAGCCATTAAGGAGAATGAATAGATCCAGTCTGGTCCCAAAAGGCAAAGAAATGTGAACGTTCACGTATAAATAGAAAACGTTTAGAATGTTATTAATTCAAGGCAGAGCTCCAGCCTCTGGATGATGGCTGTCTGGGTGTCTGGTTGGCTGCAGTGACCCCTGCTGGTAGGAACCCCTCTCTGCGGCTCTGGTCCCTTATTTTCAGAACTCTCAGAGGTTCTAGGGATGCGGGGCTTCCCTGGTGCCTCAGATGGAAAAGAATCTGCCTACGGTGTAGGAGACACAGGTTCCATACCTGGATTGAGAAGATCCCCTGGAGAAGGGAATGGCAACCCACTCCAGTATTCTTGCCTGGAGAATCCCACGGACAGAGGAGCTTGGAGGGCTACAGTCCATGGGGTCGTAAAGAGGCGGATTTGACTAAGCACCTACCTAACACTTTCCACGTTCAGAGGTTTCGGGAATGAGGCGGACGCCTGAATCCATGTGTATACACTACATAGTCCGCACCCTGGACATCCACCCCAGAGCACCGGCCGTACTGCGTGACCTACCTAGAATCTAATCCAGTACCTGGCACACATAAGCCCTTAACAGAGCTGGTCCAGTGACTGCATGGCCAAACACACACAGCTCTACTGTGTAGCATCGAACGTCATTTGTTCCTTGCTGCCTTAATCCTGGGGGCTTCCCACGTGACTCAGTGGTAAAGAATCCACCTGCCAGGCAAGAGACACAGCTTTGATCCCTGGGTTGGAAAGATCCCCTGGACAAGGAAATGGCAACCCACTCCAGTATTCTTGCCTGGAGAGTCCCATGGACAGAGGAGCCTGGCGGGCTACAGTTCATGGGGTCCCAAAGAGGCAGACACGACTGAGGGACTAACACCAGATGGCAGGAGTGTAGGAAAGGAAGGGTAACAGGCCACTCGACCTCTGCCTCAAGCAGACAGGGAGATGAGGCACCAAGCAGAGAGTGAGGAAGACAGGGGGCAAAACCAGGAATCCCGCAACTCTTACAGTAACTTGTACAGCAGTGAGCAAGGCTCCAGGGAAGGTGACAATCGTGTTCACAAACAGTCAGACATGACTGAGCGAATAAGCAACAACAAACCTTAATCTTGCATGAACAGTAGCATTGAAACTCCTTAACCCTCATCAGTGGATTCTGCTAAGAAAGCTGTGTTGTGTGTAACTGAAGTCACCAGGAGAAGTGACAGGTGCCCTGTGACACAGAGGTGATGGGCGGCTGGTCCTGGAGCAGGCACGCCTGAGCACAGGACGATGAGGGGCCTGCCAGAGGAGGCGGTGGCGGGGTGAGATCCTGAGCATCAGTGGCACTGGCAGGACAGGTGCACGGGGCTTTTAGGACGGACGTGGTGTTGCTGGAAGCTCCAGTGGGAGGTAGGCATGGTAGTGTCTGTGTCTGAGACGCCATGTGATGAAGTGCCCTCTTCATCCTGAAGAAAAGCTTGAGCTTATCCTATGGTCCACGGGGACCTCTGGAGGGGAGAGGGGTTACACTGAGACTCGACGTAGTTTGTTTTGCACTTTGTTTACATAGCTCTGGCGAGATCATGCAAAGTGGTTTGGGGAGGGAGGAAGAGGCAGAAAGCCCCACTGCAAAAGCTACTGCATTTAGCAGAAACACAGGAGCGGCTCCGCTGAGATGTCACAGTAGGAACAACAAGGAAGAGAGTGATGGGAGGAAGGCCTAGGAGGTACAGTCTGAAAGCCTGGACTCAGCCACTCTGCTCTACAGAAGCGGGGCCAGGATGGGGCTTCAGTTCCTGGCACAGGTGTTTGTGATAGGAACTGCAAGAAGGAATCCAGAAGGAGGCATGGTTTGCAGGGGAACTCAGAAGAGAAGCTGCAGTGGGGACTCTAAGTCATAGCCGGCGTCTTGGCGATGGAGTTTTAAGCTCATAGGAGTTGTGGCTGCATTAATAGTTTTGGGAGTTGTGAGTTTATAGACTGCAGTAGGAAAAAGTCTATTTTCCATCTGTGCCTTAGTTTCCCTCCGGCGTATTTACATAAACAGGAAACTGTGCCTAAGGGGAGCAGCAGATCCTAAGAAATGTTTATAGCAATCATCTTATATTTGTGTAATGCTTTACAATGAAATAGGTTATCTTATCATTTTCCTTACCACAACCCTACAGATGAAAATATTTTAATCCCAGTTTTACAGGTAATAAAATTTAGTGTCTAAGATGAGGTGACTTGGCTAAAAATACTGTAGCACACCCATGACTTCGTCGAGATTTAATCTCCAGTCATCTGCCTCTTTTCTGTACGTATCACCGAGTCTTTGTTATAATAATTTGTTGACATCATTGTTATCACTCTTTTTTTCTTGATGGTACACTAGACTCATGAAGGATGATACCGAAATTTCAGGTTTTATAAGAATGCTAAGTGTCTGAAGCAGGGAAAAAAAAATAAAAGCAACGTCCCATCATTTATAATGCTCTGAGCTCCTTGGAAGATAAAGGTTATTTAAATGCATAGGCTTATTAATGTCTCTGCAAACTCACAGTTCTATTCATCTGAGCACAACCTGGAACGGCAAATTGTACAGCGGAGACTGACAATACACTTCATGCTCATCTTGATGGGGAAAATTATGTCGCAAGGATCGAGAAAGGCCAACTTAGACCCTGGGTGCATCATGAAGAAAGAAATTCCTGAGCCGCTGTCTTTTTTTCCTCTGCGGTCTCCTCCTTTCCTGTCTGTGAAATGTCCACCGCACCAATTCGGCTACACAGACCAACACAGAGCGCCCAGTTGGGCAATGTGTCACTTTCTCAGGCTTGGAAAAGAGCAGCCTGTGCCCCAGTCCCAGGCAGGAAATGTACCAAGCAGCTCGGGACAACGTCCCTGATGGTTGCCACAGAGAAATAAATTACATCTCTCCAACCCTGAAAGTCACCTTTGGAGGGAAGATGTTTTCCTGTTCTCCATCATATCCACTTACTTTATCCTTCTAGTTATCCATGGGAGCAGGAGGATATAAAGACGCCTGGAGAGGGCAAATGAAATGTCCTCAGATGAGTGATGACGGGCTCAGGGGCTGAAACCCATAGGTCCCCTTTCAGAGCCCTCTCCCCTGCCCCAGACCACCCAGCAGCCCAGGCTAAAGGCAGAAAAATAGGCACCCATAAGAGAAGGAACTTAGTCCCCTGAAATTCTTCCTTTGGTGAAATTAAAAGAAAACGATAAATAAAATGGGGTTTCTTATGCCCAATGAGAGGGATTTATTTCAGTGCTAAAACTTCACTTATTACCTGTCGGGATGTGAGTTTCCCCAGGAGTGAACCACAGCAGGAGGATGGAGTGTTGAAGCCCGAGGCATTGTTAAGCCAGGGAGATGACTCTGCTCACAGGAGAAAGGGTGCTCCCCATGGGATCCATCATATTTGCACAGGGCGTGTATGCTTTCCGATGTCTTCACAGTTATTGTTCCTCGTTGTCCTCATCCTAGAAGGTGGGTAGTAGCTTCAGGAACCCTCTCGGCTTGAAAGAGGAGACTGAGGGAAAGAGTCCTTCACCCAGGTCTCGATGGGCCTCCCAGCCTCCACTGCAGGCAGGACCCAGATGCTCCGTCCTCTTGCAGAATCCTACACACCCCACAGGACAGCTCCAGGAAACAGCCCTGGCGATGGGAGAAGTCATCATTCTCACTCAAGGCTCTAAGGCCACAGAGTGGTCTCTGGAGGCCCCACCCATCAGTAAGTCATCACAACCCCAGCGGAAGTCTCTGCCTTGTGGGCCAGGTTTGTTTAAGGAGAGTCACCCCATGGACATCCCTTGTGGTCCAGTAGTTAAGGTTCCCCCTGCAGGGGACATGGGTTTGATCCCTGATCAAGGAACTAAGACCCCACATGCCCCAGGGCAACTGAGTTGGGCACCACATGGAGAGATCCCACATGCCACAGCTAAAACTCAAAGCAGCGCCCCCTAAAAAAAGAACATTACCCCTTCATAACTGGCCGAGACTGCTTCTGGCTTCAGCTATCCTCATCAAGGGACTGTGTCAGCGGGCAGTGCTTGCATTTACCCCAGAGATGAGCACACGTGCAAGCCCGTGGCCCTGGTGGACTAATATTTACGGAATCTCCAGCAACTCTGATGGGACACAGGCAGGGATGGCACAGTGCAGTGTGGTGATGTCAGAGGGACATGTGATCACCAAGGGGCTGAACATCCCTGGGGCTGAACAAAGTGCAACCAGTGCCCTAGTCTGTACCTGGGTCCTGAAGAAACTGGACTTGAGGGCAAGCATCTTAAGTTTGCTTATTTACCCCAACTGTTTCAGAGCCTAGAAAGCACCATAATTAGGAGATTCTTGAGTTTTTAACATTACTTGTCTAATCCATATTCAGTTCCTTAATTGCCTTCTCAGTTCCTCTTACCTTTTCAGGGCAGGTTTTCTTTAAAAGGTTGGAAGAGGAAATTGCCAGCAACGTTTGAAACTGGGGGATATTTCCCCTGGGACACTCACTTTGCTTATAATGACAGTCATTTCTTTTACGTTTTTATTAACTTGAGTAGGAAGGAGGGGTCGCTTTGCATGTTCTGTATTACAAACAATAATAATATCCGTACAAATGTAAGATAGAAAAAATACCCACATTTTGTACATTTGTTGAAATATTATAAACTCACAAGAATAAAGTCAATTATTTAGTCCCTTTAGAGTCTAGATTTCAATTTATTTGTATGGAATTTAATAATACTTAGCACTTTATGTATCCAAAGTACTTTACAAACATTAACAAATTGATCCTCTCGACAACTCCTTCAGGTTAGGAATAATTACTTCTGATTCACTGTTGGGAAAATCAGGAAAGGTAAAAAGGCTTGGTTCAGGTGACAAAGAAAATCAGTTGTCTCCAAAGATAGGAGGCAGAATAAGACTTACTTCCCCAAAATGGGCTAAGTTTGGAACATCAAGAGTTCCCAGTATAAAAAGACATTGAGGTTTCATCCTAAGAGCCAATCAAATGCAGGCAGATGACTGAAGTCACAAGAAACCTTGAGGAAAATAGAAATGATCAACAAAACTGTATTTGGTTGGGGTGCCAGAAATGAGCAGATATGACGGTGTCTAGGAACTGGAGATTGTCCTCGACTGCCCAGGGTTAAAAAAAACTCTAGATAAGTTTCTGGTTTATCTGGTTCATGCTGAAGAGTGTACACATTTTTGGAAAAATAAGAGCAGTTGTTTCTGCTGTTTCACACAGCTTCCCAACCTCATTGCTTCTTGCCTGTTCTTCTTGAGATATGGAAGTAAAGGGCCAATGGCTTGCAAAGGGTCAAAGCCTTGCAAATATCAATACATCTGGGAAGTGGGATGTCTTCTGCCAGACATACCTTTCTTCTGGACAAGAATTTAGTAGGGATACTGCCTTTGGTGACTAAGTTTCATTGAATTCATGACCTTGAATGCACTGAAAATCCACACTGGACTTCCCTGGTGGGCCTGTGGTTGAGAATCTGCCTGCTGATGCAGGGGACACAGGTTTGATCCCTGCTCTGGGAAGATTCCACATGCCATGGGGCAACCAAGCCCGTTCACCACAACTATTGAGCCTGTACTGTCAACTGCTGAGCCCATGTGCCCTAGAGTTCAAGTTCTGAAACGAGAGAAACCACAGCAGTGAGAAGTCCATGCACAGCAACTAGAGAGCAGCCAAAACTAAATAACTAAATACAATTTAAAAAAAGAGAGAGAAAATCCACATAGCAAATTAGCAAATTACCCTTCCGAGGAAGAGTACTAGGAAGGTCCTATCCTTAAGTTTTGTTGGGTTTTATTTTGTTTCACAGTTTGTGCAGAAACTTGCCATCACTAGTTTCTAAAAAACAAAGTGTTGATTTTCAAAAGGAAATTTTGTAAATGTAAATCTGGTAACACATTTCATCTTTACTTCTCTTCTAACTCTGCAAAATTGTTTCTTAAATAATCAGACATCAGACATGGATCTATCCTAACCAAGAATCATTAGTTTTAAAATGTGAAAGAAACAATGTTAACAGTAGTCAGCAAAACACACAGTAAGGAAAAGGTTCATTAAAAAAAAAAAAAAAAATTGTTAAGTCTTCTGCATGTGCCCTGTGAAATTAGCACCATGTCTCAGCTCTTGTGGAAACAATTGCATACTTCATGAGCTGCGGTGGGGGGTGTGGAAAAAAAGACAAGAGATGGTTTTTCTAAAATCCCTTCTTGCAATAATTGACTGAACAATCAAGCATAAAGACCTCAGATGGTTCATATAAATGCATAAACAGTTGAAAAAAGTGAAGTTGAATCCATCAGCCTCTTGCGTCAACCTTCAGAGATGCTTCTTCACACATTTCTTTAGACAGTCAGCACTTAGGCATTCAGCTCATACAAATTTAATTTGTGCACTTGCTGGATTGTTGCTATGAAAAACAAACTATTATTTCATTTCTATCTTCTCACCCTTCAACTAGATTCTATTCAACTTGAATATGCAGCCCCTTTTCTCTTTCTCTCAGAGCAGTCAGTTCTCCTTACACTGGTTTTTACTTGACCAGCTTGTTCACCAGAACTTCCCCTGCTCTTAGCGAAAAGATATTAAATGAAAAGAAATAATTCATGCTCCTCCTCTCATATATTTCACTCAGAGCTCATAACATCTTGAAACTAAAATAAGTGCCTTTTATCTAATATCGGGAGCTCTTTAGCTACAATCCCAGTTTCTATGTAACGCAGCTTGTTGCTTCAGCCACAGTGCAGATGGCAGATACCAAGAAAGACCCATGTCCTCTTTCATAGTATTTGTGGTTTCTTTTAAAAAGGAAAAAATATATTTACATGGTTTTTTGTTTTTTTTTTGTTTTTTGTTTTTTTTTTTTGTCAATATAGGTAGTTGAACTCAAGGATCACAAAGGGAATAAATATAAGCACAACTAATTAAGTAAAAATGTCACTTAGAGAATGAGGTAACATATTATTTAGAAATATTTTCTAAAGGCCACAACCCATTTTACCCAGAACTAATACATTTTGAGTTTCTTTATTGAATATATGTTATTCGATGTCTATAGAGTCTTGTTTTCTTATTTGATTATGTAGCTCACAAATTAGGCAAAATGTAAATCGTTTACTCATTCACTTACTCATGCTCTCCTGTCTCTTTGAGTTTCTTCAACTATCTCCCTTATTTGAAATTATGCTTGCAAAAAGTTTGTTTGTAATACTGAAATATTAAGTTAGCTTAACTGTATTTTACTTCCTAATTATGTTTCCATTAAAAGGTTCGTGATCATCTCAGTGAAGGAAGCAGGCCAGTCAGTATTTAGGAACAATCCCAGTTACAAACGATGATCTGAAAAGCAGAGAGTCCTTCTGTGGCTCTGACACATTGAAACGGGTTTAGCATCACCAGTGGAACTCAGAGCACCAGTCATTGCTCAGCGCTCAGACACCCAAAGCAGGGGAGGCAAGGTCAATGCACAGGTGCAGACAGCAAGCCGCCACCCCTGTGGCCCACCTGCCTACACTCCACCCAAGCCCCTCCTTCTCTGGGGAGGCTGTCTCCCTGGTCTCTGGCTGTGCTCACCACGTTCCTCTGCAAACATCCTATTCCTTAAAGGTCGCTGACATGATCAAAGATGATCAAACTTCCCTCGTGACAATTACACTGTGCCCGAGACTAGCCTGCCCTCAGTTCCAGCTGCCACATTCAGGGTCAATAAACTATTATTCTAACTGCTTTCCACAGCCCACTGACTCGAAATTGACCGCCTGCAGCTCTGTTTTACTGCATGGAGGACAGAGAGAAAGATTCAGAATCATGAATTTAAGGAAGGAAACTCCAGAGTCAAGGAAAAAAAATTCAGAAAATAAAAATTTTCTAGGAATTTTACCTAGTATGAGCCATTTAAAAGCACACACTTGGTTCAACTGCTGTCCTAATCTAGTCCAATTTGTAGGTAAGTATTATCTAGTCTGGGCCTCCCAGGTGGCACAGTGGTAAAGAATTTGCCTGCTAATGCGGGAGACAGGGGGGATGCAGTTCGATCCCTTCGACGGGAAGATCCCCTGGAGGAGGAAATGGCAACCTAGTCCAGTACTCTTGCTTGGGAAATCCCATGGACAGAGGAGACTGGCAGGCTACGGTCCATGGGGTGCTTGGTCACTGCTGAGCAACAGCATGCACAGTTATCTAGTCTTGTGTATAATAAGCTAAAATCGATAAAATGATAGCATCTATAATTGCCACTTAAAGGGGGTGTATTTGTGGACTGTTCATGAATTCAGGTGCTGGGCACCCTAGGGCTCCTGGGCACATCATACAGTTGATTCCCTACCATGCCCCGCGAGACAGGCAAGAAATATCGTCTTCGTTTCACAGATGTGGAAACAGAGGCAGACAGCTGTAAGCAGCTTTCCCAGAGACCTGGAGGTGCTCACTGGCTAGGCTGGGGTTTGAACACTCACCCTATAGCCTTGGGAGGGAACTATTAGTCTGATCTTGTCAAGAAGAAAACTGGGAGTCTGTGAAGCAGGCCGCTGACTCAGCACTGTGCTCAGGAGCCTGTCAGAAGGAGGCTTCAAACCCAGAGGCACCTCCTAAACCATCGATTTTTCCATTAAGCCAAACTGTCAGATAATCGCACTCCTGGGTCTCAGGGCTGGGCATTTAGCTCCCTCCTCATTCCTGGTGTTTCCCGTACACCTGACCCTTCACTGGGGTTTTTTGCAGAGTCTTCACCTTCAGCTGGTGCTGGCTGGCTGTCTGTATTGAAGAGTGAAGAGAAACCAGAACCTCAGGCATCCTTGGGCAGCTGCATTTTCCCATCTGAGACCTACTGTTGCATTGCCATGCTCCTCCTCTCCTGGGGGCAAACATGGGGACTCTAACCAGGAGCAGAGCCCTTGAGTGACAAGCAGTGGCTTCCTGCCCTGGACCGGGAGGCACAGAACAGGGTTCAGCATAGGACATTGCTTGTTTACATGGCGCTGAGCTCACTGGATTCTGGAAGCTTCTGCAGGCATCAGCAGTGACAGGGGGAAGAGGTACAGGCGAACTGCAACCAGTGTGTGGTGGTAAGAGGTTCCTTGCAGTCACAAAGCAACTTGAACATGGAATTCTTTCTCTCAGTGCTGAAAGAGTACTGATGTAAGAAAGATGGTTACTTATCCTTGTAACTTTCCATAGATGCCACTGTTACCCCCACTTTTTAGGTGGGAAAATAAAGCTCCCAGAGGCTGAGTAACTTGCCCATCAATGTAGTAAGTGATAAGTTTGGGCTTCAAATCTTAAATTGCTTGATTCCAAAACCCATCCTTTATGTTTATTCAACTCCAAAAAACTACACTGTTTTGACTTCTCAAAAGCCATCCATAATTTGATCATTAAAAAATTATAATAATAATTACAGTGATGGAGTAGGGGTGTGAGAAAGAGTTTTTTCCCGCCTGGGAGAGTCACTGATTCTCAAAGATGTCGCTGTGAGCAGGGTGTGTGGAAAGGGACTGGTACCTCACCTCACTTGGCAGATGGAAAAAAGAGAAATAGCCACTGGGGACCAATGAGAGCACTGGAGAGATTGGAGCCCACATCCCTCGGCCCCCAGTTCAATCTGAAAGAACATGTAATCTCATTTTGAGCCTTGGCTCACTTAATGAGAGTTGTCTACACCTCCTGGGTTGACTTTCCAGTGTATAAAGTATGTCTGAACAACCCTCTCTCCATACACAAATCATTCAGACCCAACATATTATGGGGATTTTGAAGGAATGCTAGCTACAGTGTGAATAAATAGTTTGTATTCACCTTGTAGGTGTCAGAATCAAATAGGCTTCTTTGGGGAGTAATACATGGCTTATAGGCAAGACTAGATGTCCACCTGAGGACCATATATCTAATTATACCAAACAGTGGTACAGCTACATATATATGTGTGTGTGTGTATGTGTGTGTGTGTATATATATATATATATATATATATATATATATATATATATATAAGCAGAATTAGAATTAGCTGTGGGAGTTCGGGTATGAAGAAAGGCCATGGTTTTCCTGGAAATTCCTCTAGAAGTCACAATATTGAATACAACATAAAAGTCACTTCACTTTCATTACTCTGGAAAATGTCTTGTTGGTTCTGCCCTATTTCACAAGTTCTTACCTTGATATTAATTCACAGTGACCATTCTTAGCAGGTGAACACAGGCTTTTGGAAGGCAGGGTGGTCATGGGCAATGTGCAGGGACCACGAGAAATGTGTCAAACCCTTCTTGTTGCCAACATCTCAAAGCACAGGACTGAAATGCTTGCAACAAACAAGACGAAGGGAACCTCCATCGCCACCAGCCTCCCCCAGCCTCCTCACTGTGCCGGAGACCTGAGCCCCGGCTTCGTCTGTGTTTGTATGGATTGGACATGTCCACCCAGAGAAAGAATTTGAGGGGAGAGATCTGGGAATGATGGCTAAGCCAGCCCATCCATGGGCAACCCCTTGCACCGTTGCTATATGAAACCTGCTGCTCCAGGCCACCCCTGCAGCCTCAGGACCACAGAGAGGGGAAAATGCCCTGAGGATGGGAAAGTAGGTTTGAATTGATTTACATGGAATTACAGCCATGTGGTGAGAAAACACAAATTTGGCCCCTGCACAGGCATATATTGTCTTGTCCAGAAATTAATTTTCATATCAAAAAATAAACCATATAACTCCTGAAACTGAATTGAACAAGAAAGAGAAACAAGAAAGAGAAAATGCAGCAGATACAACCCCGGGCCCTCGGGTGTCAGCCTTGTCCTGGGCATTAATATTTCTGACAGAGCTTGAGAAGAATGGGAACTCCCCCCACACCTCCCTGCCTCACTGGAGGGCAGCAACCAAGAATCAGATTCTAAGTGGAAGAAATTTGCAGAAGCCAAAGGAAGGGAGGGGGAGGAGGCACATAAAAGAGAAAGAAAAAGGGGAAAGGGAGCAGAGAGCACAGACATCATAAAACCAGATCCATTCATCTTCCCCGGGATCAGGAAGGGAGAAGGAAAATGATGTCTGATGCTCTTTTCGGAGTTCTGGAGGGCAAATGAAATAACAAATAAGAAAACGCTGAAAAAATCAACACAGTTTATACCAGATAAAAACAGAGGGGCAGTCAAACAAATAGCATGAATGGGTTTTCTTCTGCTGAGACGTGGAGCAGAACAAGCAGGCTAACTGAACTTCAGAACAGAGATTCTCCTTGATGTGGGCTGTTTGTGGTCAGCCTGGAGTAAGTCCTAAGATGAAGGGGTGAGACCCCGCCCCCAGTCCAGCTCCTGTGCTTCTGTGATATGCCCCTCCCCTTCCAGTCCACCTAGAATCTTCCCAACCGTCTTTTCTTAGCCCTCGTTGCACAAAGTGGGTGGAGCTCATCTCACGTGACCAACAGCCCCCTCTTATGTGAGCTGCCATACTTCAGAGGATACCTTATCTAGTGCCAGATATCAATACATCAGAACCCAGTGAGTGTCCATTCCCGCCCTCTTCCCCTTGACACCATTAGCCTAACAGCTTGACATTCACAGGATGTCAACTTTCTAAATTCTAAAGGTAGAGCACTCTCATGCATTTGAAGGAGCAGGTATAATTTTAAGCTCCCCAAGGACAGTTATTATGTGCAGGGTTCTTGCCATGGCAGTGGTCCCTGCACAGAAATAATGGCTTATTTATAAAGTTAAGCCATGTCTCAATAATACATGAGGATATGATGGATCAACACTGAATTTTCAGCTGAGACGGACAAACTTCCTTCCAGGACAGAAGCAGGGATGGCGATCCTCTCCTCCCTCACCTCTTCCTCCCTCTTCTCTCCTCCCCTGTGCTGCCCAAGGAGAAGCCAGGGGGATTTTTGCAGGACTTTAATGAACTAGAGTTAAGCTGATCATCTACCTCTTTCTCTCGTCTTTGCCTTGCCAGGGAGTAAACAGTGTTCGGCAGATATGTTACGTATCTTGGGAGCTGACAGATCACTGGCTTCCTGTCATCTCCAGCTGATAAAGTGTCAAATGAGATGGAGCAAAAAGTGAGATCCATTTCTCAGGAGCAGCCAACACTGGACTGACTGATGTTAGGAGGAGCCAGAGCAGGCAGTGGGCGGAGCTGCCCGGACCCTCCCAGATGCTTCAGTGCTTCCTAAGCAGAGCAGATTTTGTCTTGGGCAGACAATGCCAGTTCCAGAGCTGCCTAACTGAATGCATCTGCTGAGGACTTTGGAACGTGTAGGCAGTGGAATAGACCTGGCAGACGCGTGGAGGACAGATAAAGGTGGGTGAGTAGGTAAAGGAGAGGCAGAACTATTTCCGTGGCCTGTTGCATACTAAGTAGCTTCTGCCATGTGGAAACAGCTCTGGAATCTAGGACTGGCTGCCCAGGGTTGTAGATTTCCAGCATCAAATTGAGGCATCTGACTGAGGACAAGGCATCTTTCCTAGATCCATTCCTTCCTTTGGAAATAGTGGGAATTAAATCAGTGTTGAGAGGAACAGCTTATCCAATGCCCTACTTTTTTAATTTTAATTTTTTTTTTTTTTTGGTATGTTACAAAACTGAGACACAAGGAAATGAAATTTGTGGAGGATTCTACTGTTTTGGGGTTTTCCTGGTGGCTCAGTGGTAAAAAATACGCCTGCAATGCAGGAGACATGGGTTCAATCCCTGAGTCAGGAAGATCCCCTGGAGAAGGAAATGGCAACCCACTCCAGTATTCTTGCCTGGATAATCCCATGGACAGAGGAGCCTGGCGGGCTACAGTCCACGGAGTGGCAAAGAGTTGGATACAACTTAGAGACTAAACAACAACAACTGCTGCTTTGAGTGTTTACACAGACAGACACAACCGTACCCAAGGATATTTGTCTAGAATGGAAAACCTGGGGTGTGGCCAAGGTCTCTGACCCCCACCACTCCAGGGCTCTCTCACCAACATGTGCATGGCCTGGCAACATTCATCTTTGTCATAAAAGTAACAGAAGGAACACCTGTGTTACAGAACACAGAAGTCCTCAGAGAAACTGCCAAGCACCAGGTGAACGTAGACAGGACTGAGGGTCAGTTAAAGGTAAAACTTTAAAGGTGTTCAAAGCCAAACACCTTGCCACTGCTGCTGCTGCTAAGTCACTTCAGTCGTGTCCGACTCTGTGTGACCCCAGAGACAGCAGCCCACCAGGCTCCCCCGTCCCTGGGATTCTCCAGGCAAGAACACTGGAGTGGGTTGCCATTTCCTTCTCCAATGCATGAAAGTGAAAAGTGAAAGGGAAGTTGCTCAGTTGTGTCCGACTCTTCGAGACCCCATGGACCACAGACTACCAGGCTCCTCCATCCATGGCATTTTCCAGGCAAGAGTACTGGAGTGGGGTGCCATCGCCTTCTGCAAAACACCTTGCCACAGGACACACAAAACAGAACTTGACTATTCTGTTTATTTTTTTTCCTCCTGATTTTGTTTCAAACAGTAAATTGCCATTCCCTCGGACTTTCAATACCCAGGTACTTCATCAAAATGACTGTTGTGTTACTATAGTATGTTTCATTTAGAAACATTCATTTCACCCAACTTTTCTCATGAGTTGTATGCCTGGTAATAGCATCCATTTCTCAGATGGAGAAACTGAGGGTCAGATTCAATAAGGGTGCCCAGAACATGGTGGGAAAAACAGTGTAAAATTCCCCATAAGCCCTGCAAAGTGTTCACAGGAACTGGACAGCTGGGAGAGAGCCTGGGAGTCTCGCCAGTGTCTAGCCAGAGGGGAAATAGTCTTCAGTGTGGCTCTCATAATGAAAGAGTTGTCCTTCCTTTTCTTGATCTTTTTTTTTCGCCTTTGCAGCACATTTTTGGCAGGATCAGCTAAATAAGTGTTATACATCCTAGCACCTCTTGAGACCTCGGTGGCAAAAAGGCCACTGAGTAAGAAGCTGAGAATTTTCAAGCTCTCTGGGAGGATTTTGTCACATATTCCTGGCCAATCTTATTAGCACCTTTCACAGGGAACTTAGCCCCTTGGTTGAATTTTCTTAGCTCTCTCAGTATTTGTCATCTCATTTGTATTGTTCCTGGTGTTATTTTAATTATTCTTCATTCTTCTTATTGGATTTTAATTTTCTGAGCAGCCCCTGGGTGATGGTGGAGAAATAATAAAAAGAGATAAAATAATAACTGTTGTGAGGAGTGGCACACGGAATACTGTGCTGCTCTCATACGGATATTGTTGTTGGATTATTAATGGATTATTAATAATGATACTAGCAGTGGCAGTAATGAAGTAGTTTTCATCTGGAAGCTGAGAGCATGTTAGAGAAATATAACTTGTGCATGTTCACATATGTTAGGGTAGTGTAAGGGGAGGAGTCTGGGTGTTAACAATGTCTCTACCCTAAATTTAGAGAAAATAGGGCAATACAAGCTCAAGGAAGAGCAGGGAGTCACTGACACGAGCAGTGCAATTAGGGACAGGCGTCAAATTCTTGTCTCTGTGTCCTGCGAATGATGAATGATGAGGGTCAATTCTTTAGGATGGGGCCCAGTCTCATTCACCTCTGGGTCCCTCTGACACACTAGGAAACACATACCTGGGCCACGGTGTATGTTTGCTGAAAGAGTGGAAGGCAGGGAGGCAGGAAGAAGGAAGGAGGGACTCACTAAAGTAGAAAGGTGTCGATTAAAGTCAGAGAGGAAAGGGGGGAGGTACCAGGCCCTCAGGTGGCATTTCTCAAATGCTCCAGCTGCATTATGATGGTCATTCAGCCACTCCAAACCCAGGTTTATTTCCAGAGTGACCGGCAAACGGGCTGCCCTGGTGGCTCAGATGGTAAAGAACCTGCAGAGGACAAGTCAGCTTCTGGGCTGGAGGACGAGAAGGCAGAATGACGGATGGGAGCTCAGTGACTAACACGGTTGTCCTCATCTTCCCTTGCCTCTGCCCCCGGCTCCGCCACTTCCCCATGTGGGTGCTTTGCTGTCTGCTGTCTATACTGGACAGGAGTCACTGCTCACTGCTACTTTAAGCCCATTTTCAGGTCATCAATAAGTTACTCCAAAAAATTACCTATTACTGTAGACAAAAAAAATTAATGAACAGTGATGCTCTTTATAACATTATTCATAATATTAGATCATTGGAATTATCTTAATGATCAATAATAGGAGGATGTTATATAAATTATGGCCTAACAATATGATAGATTATTCTGCAGCTATTAAAAGAGGCCTTTTAAAGGCATGGGAAAATGTGATGTGGTTAAATGGGTGAAGAAAAAAGAAAAAAAAACAGGAAAGGAGACTAGAGGGCAAGGTCCTGGTTAACAGAGCAAGGAGGGAGGAAGTTGGATTAGTAGGTTCATCTTGAGCGCCACGCTATGGGGATTTGGGTTTAACTCATGGGGATGGGCTTCCCTGGCAGCTCAGATAGTAGAGAATCTGCCTGCAATGCAGGAGACGCAGGTTCAGTCCCTGGGTTGGGAAGATCTCCTGGAGAAGAGAATGACTACCAACTCCAGTATTCTTGCCTGGAGGATTTCATGGACAGAGGAGCCTGGCAGGCTACAGTCCATGGGATCGCTAAGAGTCAGACACAACTGAGCAACTAACTCTTTCACTTTATGGAGATGGGGCAACAGCAAAATTTCTTTGTAAAAGAATAATGTATCTGTCATTTTTCATTAAATCAAGGCTTTACTATTTAGTTAAAAATTGCTGCTGCTAAGTCACTTCAGTCGTGTCCGACTCTGTGTGACCCCATAGACGGCAGCCCACCAGGCTCCCCCGACCCTGGGATTCTCCAGGCAAGAACACTGGAATAGGTTGCCATTTCCTTCTCCAATGCAGGAAAGTGAAAAGTAAAAGTGAAGTCGCTCCATCATGTACGACTCTTCGCGACGCAATGGATTGCAGCCTACCAGGCTCCTCCATCCATGGGATTTTCCAGGCAAGAGTACTGGAGTGGGGTGCCATTGCCTTCTCCAAGTTAAAAATTAGGTTTATCTAATAGCATGTTAATGCTATAAATTAATAAGTGATCATCACTGTAATGGTGTTAATGTAAAGCATTATATTATATTAACAGAATCAATCAAAAAAGAAACCAAAACATGTAATTAGGAACAAATGACTAAAGCACATGAGACTTTGTAACTTTCTCAGGTATATATTATTTGCAGGATGTAATAGTTGAGAATATTATTAATTGATTTGATTCTTCTCAGAGGGATAGCTCTTTAATAAAAATGAAAATTATAGCTCATTTTCTCCTCCTACTCTGCTTTCTATAACAAATCAGTGTTTTAATGTTTAGATGTTCTTTGTGAAACTGACATGTGATTCGTTATCATGTAATGATAAGTATGTAATTATGATAGCATGGTTCTTGTTTTATGCAGGAGTATAATTAAAATAATATTTGAAACAGTAAAAATGCATATGGAAAAATATACATCATCTACAGACCTGCACCATGTACCCTGGAAAATGAAAAATGCCCACACAAATAGGCATTATCCACAAATAGTCCTATGTCTTCTAAGAATGCATAAACCTCTCTGGGCAAATGTCACATTTCACTTCAAAATATGTGGTTTTTTTCCAAATAGCTTTTGATACTGATTATAACATAGTTCCACAGCAATAAGAGAATAGATGCTGTATGATTTCAGTACTTTTAGACCATAAAATTTTTGCACCCTGTTCTATATCCCTGGATATGTTCCAGTGTCTCCAGTGTTTAGAGTCTATGGGAACTTGAATAGAATTTGTTTCCTGCTGTTGTGTAAAAATTTTTGTATAAATCTTAGTTATGTCGAATTGGTTCATAGTACTTTTCAGAACTACTATGTCATTCTATTAACACTTTTCTGTCTGTTCATTCTACTATTATTTGAGAGATTGATATTGAAACTTCAACTAAAAATCTTAATTTATCTACCTAAAGTATAATTGTAATATACAGTTGAACTGTATGTAACTTTGTTCTATACTTTCCAGATCTCCTGTAAATATGTTGTCATACTTTCATAATTCAAATAATAAAAAAGAGAGAAAAATAATACACAAACCTATTGATACAAACAGGACTGAAGAATATAGCCCCAGGCTGGAGATTATGAGACTTCATGTGACAAAAAGAGCCAAGAAAATCAAAAGTGGGAGAGAGGGATTTTATTAAAATTACAACTGATATATTGCCTCAAAATTTGCCCCAAGGAAATCTCACAGAGAGAAAGTTAGTGTTCAGTTCGACGGGTCTGATGACGGTGGCAAGAGGAACAGGGCAGTGGAGGGTGACCAGCAGATCTGGAGAGGGTGAGGGCCTGGGGGACTGCAGGGCAGCGGGAAGCAGAGGGGGCAATGGAGACCGACTGTGACGGCGTGACCAGGAAGAGGAGGCCGAAGGGACAGAGAATGAGGAGAGAAGCGGATATGTATAAAGACCCAAGTTTCCGGCTCAGACAATTGGGCGAATAAATAACAAAACGCAAGCTGGATTTTGCACTTTCTATTGTACTGAGAACTTGCTACAGCTTATCTCATTAATTCTCGCGACAGCCCTATGAAACAGATTCCTTAATTGTCTTCACTTTACCGAAGAATAAACGGAGGCCTGGAGCGTGCGCATAAAATGTGCCCAAAGTCACCCAATTAAGATGTTGCTGTGATAGTGGAATTTGAAAATGCATGCCTCTTCCTGACCTGTTATACCACACACAGTAGGACATCAGATGGACAAGCATATGTGCAAAGAGCAGCCCAGCTGGGGTGGGGGTGGGGGGATTGTGCAGAGGGATCACCAAGGTACTGAGCAGCTACCAATCATTGCCAGCAGACATAGCCCAAGGAGTATTCTCCAGAGAAGAGTGATTCTCCATCACTGAGCCTGTGTTGGGCTGGCTCCTCGCCTCTGAAAGTGCATTTGGGTGAATTCAGTCATGAGGTTCAGCTGCCTGCCTGCTGGTGAATTTCATCAAAGAAGCGTGGCAGCCTACATTCAGAGCCAATTCTGTTATGATTGCTTCTACTAAATCAGGAAGAAAATGGAAAAGATTGACATACGCAGACACAAGCTTGAGCAGAAGTCTGGAAAGGTGATGATCGGTGCCCCAGCCATGACCTTTATTTTCCATTAATGGACCTGGGTGAGTGTCAGTTGTGTCTGAAGCTGCATAAAATGCTCTGAAATAAGAGGGATAAGCAGGAACCACTAAGAGCCCTTTTAGAGGAATTTGGAGTTGATTAGATAACATCGTATACAAGGAGATGCTCTGATCTCAGACACAAATGGAAGATTGGCATCAAAACCAAGCATTGACCTGCCCAACCACACTGAGTTATTTTAAGCAACATGAAAATGGGAGCTGATCTACATACCTTTGATCTAAAGAAACCAGATAAGTATAAAGTCGAGAAAGATCCACAATGCTCATGATTTTCTTTGGAGTTCTCTAAATAGAGCAAAATTAGGGTCAAGAAATTGGACATGAAGGTACAAAGAGAACACATAGGGGGCAGTTAAGGCTGTGGACCCTGAAAAATTTTAGAACCAACAATCAGGTCTCCCATTAAACTATGACTATTTTCCTGGCCTGAGAAATTATAAGGGAAAACAACTCTACATTCTGAATCTCTAAGGTATTTCACTGGTTTTAATAAAAGCGGTCTAGCAGTCTGATGTCAGAAGCACTGGGTAATAATACCCTAAGGAGAATAAAACTAGTTTTTTTTTTTTTTTTTAAATAACAAAACCTGATGAAATCTTACTGACTTTGTTCTGGAACAGAAAAGAATCTTCCTGGGGACTGTTCTATTTCGGAGAGAAACCACTGACCTCAGATATTTCGCTGATCCTAACAGAATTCCTTAAAATTTGAATTTTGCTTTTCAGGAGGTACCCTAGACCCATACCTGGCTATTGATCATTTTTCTTCTTCCCTTTCTCCCATTTAACTCTCCCACTAAGTATGGATGTTTCCCAAGGCTCAGGGATTCCTTGCTCTTCTCCTCCTAGAACTCAAATCTCTGCACAACTTCAGTAACCACCCATGTGGTTTTATCACAAAACTCAAAGTCCAGTCTCATCCACTCACACACATGCTTACTTTATAAGACATATATTACCCCTTGGGCATATTCAGATCTATCATCCCCACCTCAAATGTATCATGTTAATAACAAATGTGCTGAAAATATGCAAGCAACCAATAAGCACACGAAAAGATGTCTCAATTCATTAGCCATCAGGGAAATAGAAATCCAAACCATGGTTATCACTGCACAGCCTCTGGGATGGCTGTAATCAAAAAGACAGGCTCTGACAATTGCTGGTGAGGATGAGAACTTGGAGCCTTCATCCTTGGCTGGAGGGAAGGTAAAATGGTGAGACCAGATTGGAAAACAATTTGGTAGTTCTCCCAAGTGTTAAACACAGAATCACCAGTTGGCCCAGCAATTCCAATCCTGGGTATATACCCAAGAGAAATGGTAATGTGCGTGCTTAGTCACCCAATCGTGTCCAACTCTCTGTGACCCTACGGAATGAAGCCTGCCAGGTTCCTCTGTCCACAGGATTCTCCAGGCAAGAATACTGGAGTGGGTTGTCATGCCCTCCTCCTGGGGATCTTCTCTACCCAGGGATCAAACCCACACTTCCTGCATTGGCAGGTGGATTCTTTACCCATTGAGCCACCAGGGAAGCCTGAAATGATACTGCTGCTGCTGCTAAGTCGCTTCAGTCGTGTCCGACTCTGTGCGACCCCATAGACGGCAGCCCACCAGGCTCCCCCGTCCCTGGGATTCTCCAGGCAAGAACACTGGAGTGGGTTTCCACTTCCTTCTCCAATGCATGAAAGTGAAAATTGAGAGTGAAGTCGCTCAGTTGTGTCCGACTCTTAGCGACCCCATGGACTGCAGCCCACCAGGCTCCTCTGTCCATGGGATTTTGTGATAATACATGTCCACAAAAAACTTGTATATGAATGTTCATAGCCACATTACTTTTATTTACTTGCAATAACCACCAAAAATATTAAATCTATCCTAAAGCTGAAAATACTGAGAAAGTGTCTGGACAGATCAGGGCATAATCTACAGAGAAGAGATTTTTAAAGTTGATGTGATTCAAAGGAGGAGGTACTGGTTAAAATGTTAAAAGAGGAGATAACGCTTAAAAGGGTTAGGAGAGATTTAAAGGGGACTTGCAAAAAGCCTCTAAGGGAGAAAAAAAAGGTCAAAAAGGAAGGTAGAAATGCTCTTGGCAATTGAATTGTGTAAAGGGAAAGAAAAATAAGAAGGCAAATTGAGGGTGCTCTAGGATAAATTGTTAGTCACTCAGTCCTGTCTGACTCTTGCAACCTCATGGACTGTAGCTTGCCAGGCTCCTCTGTCCATGGAATTCTCCAGGCAAGAATACTGAAAAGGGTTGCCATTCCCTTCTCCAGGGGATCTTCCCAACCCAGGGATCAAACCTGGGTCTCCTGATAGTAGGCAGATTCTTTACCGTCTGAGACACCAGGGAAGCTATAGGGTAAAAGACAATCATAAAACTGGAAAACTCAGAATCCTTCCCCTACAACCAAACAAAAAACAAACAAACCAACCCCTAGATTGTGCTATAGTGACTGTAGATAAGAGGTTTTTATGGATCATGCTCTGGGTGAATAAGAACTCTCTGATTAAACCTAGGTTACAAATGTTTTCTCCCATGTTTACTTTTAAAAGTTCTATGATTGTATACTTTTAGATTTCTGATGCATTTTGAGTTCATTTTTTGTTTAAGGTATAGCCTTTAGGTTGAGGCTCAGTTACTGGTTTGTTTGTTTTTTTATATATAGCAGCATTATTCATGATAACCAAAGAGGGGAAATATTACAATTTTCTATTGATTAATTAATGGATACATAAAATGTAGTATACTCAGACAATTGAATATTATTCAGACATGAGAGAGAAGGAAGCACTGATTCATGCTACAACACGGATCAGTCTTGGAAACATTAGGCTAAATGAGAGAAGTCACACCAAAGGCCACATATAGAATAGTCCCATGTACATTAAATGTTCAAAATAAGCAAATCCAAGAGAAATAAGGGGTTTCTTAGGTGGCGCTAGTGGTAAAGAATCCACCTGTCAATGCAGGAGACCCAGGAGACTTGGGTTTGATCCCTGGGTTAGGATGATCTCCTGGAGAAGGGAATGGCTACCCACTCCAATATTCTTGCCTGGAGAATTCCATGGACGGGGGAGCCTGGCTGGCTATAGTGCATGGGTTGCAAAGAGTTGTACACAACTGAATGACTGAGCACACACAGAGAAATAAAGTAGTAGTCCCTGATTGCCAGGGACTGGGAGGATGGAGAGGGAGAGTGATGGCTAATAGGTACAGGTTTTCTTTTGGGAGTGATTAAAACAGGTTCTGGAGACAGTAGCTATGATTGCACAATTTCATGAATATACTAAAACCCACTGAATTGTATACTTTAAAGGGGTATATTTTAGAAAGATAAATATTGTATTTTAACATATTTGGAATCTAGAAAAATGGTACTGAAGAATTTATTTACAGGGCAGCATTGGAGAAACAGACATAGAAAATAGACTTATGGACATGGGGAGAGGGGCAGAGAGGGTGAAATGAATGGAAAGAGTAACATGGAAACTTACATTACCATATCTACCAAATAGACAATGGGAATTTGCTGTATGGCTCAGGAAGCTCAAACAGGGGCTCTATATCGATCTAGAGGGCTCTATACCGATCTAGGGATGAAGTGGGAGATGGGAGGGGATATATGTATACCTATGGATGATTCATGTTGAAGTTTGACAGAAAACAACAAAATTCTGTAAAGCAATTATCCTTCAATAAAAAAATAAATTTAAAGAAAGGGTGCATTTTACTCTGTATAATAGGCTCTAGGTTCACCTACCTTATTAGAACAGAGTCAAAGAGAAAGACAAATTTCGTATATTAGCACATATATGTGGAATCTGGAAAGATGGTACTGAATGGAGATGCAGACCTAGAGAACAGACTTGTAGACACAGTGAGGGGAGGAGAGGTTGGGACAAATTGAGAGAGTTGCGTTGAAACATACGTTACCACATGTAAACTAGATAGCCAGTTGGGGTTTGCTGTATGAGGCAGGGAGCTCAAACCTGGTGCTCTATGACAACCTAGGGGTGTGGCATGGGGTGGGAGGGAGGTTCAGGAGGGAGGGAACATATGTACCTACGGCTGATTCGTGTTGATGTACGGCAGAAACCAACACGATGTTGTAAAGCAAATACCTTCCTATTAAAAGGAACTACATAAAAAAAATAAAAGGGTACATTTTATAGTATGTGAACAACAATGTCAATTTTTGTAAATGAACTGGTTTTCATAAATATCCCATGGGGATATTGGGATGTTGTCTAAATCTCCCATCTTCATGGGTGACAGGGTGTCACTCAAGCACCCAGGTGCCTGCATTGACCCCAGCAGTATCTACCAAGTGTTCATCCTATGTCGTGGTCTAACAGCTAACACGTACTGACCACCCAGCTCATCCCAGGTGTTTTACGTGGATTAGCACATTTGATCTTCACCATGACCCCTTCAAGCAGATGAAAAACGCAGGGCAGTAAGGTTATGTATATATGCATACATTTTTGCTGTTGTTTAATTGCTAAGTTGTGTCTGACTCTTGGCGACCCCATGGACTATAGCCCCACTGGGCTTCTCTGTCCATGGGATTTCCCAGGCAAGAACACTGGAAAATGGGTTGCCATTTCCTTTCCAGAGGATCTTCCCAACCCAGGGATTAAACCCACATCTCCTGCATTGCCTGCAGATTCTTTACTACTGAGCCACCTGGGAAGGCCCATATGCGTACATATACACAATGGAATATTACTCAGCCATAAAAAAGAATGAAATATTGCCATTTTCAGCAGTATTCATGGGGAATATCATACTAAGTGAAGTAAGTCAGAGAAAGACAAATATTATATACCAGTTAGAGGTGGGATCTAGAAAATAATATAAATAAATCTATATGCAAAGAAAACAAACACATGGTTACCAAAGAGGGAAGGAAGGGGAAGGATAAATTAGGACTATGGAATTAACACATATAGACCAGCATGCATAAAATACATAAATTACTGTACAACACAGCAAGCAATAGTCAGTGTTTTGTAATAGCCTATAATGGAATACACATACATAAAAATATATAATAAAAACATAAATATATATATATATATAAAAAACTGAATTGGTCTGCTATATACCAAAACTAAAACAATATTGTAAATCAACTAAACTTCAATTAAAAAAAAATAAGGTCGCAGAGAGAGTTCGACATAGAAAATCCCATTCCACACTTTATAAACTGCTCTCCATCTTTTAGCAGGAAATAAAATGGAAAAGCAAAACACACTGCTCTGAGCTTGCTCCTGTAATTCCTCTTGTCTTGACTGATTCTGCCTTCCACTGTCCAAATCCTACCTGTTCTGCGGGGCCTAAGGTCAGTCCACCTCTTCCCAACACTTCGTTTCTTTCTGCTCTTTCTCCCAGAGTCCTTGAGCTGTGCCCCTGGAGATCAGAGGCAGCAGCACCATTTCAGAACTTGGTGGTGATGCAAGGTCCCAGTCCCGACCCCAGACCCTCTCCATCTGGGACTTGGGCTCAGCAACACGCATCTTCACAGGCCCTGCATGTGGTTCTGATGCACCAAAGTTTAGAACCAACCTCGCGGGCCAGAGTCGCCTCCTTAGAGTGACAGTCCCATCCTCTCTCTCTTCAGATCAACACCATCCAGTGGGCCCTCACCTCACTGTTAGCAAAACCCAGTCTCCGTAACAGTTTTCAGGGTCCTGTATGTCCACTGCTTCTCCTTTGCCTGCCTGACCTCGTGTGCCCAACGCCCACTGCCCCGTCACTCCCGCCACTCTAGTCACAGCACCCAGTGACTGGAGAACGCGCCAGGCTTGCTCCTGCCTCAACGCCTTCATCGGGACGGCTTTCCGAGCCTGTCACATGCTCCCTTGCGGTCTGCATGCCTTGGTCCCTCCCCTCCTGCAGGTCCTTTCTTTTCTGACACCTACCCTGGTCACACTACTTACAATTAGGCTTGCCCCCATCAAGACGACTCATTTCTGTTTTCTGATTTTTTCTCCATTGGATATATCTGCATGTAACATTGTATATATTTCACTTCCTCAAATTTTTCATTGGTCATCTCACTCTGCAAGGATGTTAGCTAAGAGACCAGAGATCTTGCTTCATATTTTCCTGTTTTGTTCATTGACACAGTATCTGACTCATGTGGTGATGAATATTCAACACGAGTTTGTCAAATGTGTGAATTTGGCACTTCTTTCCTGTGTACCTTGGAGCTACCCCATTCATTGTCGTCTTTATGGTCGACTAGTGTGTAAGCTTCATGAATGACCCTCTTCACCACCATGTCCAGCACCAAGCTGAGAACTTAGAAAGCACGTGATGCTTCTTAATTACAGATCTGACCACATTGTCCCCTGGACCTGGGATTCAAGACAGAAAGCCCATGTGATGCCCCTTATTCGTCCAGAGCTCCCTCCTCTCCACTCCCTCCAGCTCACAGCTCAAAGCCCCCAGCCTGCTCCCTCTTCCCTTCCAGCCACGATTCCGGTCCTCACCCCTGACATGTAAAGAGTCCACTCTCGCTGGCTGCTGTCCCCGCCCCAGGCTCTGCCTGCTCAGGCAGCCTCCATCTGTCCCTCAGCCGATTTCCAGCGACGCAGCATGACAGCCGAGATCCATAATTTATTAGTGCCCTTCTGCAGGGTTTTTTCTTTCATTCTCTCTCTCTCAGGCATCACTTGTACCCAGGCCTTAGTCAACACCATCAAAGGGACTGCAGGTGTTTGAAAGGTCCCCGAACGAAGATAATTCGAGTCAAGTAATGCACTAAGATTAGCAATGAGAGATTGTGGAACATTCTGTGCTGGGAGAAAAACATCCATATTCCTTTAAGTAGTGCCCTGGACTCTCTCCACCACCCATCTTACATGCATTTGCCTGAATGTATAGGAAAATCACATTTTGCTCTTTGAAGAAACATGTGCAATGTTTAAGGTGAAGAATCCCTGAGAGGGGGCCAGTCAGCACGCATGAGCTGTCTTCTCAAACCTCGGTAGGCAATATGTGTTTTTAATAATCATTTGGTAATTAACAGCTGTGATTCAAAGCCTTTCGTTTGGAAAAATAATAATAATTTTACTTCCTGGTGCCAGGAGCCAGATGGGCAGCTGAAGAGAAAAGCCTCCAGCTATGTATCAGACAAGTAGAGAAGGTGGGGTCCACAAGTTCCCTGGTGACCTTGCAGCTGGCGCAACATCTGGACAGGAGAACAAAGCCACGGCCTGGTACCTGCACCCCTCCCCCCCACACACACACTGTTCCACTTGGCGCTAATCACAGTGCCAGCATACAATCCCAGCTCGAAAATGTATAGCCCCTCCCTCTGCTGACTCATTAGAAATGACCTCCTTTAAAAGATGCACTGCCAGATACACAATGTCAAACTGAGAAATTATTTTGAAATTTGCTGCCAAGCAATTGCATTGGCCCTTAGGCCTTCTTGCTGCTGGTCATCGCCATCTCCCCTCTCCCTGCCCCCTGCTGGTTTCAGTCACCTCAGGGTCAGCAAGTAGCAAACCACCTTTGAAGCATCACCTGTCTGTTTCAGATACAACTTCACACATCTCTCTCTCTCCCCCAACATACACACACACACACACACAAGTTGCATATACATATCTTTTCGCTGAAGATATCAGAAGTGGAGAAATAAGATAAAGAAGGAGACTAACAAGAAGAAAAATGATCTGGATATATTTTTATTACATTTCTCATTACGTCCAGTGTCTGGTGTCTTAGAGGTTTGGAATATGATAGCTGGAGTTTATCTTCTTGTCTGAAACCATGACTTGACATGATTTTGAGGCTATGCTATCATTCTCATTCAAAGAAAGAGAGGAAGAATGGAAGGAACGAAGAGAGGGAAGAAGGAGGGGAAGGAAACCAGAAGGAAGAGTAGAAGTGGTCTTGGATAACCTGCCACGATTATGTCTGTCTTTATTTGCTGTGTGTTTAGCATGAACCTATCACAGGATGCATTCCACATGGTAAAGACATCTTAGAGGAGACTGAATTCTGGCCCAGCAGCTGTGTGAGCCACGTCACTTGAGTGGAAGATGACCAGTGGTAACTGATCCTTGGCTCTACCCTGTTCCATCCATCAGCAGGAACAATAGCTGGGCTGGAGTTGCCTTTCCAATTCTGCCTTGAGGGGCTTAGTATTTTGATGGTTGCCATGGCAAGGAGGCTTAAAACACTACTGGATGATATGAAAGGCAGAAGATAATGCTTCATGACTTTCAATAGCCAGGCTCTGAAAAGAGGATTTCGGCATTTCTTTCTTTCTTTTTTTTGTGGAAAGAATAGCAAACTGAGAATCAGAAGACCTGGAATCCAGTTTCAGATGGGCCATTAAATAATTATGTGACTTTAGATGACTTCACTTCTGGACAGAAAAACTAGAAAGTAGTAATGAATGTAGTGAAATGTTGGGATTTCAAGAGCGTAATAATATAAAGTATGTCAGAGAGTTGGAATCTGGTCCGTCTTCTCCATTAACCAGTGATGAGACTTAGCTTTATAGAACAATATTTTAAGCACATAGAGGTATTGATATGGTGGAAATCAGATGATTGAAAAAAATAAAAATGAGAGGAACTGCAACCATATTTACATCTGTTATTATTTACTGGGCACTGACCATATACCAGGCTTTACAAGCATTATTTGCTTGAATAGTCACATCAACTTTAAGACAGAGATAATGCAATCCTACCATACAGATCAAGGGTCTAAGAGGAGGTCTAGGTAAGGTCATTACCTTTGAGCAGTCACACGTCTCTGGTGAGGGGAGGGGGGACTCAGGTCCAGGCATATATGACACTAGACTCTGCTTTTAGCCATTGTTTTTGCTCAGTAACTCCATTGTGTCTGACTCTTGGCGATCCCATGGACTGTGTCCCTCCAGGCTCCTCTGTCCATGAGATTTTCCAGGCAAGAATACTGGAGTGGGTAGCCATTTCTTTCTCCAGGAGACCTTCTTGACCCAGAGATCAAATCCAGATCTCCTGCACTGCAAATATTATCATAATTTATGATCATGAAGACCTAAGGAGGGAAGCACTATTATCTCCAGGTCATAAATGAGAAAATCGAAGCTCAGAAGGTTTAGGTAACGTGTCCAGGGTCATCCAGCCAGTAACAAGAGGCACCAGGAATCTCTCCATTGTCCTTAGCCCCCAAAGTCACGGTGCGAAGATGAAATTTAACAGACGCAGAGGACCATCATAGTTTAAAGAAAAGAGAAACTCTGTCATCTCCTGAGTTCCAGTGGTGATTATATTGCTATTAGCTGGGTTATTCTAGTTCCTTGGGGTCACTTATCCTAATTGGGCTAGAGGGTTTTTGAAAGGGTAACAACATTATGTACTTTAAAAGTTATTTTCCATTTTTCTTCCTAGTTCTAAAATCATTAATTTAATGTGCATTAATTTTTTTCCCTAGGAAAGGAAAACAATTTTCATTAACTCTAAAATGAAAGTGTTCTATGTACAAACCCTGAAGAAAAACTGACAATAATTATCCTTTAAGTACTTGGAATGGACCAAACACTATATGCATGCCCTAATTATCTAATTCTCACAAAACCCTGTAAAACAGGGACTCATTATTATTCCCATTTTATCAACAAGATGATTGAGGCAAAGTAAGGTATTTACACGTGATCTTAGAGAGAGTAAGTATCAGAGATGAGACCTAAATTTAGGCGGCCTATTTCACAGTCCACACTTTTAACTACCATAATATACTGCCTCCAGAGTCAAAAGAGCTCTTTAGCCTAACAGGATTCAACATAGTACTAACCTGCACTGGGAATGCAGGGAGAGTGCAAAGAGTTCAAGCCTGGGTGACAGACAAAGTTAGCCTTGACACGCAACATTGCCACCATCATTAGGCTGCCAAACGTATCAAACTAAGAATCTGACTAATCTCCCCCACCCCGAATCTGACTAATCTCCCCCACCCCTTTCATTACCATCCCTATACATCTGTTGAATGGCTGAATGATTTTGCGGGTGGGTGTGGAGCTCACCTTTTAAATTATACACACCTGATTCCAAAGTCTAACAGCATTCTATTGTCCAGGACTGCCTCACAGAACACATCAATACAGAACTGTCCAAAGCTAAGGGTTCTTCAGGCAGCATAAGCAAAGAGCTGGAGGTCTGAGGAGAGATCCACTGCATTTAACAAGGTGTAATGGCACCCCACTCCAGTACTCTTGCCTGGAAAATTCCATGGACAGAGGAGCCTGGTAGGGTACAGTCTATGGGGTCGCAAAGAGTCGGACATGACTGACTTCACTCACTTCACTCATGGCTTCCCTGAGCCTCCACTTACTTTTTGTTCTTTAGTCACTAAATTATGTCTGGCTCTTTGCCACCTCATGGACTGTAGTCCACCAGGATCCTCTATTCAAGTGATTTCCCAGACTAGAATAATGGAGCAGGTTGCCATTTCCTTCTCAAGGGAATCTTCCTGACCCAGGGATCGAACCCACGTCTCCTGCATTGGCAGATGGATTCCTTACCACTGAACCACCAGGGAAGCCTGGAGATAAGTCTCCACTTACCTCTCCATAGACTTGAGGTTATGTTGTCACATGTGCTTGTTAGTACTCTCCTGGCACAATGCAGTCATACAATAATCGGTAACTTCTCAGTCGCCTTTCTAAAATGAACATCGATTGAAGCAGTAGTATCTGTAGCCTGGGTTGATCATTACCTTGTTGGAATCGTGGTGCTTCTTTGCTCTAAGAAAGCACCTCCTGAAATACCAGGGTTATAAGTCTCTATTTCCTTCCACCTAGGTTTTCAAGGTTGCCAAATATACAAAAGTAGAAAATGGACATCAGTGTGAGAATGGCACCTTGTAAATAAAGGAAGTCCACCATGTGGGCACACTCAGAACAAAGTAATTTCCCATTATTTGCAACCTGCCTCCGTATGAGTATGTCCTAAAGTTGAAGCTGCTGTTACGTTTCCACTTAGATCTCAGAGAGAAAATTTCCCGATGGATGTAACCTGTGGTGCTTCGGCTGCTCAGACCCCATTAGCACTGATGGAACACAACAGGATGTGGAAGATAAGCAGGGCCCTCCTGGCCTCCAGAAATGCCTCCACACTTAGCAAGCCAGGAGCACGTTTAGTTTGGAGGCACAGGCACGGAACGGCTTGCTGTCGGGCTCCTATGGCACTCAGGAACCCATCATTTCTCTGACCTAGCCCTCCTGAGATACTGCCCCCTTCACTATGGCAAGCTTCCAGAGCTGCAGGACCTCTTGCTTCTGTGATGAGTACCCCCCCCCACCGTGTGACCTTTGTCTACTTGATCTCAGCTTTTACTGCTATGGATTATCAGGAGCTCTGTTGTCACTCCTCTCCGTGAAAGTTTCTCTGACATGATGGTTCTGGTGCCGCCAACAGCTGCCTTTCCAAGAGGACATTGCATGACTGCCCAGAATCAAAAGCGAATGCCGACTTCTGCCTCTGGCCAGGATAAGTGACGGGCCCCAGATTACCCTTCCACCTAAACAACAGCAGCAGCAAGAGAGACAGAGTATATAAAACAGTGGTTTCCAAGACACTAGACATCAGGCAGGGAAAGACAGTGAACTCTGAGGGGTGGAAAACAGATGAGGTGTGCCCTACCCTTGTCTCAGCTTGCTGCTTGGAGAGAGCTCCCCAAAGTGCGCTGGGAGGGGGGACCAGGCAGAGCCCAGCAGACTCAGAATTGAGCAACTGGGGAACCAGGGAGATGACAGCAAGCAGAGTTCTCAGGATAGACTATCAGGCAGGGGAGACCTGCACGGAGAGAGGACTTCAGAAATCTGTTGGGGGTCCCTTTGAGTATTCAGCAGGTAGTCAGTTTGTATGTGCAATGAAATTGCCAAAATCTAGGGAAATAACCCTGTAGAGGGTTAGAGAGAACATTGCCCAGCTCACAAGCAGGGCCAGGAATACTGTCTGTTCCTACAAGTCAGACCAGAAAACCTGTGACTCTTGACTCGAGCATCTCACCTCAGCAGCTGGTCTCAACACTAAACATCATGCTAATTTTACCTAACAAAGCTCAATGTGAGATTCCAAGGGAACTGAATTTGTAGATAAAAATCCTCCCACAAAGAAACAAGCAAGCCCAGATGAATTCATGAAGAAACAATATCAATTATAAATAAACTCAGAAAGTTGAAGAGGAAGAAATCATTCACATTTTAAATTCTATGAGCTCAGTATTAACCTGACACCAAAATTGTAAAGAGATGGTACAAAAAATATATAAATAAAACTATAGACCAACATCTTTCATGAACATATATGCAAAAACGCTAAGCAGAATTAAATTAATCAAGTTGAATCCAACAACATAGGAAAAAAGATACATCAGGACCATGTATTTTTACTCTGGGAAAACAAGGTTGTTTTAATAGTAAGAAAAAAATCAAAACAATGGGATTCACAGTATTAACAAACTAAAGTTAGAAAAGTAGATGATTAGCTCAAAAGGTAGAGAAGAAAACCTTTGACAAAGTCTGACATTATTCTTGATTGAGGAAAAACAAAAAGCAACTCTCAGCAAATTAAGATGAGACATTTCTCAATCTGATAAAATGCATCTATGAAAAAACTATAGCTTCCACCATATCTAAAATTAAAAGACTGAATGCTTCCCCCCAAAAAATAAGAAACAGGAAAAGAAAGTCTGTCTACACGATTTCTACTAAACATTGTACCAGAGGTTCTAGCCAATGTACTAAGATAAGGGGAAACAAAAGCATTCATATTGGAAAGATATAAGTAAAACTGTTATTTGCAGGTGACATGATTGCCGCTATAGAATATCTGATGAAATATATTAAAAAGTTACAACTAATAAGTGCAGCAAAGTTGCCAGATAAAATATTCTATGCAAAATCAAAGAATAGTCTGAAATTTGAATTTTAAAAATTCCATTTACAATAGCATTGCAAATTTAAATACTTAGAGCTAAATCTATCAAAGAGTGTCTAAGATCTGTACTTTGAAGACTACAAAACATAGCTGAAGGAAATTAAAGAAGACCTAGATTAATAGAGATATATACTGAGCTAATCAGTCACAAGATTCATTGTTATTAAAATGACATTCCTCTCAAAATTAATCCACAGATTTAATATAATTTCATTCCAGATACTAGTAGTTTATTTTTTTACTTTAAATTGACAATCTGATTTTAAAACCAACATGGAAATGCAAAACATACACAATAACCAAAACAATTTTGGAAAAAAAAAAGAGAAGCTTCTACCTGACTTGAAGACTTCCTGTAAAGCTACTGTAAACAAAACAATGTATCATGAAGATTGAAAAATAAGTCAGTGAAACAAAATAGAGTCCAAAAATTAACCCACAGTTGTAAAAACTAAATTTTTTAAGTGTTAAGGCAATTCATGGTATTAAAATATAGAATTTTTTCTACAAATGATACAGGTACACTAGATATCAATCAATTTTTTAAAAGTTTCAATTCATGCTTTGCATCATATACAAAAATTAACTCAAAATGGATCAAAGACCCAAATGTGAAACTTTCTTGAAAAAAGCATAAGAGGAAACCTTTGTGATTTGGGGCTAGGCAATGATTTTTCAGATGGGACACCAAGAGCACAACCTATAAATTAAAATATAAAAATACACTGGACTTCAGCAAAATGTAAAATTTCTTCTCTTTTAATGGCACTGTTAGAAAAACAAAAAGATATGCTACAGATTGGGGAAAATATTTGAATTATATACCTGATAAAGAACTTATATTCAGAATATACAGTAAACTTTCAAATTCAATAAGAAGAAATAAAACAATCCAATAAAAGCTTTCAAAAGATTTGAACAGACACTTTGCTAACAAACACATACAATTAGCAAATAAGCACAGACTAAGCTTCTGAACATTATTAGTCATTAAGGAAATTCAAATTAAAACCATAATGAGATACCATTACACTCTTGTTAGAATGGCTATAATTAAAATTCCAAATGTTGGCAAGAATATGGAGGAATTAAAACTTCTCTTAAACTGCTGGTGGGAAGAGAAATTGATGTCACCATTTTGGAAAACTTTGGCAACTTCATAAAAAGCTAAATATGCATTTAATGACATGAATCAGCAATTCCACTCCTATGTATTCACTCAAGAGAAATAAAACCATGTGACCATACAAAGGCATACAAAGGCTTTCTTATGAATGTTCCTAGCAGTTTTATTTCTAATACAGAAAAACTAGAAACAACCCAGATATTCATCAATCTATGAATGGAAAAAGAAGTTGTGGTTTATTTATATAATGAAATACCCTTCCATAGTTTAAAAGAATGAACTGTTAATAAATGCAACCATATGTGTAAACTTCAAAATAATCGCGCTGAGTAAAAGAAGTCAGACAAAAGTGAATACACAATGTGTGATTTCAAATATACAAAACTCTAGAAAATGCAAAGTAATTTATGGCGACAGAAAGGAGATGAGAGGTTGCCTGGGTGGAGAGGGGATGGCAAGAGGGAGGAATAACAGAATTCAACAAGGGGACTTTTGACTTGACGGATCTGCTCACCACCTTGACTGTGACAACTGGACCTCAATGCCTTTGTACAGACATGTCAAAACTTACCACATTGCACACTGAAATATGCATTCCTTATTGCGTATCAATTTTGTCTCATAAGGCTGTGAAATATACACAAAAACAGCAAACAAAGATTGGCGAAGTCTAAAATGCTGAAACGAAACAAACGACAAAAAAACCTTTCCACCTATTTTATCACTCTTCTTCAATCTCAGCTTGCCTTTGGAAACTGCTGCTGGGTTCCCTGCACCCAGGGTTTCCGTGCCTCAATTTTGCTGTGCATAGCAATAGGAATTCCACGCCAGTCTCCTTCTTTGTGTTGCTCCTTTCTCTGATGTAACCCTATTCTTTAAAAAGAACTGTATTTACTGCTGACATAATCTACAGGATACTTCTAACAGGCTCTGAGGTGAGTTAAATTGGACTTCCCCCAAAAAGATATTTTCAAATCCTATGAGAGTTGGACTGTGAAGAAGGCTGAGCGCCGAAGAATTGATGCTTTTGAACTGTGGTGTTGGAGAAGACTCTTGAGAGTCCCTTGGACTGCAAGGAGATCCAACCAGTCCATTCTGAAGGAGATCAACCCTGGGATTTCTTTGGAGGGAATGATGCTGAAGCTGAAACTCCAGTACTTTGGCCACCTCATGCGAAGAGTTGACTCATTGGAAAAGACTCTGATGCTGGGAGGGATTGGGGGCAGTAGGAGAAGGGGACGACCGAGGATGGGATGGCTGGATGGCATCACGGACTCGATGGATGTGAGTCTGAGTGAACTCCGGAAGTTGATGATGGACAGGGAGGCCTGGTGTGCTGCGATTCATGGGGTCACAAAGAGTCGGACACGACTGAGCGACTGAACTGAACTGAACTGAACCCCTGGTAACTTTTTTTTTTAATGTATGTATGTGAAATCTAGAAAAATGTTATAGATGATCCTGTATACAAAGCAGAAATAGAGACACAGATGTAGAAAACAAATATATGGATACCAAGGGGGAAATGGGATGGGTGGGAGGACCTAGAAGATTGGATTGGTACATACACACTACTGAAACTATGTAAAAAGATAATTTTGCTATAAACAGAGAGCTATTCGATACTATAAAACTATAACTAACCTATACTATTAAACAGAGAACATACTATGTAGCACAGGGGACTCTGCTTAATGCAATGTGGTGACCTGACTGGGAAGGAAATGCAAAACAGAGGGGGGCGTATATGTGAGCATGGGCTTCCCAGGGGCTCAGTGGTAAAGAACCCACTCACCAATGCAGGAGACAAGAGTTCCATCCCTGGGTCGGGAAGATCCCCTAGAGGATGAAATGGCACCCTACTCCAGTATTCTTGCCTGGGAAAGCACATGGACAGAGGAGCCCAGCAGGCTACCATTCATGGAGTCGCAAAGAGTCAGACATGACTTAGCAACTGAGCACGTGTGATAAGTGGAATATTTCTTGCCACATCAGTAAACTAAGGATGTCACACTCACCATCGACTGCAGCCACGGATGGTGAGCTGGTATACCCTGGGGGAACTCAGGAAGGAAAGAATACCTGCCATCTAACAGCCATCAGACTGCAGCCACTCCGCACCCTGAACCCTGAGAAAACTCAGGATGTGAAAACACAGGATCCTGGCCCCAGATAGCACAGCAAAGGAATGATTTTAGTCAGCCCAGACTCTCACATCTTTCTGTAAAGAGAAAAGTGCTAAATTCCCTAACTTGAGATACCTGGTTTAATTAATAATCATCTTTTGATATTCAGACTACCTGCCCTTTGTTGCAAAACCTCTGTATAACCTGGCTCCTCTCCTCACCTCCTCGGAACAGTTCTCTCAGTGTTAACTTGAGATGCTGCCTCCTAGGCTCGAAATCCTAAAAATACCCCGAAAATAAAACATAACTCCCAACTTATACATTGTGACTATTTTTAAAGTCAACAGCTGGTCTCTTTTTAGAGGAAGGAGAAGGGGACCTGGGTACTGAGACACAGAGAGAACATGCAGGTGGATGCTGGAGTCCGTGTCTACAAGACAAGGATCAGCAGGGATTGCTCCAGGAGGAAGGAGAGAGATTGGAGCAGAGTCCTCTTCACAACCTCCAGAAGGAACCAAATCCGCTGGTACCTTGCTTTGGGCCGTGGGAGAACACACTTCTGCTGCTTGAAGTGGCCCAGCTTGTGCTAATTTATTATGGCAGCCCCAGAGCTAACACAGCCTCCAGGAAACTGTGTTTGCTTCCTTATTTCAGAAACAGGAGCTGCTTCTCCCCTTCTTGGGTTTCAGCCAGGCATCAGCCTTGCACCTAAAGACCACAGTCCCCAGGCTTCCTGCAGGTGTCATCATGGGTTGGGTTTGAGCCTCCGGCATAGAAGCAATAAAGGTGTACATGGCCTATCTTGCATTTTTCCTTCCTCTTTACTAACTGGGAACTGGTGATGCCAGAACCCTTGTGCACCTTAGTTCTGACTGTCAGGTGAGAGGCCGTAAAATTCTCTCTCTGTTAAGCCACCTTACTGGGGGGAGGGTGCTGCTCCCCACCTAATAACAATGTATCTAATAACCATCCCTTCCTCTGTCTCGCATCATAAGCTTCTAGAAGCTACTGTTTGTTGTGAATCTTCCTGAAGCACCTGGCACAATTCCATGTATAAACAGCTTTTGCTTCTTTATATTATCATTAAAAAAGCGTCTATTAAGCCAGTGTGGTTCTAAGACTGCTTCAGCTTGCAAGACTAAGGAGTCCATTTCAATAAATGTCAATGAGCATAAATTTTGTGAAATAGTATTACTCAACCTACAATCCCTCTTTTCTTGCCGTGGGAGAGAGCAAAGCCTGGGGAATTTGGCCATGTCTCTACAGAGGGCCATCTGCAAGTGATATCTAATATTCTCAGACATCACGGGCTGATGGTGGGCCAGAGTGGGCTCCAGGAGGACAGCTCTGAAAATAACATGTATGCCTTCCATATGCACTGCTGCTAACGGTAGTACTTGCTTCATCTGTGACAAAGCACATTTAGATTAATTCGAAAATGAGTGATGTCTCTTTGCTATGTGCTCAGACACTCGGTCATGTTTGACTCTCTGCAACTCCATGGAATGTTAGCCAGCCAGGATCCTCTGTTCATGGAACTTCCCATGCAAGAATACTGGAGTGGGTTGCCATTTCCTCCTCTAAGGGATCTTCCTAACCCGGGGATCGAACCTATATCTCTTGCATCTTCTGCAAGAAGATGCAGGCATATTGACAGGCATATTCCTTACCACAAGAACCACCTGGGAAGCCCAAAATGAGTGGAGTTGGTTCCACTGGAAACACAAAGAGAAGTGTATTTGGTTGCCAACCTGGGTATAACACATACCTTCTTAAGGATTAAGAGAAAAGGAAAACATGCATAAATAAAAATCTTTTTTAAAAAACCTTTAATGGATTTATTACAATATTGCTCCTGCTTCTTCTTCTTCTTTATTTTGGCTGCATGGCATGTGGGATCTTAGTTCCTCAACCAGGTATGGAACCTGCACCCCGTGCATTGGAAGGCAAAATCCTAACCGCTGGACCACCAAGGAAGTCCTTGAGAGGAAAGGCTAGTTCTTTAAAAATAGAAGAGAATGAACTGGACTTCAGAAGGTGAGAAAAATCACTGGAGACACAATTGCTCCTGGTGGCAAGAGGTGTTAATGAGGCATTTAACATTTGGACTTGCTTAATCGCTGAGGCTATGCTGAGACAGACCAAGCTGAACCAGGGAGATAGGAGGAGACAATACAGCCTGTGGTTGGAGACGGAACTTTATCACAGTTAAGTGGCAACAATACCCTTTCATGCACAGCGGATTGCTATCTTCCTTCTCTCTCTTTTAGGTGCGTGTTTGGCATTGTGTAGTTTATATTTAGAACATGTTCTCAACTATTTTGTATTTTGTTGCACCAAACAATTTCCCCTTGTTTATAATTACAGGCCCAGTGGGGAGCACCACCTCCTTGGTTTCCCACACAAAGGCAGGCTGCCACCCTAGGTTCCTGCTGCTCCAGAAAGGCGCTGGGCGGTAGTGGAGGGCCGAGATGGAGTGCTAGGGGCGGACCGGCCGCCCCAAACAGCTTCAGCCTCCACAAAGTTCCACCGTGAGCAGGCCTGGCCCCCCCCGCCCCACCCCGCCCCGACACAGTCTGCAGCCAGATCACCCACCGCCCCCACATTCCACAGAGGGGCCAGGGAGGCTCCCTGGGCCCCCCTCCCTCCTCCTCTCCCTTCCTTCACTGACTCATTCATGATTATTTCTTTCTTCCTTTGTTTCTTTTCAGTTTTCATCCATTTTTATAAGTGAAATATGTCCACTGCAGAAAATTTGGAAAAAGAAGAAGGAGAAAGAGAAGGGAGAAGAGGTGGAAGAAGGAAAAGAAGAAAGCCAACTACTATTCTATCAATTAAGGGTAATCATTTACCTTTGTGTTTTGACACACAGATATATGAATGATGGCCTCTATTTACAACATATATAGATATATATATACACATATATACATATATATGCATATATATACATAATGTACATACACATATAAACACACACACACATATATATATATATATATCACTTCTCAAGTGACTCTAGTGGTAAAGAACCCACCTCCCAATGCAGGAGGCTTAAGAGACTTGGATTTGAGCCCCTTTGAGAACCACTGGATTAGTAACTCAAGGAAAAGAGACTGAGCCCATGTTTGGGTGGCTGGTGGCCCAGCACTGGTATTTTATTTTGTGCCATTCATGTCCTTCAACTTGGTATTCTGAACATTTTCTGATGCCATTAAGTAGTTAAAAAAAAAAAACAAACAAACACAGACTGAGAAATCGTGGAACATGTGTATGCTGATGGGGATGATCCAGGAGAAGGCGTTGATGGCATGGTAGAGAGTGGAGGGTTGGCTTAAGGAGCCAGCATCCCTGCGCCAGTGGGTAGGGTAGAGGCTTTCTGTCTCCAACTGCACTTTCTTCACCTCTGCA